>NW_023416314.1:5160762-5760762 GCF_014108235.1 Myotis myotis
AGAGGAGAGGAGAGGAGAGGAGAGAGAGAGAGGAGAGGAGAGGACAGGAGAGGAGAGGAGAGGACAGGAGAGGAGAGGACAAGAGAGGACAGGAGAGGAGAGGACAGGAGAGGAGAGGAGAGGACAGGAGAGAGGACAGGAGAGGAGAGGACAGGAGAGGAGAGGACAGGAGAGGAGAGGACAGGAGAGGAGAGGAGAGGAGAGGACAGGAGAGGAAAGGAGAGGACAGGAGAGGAGAGGACAGGAGAGGAAAGGAGAGGAGAGGAGAGGACAGGAGAGGAGAGGACAGGAGAGGAGAGGAGAGGACAGGAGAGGAGAGGACAGGAGAGGAGAGGACAGGAGAGGAGAGGACAGGAGAGAAGAGGACAGGGGAGGAGAGGACAGGAGAGGAGAGGACAGGAGAGGAGAGGAGAGAACAGGACAAGAGAGGAGAGAAGAGGACAGGACAGGAGAGAGGAGAGGAGAGGGATCGATATTTCATCCGCTCTACCTGTGGCTCTGGACTGAGGAGGACAAGGAGAGGCAGGTCAGGATGGTATGTGAAGAAAGGGACCAGGGCCAGGGGTCTTGTTCCAAAGGGGCGAGGAAGGGAGGTGCTGATGGAAGGCCTGGGCATCGGTGAGGCCTGTTGGACCTCCCTCATCCTGCAGGGTCCCTTCCCTGTGGGGGAAGAAGGCAGGGGTCTTGGAAAGAAGGGTCTGTGCTCACCTACCACTCCCAGCAGCAGGAACTTGTGGCAGGAAAAGGAGCTGAGCCATTGCTGCTATCATTCCGTAAGTCAAGGTTATTAACTGGAGACAATCAAATCATGGCAGTCAAATAACCTGGCACTGTGTACATGTAAATGTCGAACAGCTGCTACGGAACTTTCCGTGGGGCCTGGAGGTTCCTGGGCGAGAAGAGCACGCCACAGCAAGGAGAGGAGGCAGGAACGGCATGTCTTCCTTTTGCCTTCTTTTGGAGCTTGCAACAGGCCTTGCCCGCCTCCGGCCCTGGCTGAGATGGAGCAGAACAGTCAGGTCAGCCACAGAAGAGAGTCCTGCGGAGCAGGCCAAGCCCAGTGGAGGAGAGCGCGCCAGGAGGTGCGATCCCAGGGCTCGGCTCATCCACCAGCCCCGGCACACAGCGATGCCCAGGCTGTGGGTTGGGGCTCAGAAATAGCCTTTTCAGAAAGAGATGGGAAACCTCATCCCATCTGCTCCCTGTGCTAAACCCTCTTGTATTGTGAGAATAAACAAGTCATCTGTTCTGTCAAAGAACAGTGTAGACAGCCGCCACATTGGCCGCATGACTTGCAGCTCCCTGGGGACCACCATCTTGAAACGGCAAAGGCCAACCCCTCCCTTTGAATTAGCCAATCTCGAAAGACTGTGTGCCTGAGCTCCAATCAAGAGTGAGGGACAGGTCACATGTGTCAGGGATTATAAAGCCAGCAGACCGCCTGCTGAGTGTGCATGTGCAGTGGTTCTCAACCTTCCTAATGCCGCGACCCTTTAATACAGTTCCTCATGTTGTGGTGACCCCCAACCACACAATTATTTTCATTGCTACTTCATAACTGTAATTTTGCTACTGTTATGAATCGTTATGTAAATATCTGATATGCAGGATGTATTTTCAGGGGTCACGACCCACAGGTTGAGAACCCCTGCTCCAGATCATGTGCTGCGCATCCTTCTTCATAGAAGTAAAGGTGTTGGCCTTGCTGCCTGGCTCCCGAGTATGCTTTGTGTTCTACCAGGACCCCTGAATTTGGGGGCTCGCCTTATTTCTCACACATTGAGAGAGGGGCGAGTGGAGCAGGTGGGAAGGCGGGAGTGGGGAGGAGATAGGGAGGCAGGAGCGGGTACTGAAAGTAAGGAATCTTCCCATAAGTCACGAAGACAGTGGAAGAAGCTCAGGCCTAAGAACTGACAAAGCCAAAAATGGACAGAAGAATCCGGAAGGTCATTGAGACCAGGTAGGAAGCAGAGGGAGGCATAGAAGAGGGGTGTGGCCCAAGATGTGAGGTCCTATCAGGGGTGACCTCGTGTGGCCACGTGGCTCCTTCCCAGAGAGCACAGGACAAAGCACACCTCTGCTGTGGACCAGGGTCCACTCGCTCACCTGGGCTCTCGGGTGGACCGTGGAGTCCCGGCAGGAGGGTGTGTAGGAGACAGGTCTCATGAGCCCTGGACTGGGCGTTCTGTGCACACAGCAGAGTCCAGGGCTGGAGGTGGGATGGAAGATGAGGCCTTGCTGTAGGGGTTAAGCTTTTTGGAGTGAGAAAAACTGTCTGGTCTTAGCAGCCAGCCTGCATACACTCAGGAACTTGCATGAGGTCGGTGTCGGAAGAGTCAACTCCACAGTGACCAGGACAGGAAGCCCGCCAGCCCCTGCCTGAGTCAATCCGCCGGCCTGGCGGTTAGGGTGGGTGACAGCTCCTCCCGGTGGAGCTGGCAGGGCATGAGATCACCAGGGCCTGCTCGAGAGGCAAGCCTCACATCCAGCCCCACTGGGTGCAGGCCCATCCCTACCGCCCTGGGCGTGTCTCAGCCGCGGTGCTTGGCCATGGCTGTGGTCCTGAAGCGGATGCTGTCAGCCGCCTTGTTCACGAGTCCTGCTCCGCAGCCCAACGACAGGAGAAGCTGAGGCCCCAGAGGCTTTTCCTGCCCTGCCTGTGGGGCTTAGGGAGTCATAGGACCCCCACAGGCCCTCTGTCACCCTGACGGAGCTTCGGAATTGACCAGGGAGCTTTAAAAAAACACACAGATTCATGGACCCAAACCCCTGACGCTCTGATGCAGCAGATCCAAGGTGATCCTGATGTGGAACTGGATGGAGAAGGGTCAAGGGCGCAGGTAAGAGGGTTGGATTTCCAACTCTGGCAGCCTTTCCAGAGAAGATACATACACATCTGGGGCAGAGGGATGAGCCCACCGGCCACTAGACCTTGGGCTGGTGTAACACTGTGTGATGGTATAAGCATTTCCATATGTTACGGGTGAGGAAATGAAGGCCAGCAAGGCCTGTGACTCAGAAGGGCAGGGAGGGAACTGACTAGAATGCAGGTGTCTTGACTCCAAGCCTGTGCTCTTTCTAGAACACTTTGCTGCTTCTTGCTTCAAGTTGTTTAATCTGGGCACCAAGAAGATAGAACAAGAGCAGGAGAAAGCCTCTTTCGTAGGTTGGAAATGAAGGGGACGGGGGGACCCCCGAGGAGGTTGCCAGCCGGAGAGGGGAAGATGTTGCAGGCGCTTCTCATCTAGCTGGAGAGAGTCTTACAAAACTGTGAAGCCGCTTATTAACTAGGCTCGTTAATGTGGTGTGAGGGGCACGGAAGGAAGGGCCTTATCGGAGCAACTTCCTGGAAAGGGACTGAAAGCCGTAGGACTGACTGTGAATTGCGAGTTGATCCCAGCTCTGCGCTAAAGGCTCTGGGAAAACCAAGGGAGGGAAAAGCTGTTGTGCTGCCCACAGGGAGCTTTCTGCCAAGCTAGGGAAGCCACAGGCCCAAGAAAAGCCTGGAGGCTCCAAAGCCAGTGGGCAGCTGAGCCCTGGCTGTGGGGCCCAGGGGCTGTGGCTCCCAGTGGGCCCTCGCTTCCTCTGGGTCCAGAGAGGTGAGGAAAGTTGGACAAGACTCCTCGTGGCAAAGGGGGCTCACTGGGGATCCTGAGCAAGGAGGTTAAGGTCAGAGCATGTTGAGGTGCAGCTGGACATAGGTTCCTGAGCTGGCACCCCCATGCCCGCCGGGCCTGAGGGCTGAGACGGCGGCTTCAACGACCCCAGCTCTCCGTCTCCCAACAGGAGGTGGTGGGGCCTCTGCAGGCCCGGAGCCCTGTCAGAGGCAGCCAGTGCTGAGATAAAGAACGACTGGGCGTGGATTTAATACTGGACATAAATACACTTTACAATCACAGAGGAGGCTGCTATTCAGAGGAGACCATCTATTATTTTATAGCAATGCAGATCAAGCAAAACGAAGAATGAATAGAAGGGGAGATAGTTATTTGATGGCGTTCTCTTAGGATATGCCACAGCAGGAAGTACTTACAAGGAGTGCATATTACTAGTGAGACGCAGCTATTCAAGCATCAAACTAACCTATAAATTGTCAGAAGTGAGAATGGGAGGACAGGCGCCCATCACACCGTCAGCTCTGGGGTTCGCATTCCACCTTGCTGGCGGCCACCCCGCGCCAGCCGCGGCGCAGTCCCGCAGACGGAGACGCGCCTAATAAATGTCTCCGCAGAATTACGGCTGTACCGCTACAGTAACAGGATGGCGCCGTTCATCTCCACACCATCTGCCCGGGCTCGTCTGTGGCTCCCGAGGCAGCCCGCACGCACCCAGGGAGTTTGCAGCTCTCCAGCACGCGGGTGTTTACTTCACAAGGATGCTGAGGGACTCGGAGTGCTCGTTTCCTCTGGCTCGGCGTGGTCAGCAGGAGAGGAGCTGGCAGAGGCCGCGCTGGACCTGCTGGTGGCGTGAGCCGCCTCCTGTAATGTCAGCCTGGACCTCGGCGGAGCCAGGAGCCCGGAATCCTTCCCATGCAGGGGAACAGGAGCCCAGGGCATCGCTTGTTGTTGGTTTATCCCTTCATCTACTCCTCAGACCACACGGAGCACCTGCTGTGTGCGGGGCACCGGTGGCCACGAGGGATACCTGCAGAGCTTGCTCGCACTTCCTGCAGGTTGTTATTCAAATGCCGTCTCCTCAATGAGGCCTCCCTGCCCCGCATCTAAAATGGCAACAACCCCCTTGCAGCCGCGCGGTCCTCCTCTACCAGCCTCCTCTCAGATCCCTTAGCCACGGCTGGGTGCACAGCATCCTGGTGTGCTCACCCCCAACAGCCAGCACCGTGTCTGTGTAGGCCTGTCCTCGGGCTGCGGATCCTGCTTTGCTGCAAGTGCCTGGGAACATATAACCCGACTCCTACCCCAGTGCGGTGACCCTCCACCAATGGCTGATGGGTACAAACCTATAAACACTCGAGCGCCCTTGCCCCCATGGCTGCACAGTGTGGTGGGTTTGGTATTGTTGGAACATAAAATACTGAGGAGAGGGTGAGTGGCTATGAGAGGAGGACTATGCAACTGCTGCATTGCACAGGGTCTGTGGGCCTTTAAAGGGCTGGTTGAGCGCAGTAGCAGCTGAGCGGGCGTTGCTGAAGCCGCAGGCTGTAACAGGCAAGGTCCGGGCGTGTCCGGAGGGGGCCGCAGCCTCTCTGTGGGCCTCAGGCCATTTCCCACCTGCCAGGAAGACACGGGCTACTCTCGCATCCCTTGGAGTCTCTTCTTCCGTGGGCTCCTCTGCCCACACTGAAATGGAAACCTCTCTCTTCTCCCTCTGCGTTCTCTCCTCTCTCCTCACACTCAGCCCCAGAACCTGACTTTGACATAGAAACACCGGCCTTCACTGCCCTCAGGAGGAAGAAGCACTATTCTCCCTGTGTGTGTGGAAGCCCCTCTCGGACGGCGATGGGACTCAGCAAACGAGTGATGCCACGGCGGGAGTTGACACTGGAGCAGGGAGGGAGTCTGATGAGGCTGGACCGGGCTGGGCTGGGCTGGGCTGGGCTTTTTCAGGAGGATGCAAAAGTGATGGCGTCAACCCGGGCCAGACCTGATGGGAGCTGCACAAGGAGAAGGAACCAGCCTGAGCCCAAGCTGGCGGTGGGCAGTCCCACAGGGGGGCTCTGGGGTAACCCGGATGACTGTGTGTGGTGACAATGGTGTCACCCAGGAGCCTGGGAAGTAGCAGTGTGTGTGTGTGTGTGCGCGGGGGTGGGGGTGGGTGGGAGTGACAGGTATTCAGGAAGTTTAATGAACAGAATTTAGTGACTGGTTATAAACACCTAAGCCCCGTGGGGAGGAGAAGTCGGAGGAGAGCAGGGTTTTGTGGGAAAGAGAATGAAGGACAGAGACGGAGGAAGGGAAATGGACAGAGGAGGGACAAGGAATATTGGCAGGATTATAGAAAGACATACAGAACAACAGAAACCAAAGGATGGAAAAGAAGCAGTCAATGAAACTCCTGGTGAGACTTCTTCTTGTTTAATGTTTCCAATGACATTTTATTTTTTCTTCTTTTTTTAAAAGAAGAAAAATAAAAATAAATAAATCTTATTATTTTGAACTGATTTTAGACTTACAGAAAAGTTAAAAAAATAATACAGAGAATTCGCACATACCACTTCCCCAGCTTCCCCTAATGTTAACATTTACATAACCACAGCCAAGTTATCCAAACCCGAACATTAACATTGGTGCAACACTACTAGCTGCACTGCACACTATTTAGCCCTCAGCAGTTTCCTGGGGAGGTCTGCAGAGGGAGACATGAATACACAGACAGAGCGGGCGGAGGGGTTGATAAAAGTGCCAAGTCCCTCCTCCCAGAGAGAGTTTAGGGAGTTGCCCCATCAGAGCCTGAGGAACATATAGTGGGCGCCACACAGTATGTGCCTCCTTACGTGGCTACTTAGTAAATGAATGGATGGAAGTGCTCCAGGCACAGAACCAGAGTCACTACATGAGCGTCACATACAACCAACCGTGTCTGTTCGAAGCTTCCAGTGTCCAGGCTCCATAGCTTCACCAGCAGACATTTTCAAGGGGCTTATGCGAAGGGCTTCCTCTTATAAGTACCGCGAGCTAACCGATTGCGCCACTGGAGCTCCAGAAGGGCTTCTTCTAATGTCAGGTTCTCAGCTCCATCCTCCAGAAAAACGTTCCTCTATCAATGCCCTCCACCGAGCTTTCTCCTTGAATGCCTCCCGTAGCACATCCATGGCAGCCAGGATCTTAATCGGATCGTTTTGAACCTATAACGTAGGGGCTTAGGAGAAGTTTATTGCTGTCATGCAGGAAGAAAGGGGGCGTTTACCTATCACTGGGGGCCTGGGCAACCTTGTCCCCTTAATTTGGGAGCCAGGCAGCCTAGGAGTAGGTGGACTGTCAATCACTGGGAAGTTCATTAGCTCTCCCCGCCCCACCCCAACCCCACCCCCAATCAAGCTTGGAGGAAAGCCAGCCCCAGCAGAGAGCAGGTGTTGAAATAGCAACCTCCTTGGGACTCACAAGGCCCCCTTCTCAGGCCAACTCCAAAAGCCCATAAAACAGCCCCAAGGACAAGCCAGCCTGTTTCCATAACAATGACACTTTCAAGTCTTTTTAAACAAGATCCATTTCTGTAGCTCTTTGTTGCACTGAAGGGAACACATCTGCCATTTTGTTCCCTCTTGACTTTCTTATTTTCACCCCTAGTGACTGGGAAGATCTTAGAGTCTCTTGAAAGCTAAGGAAAGCTCTTAGGGGGCGGTGCCAGAGGACAGCTAATTAATACTTGGATCAGCAGCAGACCAGACCGCAAGGCAAAGCTGTCACATGTCCCCAATACCGAAGGAACAATGACCCCAGACCAATACAGATGGCCATGCTGGGCCTCCTAGTCCATTTGAGAATAGACTGTCTTCCCTTTTCTCTTTCTTTTTTCTTTTTCTTTTCTTTTTTCTTCCCTCCCCTCCCCTCCCCTCCCCTATCCCTTCCCTCTTTCTTCCTTCCTTCCTTCCTTCCTTCCTTCCTTCCTTCCTTCCTTCCTTCCTTTCTTTCTTTCTTTCTTTCTTTCTTTCTTTCTTTCTTTCTTTCTTTCTTTCTTTCTTTCTTTCTTTCTTTCTTCTTTCTTACCATGATTAGGGGAAGAAAGGGACTAGGAACACCATTAGTTGGAAGGTGTTTAGATAAACTTAAATGAAATGTTATCTCACACCCCTCCAGACACGAGGAGTGTGCCTTCTCACACTTGACCTTTGGGTGATTCCCCTGTACATTTATAGCTAATTCTGATCTATCTCCCAACCTTGTAGAGATATGTGCAGAAATAACAAATGAGGGAATTAGGACTGGAAACAAAGCTTTTCAGATTTTCCTTGCTCCTGCATCTGACTCAAGGCCCCAAATAATCATACTTTGGCCAACTTGCATCTTTCCCGTTAATACATGTGTAAGGAAGAGCTAGTTTATATAGAAAAGACAGAATTCAGTTTAGCTTAGCTATAGTGCCCAGCACATTGCCTGGCACATAATCGGTGCTCAAAAAATATGGTAACTGTAGGGTTGCTGAATGGGTAAGAAAACAAGACCAATATTTTTGCTATCTACAAGAGACTCACCTCAGAACAAAAGATACACACAGATTGAAAGTAAATAGATGGAAAAAATGTTTCATGCAAATGGAAACAACAATAACAACAAAAGCTGGAGTACCAATACTTATATCAGACAAAATAGACTTCAAAATAAAGGCTATAATAAGAGACAAAGAAGGACATTACATAATGCTAACTAGATCAATCCAACAAGAGGATATAATCCTTGTAAGCATGTGTGCATCCAACATAGGAGCACTTAAATATATAAAGCGAATCTTGATGGACATAAAGGGAGAGATAGACTGTAATACAACCATAGCAGAAGATTTTAACACCCGTTTGACATCAATGGATAGATCTTCCGGACAGAAAATCAACAAGGAAACAGCAACCTTAAATGACACATTAGATCAGTTGTATTTATTTATTTATTTATTTTATTTTTTTAAAAAATATATTTTATTGATTTTTTACAGAGAGAAAGGGAGAGAGATAGAGAGCTAGAAACATCGATCAGCTGCCTCCTGCACATCTCCCACTGGGGATGTGCCCGCAACCCAGGCACACGCCCCTGACCGGAACCGAACCCGGGACCTCCCAGTCCGCAGGCCGACGCTCCATCCACTGAGCCAAACCGGCCTCGGCTAGATCAGTTGTATTTAATTGATATTTTTCAGAGCATTTCACCCCAAAGCAGCAAAATATATATTCTTATTAAGTGCACATGGAATAGTCTCTAGGATAGACCACATATTAGAAACCAAAAAAAGTCTTAGAAAATTCAAGAAGATTGAAATCATATCAAGCATCTTCTTTGACCACAATGGTATGAAACTAGAAGTCAATTATGAGGAAAAAACCTGAAAAACATGTAAACACATGGAGGCTAAATAACATGTTATAAACAATGAATGAGTGAATAATAAGATCAAGGAAGAAATCAAAATATACCTTGAGGCAAATAAAAATGAAACACAGCAACCCAAAATCTATGGGACACAGCAAAAGCAGTCCTAACAGAAAAATTCATAGCAATACAGGCCTACCAAAAGAAGCAAGAAAAATCTCAAATAAGCAACCTAACCTTAGGAACTAGAGGAACTAGAAAAAGAACAGCAAATAAAGCCCAAGGTAAGTAAAAGGAAAGAAATAATACACATCAGATTGCAAATAAATGAAATAGAGTCCAAAAAGAAATAGAAAAGATCAATGAAATTGAGCTGATTCTATGAA
The DNA here is from genome assembly GCF_014108235.1 of Myotis myotis. Taxonomy (NCBI): domain Eukaryota; kingdom Metazoa; phylum Chordata; class Mammalia; order Chiroptera; family Vespertilionidae; genus Myotis; species Myotis myotis. The sequence continues at coordinate 5,170,127 of NW_023416314.1, forward strand.
AAGATAAATAAGATAACAACTGACACCAAAGAAATACAAAGGATTATAATAAAATACGATGAACAACTATATGCCTACAATTTGGACAATGTAGATGAAATGAATAAATTCCTAGAAACGTGCATTCTTCTGAAACTGAATCAAGAAGAGACAAAAAAAAATCTGAATAGACTGATTACAACTAATGAAATTGAAGCAATAATCAAAAGACTGAACAAACAAAACTCCTGGATCAGATGGCTTCACAGGTGAATTTTACCAAACATCCAAAGAAGAATTAACATCGATCCTTCTCAAACTACTCCAAAAAATTAAAGAGGAGGGAAGACCCCCACCTCATTTTACATGGCCAGCATTATCTTAATTCCAAAACCAGATAAAGACACTACAAAGAAAGAAATTTATAGGCCAATTTCCCTGATGACTATGGATTTTAAAATCTTCAACAAAATACTAACCATGCATTAAAGAAAGAATACACCATTATCAAGTGGGATTTATTCAGGAGATGCAAGGTTGGCACAATATCCACAAATCAATTAACGTAATACGCCACATAAACAAAATGTGGTATAAAAATCATATGGCCTATCAACAGATGCAGTAAAAGAATTTGACAAAACCCAGCACCCACTTATGATGAAAACCCTGAGCAACGTGGGAACAGAGGGACCATACCGCAACATAACAAAGGCCGTGTCTGACAAACCTACAGCCAATATCATACTCAACAGACAAAAACTGAAAGCCATTCCCTTAAGATCAGGCAAATGACAGGATGTCTGCTTTCACCACTTTTACTCAGTGTAGTTCTGGAAGTTTTAGCCATAGCAATCAGACAAGAAGAAATAAAAGGCACCCAAATTGGAAAGGAAGAGGTAAAAGAGTCATTATTTGCAGATGACTGTATATAGAGAACCCTAAAGCTCCACACAAAAAAACAACAAAAAAAAACTACTAAAACTGATAAATGAATTCAGTAAAGTAATAGGAAACAAAATTAATATTCAGAAATCAGTGGCATTTTTATACACCAATAATGAACTATTAAAAAGAGAATCTGCCCTGGCTGGTGTGGCTCAGTTAATTGGAGTGTCATCCCATGCACCAAAATGTTGCCGGTTCAATCCTTGGTGAGGGCACATACCTAGGTTGCATGTTCAATCCCTGATGGGGGTGCGAATGCGGGGAAGCCAATTGATATAAATATTTCTCTCTCTCTCTCTCTCTCTCTCTCTCTCTCTCTCTCTCTCTCTCCCCTTCCCCTTTCTCTAAAACCAGTAAAAACATATGCTCTGGTGAGGATTTCAAAAAAAGAAAAGAACTATGAAAACAATCTCATTTACAATTGCATTTAAAAAAAGTACCTAGGAATAAATTTAACCAAGGGGGTAAATTACCTGTACTGAAGAAAGAAATTGAAGAAGATACAAATACATGTAAGGGGAAGCAAGTACCGTGTTCATGAATAGGAAGAATTAACATCATTAAAATGTCCATACTACCCAAAGCAACTTATAAACTCAATGAAAATGCCTATCAAAATGCCAATCACATATTCCACAGAACTAGAACAAATAATACAAAAATTTATATGGAACCACAAAAGATCCTGAATAGCCTCAGCAACCTAGAGAAAGAAGAACAAAGTTGGAGATATCACATTAGCTGATATCAAGCTATATTACAAGGCAGTAGTAATCAAATAGCATGGTGTTGGCATAAAAACAGGTATATAGATCAATGGAACAGAAATAAACCCACCCTTATATGGTCAATTAATATTTGACAAAGGAGGCAAGGACATACAATGGGGTAAAGATAGTCTACTCAATAAATGTTGTTGGGTAAATTGGACAGATACATGCAAAAACTGAATCTAGACCGTCTTCTTACAGCATACACAAGAATAAATTCAACATGGATTAAAGACTTAAATGTTAGACTCGAAACCATAAAAATCCTGGATGAAAACATAGGCATTAAAATCTTGGACATTTCTCATAGCAACATTTTTTTCTGATATATCTCCTCAGGCAAGGGAAACAAGAGAAAAAATAAACAAATGGGACTGACTCGATCAAACTAAAAAGTTTTTGCACAGCAAAGGAAAGCATCAGCAAAACAAAAGGACAACCTACTTAATGGAAGAAGATATTTGCCAATGATACATCTGATAAGGGGTCAATATCCAAAACTTATAAAGAACTCAGACAACTTAACACCAGAAAATCAAACAACCCAATGAAAAAGTGGGCAGAAGACCTGAATAGATACTGCTCCAAGGAAGACATACATATGGCCAATAGACATATGAAAAGTTGCTGGACATCACTCATCATCAGAGTGACGCAAATCAAAAGCACAACGAGAAACCACCTCACACCTGTCAGAATGATTATCATCAATAAATCAACAAACAATAAACGTTGGCACAGATATGGAGAAAAGGGAGCCTAGTGCACTGTTTATGGGACTGCAGATTGGTGCAACCACTATGGAAAACGGTATTGAGGTTCCTAATTAAAAAAAAAATGGGCCAAAACCGGTTTGGCTCAGTGGATAGAGCGTCGGCCTGCGGACTGAAAGGTCCCAGGTTCGATTCCGGTCGGGGGCATGTACCTGGGTTGCGGGCATATCCCCAGCGGGGGATGTGCAGGAGGCAGCTGATCGATGTTTCTCTCTCATCGATGTTTCTAACTCTCTATCTCTCTCCCTTCCTCTCTGTAAAAAATCAATAAAATATATTTAAAAAAAAAAAAAAATGGAATTGCCTTATGACCCAGAAATTCCACTTCTGAGAATCTATTTGAGGGGACCCAAAACACGAATTTGAAATGATACATGCACACCTATGTTCATTGCAGTGCTATTTAAAATAGCCAAGATTTAGAAACAACCCAATTGCCCATCAGTAGATGAGTGGGTAAAAAACGTTGTGCTACATTTACATAATGCAAGACTACTTGGCTGTAAAGAAGAAGGCAATCTTACCTTTTGCGACAGCATGGATGGACCTAGAGGGCATTATGCTAAGCGAAATAAGCCAGTCGGAGAAAGACAAGTACCATATGATTTCACTTATATGTAGAACCTAATGAGCAAAATAAACAAACAAGCAAAACAGAAACAGACTAACAGATACAGAGAGCAGACTACCCGTTGCCAGAGGCGGTTGGGAGCAAGTTGTGGAGGATGGTAGAGACGAGAACCGACACTTCTCTTCTAAGATTACAGTGGGGCCTCCACTTACGAGCTTAATGCGCTCCGAGACCGAGCTCGTTAAGGAGCTCGTTAACTCAAATTACTCCATCAACTCAATGCAAAAAATCGGCCGAGAGACAGCTGGTATCTCAAAAAACTCGTTAGTAGGGACACTTGTGAGTCAAGGCCCCACTGTATTTGCGGACAGCCCTGCGCAGAGGCGGAGGACAGGTGAAGACTGTAGCCCAGCCTGCCTTGGGATTCCACGGCCTGGAGCCCCTGGCTGTGGGAGGTGCTTGCTTCTAACACCTCTGTGATGTCTGCGGAGGTTCAGTCTGGCCTCGGAACCCCTCACAGCCAGAACCAAATGAGAGACACCCTCCTCCAGAGACTGTGAGTGAGGGCTCAGCTGCCAGTCTACTGGGACCCTCCGCCCTCCAGCACAGCAACACTTCAGGGGCACCTTCCTGTGTGACGAGGCGTGGTGCCAGGCACTTGAATGTACCGTAATCTCATCTGATGCAACAACCCCGCAAATTAGAAGTTTTCTCCCCATTTTTTGGATGAGGACAAGGGAAATGACTTCAGACAGCGGCTTGAAACTCTGAGCGTGCACCTATAGGGCTTGTTAAATAAAACACGGCGCTGGGCTTCTGCCTGGATTTCTGATCCCCCAGGTCTCGGGCCGGGCCTGATACTGGCATTTCTGTAAGTTTCGAAGTGACACGGATGCTACGGCTCAGGGCCCAGACTTTGAGGACCACCAACTCCGGGGTCGTGGCTAGGAAGTGGCAGGCGCTGAAGCCCGTCCACCTCGGCTGGCTCTCCCCGGCAGAGTGCCTGGGTGGGGCCTTCATCAGCGCTTTGAAATCTCTCCACCTGGAAGTCAGGTAGACAGGCTGCGTCGCTGTACACCTACAGGGCCCCGGGAAGTGGGCTAGTGCAAAAGTGAGCACCAAGTGCTCTGGGCTCCAGCACAAAGGGAGAAAGTCCAGACGGAGACCCCAGGCACCAACGTGGCTCACTGGCCCCTAGAGCTTCGTTTACAGGGTGTTTTATGGGCAAGTTGTCAGTGCCGGCATCGGAGGCAGGGGAGAGAGGGGTTCAGCCCTGCCAGAGTCAGCAGCCTGAACAGGCGGGAGGTTTAGCCCATGGGTTCCCCCATTGAAGGGCAGTTTTAAATTGCTACTGTATTTAATTTTTAACCAACCTACTTAATTGGCTGAGGGAGTGGGAGAAGGGGGAGGCGGCCGAGCTGTAGAAGGAGCTGTGGGAAGGTGTATTTCTCCCCATTCGGGGCTCACAGGGATTCTGCACACAGCAGCCCCTTGGGGCTCAATGCTGAAGTTTATGTCAACCCCAGTGCTTGGTGGGTTTGAAGTTCGTGCCTCCCGGTTAGTGGCACCCTGTAGGCTGGGAACCCAGCTGCTCCCAGCATGCATCGCACCATTTCTGATGGCAGGGACTGACTTTGACTTCTGTGGGTCCTGAAATAGAAGCCAGAGCTGGCGTGAAGCACCATGAAGCTTCTCGGCAGCCACACGCTGTCCCCAGCTCTTCGGGCCTCACACTAGCGGGGAATACACAACAGGGCCTCCTGCAGGCGCAGGGTGCCACAGGGTCTTTCCAGGGCACTGCCAGCCTGGCATCCCAAGGACCTTTATGGCCCACAGGTCTCACTGCCCCTGAGATCGGGGCGTGTTCCAAACACTCGTCATTCTTTGCCTGTTCTCCCCCACTACATCCCCCGCAGGAATCCAGCACTACTCCTGCCTCGGAGCAGTGTAGCCCAGCTGAGCAGTGTGACTGGGGCCTGAGGAACCCACCCCTGGAACATGGTAGTAATGATAACTATTGCTCTAACTCACTCAGGGCATACTCAGGGCTGGCCACTGTTTACATATTGATTCATTTCACCATCTCCATAACAACGACTTGTACTGTTATTATCTCCATTTTGCAGATGGGAAAACTGTGGCACTGAGGGGCTAAGAAACTTTGCCAAGACCACACAGCTAGAGAATGAGGGAGCCTACAGTTGAACTTGGGTAGTTTGAATCCAAATGATGTACCCCTGACCTCTCCTTTTTACTGCAGCCCAGGCCCACCCCCACCCCCCACTGCAGCTGCCCAGGCAGTCTCAGGAACTCCCAGTCCCAATGCCCTCCAATATGTTTTATGGTGGCCAGTGTCCAATGGCATGCAGACATATGTCACTTTGCAGAAAATGAAGTGGCAGAGAGATGACAATGGGGACAGAGAGCTCCAGATAAGACCAGGGCTGGGGGCTGGGGGCTGTGGCCCTGGAGACTGTGGAATGTAGCAGAATGCACCGGGACTTGGATTCAGACGACCTAGCTGCTCAACATGCTGCCTGAGTGACCGTGGGCAAGTGTCACAGACTAAATGTTTGTGTCGTCCCCTAACTCATATGTTGAAGCCAGATTCCCAACATGGTGGGATTTGGTAGTGGAGTCTTTGGGAGATGATTAGGACATGAGGGTGGATCCCTCAGGAATGGGATTAGTGCCCTTATAAGATAAAATGTAAGAGACACGATCTCCTTCTTGGCCATGTGAGGACACAGGGAGAAGGCAGCTATCTACAAGCCAGGAAATGGGCCCTCACCACACATTGGATCTGTGGGCACCTTAATTTCAGACTTCCCAGCCTCCAGAACAGTGAGAAATACTGTTTGTTGTTTAAGCCACACAGTCGACAGTAGTTCTGTTATAGCAGTCCCGGATGCACTAAGACAACAAGTTATTGAATCCCTTTGGGTATCAGTTTCCTGACATATAAAATGAGGATAACTCTGTTATGGGCTGAATTGCTCCCCTACCCCCAGTTCATATGTTAAAGGGCTAACCCCCAGGGCCTCAGAATGTGACTGTATGTGAAGGTAGGTTCTTTAAAGAGGTAATTGCAATAAAACAAGGTCATATGAGTGGGCCCTAATCGAAGATGTCTGGTGTCCTTATAAGAAGAGGAGATTAGGACCCAGACACACACAGAGGGAAAGCACAGGAGAGAAGGTGGCCATCTGCACCCCAGGGAGAGGCTTCAGCAGAAGCCAACCCTGCTGACATCTGGATTTTGGACTTCCAGCCTCCAGAACGGTGAGGAAATAAACTTCTGTTGTTTAAGCCACCCAGTCGGTGGTGCTTCGTAGTGGCAGCCCTAGAAAGCTAACACAGCTACCTGCAGAAAATGCGCGAGAGGTGATAGAGAGTAAGTAAAGGCTCTTACCAGCGGGGGTGGCATGTAAAGGTCAGGAACTAGAATGGATTAGGTCAAACAAGAACAGAAAATGGAACCACCTTTGTCGGAAGGAATCCGGAGTGAGCAATGTGGGGTCCTGTGAGAGGGGCAACCAAGGGATCAGAGAAGGAGGATTTTATTTCAGATGGAACTCAGGATTCCACTGGAATCAACCAAAAAGGATGTATTTTTCTAGGGGCAGAGGGGACTAATTTGATGGCTCAGCTTCATTCATTCATTCATTCATTCACTCATTCATTACTTATTTAAACAACAGTTATTGAATGTCTGCTCTGTGTGGGCAGCCAGCCTTGGCTGAGAGCGTCCAGGAAGGCTTCTGGGTGACGCCTGAGATAAATCCTAAGAGATGAATGAATAGGACTGAGTCAGATGGAGAAGTTGGTGACAACTGTATGGCCACTTTAGGTTTGGGCTGAGAAAAATAACCAAGTGCAGATTCCGTTTGGGTAAATCAAACAGGGTTTCCTTACTTACAGAGTAGAAGAGAACTCAGGAACCCGTGGCAGACACCAATCACCTTCCCCAGGATAATGGCCCTCAGTTGCCGGTGAGGACTTTTGAATAAATGATGGTCATAGCCTGTTTACTTCTAGGCAAGGACATATTTCTAGGTTTTATGGGCATGAAGCTTATACAGTTTGGAAGGGCCTTCTTTAAGAAAAGTAATAAAATTATGAGTATACAATTAGGTACAAAAGAAATATTTATTTAGAATGAAAAAAGAATTCAGAGTAAATTACACATTTTAAAAAGCTAGTAAATAGAGCCAACATCCAGGGCATTGGAAGGGGCTTGTGCAAATGAGGGATCCTGAAGCTTAGCCTCCAGTACATCTGCAGACAAAACACATACCCATGTCTAGACCTGAGGCTAGAGCAGTGATGGTGAACCTATGACACGCGTGTCAGAGGTGACACGCGAACTCATATTTTGGGTTGATTTTTCTTTGTTAAATGGCATTTAAATATATAAAATAAATATCAAAAATATAAGTCTTTGTTTTACTATGGTTGCAAATATCAAAAAATTTCTATATGTGACACGGCACCAGAGTTAAGTTAGGGTTTTTCAAAATGCTGACACGCCGAGCTCAAAAGGTTCGCCATCACTGGGCTAGAGCATATGGCACACGATCTACACAGCATTCTTGCCAGAGACCCCTCACCTGGGCCAGGTACATGGCCATCTCAGAGTACATTGGCTGCAGTGTATATATACAAGGGGCAGTAGGGCATAATCAACACGTGATTCAGACTCTCCAGCACAGCCGTGTGTGGAATTAGAACAAGGGTTAGTCACCCAGCAGGCTCTGAGTCAGACCAGCAAGCCCGTGGCCCAGCTGTGGGGCCTGCCCGGCATGGGTATTCCAGGCATGAGGCAAAGCCTGGGCAAACACCTAGAGGAAGGGGTGGCAAGGCCCTTCGGAAGGACACCTGCTTCAGTGAGGCTAGAGGTTATGTGTGGGGGCCAACAGCTGTGGAGAAATATGGAGTGTATGGAGACATAGACACTTCGGAAGGGGCTAGTCCTAAAGAATTTTGCATAGATGTGAGAGTTTTAATTTTATCGAAGACAATGGGAACTCATTGAGGAAAGCTAAATATGTGAAAGGCGTACTCAGATTATGTTCTGGGAAAACCACTCTGAAAGCAGTGGGGAAGGTCAAGGTGGCTTAGTAAGGCGGGAAACCACTCAGGCAGCTGAAGAAAGCAGCCTGCTGGGAGGTCGCTGTGAGGCTGTATGCAGTGAGAGTTACCTCCACTAGCAGAGCCTCACTCAGTCCTGCCACCCCTAGGTTCCGAGGGTGCTTCCGAACCATTGGCCATGCAGCCTTACCTGGATCAGTAGCTGGGTCACTGGCCCCCTTTGATCAAAAGCCTCAAGAGCTGCTGTGAGAATTGCTTTGGGATTTTGGGAACAGAATTGCTGGCTTGTTGTAAGCAAGCAGGGTCAAGCTACTCTCCAAAATTTGCCTCACTCTTTGTGAGTGCTGTATACATTTCAGCTCCAGCCCAGCTGGCACACCTGGGGAAGAAAAAAAGGCTGAGAACAGAAATCAGGGAAGCACAGAATTCAGGGAGTGAGCAAAAGGAGTGGTAAATGTTAGGTATTTTCTTTTCTTTCTTTTTTTAATCCTCACCTGAGGATATTTTTTTCCATTGGTTTTTAGCGAGAGTGGAAGCAGGGAGAGGCTGGGGGAAGAGAGAAGGAGAGAGAGAGGCCCAGGATTGAGCCTACAACCCAAGTACATGCCCTTGACCAGGAATCCAACCTGTCACTCTTTGGTGTATGGGCTGATCCTTTAGCCACTTAGCACACAGGTCAGGGCAGGTATTTTATTTTCTACCTAGAGGCCTAGTGCACAAAATTTGTGCACTCGGCAGGAAGTGTCCCTCAGCCTGGCCTATACCCTCTTGCAGTCTAGGAGCTCTCGGGGGATGTCCGATTGATGGCTTAGGCCTGCTCCCCACCAGGAGCGGGCCTAAGCCGTCTGTCAGACATCCCTAGTGCTGCCGTGGAGGCAGGAGAGACTCCCACCACCGCTGCTGCACTCACCAGCCATGAGCCCGGCTTCTGGCTGAGTGGCGCTCTCCCTGTGGGAGCGCACTGACCACCAGGGGGCAGCTCCTGCATTGAGCGTCTGCCCCCTGGTGGTCAGTGCGCATCATAGTGACCGGTTGTTCCACCATTTGGTCTATTTGCATATTAGCCTTTTATTATATAGGATAGCTTTTCATTCAAGCACTTCTCAGAGTTTGTGGTTATATTGTCATTGATTTTTTGATTAATATATGTATCCTTCACTAAATTGTATACTACATCATGGTAGAGACTTTGTCTGTTTGGTTATGATTTTAAATTATGATTTAATACAGTGCCTGGGACAGAGGAAACACAATAAATATTTATTGAATTAATTAATGAGTAAAAGTAAAATACTGAGGATAATTATGGATTGTAGCAAGTGCAACAAAGGAAAAGACAGCATGCTGTATTAGGGAATAACTGAGATGAGGGAAGAAGCTAGATAGGTCTGCAAGGAAGGCTTCTTTGAGGAGGTAATATGAGCTAAGAGAGAAATGTAGAGAATGGACCATCCAAATGGAGAGTTGAGGGAAGAGCATTTTAAGCAGAGGGACGGCATGTTCAAAGGTCCTGAGGCAGGTGAGGTTTTGTCACACCATGGGAAGTCAATGAGGGATCCTAGTCAGGAAAGTGATATAATAAGCAAAGAGAACAGTTAGGAGGCTGTTGCAGTTGGAAGATGATGGTGGCTTATACTGAGCCAGTGATGAAAAGATGAAAATGTGGTGGGTTTGATATGCCTTTTAGAAGTTTAGGTCAGGACAAAAATACATAAATCAAAGTTGACTTGGGCAATTGTGTGAGTGGTGGTGCCATTTATTGGAAGAGAAAAACTAGGAAGAAATTATTGACTACTGGAAGACCATGAAGATAGTCTATGTTTTCTTTTAAAAGCTTTATTGATTTGTCGTTCACATTTAGATCTACCATCCATATAGAACAGATGTTTGTGATTGATATGAAGTAGGAGTCAAGATTCAATTTTTTCCCATGTGGACACCCATGTGTTCAAAAGACCATCCTTTTACCATTGCTGTGCAGGGCCATCTTTGTCATAAACCAATTATCCATATATGTTTGAGCTTATTTCTGGATTTTCTATTTTGTTCCATTGGTATATTTGTCTATGTCTGCCCCTATTTCAATCTGTCTTGTTAGTTTAATTATGTAAAAAGTCTTAATAACCAGTAACGTAAATTTTCCAATTTTGTTATTCTTCTTACAAGATTTTCTTGGCTTTTAGCATTTAAAAGAAGTGGATGAATTGAGAACCAAGATGGTGGCATAGGTAAATGCCAATACTTGCCACCTCCCACAACCCTATCAAAATTACAACTAAAATACCAAACAACCATCATTCAGAACCGCCTGAACGCTGGCTGAATGGAAGTCCTACAGCTAGAGAAGTAAAGAAGAAAGCACACTGAGGCTGAAGGGAGGGCAGAGGCCTAGAAAGGGCTGGTCTGACACCTGCGTGGGCTGCTTTCCTAATGGGGAGGGAGGTCATCTCTGCAGAGACTGCCCATGAGGAGCAAGGTCCTAGTCCCACACCAGACCCTTAGCCCAGGCTTCCAAAGCTGGTAAAGGAAGTCCCCATAAATTTAGGTTGTAAAAACCAGCAGGGATTGGGGCTCAGTGACACGGAGGCTGCTGGAGACCAGGTGTTCCTTTCAAAGAACCGGAGCACGAACTGAACTTACAAGGTCCTGCTTCATTGGGGTTAGTGTTCCCCAAACATATCAATAAAAAGTCCAAGACCCTCTACTAGCATGAGCCTGCCATGCTTCACAGCTGGGCTTTGCCTGGGCACCTCCAAGCCCAATACAAATAGCCCCAGGCAGTGGCTGACTTTGCACCTCCCTGGAGTCCCTAGAGCCAGTGCACCCAGTGGACAACTTCAGACCATACCAGATTACAATTCTACACATCCACAAGCCACACACTCAAGGGGCAGACACAGTGAGCACCAAAGACCCACCGAAGCAAGTCCTGATCCCTAGGAGTGTTTCCTGCATAGCAGCTCTCCCACTGTAGCTGCAGCTGGACCTCACAGCCAATTGGCCTGGAGGTCAACTCCTCCCAGAGACACCAACAGCAACCAAGTCTCAACTACGAGACTGTGCACTCAGCCCACAGAGGGGTGCACCTAGAGCTCCCAGCTCAGGTGACTGGGAAGGCTGAGCCACTGGACCCTACAGGACACCTACTACACAAGGCCACTCTACCAATTCCAGGAGACGTAGCAGCTCTACCTGATACATAGAAACAAACACAAGGAAGTAGCCAAAATGGGGAGACAAAGACATATGTCACAAAAGGAAGAAATGGAAGCAAGAAAACTTTTGGATACAGAATTAAAAACCATGGTTATAAGGTTTCTCAAGGATCTTCATGAGACTTTCAAGACTCTTAGTGAGGTCAAAGACATGAAAAAGTATCAGTAAGAAATTAAGCATACACAGACTGAAATAAAAATAATTTACAGGGACTCAACAGTAGAGTAGTAGAGGAGTATGAGAATCAAATCAACTATGTGGAATATGAGGAAGCAAAACACACCCAATTAGAAAAAAAATATATATGACAATAACATAAGGAGCTTCTGGGACAACTTCAAGTGTACCAACATTCGCATTATAGGGGTGCCAGAAGGAGGTGAGAGAAAGCAAGATATTGGAAACCTAATTGAAGAAATAATGACAGAAAACTTTCTCTACTTGGTGAAAGAAATAGTTACATGTTCAGGAAGTGCAGAGAGTCCCAAACAATAGGAACCCAAAGAGGCCCACACCAAGATACATCATAATTAAAATGCCAAAGGATAAAGTCAAAGGATCTTAAAAGCCACAAGAGAAAAGCAATTAGTTACCTACAAGGGAGCACCCATACAATTGTCAGCTGATTTCTCAACAGAAACTTTGCAGGCCAAAAGGGAGTGGCAAGAAATATTCAAAATTATGAAAAGCAAGGATCTACAACCAAGATTACTCTACCAAGCAAAGCTCTCATTTAGAATTGAAGGTCAGATAAAGACCTTCAGAAACAAGAAAAACTAAAGGAGTTCATCACCACCAAACTAGTATTACATGAAATGTTGAAGGGTATTCTTTAAGAAGAAGAGATAAAAAAAATGAACAATAAAATGACAACAAATACATATATATCAACAATTGAATCTAAAAATAAAAATAAACAAACAAGAAATCTAATGAACAAAATAAACTGGTGAATAATATAGAATCAGAGGCAAGGAAGCATGGAACAGGCTGATGAATCTCAGAGGGAAGAGGGGAAGGGGGTGGAAAGAGATTAGCCAAAGATCTTACCTATGGATACAGACAGTGTCCTGGGGCAGGTTGGGAACAGGGTGGAGGGGGACATCTGTAACACTCTCAACAATGAAGATTTTAAAATAATGAATAAAATAAGCTCATGAAAACAAAATAAGATAATAAAAAAACAAGATTGTTATGGATTGAATTGTGTTCCCCCAAAAGATATATTGAAAACCTAACTCCCAGTACTCATAATGTGACCTTATTTGGAAACTGGGTCTTTGCAGATATGATCAAGTTAAGATAAGGTCATACTGGAGTAGAGTGGGTTCTACTCCAATGCCTGGTGTCCTTATAAAAAGAGAAGACACGGATACAGGGAGAAAGTCATGTGACAACAGAGGCAGGGGTTGGAGTGATGCAGCTGCAAGCTAAGAAACAGCAAGCACTGATGACCAGAAGCAAGGAAGAGACAAGAAAAATTCTCCTGACAAGTCCCAAAAGGAGCATGACCTGCTGACACCATCTTCTAGTCCTCAGAACTGAGAGACAATACATTCCTGTTGTTTTAAGCCACCCATTTTGTGGGATTTTGTCACAGTAGCTCTAGGAAACCAATATAAAGATGTTATAACAAAAACCTTTATCTCAGTAATTAATTTGTAATAATTAATGAAATAGACTAATTCATAGGACAATACAACTTACAAAATTAACACAAAAAGAAATTTGGAAAAATTATCTAATAATAGACAAACATGGTAATTGACCATACCTTCGCTATGCCTCCCATGGGCTAATCAGTGAGATATGCAAATTAACCGCCAACAAAGATGATGGCTAATTTGCATACTGCAGGCAGGGTGGGACAGCGTGAGCTGCCAGCACGAGCAGCCATCCAGGCCCCCGTGGGCGACCCCAGAAGCCGCCTGCCTGCCCCACAAGCCCCAGAAGCTGCCAGATATGGCAGTAACTCTATCAGTGAGCACTCTGAAAGTCAGTGTTATAAATGCACCAATTAAAAGACAGATTATGCCAAAGCCGGTTTGGCTCAGTGGATAGAGCGTCGGCCTGCGGACTGAAAGGTCCCAGGTTCGATTCCGGTCAAGGGCATGTGCCTGGGTTGCGGGCACTTCCCCAGTGGGGGATGTGCAGGAGGCAGCTGATCGGTGTTTCTCTCTCATCGATGTTTCTAACTATCTCTCTCCCTTCCTCTCTGTGAAAAATCAATGAAATATATTTAAAAAAAAAAAAAATAAAAAAAAAAAATAAAAGACAGATTATGAGGGCGAATCAAAAACAAACCCACTTTAAATATAAAGACACATATAGATTAAAAGTAAATTAATTAAGCTGCAGCCTGTTTTGCTCAGTGGATAGAGCATTAGCCCGTGGACTGAACGGTCCCAGGTTTGATTCCAGTCAAGGGCATGTACCTCAGTTGCTGGCTTGATCCCTAGTCCCTATCAGAGCATGTGCAGGAGGCAACCAATCAATGTGTCTCTCCCTTTCCCTTCACTCTCTCTAAAATGCAATGGAAAAATATCCTTGGGTGAAGATTAACAAAAACAAAGTAAATGGATTAAGTAACATTAAAGAGGTTATAAGAAAAATATATTCCAAATTTTGTTAGTTGTATAATGGTTATGTTTAAATCATTAACACCTAAGAAATTGGGTGAAGGGTACATATAATATGCTATAGTATTTTATAGTTTTTTTACATGTATGAGATTATTTCAAATTAAAATATTAAAAACTAATAAAATATTAATTGAAATGTATCTGCATTACATGAAAAATCCCCTAATTGCTTCTAGCATAATTTATTAAATTACGCTAAAATTTATAAGGGTTCAATTAAAAAATATCTTAATTCTAAATGATATAATAGAGAATATATAATAGTGCAGTTATAAGCACTTATCTGAAAATAAAAATTTAAAGAAGTGAATTTAAAGAAGGGATTAGCCAAAGAAAATATATGCCCAACCCATGGACACAGACAACAGTATGGTGATGGCCAGAGAGAAGTGGGGGGCAAGAGCTGGGTAGAGGGGGCAAAACGGGGGAAATAGGGACATCCTATATCTATATATATAAAAGACTAAGCGACTGTCCCACAGGTAGCTATGACACACACTGACCACGAGGGGACAGATGCTCAACACAGGAGATGCCGAGCTGCAGTAACTTGACAGCTGCTGTTCTCGGATGACACACCCGGAACGAGAGTGGGGGGAGCCTGATTCCAGGGTGCGTCACCTGAGAACCGCCCTCTCACAATCCAGGACCCCTCAGGAGGTGTTGGAGAGCCCGTTTTGGCCTGATTCCCACAGGCCAGGCCAAAGGATCCCACCAGCACACGAATCCATGCACAGGGCCTCTAGTAATAATGATAAAAGGCTAATATGCAAATTGACTGAATGGCAGAATGGCCGGTTGCTATGATGCACACTGACCACCAGGGGGCAGACGCTCAATGCAGGAGCTGCTCCCTGGTGGTCAGTGCACTTCCATATGGGAAGTGCCACTCAGCCAGAAGCTGGCTCATGGCTGGCCAGCGCAGAGGTGGTGGCAGGAGCCTCTCCCACCTCCGTGGCAGCACTAAGAATGTCAAACTAATGGTTTAGGCCCGATCCCTTGGGGGCCTAAGCCTTTAGTCGGACATCTCCCCAGGGCTCCCTGGCTGCCAGAAGGATGTCTGACTGCAAGCTTAGGCCTGATCCCCCGGGGAGTGGGCCTAAGTCAACAGGTGGGCATCCCCCAAGGGGTCCTGGACTTCAAATGGGCACAGGCTGGGCTGAGGGACCTCCCCAAGTGCACAAATATTTGTGCACCAGGCCTCTAGTATATTGCCTATATAGGCCTCTATAGTCAGATCTATAATTATAAAAAAATTATCCATAAAGAAAACTAGACCCTGATGACTTCATCATTAAATATTATCAAACTCAAAGAGATACATTTACAAAAATATGTTTTTATTTATTTTAGAGAGAAAGGAAGAGAGAGAGAGAAACATTGATTTGAGAAAGAAGCATCAATCAACTGCCTCCTGCCTGGGGATCCAGCCCGAAACCTGGGCATGTGCCTGACTGGGAATCAAACCTGAGACCTTTGGTGCATGGGATGACACTCAACCAACTGAGCCACACCAGCCCAGGGTAAGAGATGCATTTTAAATCCTCAGTAATACGGAGAAATGTTCAAGGCTAGAGTTACAATATCCCAGGTGAAAACTTATGAGAATGAGGAGGACTTACATTTTATTTCAGGGAAAATGGGGATGGTAAAGAGAGGATAGATAGAAGAGATAATAGGGAGAAAGGAAGAATCAGTGGAACTAGGGGATGTTCTAAACATGAAAGGAAGATGACAGAATGACACCTGGTCAATAGTTGGACATCTGAGTGAAGAGTTGTGACATTCTTTAAAACTGAAAACACAGAAGCTCTAATAGCTTGAAGGAGGGGCTGATAGGGAATTGAAATTTGACATGTTTGAATTTTGATCTCCAAGGAGGGGTGATCACTACATGCTAGGTATATAACTTCAGAATACAGTGTGGGTTGGGGATACAGGCTTAAGAGTTAGGTACCCATTGAATAATACAGTCAAACCTTGTTTCTTGAACCTCTCCCATCTTGAACTATTTGGTTCTCGACCAACTTGTCCACAGAAAAAAATGTCTTGGTTGTCCACCAAAGCTTCAATTTTTGACCTGACAGCCCTTTCAGGCTGATACCTCAGCACAAAAAAGTGTGTCTCAGGCATAAACAAAAAGAGAAAATGTTTTTGTTGCTGGTTAATCAAAGATTAGCACAATTTTAAAACATAAAGAGGCCCTCAAGAGTGCTAATGTTGGAGAAACCAAGATGGCGGCATAGGTAAACACCTGAAATTGCTGCCTCGGAAAACCACTTCAAAAATACAACTAAAAGACAAAACGGACATCATCCAGAACCACAGGAAGGCTGGCTGAGTGGAAATTCTACAACTAGAAGGAAAGAGAAAAGCACACTGAGACTCAGAGGTGGTGCGGAAGTAAAGTGCAGAGGTACGGAGGCGCACGTGGAAAGGGCTGGTTACTGGGGACGTGGTTGTCTTTTTCAATCGGGAAGGAGGCACAAGCTCCTGACTGAACTGAACTCTAGTTCCGGGCGAGTCTCTGAGGACCCAGACTCATATGGGGAGAAACTGGACTGTCTGGCATTGGGCGGAACTCAAGGGCCGCTTTCTCTCTGAGGTGCTTGCAGCGATTACCGGGACAGTGAGACCCAGGGGCCTCTTAGGGCAGGACTGAGGACCAGTCATAGCTGTTTGCTCCACCCTGTTGATTCCCTGAGACCCCGCCCCACCCAAGCTGTGTGCAGAGGCTTTTGCATATAAATGCCTTGGCCCTTTGCAATCTAAAATTACCTAACAAACTGCAGCTGGGTCAGAGAGACGCAGAACATCTAAAAGAAGGCCCAAGGCCCCACAGCAGCTTGAACTGCTTCACAGCTGTGCCTCATCTGGGCACCTCCAAACCCCAAACAAGGAAGAGGATTCTGCAAATCTCTCCGTAGCTCCTGCTGGATAGCATCAGGCAGAAGCTAAATTAGCACCTCCTTAGAGATCCAAGAGCCAGTGTACCCAGTGGTCAGAGTGGAACCTTCCAGATTACAACTCCTCATATCCATAAGGGACACACTCAGGGGGCAGACTCAGTGAGCACCAAAGCCCCACTGAAGCAAGTCTTGCCCCAGAGGGGTGTCTCCAGCCCAGAAGTTATCCCACTGTAGACACAGCTGATTCTCACAGACAATTGGCCTGGAGGTCAATTCCTCCCAGTGATACCAACAACAATCAAGGCTTAACTACAAGACTGTGCACACAGCCCACAAAGGGGTGCACCAAGAGTGTCCACCTCAGGTCATTGGGGATGCTGAGCGACTGGGCCCTATAGGACACCTAGCACAGAAAGTCACTCTGTCAACACAGGGAAGCAGCCAAAATGCGGAGACAAAGAAACAGGTCACAAATGACAGAAATGGAGGAAAGCAAAACCACGGTTATAAGGTTTTTCAAGAATTTTCTAGAAACCGCTGATAAATTTAGTGAGACCCTCAAGGGTATGAAAAAGGACCAACTAGAAATTAAGCATACACTAAGTGAAATAAAGAATAATACACAGAGATCCAACAGCAGACTAGAGGATTGCAAGAATCAAGTCAAATATTTGAAATATGAAGAAGCAAAAAACATCCAACAGGAAAAGCAAAAAGAAAAAAGAATTCAAAAATATGAAGATAGTGTAAGGAGCCTCTGGGACAACTGCAAGCATACCAACATTCGAATTATGGGGGTGCCAGAAGAAGAGAGAGAGCAAGATATTGAAAACCTATTTGAAGAAATAATGACAGAAAACTTCCCCCACCTGGTGAAAGAAATTGACTTACAAGTCCAGGAAGCTCAGAGAACCCCAAACAAAAGGAATCCAAAGAGGACCACACCAAGACACATCATAATTAAAATGCCAAGAGCAAAAGACAAAGAGAATCGTAAAAGCAGCAAGAGAAAAACAGTTAGTTACCTACAAGGGAGTACCCATACTACTGTCAGCTGATTTCTCCACAGAAACTATGCAGGCCAGAAAGAAGTGGCAAGAAATATTCAAAGTGATGAATAGCAAGAACCTACAACCAAGATTACTTTATCCAGCAAAGCTATCATTCAGAATTGAAGGTCAGATAAAGAGCTTCACAGATAAGAAAAAGCTAAAGGAGTTCATTGCCACCAAACCAGTATTATATGAAATGCTGAAAGGTATTCTTTAAGAAGAGGAAAAAAGAAAAAGGTAAAGATAAAAACTATGAACAACAAATACATATCTATCAACAAGTGAATCTAAAAATCAAGTGAATAAAAAATCTGATGAACAGAATAAACTGGTGAATATAATAGAATCAGGGTCATAGAATGGGAGTGGACTGACAATTCTGGGGGGGGGAGGGGCGGGAGAAGGGATGTGGGGGGTGTGGGAAGAGACTGGACAAAAATCATACACCTATGGTTGAGGACAGTGCTGGGGGTTAAGGGCAGAGGGTGGGGTGGGGACTGGGTGGAGGGGAGCTATGGGGGGAAAAAAGAGGAACAACTGTAAAAATCTGAACAATAAAGATTTAATTTTTAAAAAAGAGTGCTAATGTTGCTAAGGGTGTGAAAGTGTTCAGAAAACAACAATCACAGGCAATTGTAGAAGTAGAAAAGCTGTTGTTGACTTGGATAAATAAAAAGCAGTTAGCCTGTGATAGCATTTCCCAGATAGTGATATGAAAAATTCATTTAAGGCTAGTAGGAGGGTGGTTCCATAAATTTAAGAAAAGAAGTGTATTTATAGATTAAATAGTATGTTAGACAGGTACTGTATATAAGGATGGTTAAAATGGAATCATTTGGGGGTCTGGAAAGGATTAATTCAATTTATAATATTTCTAATGGGAAAAATGATTCTGTTTTTGAACACATCCCTCCTCGAACAGCCTTCTGGAATGAATTAAGTTTGAGAAATGAAGTCCCACTGTATTTGAAGCTATGAGCATGGATGAGCTCTCCCCAGAAAGGAGGGTGAAGTTAGAAGAGAAGAGGGCCAATATAAGACTTAATGGTTATCAGTCACGCCTGGCCAGTGTTGCTCAGTGTTTGAGAGCGTCAACCTATGAACCAGGAGGTCACAGTTGGATTCCTAGTCAGGATACATGGCCAAGCTGTGGGCTTGATCTCCAGTGTGGGGCATGCAGGATGTAGCCAATCAATGAGTCCCTCTCATCATTGATGTTTCTATCTCTCTCTCCCTTTCCCTTCCTCTCTGAAATAAATAAAAATATATCATAAAAATGGTTATCAGTCATGAAGCTATTGCAATCTAAAAACACAGACAAAAAGCCCTATCCAACTATATTAAATGATAAAGGAAAATTGTTATTTCATATAACAAGTGATCTCAGGGTAAGGCAGCTGTAGGTCAGTGGATAGGTTGGAATGGTCCTGTATTACTCTCCTAGGGCTACATAACAATGTCACACTCACTGGGTGGCTTAAAGCAATAGAAATGTATTTCTTACAGTTCTGGAGTGTAGAAGTCCAACATCAAGTAGCCAGCAGAGCCATGCTTCCTCCGTAACCTACAAGAGAGACTCCATGTCTGCCGCATAGCCATCTTCTTTCTGTGTGCCTCCTCTTCCCATAGGGATGCCAATCATATTAGATTTAGGGCCCATCCTACTCCATTATGACCTTACTAGAGGCCCAGTGCACCGGTGAGGTCCCTCGGCGTAGCCTGCAGGGATCGGTCTGAAACCATCAGTCCAACGCCACCTGATGCTCCTGCTCATCCCGGCCCCACTGCGCCTGCCACCACTGCCGCTGCTCAGTAGGCTCGCCGCTGTTCCACTGCTGGTCTCCGGGCTGAGGCAGCCAGCTGTGAGCCCTGCATCTGGTGTCCATCGGTCAGCTGAGTGGCGCTCTAGCTATGGGAGCGCACTGACCACCAGGGGGAAGCTCCTGCATTGAGCATCTGCCCCCTGGTGGTCAGTGCACATCACAGCGACCGGTCGACCAGTTGTTTGGTTGTTCAGTTGTTCAGTCACTTAGGCTTTTATATATATAGATTTTAACTAATTACATCTGCAACGACACATTTCCAAATAAGGTCACATTCCGAGGCACTGGAGGCGAGGGCTTCAATATGTCCTTTTAGGGAACACAATTCAGTCCATGCAGACCCTTTCCATTTTTTTCTCTGCCATTCTCCGCCTGCTGCTGGTCTTTATGCTGCTCTCCGCATGGTCAAACCTGGCCCTCGTGGCATCACATCAGCACCACAGTGTCTGTCAGATGCAGAGGGACCATCTCCTCCTTGTACCTCTTTTAGAGGCAAAGAGGCCTTTCAAGACCCCCTCTGCCACAGACTTCCTCTCATTTCTCCTTAGTAAACACTTCATCACATATGCACGCCTAATTCAATCACTGGGAAGGGGAACAAGGCGATTGGCTTGAACCAGTGGTTCTCAAATTTGACATGTATTAGGATTGGCTGGAGAGCTTGTTAAAACACAAGTTGCTGGGCTCCACTCCCAGAGATTTCCATTCAGTGGGTCTGAAGTGAGGTCTGAGGATTTGAATTTTTATTGAGTTCCCAGGTAAGGCTGGTGCTCCTGGTCCTGGGACCACACGTTGAGAACCAGTGGTTTGGACTGATCAGGATTCATCTCAGAGGATAGCACTCAACCCCTGGGAGATGCGCTGCCACGAGGAGGAGGGGGAATACCCACACAAAAGGAGGTTTTTATCAGAAAGGAGCAAGGGGAGAAACTGTGGGGGCTGCTACGGGGTGGCCAAAGAACAGTCTGGAAGAGCCTGAGAAGGAGTGTGTCCAGACAGGCAAGAAGAAAGTCAGAATGAAGTGATGCCATGGGTCTTGGAGGAGAGATTCAGGGAGAGAGAGACCAGCGCTGCTGGTGTCACCAAGAGGCCAGGAAGGAGAGACTGAAATGTGACCATTGGATTGGACAACGAGGAGGTCTTCATTGATCTTAGCAAGAGCAGCTTTATTTTGAAAACAAGACATGGGAACATTTATACAAAACACAAAGTTATACATAATCACTGTCCGCTACCGATGCCAAGTGCTAGAGCTAATTCCTGGAGTTGGGATTGGCTCTCCTGGAATCCAGATAACTAGGTGAGTGATAAGGAGTCATGGGTTTTGATTTGCTGCTAAGCAGTAAAATAAACTTACCCAGACAGAACTCAGTGTTCTGAGCTCAAGTTCAAACAGCTATAGCCTGAGTCCTGAGTTCCAGACAAGAGGCTGTGACTGCGGGGAAAGGTTGGCACATTCTCATTTATTTGCTGATCCACACAGCTGTCTCCACATGTGTTCAGATGTGTCTACTTACCCATCAATTCCCACCTACTTCCGTCTATCTATGCACATTTATTGTCTAGCTTCACATATGTTCTTGCTAGTGGAATACCCCTCTTGGTCTCCATTTCACATCTGTGAGACAGAGATAGAATTGCACCTCTCATAGATCTGTTGTGAGAATTAAGTAAGATCATGTCTATAAATAAAAATGTGTATGTATGTGAGATAATTGTTATTATGACTACACACCCGTTACTCTTTCTACACACATCATCATCAGCTAACTAGCAATTGATTCCCAAGTGTTGGATGAGTACAATTTTAAAAGTGTATTTATCCTGTATGATTCCAACTATATGGTATTCTGGGAAATGAAAAACTATGGAGACAGTAAAAATATCAGTGGTTGCCAGGAGATGTGGGGGTCGAGGGGCGGCCGGAGAGTAGGTGGAGCACAGAGGATTTTTAGGACAGTGAAACTCCTCTGTAGGACACTGTGATGGTGGATACCTGTCATTGTACATTTGTCCAAACCCACAGCATGTGGAACACGAACAGTGAAGCCTGAGGCAAACTATGAACCCTGGGTGATCATCATGTGCTAACGTAGGTCCATTAACTGTAACAAATACACAGATGTTGCTATGGGAGGCCATGTGTGTGGGTGGGGGTTGGGTGGGGGGTTCTCTGGGAAATCTCTGTACCTTCCACTGAATTTTGCTATGAATCTAAAACTGTTCTAAAATAATAAAGTCTTTTTTAAAAAGTATATTTATAGCCCTAGGGGCACCAGGGGCACCACTTACGTGGACCCCAATGTGCCACCCAGAAGCTCTGGTCACGAGCCTTTACACATTAGTTCCTGTGCCTAGAAGGTCACTCTGGCAAGTTTCCATGCAACCTACAAGACCCCGCTTAGATTTTGTCTCCTCCAAGTTCTGAGGGCCTCCTTCTCTGGGCATCCACTATACCTTCACATGGCTTGGCTCAGTGGATAGAGCATTGGCCTGTGGACCAAAGGTTCCCAGGTTCAATTCCGGTCAAGGGCATATACTTTGGTTGTGGGCTCCTCCCTGACCCGGGCCCTGGTTGGGGCTCATGCAGGAGGCAATCAATCTCTCACATCAATGTTTCTCTCTGGCTTCCCTTCTCTCTTCCACTCTCCCTAAACATCAATGGGAAAAAAATCTTTGGGTGATGGTTAAGCAAATATAAATAAAATAAAATAAATAACCCATTGATGATCCTGTAATTTAAAAAAAAGCATATTTATAGCTATTAGCTTATACCCACCTACATATGCTATACCCAGAGGTACGCATAAATTTGCTTCTAGCATTGCATGTAAACATATCCCCATCTATTCTACCTGTCCAGTGTCCGTCTAGCAGCTATCTGCATAAACAACATGTAGGCACAGAGATTCCATCCCAGACACTGATGTATACAACTCTCTCCTTATGTAAATTAGAAGTGTGCTATTCCTAGTCCTCTGAGAATCAGATGCCAATATGGGATTAAATGTGCGAGGATTTTATTAGGGGAAATGCCTGTTAGGGAAAGATGGAGAGGGAGCCAGCGTAGGCCGGGGGAGCTCTCCGAGTGCTCCACAAGCCTGGTGTCAGCGAAGGAGGGAGGGAGGGAAGGAGGAAGGGCTGGGTGGAAGCTTCAGAGATTGCCATGTGAGTAAGAAAGGTTTGGCAAGGCTGTTGGGGACTCCTCCAGCCAGTCAGCATCAGAGGAACCCCGCTGCCCGGGAGTGGGCTCTCTTAGCGTCCCTGCCACACTCAGTCGCTGGCGATGAGCAGCCCACTGAGAACGTGGCCTCGGTTCAGAGCAGCAGCTGGAGCCCTTGATCAGTTCCCCCCAGTGCACCTGGAGGTCCAGGGCAGTGCAGTCTCTTGGCCACCAAATGAGGTGCTGTCCATTTTTGCATTTGACCAAACAGTTGGGTTTAAGAAACAGAAAACCAGCTCCAACTTGAAGAATTCACCTGGGGACAGAAGTGCCTGTGTGACCCTCATTCCCACGGCTCAGGGCTCAGGAAGGCCAGGGCGTGGCTGCCCATGAACTCGGCCTGTGCTCTGCTCCAGGCATGCCTCGCGGAGCGCTGGCGGAGTGTATTGCTGCTGCGTCCCAGCTACGTTCTGCGAGGACTTCTTACCCAAGGATGGGAGCAGCCAGGGCACTCTTCCCAGTGTCTGCAGGGGCTCAAACCTCAGACAAGGCGCAAGGCAAGTGGGCACCATCCCCTCCGGGATCCCTCCTTTCGCCTCCCTTTGCCTGCCCATGACCTCCTTCCTGGCAGAGCTGCTGGGTCAGCCTGATCGGAGGACAAGGGACCGCGGGTGACCAACCAGCCCAGTGGCTCCGTGTGTCCCCTGTGTTCTAGGCCAAGTCCCACCGACGACATCGTGGAGAGCCGCCGGGGCCCAAGCCCAGTACTGTACAGACGAAAGTCGTATTTATGGGAAAGCTATATCTGCACAGGGAACAATAAACTGCAAAGTATGAAGGTTTGCAGCAAACGCTGTAAAGTTTTATATTCCTGAAAACGAGGGATGAAAGATACAACCATTTAAAGCAAAGTAGATAAAAGGGGCTTCCGCACAATTGTAAAACAGCCTTATAATTGCTGGTTTCTTATTATAGCAGAGTCAAAATAGCCTTTAAAAGACCCATGGTTGGAAAATGGAAGGAGAGAAGAAGAGGACAGGAGGGGTGACCTACCAGAAAGAGGGTTTGGGCCCTGCACCCAAGTGTTCTCAGAATAGGGACCGTTGCTCTTCCTGCTAGCCCACCCTGGCCCCAGCTCCGAGGGCTGATGGCTGCCCGAGCCTCCAGCGCATTCCCATCACCGCCACAAAGACCCGAGTGACTGTGCAATTGTGTTGCTAAAAGGAGAGATGGATCTGGGGCTCCCCGAGCTTCCTGACCACTCCCTGGGGATCCCCACAGTTTGGGGATTTTACCTCCCTGGGCCACGGCATCTTCTTTATGGCCGAAGAGTGCACAGTGGTCTTGCAGGTCCTCCCAGCTGACCGCTGAGTCAAACACTGTTCCTTCAGTGACGCTGTTCCGGGCACTGGAAGGTGGAGGAGGAAGGTAGTGAGGAGAGCAGTGGGAACAGAACTGACACGGGTGTGGCGTGTCTGTGCAGGACGCTGTGAACAGAGGCCTGGGAAGGTGTGGTGGTTGCCCAGAGAAGGAGGCCTCAGAACTCGGAGGAGACGAAACCTAAGCGGGGTCTTATAGGTTGCATGGAAACTTGCCTTCTAGGTACAGGGACTAAGGTGCAAAGGCTTGTGGCCAGAGCTTCTGGGTGGCACATTGGGGTCCACGGAAGTGGTGCCCCTGGGGTTGTGCCGCGCACGACCTGCAAATCCCAACACAGCAGCCTGTCCACCTGGGCCTGGCTGCAGGCAGGTGGTGGGGGGTGGGGCCCCCAATCCAGCATACAACACAGTTCAGGCTTGGACCTCTCACCCCACCCCCATTTCCCACCTCATGGGGGCTACTGCTTAGATATGACCGGGCCCCAGCGGGCTTCTGCTCTTCTCCCAAACTGCGGGGATCCCCAGGGGGTGGTCAGGAAGCTTGGGGAGACCCAGATCCATCTGTCCCCTTAGCAACGCAATTGCACCTCCTCTCTACTCTGCGGGGGACACACCGGTGTTTGTGGGTCTCCTCCACGAAAGGGGTTCCTGATGGAAAGCACAGCTCAAAGGCAATGGCTTACCTGGCATTGCTGTCAGCCCAGCCCAGGTGAGCCAGCGTTCAACCGCATGGGGCCTGTCCCTTCCGCCAGCAGCGACCATCCCACTGCACCCCACGCCACCCTCCTCCTCCATCTCCCACGGAGGGAGCCCCCAGAGCCATGCCCTCGCTTGGTGTGGCCCCGGAGTCTGGCCTGCCTGCCTCGGCCTGCCCAGCGCTGCCTCCTGCGCCAGAAGCAGCTCACCCCTCTTCCTGGGGCCGGAGTGCAGACGCCCAGCTGGCCCTCCACACAGCTCTGCTGAGACAGGCGGCCTTTGACTTGTGACCCCACAGGAAATTCTTCAGACCTCCGAGGTGAAGCTCAGGGGGAAACCATGACCCCACAGTGGACAGGGCAGCGCTGAGGCTTCCCCGCCCCAGCCTGAGGTCTCCTGACTCTAGAATCTGTGGGGCGGAGGCACTGGTGGCTTGACCGGCTGGGGTAGGACTTGGCCGTGGAAGGGGCCAGGGAGACCCTAAGGAGGTAGGGTGGCCTACACCCTGCTCGCCTGGGACAGCCCCAGGGCACAGCGTGTGGTTCGTGAGCGATGATGAACAGAAGTGCTCTGGTCTGGACGGTAAATTATAGTGTCATCCCAGGAAAAAGGGACTCGAGTAGAAGCTACACCACCACCCCCTTCATTCAACAAGTGAGGAGCCTGGTCTGCCCAGGTGCGCCCCTGGCCCTGCAGACAGAGCTGAGGAAGAAGCTGCCTGGAGCTCCCGACGTGGGCAGATTCAGCCCCAGTTACAGCACAATGTGGACGTTCTGGGGGGAGATGTTTGTTCTCTCAAAGGATTTCAGAGACGGTTCACTGAGGAAGGGGCACCAGGGGCTCCAGTGGCCACCCAGCCTCCGAAGCCCTCCCAGGCCCCCCGGCTCCCCAGGCCCTCAGTGCCCAGGTCTCTTGGGCCTTCCTCCCGCCCCCACCCACGGGCAGTGTCCGCGGGGCTGAGGAGCAGGTTCGAGAAAGAACCTGGGGGAAGGGCTTCCCTCTGCGTGTGAAGTCTCGTTCCCCTCGTTCATGCATGGATTTGCTCACTAAACGCAAGGCGTGGCCTAATGTCCGCACTGAGTGCTGAATGGGACGAGACATGCCTGCCTCTGGGAACTCACAGAACAGGAGCCAGGACAGGTGTTAAACAAACCGTCTGACAACAAGTAAATGAATTAGTGACTGCTGTGAGTAAAGATGTGGGAGGGTGTTGAATGAGCACATACTGGGTGAGGCTAAGGTAGTAGGAGAAACACTACTCGCCTTCGGAAGACTTAAAAATTACTTGGGAGAAAGGGAGAGAGACTGTGTGTGTGTGTGTGTGTGTGTGTGTGTGAGAGAGAGAGAGAGAGAGAGAGAGAGAGAGAGAGAGAGAGAGAGAGAGAGAGAGAGAGAGAGACTGTGTGTGTGTGTGTGAGAGAGAGAGAGAGAGAGAGAGAGAGAGAGAGAGAGAATGTGTGTGTGTGTGTGTGTGTGTGAGAGAGAGAGAGAGAGAGAGAGAGAGAGAGAGAGACTGTGTGTGTGTGTGTGTGTGAGAGAGAGAGAGAGAGAGTATGTGTGTGTGTGTGTGTGTGTGTGTGTGAGAGAGAGAGAGAGAGAGACACTGTGTGTGTGTGTGTGTGTGTGTGTGTGTGTATGTGTGTGTGTGTGTGTGTGTGGTATGTGCCCCAACCTGGAGTCGAGCCTGCAGCCCTTCGGTGTACAGGACGACGCCCCAACCAGTGGAGCCACCCCAGCCAGAAGGCTTTTGAGGAATGAACCC
This sequence comes from Myotis myotis, assembly GCF_014108235.1. Taxonomy (NCBI): domain Eukaryota; kingdom Metazoa; phylum Chordata; class Mammalia; order Chiroptera; family Vespertilionidae; genus Myotis; species Myotis myotis. Next base: position 5,196,901 of record NW_023416314.1, read on the forward strand.
TTTGGTGGGAATTTTAGGTTGATGACAAACCCAGATGGCAGATTTGAGTTTCATTAGTGAGAACCAGAAAAATGAGTCCTTAGGTGAGAAGGGCAGGGGGTGACTCTGCCAGCAAAGAGAAAGGGACAGAGCCCAGAGCTGGCATCTTGCTCCACGGTTAAGTGTCACAGTTAAGTGGCCAGGCAGGACGTCCTGGGCCTTGAGCTGGGAAGGGCCTCCAGGGTTTCCTGTCCATCCTCCTCCCGCACCACTTCCCCGGGCAGACAGGGAGTCGGAGGAGCAGGCGCGGTGTCTGTTAAAGGCTCCGAGGGAAGTGAGGCTGCACCTCTTCTGCGTGAGCCCTCTTGCCTCAGGAAGCCCTGAGCACTGCCAAGCATCTCTCCCCGGAGGAGAATGGGCAGCCCTTGGGTGTGGGGCAGAGAGAGGAAAGAGACAGGCTGCCCCCAGCCGGTGCTATACCTCCTGCCAGGCTGGCGTCCTGGACCCATTGCCGCCAGGCTTCTGCTTTCATATCCCCCGTCTCTTAAGGTTATAAAGCAGCTCAGTATTCATCGCCCTGATGCTATTGCACAAATGAATGCTGCCTAATAGAAACAATTGTCTTATATAGTACTAATTAGATGGCTGTGAGAGGGACCACATCTCGGTTTGCCGTGCAGGGCCTAGGCGGGAAGCCTCTATATTGATGCATAAGAGCAATGATGCAACCTGTGGGCCCTGAGGAAGAAGGTACCTACGAAAGAGGGCTCCCAGTGGCTAACTGGGCTCCAATTCAAAAAACAAACAGCCTGGCCAGTGTGTCTCAGTGGTTGAGTGTCGACCTATGAACCAGGAGGTCACGGCTCATGCCAGAGCTGTGGACTTGATCCCCAGTGTGGGGCATACAGGAGGCAGCCCATCGATGATTCTCTCTCATCATTGATGTTTCTTTCTCTATCTGTTTCTTCCCTTCTCTCTGAAATCAATACAAATCTATTTTTTAAAAATAAATAAAAATAGAAAACAAACAAACAGTGCCTAGCAGCCATTTCTACACAGAGGCCTCTCGGGCAAACGGCACTTCAGGGAGAAGCCAGCATTGAACTGCCTGCCTCTGCACTGACTTGCCTGCCTGCACTGTGTTTTTGCCATCAGAGCCAGGCCTTATAAAGCAGTTCCTGAAATCCTATTTAAACCAATAGGACTGAGGCTTTCCCCATCTAATCAAAGCTGTGCAGCTATAGGCCAATCAGCTTCTTCACTGACCAATCAGAGTGGCTCTAGTCTGACCAATCAGGACAATGCCTTTTGGACCAATCAAACTGTGAGGATTTTGAGTCTTCATTTGCATGAGGACAGACCAATCAGGGACCAGGAGCAGGGACTTCTGTCTATATAAGTCAGCTCCTCTAGGGCTCTAAATGCATTTTTCCCCTCCAAGGAAGAGTGTGGATTCTAAGCTGGTGCTGAAACACCAATGATGTCTGCCCCAGCAGAGCTGTCCAGCCAGAGAAGGGCCTGGCCCTGGGCCACCTTGCCCAGCACTGCCTCACAGCCAGTGCTGTCACAATTGAGCTATTTTGCATTGAATAAAGTTTCCTTCTTCACTGCATCCCAAATTGGAGGTTCTTGTTGGCCTTGAATTGGCAACAATGATTGAGGAACCATAGTTGAAATTTATCAAGTGTTTACTTTGTGCTAGACCCGTGGTCGGCAAACTGCGGCTCGTGAGCCACATGCGGCTCTTTGGCCCCTTGAGTGTGGCTCTTCCTAAGCCTTAGGAGTACCATAATTAAGTTAATAACAATGTACCTACCTATATAGTTTAAGCTTAAAAAATTTGGCTCTCAAAAGAAATTTCAATTGTTGTACTGTTGATATTTGGCTCTGTTGACTAATGAGTTTGCCAACTATTGTGCTAGACCCTCTACTTGGGTTGCTTTTCAAAACATTGCCAAGTGTTTGGTGCTTTCTCCATGCTCATCGAATAAAAGCAGAAACTGTTATTGTATCTATTTTATAGATGAGGAAACTGAGGCACAAAGAAGTTAAGCAACTTGCCCGAAATCTCAGAATAGTAGACAGAATGATGTGCCCCCCCTTCCCCTCCCCTGCAAAGTTATCCACTTCCAAATCCTGGAACTTATGACTGTGTTTCATTACAAGGCAAAAGGGACTTTATAAATGTGACTACTTTAAGGATCTTGAGATGGGACATTGTTCTGATGATCTGAGAGGGCCCATTATTATCCCAAAGGGAAAGAGGGAAGCAGAAGGGTCAGAGGAGGTGTGAGAAAGCAGAAACCTCTGAAGATGTTACACTCCTGGCCTTGAAGATGGGGGAGTGGGGATATAGGCAGCCTCTGGAATCTAGAAAAGGCAAGGAGCTTCCAGGAAGAACATAGCCTTGCCAATCCATTTTGGCCTTCTGACCTCCAGAACTATAATACAATCGCTTGTGTTCTAAGTTGGTGATTTGTTACAGCAGCAGCCAAAACTAAGATGCACAGCTAGCATGTGGCATCAGTAAAGTTATGAGCATTGCCCTGGAACGGGTAAAAAATGTCATGTCATTTAACCCCCATGTCATTGACGGCAACTTCACCTCTTCAGTCCTTACCCTGGAGCCACTGGGTGAGTATCTCCCAGCGACCACCCTCCCTATGTAACTACTGTTCTACCCACCTCCCCAGCTCCTAGTCTGGGCAGCACCTTACTCTCACCCTTCTTTTCTAAGGACCATTGATGTCCATCTCAGACATCAGGGGCAGAGCCAGTGTGGGATGAGTAAAAGAGTCTCTTCACCCTAAGGCACCAATATCTTCCTCACATGAGCAGAAAGTGGAAAAGCAACTAAATGTGTGCTGGGGGTGGGGCCCATGACTGAGCACAAAAGCCAGAGGGGCAGTTGCTCAGGGATCAGTGTGAGCACAGCTCTGTGATGGGGAGGGGCACCAAGCATTCTGGAACATTCTCCTTAGTGCTGCCCAAAGGAAAAGGCTGCCCTAGAAGGAAGGGGGCTTCAGAGCCCTGCGGAGAGACAAGGGGACCTATGGAGGGCAAGGGGGCAGTAAAGTATTTCATAGGGTCTCATCTATAGAACCTCTGGACTTTGCTGCCACCTGGTGGACAGAATTAGAAGGACAGGGTTGTGACTGCCCTTGGCCAAAGATAAATATACCAATAGTTTAGCTCTTGGCCCGGAACTGAGCAGGAGAGACCCAGCCACCATAAGGCCAGGCCACCCAGGTTTTGCCAGTATCTATACATGTCTCTAGAGCAGGAACTCAAAGCTGTGGTTTTAGGGAAGAACTCCTTGGAAAGGAGCTGAAAATGTGCAGAGTCGAGGTGGGGGAGAGAGGAATGGGAGAAAAGGCGACGTGGAGGAATGGGATGCAGAGGTCTGAATCCAGCCTGGTGGGGACAGGAACCTTAGGCCTCACTGGCCTGTGGCGGTGACCAGTTCACTTTGCCCTCCCATACCTGAAACGGGGACAAGAAGGACAAAGGCCGCTCCTCCACTCACCCCTGGGACAAGTTCTCACCCACTCAGAGTGTGCTGAGAGCAGAGTGGGGAAGGGCTGGCGGGCCACTAGACCTCGCTCTACTCCAGCCTCGTGATTCCCTGGGCTTCGGCCCCATTTGGGAGCGTGAGGCCCGCATCACCCAGGAGGCAGGTGCTGATGTGATAGCCGTTCGACAGGTGAGAAGATTGAGGCACAGAGGACTCAGTGCTCCTCCGAGGTTTCACAGCCAGCATGTCATGGGGAAAAACCCAGAGTTTGGATAGCTCACTCTTCTATTGTCCCCAATAAACGTGCTGCAGAAAGGAATGAGCGTGGCCAACCTTCAGCGGTCCCAGCTCCGGGGGCCGGCCTCCCAAGCCCAGTGTAGCAGTGGGACTTGAGGCAAGTCTTCTCTCCAACCGGGTCTGCCCCTTCCCAACCTAAGGAAAGGCTTCTCTCTCAAAGGCTCTGGGAAGTGAGATTCCAGCCCTTTCCTTTCGGAGTCCCAGCCTAATTCCTGTCGGGAATGTGAGCATCAGGAGGTTCTTCCTACACCTAACCGCCACACCTCCTCCTGCAGGCCAAGTCCAGTTATCAGGTCTGTTAAACAAAAAATTGAACTTTCATGGCTGAATGTCCTTTTAAAAGAAAGGGTTTATTAGGCCATTGCTGGCCAAAGGAGGAGGAGGAGGAAGCAGAGGAGGAGGAGGATTAGGAGGAGGAGGAAGAGACTTTAAAAAAGATATATTTTTATTGATTTCAGAGAGGAAGGGAAAGAGAGAAACATCAATGAGAGAGAATTATTGATCGGCTGCCTCCTGTACGCCCTCCACTGGGAACCGAGCCCGCTACCCGGGCATGTGCCCTTGACCGGAACTGAACCCGGGACCCTTCAGTCTGCAGGCCGACGCTCTATCCACTGAGCCACACCAGCCAGGGCAGGAGGAGAGTCTGCTGCCGCTGGGCCCCGGGCTTGGAGTCCGTGTCACAGCAGCTTGGCCAGGTGGGAAAGACAGCGGTGCGCTGCCTGGAGTTTGGTGTGTTTGTACATCGAGTGGAGGGCGAGACGTAAGCCTTTCTGGAAGGACTGACGTTGCTGCGGACGAAGGGGCTGCAGAGGCGGAGGCAGGCAGTTCAGGCGCGGAGCCGGGAAGAGGCGTGCCCTCTCGGACAGGCTGTAGGCAAGGCTGGAAAGTTCACGTGTAAATCAGAAGCAGAGGCTCCTGGGGTTCAGAGGTGCCTGGAGGTTCTCTCTGAATAATCGTGGACACAGCCGCCTGGAAATTAATCTGACATTCCTGCGTACAGAGGAGTGCGAGCAGCCTTTGGTCAGACCTGGCCCACGGCTACGGACAGGCCCCGGTTCTGTCTCTCTCCCTCACTCTGGCCGCTGGGATGGTAATTTAGAACATCTCAGGGAAGGAAAAAAGAGGCTTTTTGTTTTTGGTTTTGGTCAGGTCCTAGAATGAAGAGATAGAGGATGTGGAAGCAGGCTTCTATTTCAGAGAGGGTATTCATGGTCTCTAAAACCAGGGTTTAATTCTCTAACCACGCAGTCAGGACTGGCCAATCACAGGCCTTAATGGGAGAGCTTAAATTATAGAGGACCAAGTTAGAGGAAAGAAAAAAAGCAACAAAACCTACCCAACTCCCAGCCACTGGGCTGCAGCTGATGGGCAATTATCTGCTGCTGCGTGCACTGCTGGCTCCCGGTCCTGACTGCGGGTGGGCAGTGCGGGTGGGGAGGAGGCCAGTGAGTGGGTGTCAGGTCAGGACAACTGTGTGGGGGCGTCCAGACCCCTCTCCACTTCTTCCCCCTTCACCCCTTCACTCCCCTCCAATCAGGAGGGGAGCTGCCCTCTTGTGTCCACCGCCCCTCCCCAGCCCTCGGAGGCGAGGGGAGTGATTAGCATGGGGCATTGTCCCGATAATGGGCCCCAGCTGCCGCTTGAAAGAAGAGACAAAGCGCCTGGCGCTGCACACGCATCATTCCCTCGTTAAATCTCTGTTATTAGATTAGATTCCAAATGTATTGATTTGGAGGCTGGAGGGCGATGGGGGAGGGAGGAGAATCTGGCCGGGGATTGCTGAAACACCTCTCCTCATGCTCACCCCCCCCTTCTAGGCCCCCCCCCCCCCCCCCAGGCAGCTTGTCTTCCCATTCTCTCAGGGAAATCACCCTTAAGCACATCTCCTAACTCTGAGCTCAGCCACTCCCCCTGGACCTCTCCTGCGAGGGGCCCTGGGTCGCTGAGCGAGGCTGCCACCCTCCAGTGGGAAAGGTGGCCTCCTGGGATATGGGCCACCGGTTCCACTGCTTGGAGCACTACAGAGGGCTGGGCGCATTCAAGACCTTTAATGGGAGCTTTTGAGTAGAATGACAGGTTTTGGAAAGCAGGTAAATGGGAAAGGCAGCTGAGAACAGGGAGTCTTCGTATGTGAATAGAAAGGAGTAGAGATGAGATAGAGAACCAACAAGCTTCTCAGAAGGAGGAAGGAAGCAGATTCCGGGAAATATAACAGTTGGGAGAGACGTTCTAGGCCAGTGGTTCTCAACCTTCCTAATGCTGCGACCCTTTAATACAGTTCCTCATGTTGTGGTGACCCCCAATTTCATTGTTACAAATTGAACATAATTAAAGCATAGTGATTAATCACAAAAACAATATGTATTTATATATGTATTTTCCGATGGTCTTAGGCGACCCCTGTGAAAGGGTCGTTCGACCCCCAAAGGGGTCGCGACCCACAGGTTGAGAACTGCTGCTCTAGGCCTTCTCATGTCCTGGGCAGGGTAAAGGCTTCCTTGGGAGAAGTGCAAGGTCAATACTGATGACAAGAGTTCGTACACTGGGGATTCCCTGGCCCTGGCCTCAGTTTCCAATCCCTGGGTAGCACAGCCTGGATGTGGATCGATGAGCTGATTGGCTGTGGCTCGTGGAGCAGAAGATGTTACACGTGGCAGCTCATTCTTAAGGTGGTTAATTGGCTGCCGCAGTGCTGGGCTCTGTTGCTCCAACGATTGTGGGTGAAGGATGGGGAGGGAGAGATGAGGAATCAATAGGTTGATTAGTGTCTCACCAGCTCTCTGGTTAGACACTTTGTCAATAGCCACCCTCTTACTGACCTGACCAGTGGGGCATCAACAGTGCCAGAAGCATGACTGGCCCAGCAAGTCCAAGTGCAGTGAGCAGGACATGTCCAAGTGAGTGAGCAGGACATGTCCAAGTGAGTGAGCAGGACACGTCCAAGTGCAGTGAGCAGGACACGTCCAAGTGCAGTGAGCAGGACTTGGGCAGGACAAGTCCAAGTGAGTGAGCAGCTTTTTCCCAAGACCAGGCTCTGAGGTGCTGCTGCAGGGACCATCCTGGGAGCGTCAGGATGAGCCGTCTACTTATCAGGAAGCAACCACTGTGAGTGGGGCTACTCTCCAGCCCCACAATCTCCTGCTTTTTGCTGGGAGACCCTGATACCTACCCACCAACAGAACAAAGATAAACATAACGTCCTTAGCTAGTCCCAAAGCCCGCATGCCTGGATGGAAGTATCGGATGAACTCCATGCAGTTCTCCCTCTGTGAGTTCTTGCTCCACGCTGGGGACCTGGGGTGAGAAGCCGAGAGAAGCCGAACCAGACGAGCCCCCTTCCTCAGCCTCAGGCTCTTCCAGACACGAGGTCCCAAGGTTGTGCCCAGGATGGTCTACACACTAGAACTGCAGAGTGTGGGGTCAAGGGAAGGCATAGCTTCAGGTGTTTCTTACTGAACCCTTCTCACTGGCCAGCCCAGAACAGCTCATTCCAGGCATTTCTTTGGGGCCCTTTCCCCTTAGCCTGGTGTGTTCAGTCCCTGTCCACACGTCTTCCCCGGAGAGACAAGCAGCCCGGGGCAGGGAGAGGGGTGCGCTGGGCAGAGAAAGAGCGGAGAGCCAGCCTCAGGCACCCACGGGGGACGCCGAGGTGGGTTCCGGCACTCCTCTCCTCTGAATGCCTGGGAGGTGGGTGGAGTGATAGAGTCGGGGTGCTGCTCAGCACGTCTTGAACCCCAATGTCTGGGAGAGGAAGCTAGAGATCAAAGGCCACTCTTCCGCCTGCCTCCCTCGTGGTCCTGGTGGATGTGCCAGTGGCTGGCCGCTGAGAGTTCCCAAAAGGCAATTAAAGAAGCAAAACTAGACACAGTCTCAAACCTGAGCTCTCAGTCTGAAAAACCAAGCCTGCTGGCGCTGGCCGTGGTGCTGATGTTCTGCTTTGCAGGGCAGGGTCCTCGCGCAGGGAGGACCACCTCCGTCCAGCATCCTGCCAGAGATCAAGAACTGAGCTTCCCCCGCCCACCCATCCATTGCTGTGTTCATGGTCCTGACCTTCCCATTTAAATCCCACCGCCTGTTATTTCTTCTTCATAACAGCCACCATTCCCTAGGGGCAGGAGGCACCAAACAGCTGAAGCCACAGATACTCCCCACCCTCACTTTCACCAGTAACTGTAAACCTCTTCATCCTCACGCGACTCCTGACAAATGGTCAAGAAGAGAGGTTAGGGATTTATCGCATTTTATTATCCCCACCCCCACCATCTGATGAAACGTGAGTGTTCAGGGAAGTGGTCACAGCGGAGGTGAAGAAGGAGACGTTAGTGTTGGATAAACCTCAAGCAGTTATCAGGCCCATATATTAGAGAGTTGGCTGGCCTTCAATCTCAAAAACCAGGCTGAGGGAGTTGAGCAGGATTCCAAAGTGCCTTATTTAGGGGGGTGCCAGCGGGGAAACTGAGGCTTACTGCATAGATACAGAGTGAAGTTGGGAAATGCATGGATTTCTTCTGATCTAAGACAACATGTTTCAAAGCCATCGTGGCAGGTGGGGGCAGGGAGGATGTAAGGATCTCGGACGCCAAGATTTTGGGAGAAGGGTGAAGGCGCTGCTTCGGGCTTGCTGGGATAAATTGGCATTGGAACCAGGGATGGAGCTGTATATGTGACTTGAGAACACCCCTGGCACCCCCTGGACCCTTGAAGTCCCCCCACCCTCACTCGGCTGGACTCCTCAGGAATACTGCCAGATGGACCAGAGTGTGACCAGGGTGACACTGTAGGCCAGCACCGCCAGCAGGTAGATGCGGAACAGCAGCCTGTCCAGCACGGAGCCCACGCGCAGCCAGTCCCGGGCCACCTCTCGGCTCTCCTCCCGCTTCTCCAGGAAGTGCCGGATGGAGGCCAGCTCCTGCAGCAGCCCGCGCATGGCCAGGGAGGCCTCCCGCGGCGGTGGGGGCGGGCTGTCTTTGCCCCTCGGGGTCTTGTCCAAGTCCCTGGGTCCTCCCAAATGGCCGCAGTGGTTTCCCATGTCTGGAAGAAGGGGCAGAGCATTGGCAAGGGAGGGGGTCTAGCCAGATGGCCTGAACATCGTCCCTTACATTTCTTTGGCCTGCAGAAGGTGTTAGCATGAGCAATCTCAGACATAAAGAGCATCGGGAGTAATTTATCTATTTGTGTACCCGCCATCCAACTTAAGCAAATTAAGAAAGCCAATACAGTGGGAGATTCCCGTACACCTCTTCTTCATCACATCTTCCATCCCCTCCCCAGGTCACCAACATCAAATTTGGTGTTTATCCTTCCCATGCACTTGCTTTTTAACTCATGGTCTTTCCCTAGCTTTGATAGTCACCATTTCATTTGAGCTTCACAACAGCCCATGGAAGAGCGGAGGGGGATGAATTGTTATCCACACTCTTTGTATGAAGGTGCTAACGCTCAGAGAGGGTAAGTGACTAGCCTGTGTTCACACAGCGGGAGCGTCATTTAATAGCGAGGCCATTGAGGCCTAGATATCTGGGCTCTGAATCCACTGCCCTCTCCACTGTGTCTTATTGCCTCAATGCCCTCCTCTCCGAGGCCTTCTGCACCAGAAAACACGCCTGCAGATGTGGCAGCCTTCACCAGGTGAGCAGTGAAATCAGGCATTAGGCGGGTGCTCTAGCTCAGAGATTTTCAACTGTGCCACAACAATTTTTAAAACATGCGATATCTGGCTATTTAGTCAAGGGCACTGACCTCTTTTCCCTTAGGTTGGCAAAATAATAATAAAAATAACAACAATAGCCAACACAATAGCTGTTCAGTGTGCATGAATCAAAAGTATACCTATTTTTTTCAGATCGGCAAAAAATACATTTTTTTGCTATGCTGCAGAATCTTAGTGATTAGTTTACATGTGCCATGAGGTGAAAAGGTTGAAAATTGCTGCTCGAGCTCATGAATTCATGAGGAGATGGTGGCAGGTTAACGGAACATCTGTAAGAGGCGTGGCTCTGGCCCAAAGGGCGGACAAAGAGGAGTGCAGGGGCGTGGAGTGGTTAAAACACTAGCTCAGTCTGATTTCAAATCACACTGGGCCAGTTCCTGGCTCTGTGCCTTAGGACAAGCTATTTGGCCTCACTGTACCCCTGTTTTCTCATTTGAAAAATGAGAATGAGGACAGTGTGGATGAAATGGACAAATTCCTAAAAAAAACCCCACAATTTCCCAAAACGGAACCAGGAAGAATCAGAAAACCTGAGTATGCCAATAACAACTGATGAAATAGAAGCAGTAATCAAAAAACTCCCAGCAAACAAAAGCCCGGGTCCGGACAGCTTCACTGGAAAATGAGGATGAAAATCCAATTGGGTCACCATCAGGATCACCTGTGATCCCACAGGAAATGCTTCGCACATGCCTGGCCCAAAGTGCGCAAGAGACAGACCAACACTCCCCCAGCACGACCACCAAATGGCTGTGGCAACTCCTCAGCGGGTCCCCCTGCACCCTGCATCCTGCATCCTGCCCTGTCTCTGTCCACCCAGGCTGATGAGCATGTGCAGGTGCAGAGAGATGGGCACTCAGGCTGCCCGCCCCCCCCCCCCGTGAAGTGGTGCGTGGGGTGCCACATGCAGGACAGCACTCACCTTCCAGGCCTGGCTGAGCTCCTGGGCACGTCCTCCAGAGACACCCCCCTTCCCCCATGCCCCTGCCTCCAAACCAGAAGGGCCCCTGCATAGGGACCCCCCGCTTCCCCCTCACCTGAGCAGTCATCAGTCTTGCTGGTTTGGGAGGCAGCTGGGCACCGATGGGAGGTTGGCTGCTCCCCCAGGCAGAGCAGCAGGGCGATTCGCTCGAGAATCAGGCGCCGCAGCCAGGCAGGCACCGGCTGCTGCAGGTCTTGCTTGTGCACCAGCCGCACAATGAGGATCGTCTCAGCCAAGCTGATGACCAGCAGAGCCATGCACACGACAAAGTAGACACCTGTGCACCCGGGGAGAGGGCGGGAGGGAGACACATAGAAGGTGGGAGGGCCCACGCCTGGCTTCCTTGGCCACAGCGAGCTCTTCCCCAGAAGCAGGCCTTACCAATGAGGGGAGTGCCGATGGCGGTGGCTGGCAGCGTGTCGGACACAATGATCAGGAAGACAGAGTAGCCCAGAAGGAGTGTGATCTTGAAGGAGACCCTCTCACCACTCTCCGGGGGCAGGTAAAAGCCCACAATGTCCATGACCATGAGGAAGATACTGGGCAGCAGCAGGCTGACCGCATAGAACAGGGGCCGCCGGCGGATGACCACCTGGGACCAGGAGAAGAGCTCTGGGGGAGGCCTGGGGCAGACAGGTCCTGTGCCCAGGAACCGCTCCCCATCCCAGCCCCCTTGCTTGGTAGAGGATTCAACCTGCATTTCTCAGAAAAGGACACGGACAGACCCCACATTTTGCCTCTGGATTCAGGCTTGTGGCTGTTAGGATAAGTGAGGGACAATTCAGCTCTTGCCCCATCTACCTCGTGGAAGTTCCAGGAGATGAGTGTGACCCTGCGGTTGGGCCGGGGCCACGGTGGTTCTCCCCCATGTCTCCTCAAGTCTGCCTGGGTGTGCTGGTCTAGTGGTTCTATTCATTATTTTAATCGCACCCGCTCCGTCCCACTCACGTAGAACTTCATTTCTGCATAACAGTTGCTGCTTTCCATGCTGAACTCTCGAAACTGGGTCAGCACCCCCAGAAGCTCCCACTCGCCCTGGTTCATGAAGACGCTCTTGTCGAACTTCACCTTTTCTGGCGGGCGCCAAAGGGAGATGTTGATGTCCTGGACTGGGAGAGAGGAAAGCAAGCCAGCGCTGGAGCCCACGCCAGCGGCATGCCAGAGCCCGCGACAGTGGGGTGCCGGGTGGCGCGCCCACATGGCTTAGCTCCCTTCAGCTCTTCATCTCCAGCCTCAGTTTCCTCAGCTACACAGTGAGGTCACTGCACACAGTACCTATCTGTACAGTGGGCCTGGAGCGAGGGGAAGGAAGGATGAAGTGAAACATACAGCAAAATGCAAAGAACCAACAAACCATTTATTAAATAGTCCCCCCCCCCCCCACACATACACACCTTTCTAAGTTTCCTTGTTATAATTACCTATTTAGGAAATAAACAAAAGTCAGTACTCTTCACCTCGGCCTGCAGAAAGCCGCCTGAACTGGAAGCAAGCAGAACCCCCACTTACAGAATAGTTTAGCGCCTCTGCTTCTATTACAGAGACAGATGTGCATGGCACCAGAGGACAGGAGCGCCCACTGCAGTCAAGCAGCAGGAATGACTGACGTGCCCATGGATCAGGAGAATGCGGAACAAACTCTGATGCACCCAGACCACGGGATAGTCTACGGGGGTCTGAATTCATGAGGGAGCTCTACATGCGCACTAACTTGGGAAAATGTCCCAGATCTGTGGTTGAGTAAAACGAAGCAAGTAGCAGTAGCATAAATGATGTATATAGAATAATTCCCATGCACTTTCCATAGATGGTAATGTATGTGTATCTAGGCAAAGGGTAGAGAAGGACCTGGAAGAGCATATCATATAAAGTTTATACTGCTGAAAGCTGTTAAGTCCTGGTGTGGGGAGTTGGTGAAGAGTTTGGGAATGCGGGTAGAGGTCAAAGATCATTTGTAATTCTGGGTTTTGGTCAAAATTAGAATGTAGTGGAGGATGCCGTTTTGCAGTAAAGTGATGCTCACGTCCCTAGGCCTCAGTGAGCACCTAGGGTGCACCCCCTCGATGTGTTTGTCAGCACCTTTCTCTGTGCCAGGCACCGTGCTGTGCACCCAGTGGTGGGGCAGAAATCCTGTTCCGCCCTCTCTTCGTGTGTACTGGCTAGAGAAGTACACATTGAACAAGTGCTTACAAGCACAATAGACGTGGGAAGACGAACAGGAGGCTGTACATTGGGCGTTGGGGATGCCTAGTCTGGAGACTGGGAGGGGTTTCCCCGAGAAGCTGACCCTGAGCTGTGATTCAAAGGTGAGTAGAGGAACTGGCTACCCCAGGTGTGGCTGGGGCAGGAGTGGGACAAGAAGGAAAGCAGGAGAGGAAGGAGGGCAAGTGGCCTGGGGGGGTGGGGTGGGGGGGGAGCAGCCTGTGATTAGGGGCTGGAGGAATGGGCTGCGGGCGGCCAGCCCAGGGCCCCACGGGCCAGGTGAAGGATTTGGATTCTGTCCTGGGAGCATTGGGAAGCCATCAAGGTTCTTAAGCAGATTTGCATTTTAATAAGATCTCCATTTGCTCTGAGGAGCATGAATTGGAGGGGTTCAAGAATAAAGGAGGGGGACCCGCAAGGAGGCTACTGCCGAAACCTGGGCACAAGATCAGGTTGGCTTGGATTAGGGGAGAGTGCATCAGGGGAGAGGAGAAGTGAGGGCTTTGAGAGGCATCGAGTGCCACTCCTGTGAGTGATCCTGGGAAAGAATGGGCCCTACTGAGTGTTTGCACTGTCTCGGTCAGTTGGCATGATGACAGGGAAGCACCGGGAAACCAGGTTAATCCCATTTGGAGGATAAAGAAATAGGCTCAGTGGCATTAAAAATAGAAGTGGTGCCCTGGCCGGCATGGCTCGGGGATTAGAACATCGATTCCAGACAAGGGCATGTACCTGGGTTGCAGGTTCCCCGCCCTAGCTGGGGTGCATTGGGGAGGCAACCAATTGATGTGGCTCTCTCACATCAATGCTTCTCTCTCCTTTTCCCCTCCCTTCTACTCTTTCTAAAATCCAGGGGGAGGAATATCCTCCAGTGAGGATTAACAAGAAAGAAAGAAAGAAAGAAAGAAAGAAAGAAAGAAAGAAAGAAAGAAAGAAAGAAAGAAAGAAAGAAAGGAAGGAAGGAAGGAAGGAAGGAAGGAAGGAAGGAAGGAAGGAAGGAAGGAAAGGAAGGAAGGAAGAGAGAGAAAGAAAGAAAGAAAGGAAGGAAGGAAGGAAGGAAGGAAGGAAGGAAGGAAGGAAGGAAAGAAGGAAGGAAGGAAAGAAAGGAAGAAAGAAAGAAAGAAAGAGAGAGAGAAAGAAAGAAAAGTAAGTGGTAGGAAAGTTGGATAAGGAAGATGCATCCGGGATGTGCTCCTCACTCAAGTGTCCTGGGCCCCAGCCTGCGCCCCTGCCTCCAAAGCCCGTCTACTCACTGGTGTGCAGCCAGCTGGTGAAGGTCAGCGAGCAGTTCTGCACATCGAAGGGGAAGTTGTAGATGTCGAGGCTGCAGGCAGTCACCACCTGGAGGGGCTTGTAGTTCTGGACCTCGCCTTGATGCCCGACATACACATACGGGATATCTGGAGACTTCCCCACGTCCACGCTGTCCAGGGGAGAGGGGGCAGCTTGGGGCTCAAGAAACAGGTCAGGCCTGGGAGTCTGAGGGTCTCTGAGCAGCCAGCAGGGAAAGAAACCCAAGGAGGAGCTAGGGCAGCAGGACAGCGTTGTCTGGAATTGATTTTTCTAACCTTCCTATCTCTCTTAGGCCTCCTCACCTGCATCAACACTGCTTTCCAAGCATTCCTGAGTAAAGGCATTTTTCCTTTATTTCCCTGGCAACCTAACAAAAGGCAGGCAAGGATCCCTGGACCCCAAATGCCGCAGACACTAAGGAGCATGCCCAGCTGTCCCTACACTGCCACCCACTGGCTGGGCAGAGCTCAGTTCCCAGGATGCCCACCCAGTGTGGCAATGGGCAGGTTTGGTGGGCTCCATCCTGACTCGGGCTTCCTGTCGCTGGGAGGCCTGTGAGTAAGAGGAATCACCTCTGCAGGAAAAGGAACTAGAAACGCCATGGAGACGAAGGGGCACAGGGCAGAAAGTGGCCGCTGTGGCATCAGAGGCCGGGGCCCGCGGCCCTGAGCCTGCAGTTTCTGTGGATTCAGGCTGAGAGTTGAGAACTCAAGACTATCGCTGTTTCACCGATTAAACTGCAGATTCAGCCAGAAACTGGAATTTCCCCGTGTCCCTCCAGCCTGAGCAATGCAGGGCACGCGGCTCCTGGTCAACGGCCTCTCATGAAAACCAGTGTGGGCGGCGCCCCTGGAGCGGGGCGATGCAGTGGGTCCTGGCAGAGGGTGACCGGCCCCCCCACTTCCTCCTCCCACCCATCTCCCCAGCCAGAAGGTACCTGAGGGTGAGGAGAAGGAATGTTGGCCAAGGCCAGAGAGACTGGCTGCTGAGAATGAAGGCTAGGGGGACCCACTTCAGACGGAGGGTGCAATCTGTGGCTGCTCAGGCACAGGTGTGACGAGAAGTGTGAGTGTCTCCCAGCTTCAAGTCTCCCCTGTGGCCAGGACTTCATTCCTTCCAGTAATGTTACTGTCCCTTCTAAATGCAGCCGCCTCATCCGACTATCATAGCAACGCGAATTCTCTCCCTGGCTTCCTTTCCTCAGGCGGGGCCGTTGGATCAAGCAGTGCAGGGTTTCAACATTAAGCACAGAGGAGTTTTTAAAAAGAAAAGAAAAAGCAGGGAATTTGGGCCCAAGCTAATTTTACCCGCAGCTCTGCAAGCCTTGGGGGTGTGTGGGGGGGCCCCCTGCCTTCCCCAGCCCCAGCTACCTGGCCGCCCAGCACCAGATGGCGGTACTCACAACTCGTTGATGAGAATGTCCGGGACCCAAATGCTGTCCGTGGGGATGGACAGCTTGGTGATGTTGTCGAAGTCCTCGGGGTTCCACTGGAGAAACTCGTCAGTCCAGTACTAGGGGAGGAGCAGGACCCGTGAGGGTGGGCGGGGCCGTCCCCAGCTCAGGCCAGCTCCACCTCTCAGGGCCCCGGAGAAAGGCAGGCATCTTCTTGGGGGAATCTGGGCGTCAGTGGCCCCCTAGTCACTCAGCAGCACCTGAGAGGCCCCCACCTTTGTGCCCACGCACTTCCTACATGCAAATACCATGCAGCCTCGCCCAGGGGCGGCGTCAGGCATTGCTAACATTTTGAATCCCCTAGCCACCAGCGGAGGGGTCTGAGAGGACAGCTTCTTGGTCTCAGTCTGCACAAATGTAAGTGGGGATGATAGATGCACCTCCCAGGGCAGAGATGGTTACTGTTAGGTTTTGATCGATGCATCCTCCACTCTCCTGCCAGGATGACTGGCCTAACGGATATATGTATTTTCACATTTCACATTCTATTGAAGGCATGGGGAAAAGATGGCGGGTCAGTGGGAGGGTCTGTGAGGTATGGAATAGTCAATAGCGGCTGCTATGCTTCAGAAGTTAATAGACTATATTATCACTGAAAACTGTACGAAATAATGTAAACTAAATACAAGCATGACTAGATGAAAATAAGAATGTGCCTTTCAAATCACGAGGAAAAAAACAAAGAGAACATACATTGAAAAGGTTGTAAAACAGAATAGAATGGATAATACCAATTTTACAGAACCATGAAATGTAAATTCTGTGATGTCACTCGCCCATTTAAAATTCTTCAGCGGCGTCTCATTGGCAATAAGATAAAGTTAAACCTCGAGGTCAACAAAGGCCTACATAATCTGCCTCCACCTACCTTCCTAGTCTCAGGTTTTGTTGTTGTTGTTGTTGTTGGTTTGTTTGTGTTGGCCATGCCTCTCTGTGGAGTCTACACCTGGAATGATCACTGTTGGAACCTCCACATCTCTCCGTACCCTGCTCCTTCGCCCATGCGGCAATCTGTCTTCTTGATCAAGGTGAGTCTTACTCATCCTTCTAGACTCAACTATTCCATGCTCCAAGGACCTCTGGGAACCCCGTCCCCTGGCGGGTTTCACGTGCCTCCTCTGTGCTTTCATGGCTGACATCTTGCCCGCTGTGTGGGTTGCATGGAATTGTCTGCTCACATGTGTGTGGTCTGCACCAGCCTGTGAGCTCATTGTGGACAGGGCCTGAGTCTAGTTTGTGTCTCTAATTCCAGTCCCTTAGCATGTAGTAGACTAGCATGCCCTCACTGCTGGGGCAGACAAGTGACCCTAGAGGTGCAGAGGTGGGAGCTGGCCATGGTGTCCCAGGAGAGAGCTCCAGAAAGTCCCCCGGGTCCCTTCCCTGAGGCAGCGTGTGTTCTGCACTTAGGGATCTCGCGGAGGCAGAAAGGGGGCAATACTGCAGGAACCAGCACTTGGCTTCTTCCTCTACCCCACTTCCTGTCCCACGAGCTGGCTGTGGTGGGGTGCTCACGAAGAGAGGGAGAGATTTAACAGAGACCCACGTTGCCAGGCATGTCCCCACAGTCTCTCAGGCTTGACCTCAACATCTGTCCTCATGTCCCTGCCCCCTTCTCTTCAGCCACGTTGTTGGCTTTCCCTCTGTTCTGACACCTTCTCCAGGTACCTGGGGCCCCGGGGCTACCAGCTTAGGACACAGGGTGGACAGCAGCCTCCTGTTTGCCCGCCCTCCCCCACCAGCTCCGAGCCAGAACTGCTGCTGGGGCCTCAGAGACTCCACACGCCAGCGCCTGACCAATGCCCGCCGGAAGCTGGAAGAGGTGGTCAATAGCCACAGGGTGAAGCCTGTTTCAATCACCCAGTTTGCTTGTTGTTCAATTTGGCTTAATAGGAAGAAGGCTTGTGAGCCATTCGAGCTACATGAGAGGGAAGGCTGCCCCTGAGCTCCCAGGCACTGGAGGTGTTTGATCGAGAGGTGGGGCACACACTTGCTGGGGCCCCAGTTCATGGAGAACTTCAGGACCCAGAGCAGGTCCCGAGGACTTCCCCCACCGAGCCTTCTGTCCCCTTCCATCCCCAGCCCCGAGCGAGGGGAGTCCAGGCTTCTGCATCTCAGGTCCCTGACGCTCCAGGTGGCGAGTCCCTCCCCGGGAGGGTAAGTCCCAGGCCAGGAAATGAGGCAGCGGGTGAAGGACTGGGCTGCTCACCTGCCGGTACCAGATGTAGGTGGTCAGGACCTGGTTCTTCTCATCCTGGGAAAGGAAAGGGAGCTGGCACAGGTGGCCCTGTGGGATGTGGGTCCACTCTGCACACACGAACCCCAGAAGGAGCTGCTGCTCTGTGTCCCCATTTCCTTGGGAAGTGGGGGTGAAGCAAAGGGGCAAGGAGGAGGGGCCAGCCATGAAAAGTTGGTTTTTTACTAGGACACATCTAGAAAGAAATGCAGTGATTTACTTTTAAACTATATGTGCATGTAAGTATACATACCCTCTACTCTCTTCTATTATGTCATGCATATTATATATGTCTATTATGTTATCTATATTTTACAAATATGATATACATAACATAATAGAAGATAATACAAAGCATATTTAACAATATTGTGTATATCTATGTCTATATATCTATATATCTATATCTATATATCTGTATCTATATCTATATATCTATATATCTATATCTATATCTATATCTATATCTATATCTATATCTATATCTATATCTATATCTATATCTATATCTATATCTATATCTATATCTATATCTCTCCTATCCTAGAATGAAGTCAAGAGGTACAAAGTCACATAGAGTGAAAAATTCATCGCTCTCCCTCCCTCCTATCCAATCCCAATTTCCCTTCCTGAACAGCCGCATGGACTGTAGTGGAGACTGTGGTGTCAGCCCTGCCCACCCTAACCCAGCACACTGCCCCCATTTCGGCATCTCCGCAGTCGCCTCCTGCTTATCTCTGCAGTGTCCACCCCCCTGCGCTGGGCAGTGGACCCCACCTACTACTGTCACTAATGGAGGAATCAATGAACTGATTTGTGATGGACTCTGCAACAACCATTGAGTAACACCCACCATGTGCCAGGGACCTGTGTGACACAGGGCATAGAGATGAATAGGACAATCTGAACCCCCACACAGCCCGCACAGGGAGATGGTACCATGATACGGTGAGTGGCCCGCTGGCTGCAGGAGTGTGGAGGGATGGCTGAAAGGTGGCCCCAGTTTCCTGGTTTGGGCAGCTCTGCACATGGGGGTGCTGCAGCCTGTCTGAGCCGTGGTGCCAGCCACAGGTACGATGGTACCCATGTGCCCAGGGCCTCCCACCTCTGAGTTGGGGGCATCTTGGGGCTGAGCCCTCACCACGTTGAGGATGGCATAGACAATGACGTCGATGGACACGGTGGTTGGCCTCCTCCAGTCCCGCACAGGCCGCACGCCCTTCTTGTAGTTGGTCAGGAGGTGGTCCGACAGCCGCCGCAGAGCGGACCCCGAGGTGTTCTGGGCCGGGAGGCCCCCCCTGCGCCTGGCTGGGAAGGAGAACAGTCCCAAGCGGACATCAAGCCGGAGCCACGGGCCTCTCGCCCTGGTTTGAAGCTATGAAAAGGGAAGTGCCCTCACCAGTCCCACCTCACAAAACTTCCAGGTGCCCCACCACAGAAATGTCCATTGTGTCTGCAGACTCCTCCCCAGACTCAAAGGTGCATCTCATACGGGCAACCTACACACTCGTTTAAGGGAGAGAGGGAGCCGGACTGGAAGAGAAGGTGACATAAGGCAGGTGAGGTCTGAAGGAGACCGAGGACTCCGAGGAGGTCAGCCTGCAGGGCTCTGGTCAAGGGGCTCCGGGGAAGTGAAGGGGAGCCGGCCCCGGGAGATGAGAGGAGTACAAAAAAGTGGCCCCCAGTGACAGTTCCTCAGCCCAGAGGTCTGCGTGAGGGTTTGCCTCAGTCAAGGTCAGATGTCAGTGTCCGTACAGCCCCTCATCTCCTGGCCCCCAACCTGCAACTGACAAAGGGAGAAGGGGGGCAACCAGTGAAAACTGACATCTCCTCTCCCTCCTGCAAAGCCCACCCCAAGGCCGCCACCCCACCTGCCCGGCGCACCAACTCCTGGGGGAGGTTGCCGGGTCCTCACAGGGGCTATGCGGGCAGTTTGTTAGGGTTAGGAAGAGGGTTGGGTGAGGTGTGGAGGGAGCGAGCAGCAGCACATTGGTCCCAGAGCAGGAGGCCTGCGAGGACCAAATGGCGAGGAGCAATCCCCACTCCTAGGCCCGAGCCCCATCCTCTGGGATGTCATGTGCGCCTCAGGCGTCCTTCTGGGGCAGTAGAAGCTCTTCCTGAAAGGTGCCAAGAAACATGCGGGTGACAAACAGTGTGGGAGAGGGAGGACCAGGGTGCGGGCTGAAAGCCTCGGGGGCCTGGCAGCGTGAGCGCAGGTCTCAGCAGGCCTGGCTCTGTGCGCAACCTGTGCAATACATCGATCCTACAGACCCTCCTGCCTGCCCCTCCCCACCTGTCCCTGGTACACACCCCGCTGCCCTCAGGGCAGAGAGGAGCAGAGAGAGGAGAGACGGGAGAGCAGGTAGGGAGTGCTGCCTTGGGAATAACATCCGTTAACATAGCACCGATTCAAACCCAGAGCCCTGTGTGTCTCCCTACAGCGGCAACAGCCCAGGTCCTGTTGTCTGGGATTCGGTCCAGTTTGGAGAGCACCAGCCTGGGCCGCACGGGTCAGAGCAAAGGCCGTTTCTGGGAGGCAGAGGGCTCCCCAGCCTGGGCAGCCCGGACCAGTCATCCCCTGCAACCCGGCCTGCTCGTCCGGCTGAGCTTCCCCAGTGCCAGCTCTCGGGAGGAAATGCATCGTGTCCGCCCCCCCCATCCACCCTAACGTACCCTGGCCCCAGCTTTAGCCCAGCTCTGGATGACGAGAAAATGGTCTAAGATGAATGAGTATTGTCTGCAGCAAGAGGACACGATCCTTTTGTGACGAAAACACCCTGCATCCACTGGGGAGGCAGGAAAGGATGGGTGGGAGTGCAGAGCGGGGTTGGGTGTTATTGGAGGTTAGCCCCAGAAGCAAACTTTAGGAAACAGAGACCTCAAGAGCCCATGCAACAAAGTCGGAGCTGCTGCTAACGAGCTGTGTGACCTGAGCACATTATTCCCCTCTCTGGACCACAGCATCCCCATGGAGAACAAAGGGGCCTTGCAGCTCTCTCTCTCTCTCTCTCTCTCTCTCTCTCTCTCTCTCTCTCTGTGCGTTTAGGGGCAGGGCAAAGAGCAGAGACCTCGCTGCTGCCCAGTCCGCATGTGTCCCATGCAGCAGGCTGCGCTGCACCCTCTCAGCAGCCCTGCTCTCACCGGGCTCAGCCTCGACCTCCCAGCTGGGCCCCAGTGCCTCAAAACGCTCGCATGCACGTTCGGAGTGAGAGCCTGACTCCCTGCAGCCTTACCCACTCCAGAACCCACCTTCCCTCAACCCTGGCAGGAATCGAGCATCCCCTACCTTCCTCGGGAGGCGGCCAGCCACGTCCTACATGTTTCCCATTTCCCCCGCCGCCTTACCTTCTCCCTGAGTCAGGAGCACGGGCAGAAGCAGGGCAAGCAGCGCTGGTGGTGCCCACGGCAGCATGGCGAGCTTCCACGGCGTGGGCGCCTCTGGGTGGCGGGCGTGCAGGGAGAGCCCCGCCGCCGAGGGCCAGCCTGTCTGCCCTCTGCCGGCTTCGTGTCCCCGCCGCCTGCTCTCCAGGCTGCTCCCAGCGCTTCTGTGGCTGAGCCTCGCACTGCCCGCACTGCCCGAGCCACCAGGCTGGGAAGCTGCCAAGTGTCCCTGCAATCAATCCTTCATTTGAATCAGGTTTCAGGGTGGGAGGGGAGGGATGGAACCACTGAGAGGGGGGCCTGGCGAGCTGGGTCATTCAGCGAAGCTCCATCCTTCTGTTCTGCCAGGTGCCCTGCTCAGTTCCCCAAGGACTGACTTGGGGTCCAGAGGCCGCGGGAGCTCCAGGCAGCTGCCTTCATGTATGTCCCACGGCAAGTATGTTTCCTAGCATCGGGCTGGGCTGGGTGGTGAGGTGGGAGGAGCAGGAGGCCCATTCTCTTGCTCTACAGAGTGACACGGGGCCCCTAGCTAGGCAGCTCTGCCGACAGAAAGGGGACCTGGAGTCACCACATGTCTGCCCTTTGTCCTCATCTAAATACTCATATTTAAATAATCAAGATGTAATATACATATATATTTATACTATGCAGTTTTTTCTGTGCCATGTAACTATTTTATATGTTTTTATTATACAAAGTCAATATGCATAGTTAAAATGCAATAGCAATACATCCTGACTGTGGGAAAAATGAAGGAAAATGGAAATCATCCATAGGCTTACTGACAGCTCAGGGACAGCCACCATTCAGACTTCGGTGTATATTCTCTGTAATGTCCTTCTAGACTGTGTACACAACGAGTCAGTGTACCATGCATGCACATTTGTGTCCTCCCCCCATTTTTTGCTTAATGTCATTTCACCTGCGGTCACAACACTTTTCCCTGAAATGTGGTTTTCTTGAAAGAAGTGCCTTTCTCTTTTTTGTAAGTTAAATAGGCACTTATCTATCCCCCCGATACGCAACTGGGTGCCACCAGCTTGTCTGGGAAAACCATGGCTATAGGTTTATTTGGAGGCGCCCCACTCCCATCTTGCCATGTGAATAGATGTGTAGATGTGGGCTTTTTTCTCCTTTTTAAAAATGTTCTTACTTATTTATTTTAAAATGTATTTTTTATTGATTTCTGAGAGAGGAAGGGAGAGGGAGAGGGAGATAGAAACATCAATGATGAGAGGGAATCACTCCCCCTACTGGAGATTGAGCCCGAAACCCGGGCATGTGCTCTGCCCGGAATCGAACCGTGACCTCCTGGTTCATAGGTCGATGCTCAACCACGGAGCCACACCAGCCGGGCGGGCTATGTAGACTTTTCTATCTTGATTGTTTTCAAGGTGAGACGCACCTGCATCAAAGCGCAGTCATGCAAGCTCCAACCACAGAACATTTCATCCCTTTCCAGTTGAATTTAAGGGTAGAATGGGCTGAGAACACTGCAAGGAGAAAGAATTTTCTGAATTTTAGTTAAGTTAAAAAACTCCCACCTTGATCAGAAGTAAGTCCTCTCTGGTTCTGCCTGGGTCTTCCCTCTTATTCATGTACATGTGAAATCTACATGTTGCATTATACCCTCCATTGATGGGGTCCCTTCACAGGGCCACGAGCCAGGGGGTGGCCTGGGATGCTCACTCAAGCTCAAGGAGCCTGGGCTACCCTTCTTTCGAGCCATGTGCTCTCTCACTGCACAATCTAGAAAAACAAGGAAAATCAGCTCCAAGAATTCCCTTTGGGGGAATGGAGATGGGGAGAAGTGGTAGAAAAGTAGAAAATAGAGGGCCCCAAACTTCTAGAGAATTTAGAGCCATCCCCCCTCCTGCCCCCTGAAAGAATGTGCCCAGACTCCAGGCTTGACCGCAGGACGGGCAGGACAGGAAGACCGGGCTGCCATAGGCCGCCAGGCAGGCTCAAGCCGTGCAGCGGATCAGACTCAGAAGGGCTCTGTGAGTTCCCAAATGCAGCCTCGAGCCAACATTGGAGCCATGAATAAACGCTGGCCTCCTGCTCACTCACCTCCTTGGCCACATAGAAATCGGCTGCAAATTTCTAGAGGGCGTTCGCCTCTGGCGGTTTGTATGGTGAAATCTGCATCTAGCACTGTCCCATTCATAGAGGGGATCCCTTCCTATGGCAGTAACAAACCCACTTGGGGTTTCATTATAGTTGCTTCCTCATTGAAGAACAGGCACTTGACCACTGCCCCCGCCCCCGCACACACTAACTGCTCCCCCAAATGCTCCCTGAGCATGTCCATGAGGCACATCCCTATCTCCCTCCAATGTGGCCTGGCCCATTCCTTCCACAGAGCCAGGCCGCGGAGACAGAGAGCAGCGAGAAGCATCTGGCACCGAACTTGTTCTGAAAGGGGCAGTGCCGCAGCAGGAGGGAAAGGGGCAGGAAGAGGTGAAAAGAAACAGAAGGTAAAACTACAGGAAATGGGGGATCTGAAGAGGAGACAGGAGTGAAGTAAAAAATAAAAGGAAGGTGAGAAGAGAAGGAAAATTGGTTGGAAAGCGAGGAGGATGAGGAAGACAGAAGTGAAAAAGGCAAGGACAGAGAGAGGAAAATTCTAGGAGGAAAGGAAGAGAAGGGAGAGGAGAAGGGAGGGGCAGCAACAACAGCAGGAGGGTCTGAGCTGTCAGTCCAGGGTGGCCTGAATGGGGCTCACTCCTCCCCACCATGGGAGTCGGGAAGGAGGGCTCCCCACGCTGCAGAGTGGAGTGCCAGCCACGGGCATGTGCTAATCTGGGGCAGTGCAAAAGCCTGGACACCCTGTCCCCTGGACCAGGCCCTCATTTCTGCACTGAGCTCCCGGCCCCTCTGGGACCGCCCGATTGCGTTAGAGAAGGAAGAGGATGTCTTGCACACAGTGTGCGCATTAGAGAATTAGCTTCTTGGGTAACAGGGTTAGAGCGAGCCAGGCAGGCCGTGCATCACATGGAGCTGTATCGCCTGTGTGCCTCTCGGATGGAGCAGCAATCAAGTTTCCCCTGAAGAAATTTCCTATTAATGGATCTGATGGCACAATGGACAGGGAGGAGTTGGAGTTGTTGCCAGTGGCGGGGTGTAAATTGCCTCCAATGAAACTGTGGAGTCACTTTTGCCCCTTTTAAACAAGAATCAGTTCCAGGCCGTGAGGAACTGCCCCCGGCCGGCGGGGATGGGGAAAGGCAGAGGCAGGGCTAATCTGATTCCTGAGCTCTGGCTGCAGACGGCCGGCTCCTCCTAGGGCGCGGAGGCAGACATGCAGATGGCAGCGATCCAGTGAGCGTAATGAAAAGCTCAAGCCTGCAGGAGCCGCAGGCCTGGGCCTCCCCTGGTGTCCAGCTGCTCCCACACCCTGGAGAGGAGGACTGTACTCACACATGTGCCAAGAGCTTCCCGCCCATCTGCCCACTTCCCATCTCCCAGGTTCACACACAGAGCCCAGAGACCCCGCACCACATGCCCCTTTCCCACGGGTGGACATGACGGAGCTGAGGCCTCCAGACTCCTGGCTCCAGCCTTTTCCACGGCAGCGGTGCTTCCCATCTTCCGCAGTAAATTTTTACTGGTCTGTAAAACTTTTACCACCAAAGAGCCTGACCTTTTAAAACCTATAAACTTCCCCAAACTCTGCAATCCGTAGTAACATCTGGCTGCACTAGGGGCCCACCTGCTAGGGAAGAGCCCGGGGGCGGGGTGGGGGGAGGGTTAAGATGCATCATCCTGGTGCTAAACGGGAGATGATCTTTATCCTCCCCATCACCTTGGGGAGAGGACTCCATGAAGCCCCACTGGTGAGTCCCAAGACTCGGCACCTGCTCAGAGTCCCTAAGAGAACCACCCTCCCTGCTCTGGGGATGGCATAGGGAGGAAAGACAGGTGCAGCCTTCCCCCACCCAGTTCCGTGGACCTGGCACAGAGGTTAAAAGGTTTAGGGATTGTCTACCCATGGAGAACCCAGCGGGATGAGAAGATGCTTGATTCAGTTTTCCCAGTTCGCTTGTCAAAGAGACAGCAGTGGCTGTTATAGGGAAAAGAGAGCAGCAGCAGCAATGTCCTTGCTATGACGTCATGTCCCATAGGATGGGACCATCCTGGTCCCCGGGGTTGGCCTGGCTCCGCACCCTCCCCCAAAAGCACCTGCCATTTATTGAGCACGAACTACATGCCAGACACTGTGCGAAGCTCTTTATCATACTTAATCTTTATTCCCTATGAAGAACATGCTATTATTCCCATGTTGCATATGAGGACATTGGGGCACAGAGAAGTGAAGCAACCTGTGGAGAATTGCACAGCTAATCTGTGAAGGGTGTGGCATTGGGCCTTAGGAGCCGGAAGCCCGGCTCTTGCCCACCTGGTTACACTGAGTCCCAGAGCATCCTCTTGGCTGAGGCCCAGGCTGATTGGGCTCTGGCTCCAATCCTGGAACGGATGGGGCTTGTTCTTGCCGTGACTGCTCTTGTCGGAAGGGCAGGCCAGTTGCGTGGGCCCCACATTAGCCTGCTAATTAAAGATATTGCTATTGGAGAGTGTCAGAAGTAAGAATACGCAATGACCCGAGGGGCCGTTCCGTGCAGTGTTTCCCAGGGCAGAGTGGATTCGGCAGTGCTGCACTCCGGCATCCTGGTCCCCGCGAAGCCGTTTCCACACACGTCAGCTGCGGGGCTTCACGGTGAACCTGGGCTTCCGCGACCTCCTCGTGGCCGGCAGCGATGCTAGAGTTTGGGGTGTAATGTCATTCTGCTGAGTCTGGGTGCGTGGGGTGCGGCCTCCTCAGAAGGGTTATTTCTTGTCTCCTGTCACCTGGAGAAGAGGCCTTCCGACCAGACAGGATAAGATCAGGAAGGAAGCAGCACAGCGGGGTTCCTCCCTCAGTGCTGACCCCCAGGGTCAAGATGCCTGAGGCCTTGTTTCTGGAAGGTGGGTGCTTCTGCTGCCACGTTCCACATGCAGACAGGCGAGGAGAAGGAATGAAGCAACTCAAGCCAGGAGCTGGGCTAGTCTCTCGGGACCCCAGGAAAGGGTTCCGGACTCGGGGAAGGAGTTGACAGGCCTCGGAGAACTGGGCCGCTGGTTCAGTCTATGTCCCCTGTCTTGTTCCACTTTCCAGCCTTCACCCTCCACACTGAGGGAGACTTTGCTCCTGAGTGGCCCAGTGAGGTGGCAGCAGCAATGGTCTGAGAAGAGAAGCACCCAAGCACGGGGACCCTCCAGCCTGGAGACCTGCGTGGGGACTTGTTTTCATAACGGAGGTGACAACCCTCCCCTCAAACCACGAGGGGACCTCAGGCATGAGAAACAGCGGGGCAGGGGTCTGCCCTTCATCCCCCACTTCCCCGCCTCCCACTCGAGTCCTTGCAGGTGCCCACGAAGGGGGACTCCAGCCTCCTGAGTACTGTATGTCTCCTCCTATGAGATGTCAGTTTCCCCCATCCCTTTCCCCAAACCTCTCTCATAGCCTTTTCAACCTTTTTGAGGGTGGAACCCTTTTTTCTGTGCCCCAAACAACAGAGCCAAGTCCACGGTGGTGTCCTGGGCAAGTCCCTGGCAAGTGCTCCTGGTGTTAACAAGCTGGTCGCAAAGGCCAGGCCTAATGGTGCTGGGGATGAGTCCAGAGCCCATCTGGTTCACCCGAAGCTAAACCCTGGCACAGAAGGTCATTGGGCTTAAATTTCTCTCTCCCTTCAGAGAATGACTGCACTCAGGAAGGAAGGGACCAGAGAGGCCATCTCATTGCGGGTGAGTGGCCATTAGTCCATGTGGCCACCCCAGCGCCGGACCTGGGACAGAAGATAATTCGGCTTAAATTTCTCTCTTACTTCTAATTCTAATTTCCAGAGAGAAAAGGACTGGAAAGTTCTTTCCATCCATCCCTATCCCATTGCTTCTGGGAATATTAGCTTCTTAATATGTTGTTATTCGAATTTTCTGAGAAATTTTCAAAGAAAGAAACCTCACAAGTCCCTTTGGGATTTTAAAACTAAGTTTCTTCTAATATCTAACTTTAAGTGCTCTTGGTGAAATTGGAGTCATTTCCCTTTATCCTGTAGAAACGTCTACCATGTCCTGTCCGTCCTCCCCACAGCCTCTGGGAGGGACCGAGACCGTAGTGGCCGCGCCTAGGCTCCTGGAGAGAAGCACGCCGAGGCGGAGAGCAGTGGCGCTCACTGGCCTTGCACATACATCACTGAGCGCTTTAAAATGAACTGTCATGCACGTTCTCGCTTCCACTTTGAAACGCTGTGGTAGGTGAAATGATCTCCGTCTTTTAGATGAAGAGCCACGACCCTGAAACATTTGGTGACTTTTCTGAGGTCACTCAGCTAATAGGTGACCAAGCCTGGTTTAGCCCTGCACCCAGCAAGATCTGATCCTGTCTTCTCCTTTTCCATAGGAGCAAGAAGTGAGAAAGTGTCATCTCATAGGAGGAGACATACTCGGAGGAAAGAACAAACTTAATGGTCGTTGCCTCTGGGCGTGGGGGTGGGGGTGCCTTTTCACTTCTTTGTGGTTCCTTTGCTGTGCAGAAGCTTTTTAGTTTGATGTTGTCCCACTGGTTTGTTTGCTTTTGTTGCCTGTTACCAGAAACTAACTTCAGTGTTCTCACATCTGAGTTGGCCATAACCACCCTTATCCCACAGGTCATGGTGAGGATGAAATGAAATGATGGATCTGGGGGATCCATCTACCCAGTTATGCCTTTTGTGGACGAAAGAGGCCACATGCTAACCTGACAAGCTCAGGGAAGGCCTGCATGCTGGTCTTGCAAACTCAGAGACCTAAAGTAACCACAAAGGATGGTCTGAAATTAAACTTTAACTAAAAGCAGTTATGCTAGGTTGTTATGTCGTAGGTTGGTATCTTCTCTGACAAGGTCAACCATTACCTTAACTGAACCTATTGTCTTTTGCATCTATGATAACATACCCTCGAAACTATGGGTAACTTGTAACTTCCCCTTTTCTGGACCCCTTGGGGCACAACCTGGGCTCCAGGACAGAGACCACAAATTCCTTCATTGTTATGTTAATTGTTCCTGCACCCACCTAAGTATGTGTCTATTATTTTACTTTTTATCCAATCCCAGAGGTTTCTCTGCTTTGCTTTCTCCCGTCTCTCTAGTTTGTCAACATGGATTTCATGTAACTCACCTACATCCCTTCCTTTGACTGCAATGTATAAATACAGATGTAACCCGCCAATCTAGAGCATTATCTCAATTCGTTGAGGTTCTGCTTCCCAGCATATGTCGACAGTTTGGCTCAAATAAACTCACAAAAATTCTTTACAGGTTTGAATGTTTTTATGTTAACACTTTAAATTTTGTACCGTGTAAATCTATTACCTACACAAAAAGTTAAGTCAGTTTTTAAAAATAAGCAATGGGAAGAATGGAGTACAAGCCAATGCTAGTCCTGGTTCCGTCGAAAACTATCTGTGTGGCCTTGGGTAAACCAGTGAGACTGTCTAGGCCTCGGTTTCATCACCTGTAAAATGGGAATAAAGCAATAATGGCCCTGCCAACTAAATTCACCTGCCTACCAAATCCATAGGACTTTAAAAAAAATGTTGACAGTATTCCAGATGTCCCTCATTCTCCCTCTTTTTGTAGGATTGTTTTTTGAGAATAATATAGTTCAGCAAGTACTAATCTGGTACGAGAAAGGCAATATCAGTATCACTGGATTCGATTTATGTGTTCCTGCTCCCAGATATTCTAATACCTGCTCCCTCTTCCCCATAATACAGACAATTATAACAAACACAATTTATGGTGTTATGGGGGGAAAGACTTTTTTGAGTCAGACTTGACTTGAACTCAAATCTCAGTTGCTCCTTACTAGTTATATGGTCCTGGTCAAGATGTTTAAAGCAGCCTTGGCTGGGTGGTTTCGTTGGTTGGAGCATCTTCCCATACCTTAAAGGTCTTGGGTTCAATTTCTGTGTGTGCAGATTGGTGTTTCACTCTCACATTGTTTCTCTCTCTCTCTCTCTCTCTCTCTCTCTCTCTCTCTCTCCCTCTCTCTCTCTCTCATCAACAACAACAAAAAAAGATACTTAAAGTAACTAACTTCAGTGTTCTCATGTCTAAGGTGGGTCTAACCACACTTACCCACAGATCATGGTGAGGATGAAATGAAATGATGGATGTAAAGCATGTAGCAGGGCACCCAGGACATAGTACATACTTTAAAGCTGCTAGTCTCCTCCCCTTTACAAATAGAAGGGGTCAATAGGATTAATAAATGAGTGAGGCAGTGGCTTGTGAACACTCTCAGACAGTCAGACACAGCAATAAAACCTGAAGGGGTTGTTCCACAGCAGCCTGGCCCAGTGGCCCAAGCGCGGAGCCTGGAAAGAGGAGAGGTGAGAACTGGAAGTGAACAGCTCATCTGTGACCCCAGTGGCTGTCACCTTTCTCAAAGGTCACCTTTTCTGACCAACATTCCTAAATCACACCCCAGCACTCCCTATATTCCTCCATAGCAATGTCACCATCTAACATACTATATATTTTGTCTGTTTATCTTGTGTATTGTCTGTTTCTCCCCAGGAGAATGTAAGCTCCACCAAGGCAGGGATTATTTCCCCCCTCAGCTTAATTGAGGTATAACTGACAAATAAAATTATGTATATTAAACTGTACAGAGTGATGATTTGATATACAGATACATTGTGACATGGTTACCACAATCGCATGAATTAACATATCTGTCACCTCACATAGTTATCTTTCGTGTGTGAGAAAAGGAATGCTTAAGATCTATTCTCTTAGCAAACTTCAGGTATACAACACAGTACTATTATTTTTTAAATATATTTTTATTGATTTCAGAGAGGAAGGGAGAGGGAGAGAGATAGAAACATCCATGATAAGAGAGAGTCATGGATCGGCTGCCTCCTGCATACCACCTCCTGGGGATCGAGCCCGCAACCTGGGCATGTGCCCTAACTGGGAATCGAACCTGTGACCTCCTGGTTCATAGATCAATGCTCAACCACTGAGTCACACCAGCCGGGCCAACACAGTATTATTAACCATAATCACCGTGAGTGCATTGAATCCCCAGAATTTACTCATAATTGAAAATGTGTGCCGTTTGACCAACATTGTCCCATTTCCTCCAGCTTCTGACAGTCACCATTTATTCTACTCTCTGCCTCTCTGAGTTTCACTTTAAAAAAGAAATTTCCACATATAAGTCACATCATATAGTATTTGTCTTTCTCTGGCTTGCTTCACTTAGCATCATGTTGCAAATGTCAGGATTTCCCCTTTTGTATGGCTGAATAATAAATATTCCTATTATACCTATATCTCTAGATAGAGATACGTCATGTTTTCTTTATCCATTCATCCATGGGCAGGCTCTTCTCTTGTGTCCATCTATATCTTGGCTACTATGAGGAATGCTGCAATAAGCATGGGAGTGCAGATATCTCTTTGAGATCCCGAGTTTGTTTCCTTTGGAGATGTGCCCATAGTTTGGATTGCTGGGTCATAAGGTAGTTCCATTTTTAACTTTCTGGGGACCCTCCATACTATTTTCCATAATAGCTCTACCAATTTACGTTTACAATTTACAAGAGTGTGCAAGGCCTCTCTTTTCTCCATGCTCTTGCCAGTACGTATTTCTTCTCTTATTTATAACAGTGTGAGATGACAGCTCATTGCGGTTTAGGCTTGCACTTCTCTGATGGTTAGTGATGTTGGCATGTTTTCACTTACCCGCTGGCCATTTGCATATCTTCTTTGGGAAAATATCTATTCAGGTCCTTTGCCCATTTTTAAGTCAGATTATTAAGTTAAGCTGCTGAATTGTATGTGCTCATTATATATTTTATATATTAACCCCTTCCTTATCAGATAGATGGTTTGCAAATATTTTCTCCATTTTATACTTTGCCTTTTCACTTTGTTGATGGCTCCTTTGCCGCGCAGAACTTTTTAGTTTGATGGTGTCCCACTTGTTTATTTTTGCCTTTGGTGTCATATCCAAAAGATGATGGCTAAGATCAATGTCAAGGAGCTTTTTTTCCTGTGTTCTCCTAGGGGTTTTCTGGTTTCAGGTCTTATATTTAAGCCCCTAATCCATTCTGAGTTAATTTTTGTGAATGGTGCAAGACAGGGGCCCAGTTTCATTCTTTCGCATGTGGATATCCAGTTTTCCCAACACCATTTATTGGATCTGTTTTGTTAGTTGTTGAATTCCCAGAACCTAGAAGAGTATCTGTCACATAGGTGCTCAATAAATATTGTTGGGCGAATGAATGAGTGGCACTAGTATAGGGACACTAGTATTTAGTGAAATCCACATGTGCTGGTTCCTCAGGACCTAGGAACTGAGGTGGGAGCTGGGTCCTTGGCTGCCTCCCCTGGTTCCGGGGATGTACTCTGCAGACTGTCCTTGTCCCATGGCTGCCATGACTCGGGTCTGAGGTTGGGCACTGGCAGGCCTGTGCAGTAATGCTTTCCTTGGAATGGGGAACATTTGGATCCCCTGAGCTGCCATTACCCAGAGAGAGCAGATACTCTAGGGCACAGAAGCTGTAGTCTTGTGTGAGCAGAGAGTTGGGACAACATGGACAGCACAGGCATGAGAGAAATCCCAGCCCCACTCCTGACACCGGGCAGACAGTAAGCCCTCACAGGAAGGACTCAGCTAAGAAGCAGAGGAGAGGCAGGACTGACCAAGGAAGTCACATGGCCCTCCTGC
Source organism: Myotis myotis (assembly GCF_014108235.1). Classification (NCBI taxonomy): domain Eukaryota; kingdom Metazoa; phylum Chordata; class Mammalia; order Chiroptera; family Vespertilionidae; genus Myotis; species Myotis myotis. The sequence continues at coordinate 5,228,711 of NW_023416314.1, forward strand.
TTTCAGGGGCCACTGTGTCACTCACCTCAGCAAGGCCCTCAACACATCTCACCTTGAACCTGCTGAGCCGTGTGCCTGGGACCTCTCAAGGGTGCTTGACGGAGTCTCAACTTGTAAGTGAGAAAGTGAACCTCGGGGAGGATCAGTGACATCAGCAAGGTCATGCAATTCCTAACCCCAGAACTAGTGCCCAGTTCACAGAATTTTCCAGAGTCCCATACTAAAGTGTTCAGACATAACCTACTCTCGTATCAATATCATCTAGAGTTAGAGATATCAAAGAAAACCCCCTCAGTCCTTAAAACCATCTAGTCCAGCCTCCATCCAACACCCAAACCTCTTTCACGTCCCCAGAAAATTACCTCTCCGGCTTTGCTTGCAGACCTATAAGGACGAAGGGATCTCCCGTGACAGCCCGTTTTATTTTTGCAGATATTTGTCTTATTTTGTTTCCCAGAGGGGTTTCCTTAAAACTTCTACCCATTCAGCGCTGCCCTTTGGATGTATTCAGAAGAAGTCCCATTCCTTGTAGATGAGAAGTCCTTCCACCATCATGCCTTCTTATCCATAGGCGACGCCCCTCAGATCTTGCAGCAGAGAATTGGAGCAGGAGGGGCCCTGGGCAGGGAGGGCACACGCTGCACATGAGGCCGCTGTGCCGCTTGCCTAGGACCTCATGGGTGGTTGGTGGAGTTGGGTGAATGAACGGATGAGGGATGTGAATGGATGGTACAATTTATAAGTGAGGAAAGTGAACCTCCGGGGGAATCAGTGACATCAGCAAGGTCACGCAATTCCTAACCACAGAACTGGCGCCCCGTTCAGACAATTTCCAGAGTCCCAAACCAGAGAGTTCAGAGACCTGGAGCTGCTTTATCTTCTCTTTTTCTTTTGGGTTTGGCCTGGTTGGCTCCACAGAGGCCCTCCTAGCCCATCAGCCTTCTTCCTGTGCCTAACAAACCAGGCATCTTCTGCTTTACAGCCTTCGCTCTAGCTCTTCCCTCCGCCTGGAGCTCCCTGCCCCCACCCATGGCCACTTAGCTAATTCCCCCTCACCTCCTTCGAATCTTTGCAGAAATCTCACCTGCACAATGAGGGCTACCCTGACTACTCATTAATCCCCTCACTTGTCCTGGCCCTACCCCTCTTAACCTGCCCAATTTTCTTTATTTTTTCCCATGGCCCCATCATTTCATGCCATTCCACATGATTGACTTACATTGATTCTTTATTCTCTTCCTCCACCAATAGAATGTTAGCTCCATGAGGGCAGGGAGCTTTGGGGGCTTTGTCTGCTATAGGTACTTGTATCCCAAATACCTGTCACAGAGACTGACACCTAGTAGGGCTCAATCAACATTTGTTGAATGAATGTCTTACTCAGAGAACCCAGCAGGGCCCCAGTTCTGAATCACCTCCTACAGGACACAGTTGTGTGAACAGACATTTGTTAATAGATAGAGGGATGGGATACATGACATGTCTTTGCTGCTCGGTAGCACTGTGGCCTAGTAAGAGGGAGGCAGAAGGACATTTGATGGCAGAGAGGAGAAGGCCATGTGACAGAGGCAGAGACTGGAATGGTGAGCCTTGTAGGTACAGGAGGGGCCACAAGCCAAGGAATGTGAGTGACCACTAGATGCTGAAAGGGCTGGGAAATGAATTCTCCCTTCAGAGGGAACCAGTCCTGCCAACGTCTTGACTTTCATCCAGTGAAACTGATTTTGGGCTTCTGACCTCCAGAGCTGTAAGAGAATACTATATTTGTATGGTTTTAAGCCACTAAGTTTATGGTAATTTGTTACAGCAGCCATGGGAAACTAGTAACGCCATTCCTTGGGCACAAACTCAGGTCTGTTTTCTCACATCATACAAAACCTCAGAAACCAAGCCTGGGGCAGGAGGACCCTGCAACCTCCCGAGTGATTTCACCCTGAGAGCTTCCTCCTCCGGAGTGTGTTCCGAGCTGAGCCACCCACTTCCATCTCCTCTGGAGCCTTCCCAACACTGTAACTAGGCCCTGAAGGGCCTTGCTGGCCTGGAGTAGCTTCCCCGAGAGGACCCTCTGGCTTCCTGCTTCCCGGTATTTGATTAGCCCTAAATGAAGAGGCCCCCAGAACCGTACAGCGCTTTGCCCATTTGCTGACACATCACATTTGCGCATTTGCTGTTGCCCCTGATTGTCATCCTGGAAACTCCTTCCCCTCTGGCTCCCCGGGAGGTGATTTCAGGAGCCCAGAGAGCAGCAGCACTTTGCAGAGCATGTTCTCTCATTTCATGGGAACCTTCCGAATTCTGCAGCTCGATCTGTCATCACCAAGCTGAGTGCTTCTCTTTAGCCTGGGCTGGGAGCAGATGGGGTCCCCAGGATTCTGATCCAGGACCCTCGAGGGCACTGGGGTGGGGCATCTTTCCAGCAGGACAAACCTCACACTGCATCGGGAAGCAGAAGACCCCAGGTCTCCTCAGGCTCGGCAGCCGAGAGTAATAATTCTTTACCTTTGCGGCTCCCACCTCCACAGGAGCTCATTTAACTGCCACAGCTCCTGGGACAGAGGGCACTTGTTATTATCATCACCTCTCTAAACACTAGAGGTACTGGATGCATCTGGATACTAACAAAGCCACTAGATATTACGTCAGATAACCCTGAGTTCAAATTCCGCTCTTTCGCTTTCTCATTGTGTGATGTTAGGCAAGTTACTTAACCTCTCTGGGCCTTGGTTTCTGTATCTACACGTTTACCCTACCACAGGCTACATCAGACACAATATTGGAAGTCCCCATGCGATGCGTGACACACAGGAAGTGTCCCACAGGCCGTGGCTTCAGTAATCAGCATCATTACCATCGTCTTATTGTTATCTTGGGCTTACTGCTGTCCTTTCTCGGCCTCATCTACAAAATGAGCGCTTTGAACGAGCTGTTCTAGTTCCCCTCCAACTTTGAGTTACCACCTCAATCACACATGTGCACACACATGCCCACCCTGCTGCCCCAAGAGGCCAGGAGACCCCAGGCCTACCAAGCCACAGTGGCAAGCCCGGGCTCTGCCCAGGTACCCCAGCGGCAAGCCCAGGTGTCAGGAGAGTGTCCTAGTAGCTGAAAGGCAAGAGGGGGCGCTGAGTGGCAGAAGGATGGGCAGGCTGTAGGGAGACCTGGGGGCCTGCACTGCAGCCCAGAGCCATCTCCTCCTGCAGTCCGGGAAGCAGCGCCCATAAAACCTAATGGGCACTTGAAAGCTCACCAGCAGGGCCAGGTCTGAGATGGAGAGAGCTTTCATCCCTCCCGGGGACTGGGGCTGAGACAAGGTGGCGGGGAGAGCAGGCCACTGGGCAGCCTTGGGGACCCGATGAGGAGACAGAATGCCGGCTTCACTGAGTGGCTCTGGGTAACAGTTGGTGGCAGCAACCGGCGGACCCTGTCACCTGGAGCTCTTTCCCTCCCCACACCCACACCAATGCTGTGATGTGAGACGGCAGCAAGGCGCCTCCCCTACTGCAGTTTGCTGGCCTCCGATCGGGAAACCGGGGCACATGTTCCATCATCTAAACCCCCTGTGCCCGTTCTCTGGGCCAGGTTGGTACTGGTGCCATAGTTACAGGAAGGATGACAGTCTCAGGCCTGCCTCAGCCCCCTGTTCTCCGTGTGAGCTCGGGGAAGAGGAGTGGGTTTGGCTGAACTAAGGGCTACATCTGCACATCACACAAGGAGAGGGGTTCCCACGGAGGTCCCTGGAGACACAGGCCATGACACAGCAGGCTGGATGGCTCAGGGTTTGCCACCGCAGTGAGTGGGTGCTGAGGGAAAAGGGGGTACCTGACTGTGGTGCTGGCAGCTTGGTTCTCCAGAAAAGAGGGTGCTGTCAGGGGAGGGGGCAGTGGGAGGGCCTTCCTTTCTCTTCACTCCCTCTCTCTTCGGATGGCACACACAGAGCCAGCTCCACCACCTGCCTACAGCCCGTAATTAAGCTGCCTGGCTGCACCAGTGCTTGAATGTTCTGACTGTGGAGAGCACAGTGATTGGCAAGTGCCTGGCGGGCCCAGCTGTCCTGGTAGCAGAGGCAGGAGCATAACTAAACAACTCCCCCCCACTTCCATGAAGTCTTAAGTTTTATCTTAACTCTAATTTTTTGCTTCTTCATCAAACTATATCAGTATTTGTTTTTATAGGGAAGTAAGTAATCTGTACTAATAAAAGGGTAATGTGCTAATTAGACCAGACATCTTCCAGACGTCCTTCCGGACAAAGCCACGGTGGTGGGGGCCGAGGCAAAGACGGTTAGGGGCCATCAGGCCACCAGGGGAGAGCAGTTAGGTGCAATCAGGCCGGAAGGGGAGGGCAGTTGGGGTGATCAGGCCAACAGTGGGGGGCGGTTAGGGGGCAATCAGGCCAACAGGGTGGAGTAGTTAGGCCAATCATGCTGGCAAGCAGGTGAGCGGTTAGGAGCCAGTGGTCCCGGATTGCGGGATCGGGCCTAAACTGGCAGTCAGACATCCCCCAAGGGGTACCAGATTGGAGACGGTGCAGGAAGGGCTGAGGGACAGCCCCCCGTCCCGTGCATGAATTTCGTGCACCAGGTCTCTCATTTTTCTAATAATACCACATTAAGTAAAACTAATGATCTATGAGCCATGTTCATTCTGGGCCTCTGAGTGCACCTGGCACACCTCTATGCCCCTCTGAGTGCACCTGGCACACCTCTGTGTCCCTCTGAGTGCACCTGGCACACCTCTGTGTCCCTCTGAGTGCACCTGGCATACCTCTGTGCCTCTCTGAGTGCACCTGGCACGCCGCTGTGCCCTTCTGGGGATACATGTGCCCAGCTAAGTATCTGGCATGACCCCTCCCACCAAATAGTATTGAGGAAAGCTGACTGTCTAGGAATTGGTGCAAGTGGAGGGATTTTGATGGTTTTGTGCATTGCGTTGGGGAAGGAAGACTTAGGCAGAGCACAGCAGTGAGAGGTCCTTCAGTCAGTGTGGTGGCATAGGTCCCTAGGAGGACGTGGGCAGGGAAGAGGAGGGAGCAGGCAGAAGTGTAGGCAAACTTCGGCTACTGTGAAACTTGACCAAATTCAGTCTTGGTGCTCAAGGGCCACACGGTGGGAAGAGGCAGCAGGAGGGTGGGACTGGGGTGGAGGAGGAGCTTGTGTGGGGAGGAGCTGAGGAGCCGAGGTTGGGCCGGGAGGTGGGAAGAAGAAGGACTATCAATAGCACCTCGATTTCCTCACTCTCGGTCTGGAGCACTCCTGAGAGGGCTCGCAGGGTGACCGGGAGTGGAGTCTGACCAGGGGCCGGCTGTCCGCATGCAGCCTGGTCCCTAGTGGCACCAAGAGGGGCTGGTGAACCCCCTGGGCCTGGAAGCACTCCGGGTCTTTGGAGCCTGGCACTAGGCCGGGGAAGAGGTAGTGAGGCCAAGGGGGCTCCCCCACCTCCTGATCTGGAGTCTGAGGCCTGTCACAGAGCTTGCCCCCTGTCCAGCAGTCCCGTCCCCACCTGTGGAGGCCCTCCCTGCGATTCCTACTTACAGACTCTGCCAAATGAAGCACAAACTTAACTACATCACCCCCCTGACAGGACAGGGGAGGGGCCGGGGCAGCACACTGGGCTGCTCAATCCCCCAATCTAACCGCTGGCGGGGGTCATTTCAATTACAGACACCAGAGTGTGCGGGGGCCTGGCTGCTCATAAGAGCCTCCATGCTGTTGCTCCGCTAATTACAAAGCTCGTACCGCCTCCCTCGGCAGGTAAATAACAGGGCTGAGAGGCTCAGGCTGCTGAGATGGAGTGTGAGCCAGGGATCGGGGCAGGGAGGTGCCTGGACTTGCAGGGAGGGAGGCACAGCCTTCCTGGAGGGAACATAGAACCGAGGCCTCTGCCCCGAGGTGACCATCCACCGTCCAGGAACTGGTGGAGAAACTCCTTGCCTGCACACCCAAGATCTGGAGTTTTTAGACACCGCAGGGCCGCAGGGCAGCCTCAAAGCTGTAAGCTCCAGCCCTTGCTCCTGGCCTCTCCTGTGCATGCGCAGGTCCTTGAGGAGTGAGAGGACCTGGGGAGCCCAGTGCGGAGGGGAGGGCTATCTGTCGGGCGGTCTCATGCTGGTGCTCTCTCATTGGCTTCCTGGTCTGACCTGTCCAGGCTTAAAGCCAGACCCCGCAGACGGTTGGGTCCTGGACATGGGAGGGGCGAGGGCTCAGCTCCTTGCCCACTAAAGCTCCTCTCCTCTGCACAGCCCAGGAAGGAGATGGGGTGTCTGGGAGGAGAGCGAGACCCTCTGCCACCGAATGAATGGCCACACAAAAGGCTGCAAAGGCTCCGAGAAACCGAGCAGCACCGGCAGTTATTCTGAGACGTATCGACGAACAGAGGCTGCCTTCTAGCCGGCGGCTGTGCCTAAACCTCTATTCCAGACGCCAGCGTCCCCAGAATCGGAGTGTGGTTTCTTGGTGAGTGCGGAAACTACCTTCGGCTCTGGGGAACGGCAGATGGCAGGAGCACTCACAGCTGGGAAAGCCCATTTTTGCTCTGTTCCTCAGTTTCCTTCCCCTGTGAAATAGGCAGCGTGAGATTTATAAACACTTGGAGCGGCTGCGCTAAGGCTGCTCTGTAAATACGGGCTCCTGGCACCCCATCTCCCTCCCATGGTGGAGGGACACCTCCCGGGAGGAGGTCTTCCGTGCCACTTGTCTTCCTTTTAAATATATATATATATTTTTATTGATTTAAGAGAGAAAGGGAAGAGAGAGAGATAGGAACATCAATGATGAGAGAGAATCATTGATAAGCTGCCTCCTGCACGCCCCACACTGGGGATCAAGCCCACAACCCAGGCATGTGCCCTGACTGGGACTTGAACCATGACTTCCTGGTTCATAGTCGATGCTCAACCACTGAGCCACGCCGGCCAGGTGCCACTTGTTAGTAATGGCATTTACTGGATGTAGAACTGGCCCTGGGCCTCCTTGCCATGTTGAGATCAGTATCACTTGGCACATGAGCAGAGGAGGCCACACTGGAGCCCAGCTTATCGGCCAGTCTTCATTTCTAAAGGGCTGCTTCTTATGGGCTGATGTAAAAAACTTGAGAGATGTTCTTTTTTTAAAATATTTTTAATTGAGTTTAGAGGAGAGAGAGAGAGACCCGCTACCTCCTGCGTGTCCCCTACTGGGGATGGATCCCAAAACCCGGACATGTGCCCCCGACCAGGATTCAAACCAGTGACCTCTCGGTGCATGGGATGATGCTCAACCAACTGAGCCACAGCAGCCAGGGCTTGAAAGACATTCTCTGGGAAGGGAGCAAGGAAGGAGCTGTAATAGGAGTGGGATAGAAAGTCCCTTTGGCAGCTCCTCCCCTCCCAAGTCCCCTCCAAGGAGGCATGCGATGGCTTCAGCCTTGACCTTGGGATCCTGGAATAAAGCACTTCGGGAAGTACCAGAGACAATAACTGGATTCTGATAGAGGTGGCTGGAATGGGAGCCCACACCAAAGACTCAAAACTGGAACCCATCTGCTCATAGCAAGCAGGTATTTTTATTTTGCGGTGTATTATTTACTCTTCAGAGTGCTGTTGAGTACATTGCTTCATTCTGATCTTAACAATTCTGTGATGTGGGTAGAGTAAGTATAAGCAGCCCCAATGTCAAATACTGTAGTTAAAGCTGAAGCTCTGAGAAGCTAAGCTCGAGGTCCCCCGTAGACAGTGGTGGCGCCAGGACGTAAACCAGGTGCTTTCTCCAAGACACGGCTGGAAAGGAAGGAGACTCCATAGCGGGGAGTTCGCCGCCGGCTTTTTCCTCCTCTAGCAACGGAGGTAGTGAAGGGGGATTGAGGGATCGACTTAGAGGCTCACTGAGCAGGTCGAGGCAGAGGAAGCCAGTGGTACAGAGTAGGAAGTGAGGAGGGAGACAGGTGGAGGCTTGCATGGACACTTCCTGTTCACAAACTTCTTATGCTCCTCATTTCATTAACAGCAGCAGTGGAATTTCATGGGCAATTGGCATTGAGCACTAACTGGGAGGTAATGAGAGAGAGAGGATGCAGGTAAAGGCTGTTTGAATTTAAATTCTTTTTCTTTGGGGGCAGGAGGAAGGAGGGAGGCAGATTTTTTTTAAAGGCAATTTGAGTGCTGGAAAAGTTTTTAGCAAACAGCTTTGGACTTTTGCATCCGCTGTGGCAGCGTTAGGAGTGATGACAGTCATCCAGCCCACCGTGCTCTCCTACCCACCAACTCCCGGTGGCTGCCTTGGGGTGAGAGACGCTGAGGGACTGGGTGTTGGACCTTAGGCAGATGCTGCCAATCAGACTTGGGAAGACACACTGGGAATATGTGCATCACCAATGAGTTAGAACGAGTTGCTCTGTAATAGTTATTGCAGAATTGCCATAAGCAAAACTCGGTATGGACCTGGGCAGAGATGAGGGATAAACTAGAAATAGAAAACAGGGTTACTGCCCTAGGAATGTGTGATCTATTTGACAAGTGACATACACACACACACACACACACACACACACACACACAAAACATTCAAAGGGAGGAGGGTAAAGGATAATGTAAGACTAAAGATAGAGAAGAGGGCAGGGTCATGAGGTGACAAAGTGACAACGGTCGGGGGAAGGAGGCTGCTGTGCGCAGGACTCTCAGTGACACTCAGGTTAGTGAACTGAAGGGAGAGGCTTAGATGGAAGTAAGGCTCCCCCGGAAGGTGGTCAGCAGGTCCGCTTGGCTGGACTAAGGACTGTCATCGGAAGCAATGAGAAATGAAGAGAGTCAAGTGTAAGGGGAGGGAAATTTTGTGGAAGGCTTGAATTCTAATCTTCGGATTCAGGTTATGAAGCCACTGGAACTGCCACAAAATAGGCAAATCAATGCAGATTTGGCTACGAAAGAGTATAAGCAAGAAGTGGATTGGGTACCCAGGTGCCAGGTGGTCAGGGCTCCTTTGTTCAGGACGAGGAGCTGTGGGCACAGATAGGAAGGTAAGGAGCCATCGGGGTGGTGATGGTTAACTTTATGTGTCAGCTTAGCCAGGCCATAGTGCCATTCTAGATGTTCCTGTGAAGTTATTTATTTAGATGGGGTTAAAATTTAAGTCAGTAGAATTTGAATAAGACTGATTATCCTCAAGAAAGTAAGTGGGCCTCATTTAATCATTTGAAGACCTTAATAGGAAAAGACGGACCAACCCCCAGAGGAAACCCTGCCTTTAGACTCAGACTACAACTCTCCCTGAGTCTCAAGCCTGCCAGCCTCCATAATCACATCAGAGTTAAGGGCTGAATTGTGTCTCCCCAAAATGTATATGTTATATCTTACAAAATGACTATATTTGGATATAGGGCCTTTTAAAAGGTAACTAAAGTTAAATGAGGTCAGTAGGACATGAGGTCAAATAGGTCATGAGGGCACATATGACTGTGTCCTTGTAAGAAGAGGAAGTTTGGACAGACACACACAGAGAAAAGACCACATGAGGATACATGGAGAAGACGGCCATCTACAAGCCAAGGAGAGCACCCTCAGAAGAAACCAACTCCGCCAGCACTTTGATCTTGAACTTCCAGCCTCCAGAGCTGTGAGAAAATAAATCTTGGTTTAAGCCACCCAGCCTGTGTCATTTTGTTATGGCGGCCCATGCAGACTGAAACAGGATAGATGATAAATTCCTTGAACCCAAGGGCCATGCATTGAGCCTGTCCCCCAGCTCAGTGCCTTGCACGTGGTGTGTGATGGCTGTGTGGACCTAGACTGCCCTGGAAGCCTTGGCACCTGGTTTCCCTCCAAAGTGATGCACTGGCTGCTGAGGCAGCAGAGGAAGATGGGCTCACAGCGGAACAAGAACTTCAGGATACAGGCATGGTGGAGAGGCTCGGGCTGCTGAGATGGAGTGTGAGCCAGGGAACAGGGCAGGGAGATGTCTGGACTTACAGGGAACTGAAGGTCGATGCAAGGTTGACCTCAGGAATCCAGTCAAGGGAAGGATGAGCTGTGACTAACTTGTTTTGTATTTTCTGGTGTGCTTAACACAATGCCTAGAATTTATTTGACACCCAATAAAGGTTTTGTTGAGTGACTATATAAGTGACCAAGACAGGGCTGGGAGATGGAAGGATCTTACACTTAAATAAACCTGCAGAAACATGCATGCATGCTGGATGTACTTAGGGATTTTCTGAAAGAGATTGCTAACTTTCCCTGTGTGCCCCAAACTGTTTCTGCATTTTCGTCATGACTGCATTACCCCTGGGTCATTTACTCTCTCATTAGGTGTGCAGACCTGGGCTGAATGAAAAGAGGCAAGAGGGGCTAGAGAGCTTTTAACCCACCATTCCTCTCCTCTAATCTCCCCACAAAATTTTCAGCCTCCACCTGCTGCGAGAGCACGTTGCTGGAGACCAGCCAAACCCGTCTTCACAGGCGGCTCCACAGTGCCCAGAGGGAGCACAGCGTGATGGCGTAGAGCCCCAGCATCACAAGGTAGCCTTGAAAGAGCAGTCGGTCAACGCGTTCCAGGAGGGCCAGCCACCCGACCTCCTGCTGGGCCGCCTGGTCCTGGGCTTGGAAGTAGTTGCTGATGGACTGAAGCTGGGACAAGACTTCCTTCAGGGTCCCTGAGGGGGCCTGGTGCTCTCGACAGACAGGGGACTCTGCGTGAGAGAGGAGAACACCCCAGTCAACCAGGGACGGCCAAGGCCCCGTGGACTTCCCACTGAGGCTGATGGCCTCACCCTTCAAGAAAGGTTGTAGGCGAAACTGGGCAGTGGGCTGAGTTGGGGTTGGGGACTCTCTTCCCACCTGCTGAGGGGTTCAGAATGAAGAAAAAACCCTTTAAGTTTTTACATAGAACTAATATCAATATTACTAATAATTATAATAACTAGAAGAAGCTACCATTTCCTTACCACTGCTGTTTGCTAGGCACCAGACTGTGTTTCCTATGTTTTGTCTTAGTCAATCCTCACAGCAACTCTAGGGCTGGGTATTCTTATCTCCATTTTTATAGACAAGGAGCCCCAGGTTCCTAGAGATGAAATTGCTGAAGGGAGCCCCGGAGAGCATATCTATGTGGGGTGTCCAGGTTAGACCCATCCAGGAGGCTTTCTGAGCTGGGGCCAGCCCATGTTGACCCAGGCAGAGCTTTGTGGCAGAGATGATTTTTAAACCTTTGCACATTAAGCAACTGCAATCCAAAGCTATACCTACACAGTGTGTGTGTGTGTGTGTGTGTGTGTGTGTGTGTGTGCGCACACGCGTGCACGTGTGCACACGGCACCTAGGAAATAAAACAAGCTAAGGGAATTGAGAACCTGACCTCCAAGCTGAAATGAAACTTTCTGGGAAGCTAGCAGGAGTTAGTGGCCTTCAGTCCCCAGAAAGGCCATGTAAAATGCAGCACAGAGGCCAATGAGCAGATGTTTCAGACTTTTCACGCAGCCCGGTGCTCCATCAGTGGGAACGGGTGCTTAGGGTAGGAACCTCAAAGCTTCTCACAAACCTGTCACCCCAACAAGCTGAGTCCTGTGATCCATTATAAGCCCATCAGCATCAGTGTCCCCTCCAAGGCCCAAGAGGGGCCGCTCCTGCCCGCTGTGCTGCTGATCATGAAGGAATTTGACCAACAAGATGGATTTAGATAAGCTGAGAACCAAGAAGGCCATGCAGACGGTGAAGAAGACGCCTGGGGAAGAAGAAGAACCAGGAGGTGGAGTTAGCTGGAGTCTCGGGGGCCTCTCCCTCCCCAGATCTGAAATGCAACAGCAAATCTTTGCCAGGAGTCATGCAAGACAAATGTCTGGCGACCCCAGGCTGCTTACCGATCAGAGGGGTGCTCACTGCGCTCTGTGGCATCTCGTCAGACATGTTGACCCTGAAAACGGTGTAGCCCACCAGCAAGCTGGTCTTGAATATAATCCTGGCACGGCAGGTGGGGGGGATGTAGAAGCTCCCCAGGTCCACAAGCATGAGGAAGATGCTGGGAATCAGCAGGCTCACCACATAGACCAGTGGGCGCCTGCGAATCACCACCTGGACAGGGACAAGAAATCTGCTGAAAAGAGGGTCTAAGCCAGCCGTGGGCAAACTACGGCCTGCGGGCCGGATCAGGCCCGTTTGAAATGAATAAAACTAAAAAAAAAAAAGACCGTACCCTTTTATGTAATGATGTTTACTTTGAATTTATATTAGTTCACACAAACACTCCATCCATGCTTTTGTTCCGGCCCTCCGATCCAGTTTAAGAACCCATTGTGGCCCTCGAGTCAAAAAGTTTGCCCATCCCTGGTAAGCTGATGGACTAACATTTGGCCAAAACCAAAGCCAAGAAGTCCTAAATAGGACTTAGAAATAGGAGACTATTTTGTGGTTTAAAACCATCTGTTGTTTGCTAGACACTGGACTAAGTGTTTCCTATGTTTTAATCTTAGTCAATCCTCACAGCAACTCTAGGGCTGAGTATTATTATCTCCGTTTTACAGACAAGGAAACCAAGATTCTTAGAGATGAAATTGCTTGTGTAAGCTCACATAGCTGGTCAGTGAGAAACTGTTTAAAACCAGGGCTTACACTAAAATCTTTCCTCTTAAACCATGTGTGATGCAACATATTGTGTGTATGGGGTCTAGTCTGTCTTCTTACTTGGAATGCGAGCTTCTTAGCACCTGTGAGTGTATCCGTCGGAGTCTGGGCAGGAACAGAGCATAACTGACTTGGGAAATCTGAGGAGGGCTTAATAAAGAGACGGTTTACAGGGTGCGGGCAGGGCACAGGAGAGCCACAGGAAGGAGGGCAGTGTTCCAGGGTGCTGGGGGCACTGGTGAGCTGTTCCATCCCTCAGGCCTGAAGGGACCTGAGAGAAGCTGTGGGGATAGGACTGCGACAGTTGTGCCTTCCTCTTAGGGACAAAGCCAGCCTGGCTGCGACCCCACAGAAAGAGAATGGAGAGACCCACTCACTCCCATCTTCTGCCTCTGTCCCTATTGGCCAAACATGGCCAGGGCTCCCATCCCTGCAGGCCACAGCTCAGTCTCAGGAGCAGGGAGCAGCGGCAGGAGGGGACCCGCCACAGGCCGACGGAAGAGGCCCAGCGAGGCCTGCAGTGGGGCTGACACGCAGGGTGCTGAGTGGGTTTTGTAGCTGGAAATCTGAGTCTCATAAAATCACTGTGATTGTTGTTGCCATTTTTTTTCGTTTCTCTGGGATGGTGACGGGAATTGTCTTTAATAAACACAAACTAGTCTCCTCCCTTGAGAGAAACCAGTGAATGACAGGGCTGTTTTCCTCACCAGATAGTGGACATTTTGAGGGTGAAAACAGCAACCTATTAAATCTCCCACAGAGCCTAAAGGAACGCCTATTTTGTAGCGGGTATTCCGTGAGTGCTTGCTGATCAAATGAATGGTTTGGGACCTTTACTGTTGGGGTTTCGGAAAAAAAAAATCTGAAATTTCCCATTTCTCTGATTCTCAAAGCAATAGAAGGTTTTCCACGTGTCAGAGGGTGTGCTTGGTGGGTGGTCTTAGGCACATGGTGTGGTTTATGTAATCCTCGCTGCGAGCTTGCTGGCAGGTAACCTAATAGGCCTGCTTTATGGATTTTAACAAATGAAGCTCGGCCCCTCAGTGAGATGAGTTAGTGGCAGAGCTGGGAAGAGCCCCGATGTCTCCCAATTCTGAGCCCAGGGTTCTTTTTCATACATTGTAGCTACAACTCTTGATCTGGCCAGACCTCTGAGTTGAGTTCAGAGTTCTTCTCCCTCCTCTCTGTCTCCTGTTCTGGAAGAGAACCACAGAGAAATGAGCCAAGACAGAGGCCAGGGATGGCGCAGACAGTGGCAGGGCAAGAGCTTGCCTGGGCGAGGCCAGACAGCACCTTGCTGATGAGAGCGGGGACCCTCCCCCTCCAGCCCGCCATTGGGTCTGAGAGCATATTCCGTCTCAGTGGTGCTTGACAGGCCCGAGTGTTTGGCGGATTGCAGTCTGCCTGTTGTCTTTCACATTAAACATAATTGGCTGCAGATACCTAAACCAGAGCAACACTCACTGCTTTGCAATAATTTGGTTAAAACACATTTGTACCAAAGTGCAATCAACAGCAAAACAACAACAAAATGAACTGTCATCAACCTGCACCCCCCTAGCTCCCGTCATCACGCTGCGCTTGACTGCGGTTAGATGGGGCAGTGAGCGGGGTGCCCAGTGGGCAGAGTCCATGGGGTCCTAGAGTGGGGGCCCAGGCTAGCCCACTGGTGATCTGGACATACGGGTGGGAGGTGACCAAGCCTGCTGTCTCTGGTGGGTAGAAGGAGAAGACCCCCTAGAGAAGCAGGTCTCAACCTGTGGGTTGCGGCCCCTTTGACAGTCAAACGACCCTTTCACAGGGGTCGCCTAAGACCATCCTGCATATCAGATATTTACATTACAATTCATAACAGTAGCAACGTGACAGTTATGAAGTAGCAACGAAAATAATTTTATGGTTGGGTCACAACATGAGGAACTGTATTTAAAGGGCCAGAAGGCTGAGAACCACTGGACTAGAGGCTTCGTGGTAGATGTTACATGAAGGGTGAAAAGAAAAGTATAGGTGGGCGCACTGGTTAAGCAGAGAGTCCAGGCGTAGTCCAGGGAACAGGGCTCCAGAGCCCTCGTCCCTAGAGCCTACATGTGCTGGGTGAAGCTCGGCCCCTCAGTGAGGTGAGTTAGTGCTCCTGGGTGAGGTATTTCACCTCTCCATGCCTGATTTTCCCTTTTTAAAATATTTATTTCAGAGATGAAGGGAGAGGAAGAGAGATATAGAAACATCAATGATGAGAGAGAATAATTGGTTGGCTGCCTCTTGCACACCCCACCCACACTGGGGATAGAGCCCCGCAACCCCAGCATGTGCCCTGACTGGGAATTGAATCATGACCTCCTGGTTCATAGGTAAGTGCTCAACCACTGAGCCACACCGGCCGGGCTGCTTTCCCTTTCTAAAAGATCAGTTTACTGTAGCCTTGCCGAACATCTTGGGTGCAGTTGATATTACTGTAGAAGTCTTTCAGTGGAGTTCCTGTATAAAAGCAGGACCTCAGATGACTGCTCTCCAGCCAGAGGCAGCTGCAGGGAATGAGGGTAAACCAGGGCCAGACCCAAGGATGGCAGCGTGGCTCCTCTGGCCCCTGGTTCCAGGAAGGTGCAGCTGCCGGGGAGAGCTGTGGCAAGAGCTAAGAGGCCGGGAGGCAGGCCGGCTCCCGGGGCATGGAGCCTGTGCAGTTTGTTAATGCTCTGCTGGTGCCATTTTGAAATTGGTAGTAATTTTTGAACAAGGGGCCCTGCCTTTTCACTTTGCACTAAGGCCACACAAATTCTGCAGCCAGTCCTGCTGGGAGGGTATTCCTCTCTGGACCAACAGTAGCTGAAAGCAGAAGGAAAACGGTGGGCACAGAACGAGACAGCTACGATGTAACGTACAGCAGAAACCGCTCCTGTCTGTGTTTGGCTTATAAAATTGTGAATCTAGACAGGCCCTCCAAAACGACCTCATCCATCTTCCTACCTTTAGCGAAGGATGCTCCCGTTCCGAAGACAGACAAGATAGTGCCTATAGTTTGGTTTTGCTTCAAGAGTGAAGGAACCACCTTTTCTTCTAGGTTGATTTAGGGGCAATGTTACCTATGTACTAGGCTAATTTTCTCTACTAGCTGAGGATAGCCTAAAAAATATTAATCTTACCACCCAGTTTTCAGAAACGTTTTGTTTTTTCATCTCTTTTGATCCTCAAAGCCCTTTATTCCCTTGCTCAAGGGACATTAATTGAGCATAAACAGTGTCAGACTCTATCCTAAATATTGGAGTCAGGACTGTTAATAGGAAACTTCCCCATCTTATGGGGTCAGGAACCAGACTCTGGCGGTTAGATGTTTCCCAAGTCTACAGAGGGAGAGGAATGGGCCATGCCCAGAGTCTGTGCCTGCTTTAGATGGTGAGATTTGGGTTCTTTTGAGTTTATATTAAGATGATATTTTGGTCTTAGAATTGGAGCAGGCTTGGGGTAAGATGTTTGGGGGTGCTGGGACAGGGTGAATGTATTTTGGGACAGACACAAATTTTCAGGAGCCAGAGGATGACAGACTGCAGTGGGTTGAATAATGAGTCCAAGAATCCATGCCCTCCTGGAAGTTCATCAAGTCGCCGAACTTGGAAACGGTAATTAGTTAAGAGGAGGTCGCACTGGGGAAGATGCGCCCTTCATCCAATATGACTAGTGTCCTTTTATGAAGAAGAGACACAAAAAGGAGAAGGCCATGTCAAGATGAAGGCAGAGATTGGAGTGCTACATCTGTGAGCCAAGGAATGCTGAAGACTGCCGGCAACCGCAGAAACCAGGAGAGAGGCACGGGACCGATTCTCCCTTGGAGCCCAGAAGGAACCAGCCCTGGTGACACCTTGATTTCAGGCTCTGGCTTCCAGAACTATGAGACGAATCAGCTCTGTTGTTTTAAGTCACACAGTTTGTGGTACTTTGTTATGGCAGCTCTCGGAAACTAATACGGGTGACTTGCCCAGTAACACACAGTGCACAGATGCCAAAGAATGGACTGGAATATACTGCATCATGTTTAATTGTATCATCATCACATAGGACGAGGCATAGTTTCTCGTGTTAGATTGCCTGGGTTCGAGCCCAGGCTCCACTAGTCACCCCATTACCTTGGTAAATTACTTAACTTCTCTGCAGCCCAGCTCATCCATTTGTAAAAACCTATCTTATAGAGGTGTGAGGGTTACATGTACAAAGTCGTGAAACGGTGCCTGACACAGAGTAAATGCTCACTTCTGTGGTTATTGTGAGTATGTTTCCCTGGGCGATTGTGAGGTCTATGACAGGTCCCATGAGCCTTGTTTTATTCATGTTTGTGTCCTCGGTGCTTACCATTGAGCCTGGCACAGAGAAGAGCTCAAAAGATGTTTGTTGAGTTGCATTGTAGTCAATTAATAATTCTATGTTTAGTTCAATGGGGTGGGATCCTGGGAGTAGCCCCAATGGGGGCTCTGCAGCTGAGGTCAGCCCTCTGAGAGCTGCCTCTCCTCGGGTACACCAGAGGCAACAGCCCTGCTAATTCTGGGGGAAGGTACGTCACCAGCTCAGTGAGACGCTGCTCTCTGCGGAGCTGCCCCTACCTAGAGCCCATCATTTCTAATGGACTAAGGGAGCTGGTGCCTTTAAATTTCACAGAGAGGGAAGGAAAAGCACTTTAGTTTCAGTCTGTGTTCTCCATTAGACACCCTTCAGGTGTTAGCAATATTATGCCACAATTTCATTATCCATTAAAGCCAGGTAATAATAAGTACACAAAGGTATTTGGAGCCTATTGTTGTTAATGAAAGAGATCAATCTAATTCAGAATGTGTGTGTGGAGAGCTCCTTGGAGATGGAATAGGCCCCAAGGTTAGCCTCTAATTGCCTCGGTGATGGCAGACCCCACCAGCACTCAATTTTGCATGACCGTCTTTATGACATAGTTGGAATTTTGACGCCCAGGCTCAGGCTTCATACTGAAGCCCGTTTTCCTCTTCTCCCAAGCCCCTCTCCACAGTCCTAATTCAGAAAGAATGGGAAAGTGGCTGCCATCTAAGATCTAAGTAAGATCCTTCCACCTTCCACAGAGTGGGAGTTTCTCAAACCTGGACCATGGATCAGCGGATTAGCAGAGTCCGTGATTCTGGGATTACCTGAGTGACCCTGGAAAGACTTCCAGGGCTCTAAATTCAAATATTCTCTCTCTCTCTCTCTCTCTCTCTCTCTCTCTCTCTCTCTCTCTCTCTTCCTCCCCGGCCCCAACCCCATCTCTCCCACTCTTGAACTGGTGGTGCTCAAAAGGATCTTCTATCAAGTTTATGAGCTGCATTCAATAGATATCTGAACAAAACAACTCTATCCTAAACTAGAAAAGAAAATCATGTCAGGAAAAGAAGACGAGGCACCTTTCTTTCTCCAATGGCCCTCTGCATTTTCCTGGACGCCCCCTGTGGGCCCCATTCCTGCCTGAATGAGCATTTACTCAGTGTGCGGCTCTGTGGTTGGACTCACTTTCATTCCCACAGTGTCCACCCTCTTCTATCCAACGTGGGTTCTTAAATTTTATTCCTACCTCCTCCCCTTCTACCCTCATTCTTTAAAAAACAAAACCAAAAGGCCACCATACCGACACCGAACGCTGGCCCCGCTGTTTCTGGGAACTAGCACCTCCGAGGGGGTGTTGGAAGAAACCTCCCCTCCGGTGGCTGCTGGCTCCGGCGCCAGCTGCTCACAGACATCCTCGTAGGCAGGGGGCTGTGCTCTGGACCCCCCGGGGCTGCAGCCTCACCCCAGGCTGCGGCAGTACGTGCCCCAGGGCTGGCACATATGATTGTACATTCGCTGGAACTAGCAGGGCAGCCAGAACATGGAATTTGGTTTCAATGGCAACAGTGCACCTCAGGCCCAGGTGACAACGTATTTAGAACAGATCATTGTAGCTCCTGCCTGCCCCACCTGTCCCCGACCCCCTGCTGTCCCAGCCTGGACTGGGACACAGCAGGTGATCAGACTCAGAGGGTGGTGACTCTGCTGCCAGGACCCCAGCAGCCCAATGTCTGAATGGAACTGGGCTCCCAATGTCTTGTCATTGGCCACGGGCTGCTGAAGGACACGTGCCTCGGCTGCTACATTCAGAGTAGGATGCGTGGTAGGAAGTCAGGGCACCTGAGCCCAGCCACGGTGCACAGAGCAGAAATGGGGAGGCAGGGGCCTGGCAGAGGCCAACGGAGACAGAATTGGGATAGTCACCAAATCTCCTTTAAGCTCCTGAGTCTAGCTCCCTGCCCAACCACAGATCACTGTGCGTCTACTCAGGATTCTTGCTCTAGTCTGTTCTGGAGGGCCAGGGTGGCCGCCAGCCCCGCTAGATCACCCACCTTGGGCCCCGGCAGAGGGCCTCAGGGAAGAGCTCTCAGAGCCTGAAACCTTATCTCTGCCTGCCTTCAGCACACCCATCAGAGACACTGTGAGTGGAGAATAAAGTGCCAGGACCATGGCTCCTGAGACCCGGGACCTTTCCTTCCATACGCAGTCTTTCACACCGCTGGTCATCGTAGTGCACAGACAGGCCTCAGCCACTGTTGAGATGACAGATTACTACTGAGGGCAAAGGGTGACATGTGTGTACCGATAATGGCTGCCTATGGAGAGAGTGTGTGTGTTTACCTACCCGTTTCCTGCTTTCCCTCGTCTCTCTCCATGCAGTGTAGGTAATGGCGTGTGCAGCGTTCTCGGGGTGCTTGGTAGGTGCCTGTGTCCCACCTTGCATGTGCTGCTCCCTCACATTTCCCTTTAATGCTCTCCATTATTCAGCTGCATTAATAATGTTTGCGGGCTGATATCTTTAAAATTAATGAGGTGTTTACTCTGAGCCAAGAAACTCATTGAAATTAAAAAAGCTTTCTTTTCTCCACTCCCTTTCCCTCGCTAAAAAAAGTGGACAAAAGAGCCACAATGCAGGCTTTGCTAAAAACCAAGCAGAATAGGCAAGAACCCAGACCCCACCACTGGGAAGATACAAGTTGTGATCAGCCAGTGCCCAGGGTTATACATGGGCCAGGTTCACACAACAGCTGTCTCTAAGAGGTTCTAACTTAACAAGATCTTTCCTTGAGAGCTGCAGACACCTTTCCACCAATGCAGGGGCACCTGTGCCCTCAATAACAGCTCCTTTCACAGCCGCAACCCCTTAACACGCAATTATCCATTGTAACCATAGCACCTTCATCTAGTCTGAATTTTCCTTCTTATCCAAAAGGCTTGTTTCCAGGACAATTCATCTTGTGTATCCTGGTCTGTCTGTAGTCTCTATTTTTCAATGGAATCCCTTCCCTGCCATAAAGGAGGCCCCCCCCCTACCACTCCCCAAACTGCCACCACCACCGGCTGATTCTGTGCAGGAAAGCAGAACTGAATACTAACGATGTGCGTCTATCGGTTGCATGGACTTGCTTTTGCTCACACTCGGGATGGTTTGCCAGGAGGGCCAGGGAGGAGAGAATGGCTCTCTGGAGTGCAGAGCAGCAGGCTGCACTGTCCTGCACCCCCACCCTTCCCCCCCTCTCCAGCCCTGCTGTACAAATTTCTCTGTGAACAAGGCAGCCAAGAGCATTCGGGGTGGCACTTCTGAGCAGTTCGGGTTTCCATCACATCCTTTTAGGGCAATTGTTCTCTCTGATCCGGAAACCACCAGCGGTCTCTGCGGATCCTGCAGGTGATTTGTTAGCTAATCCCTCCAGATATTCAAGTTAATAATATGGTAATTTTATGCACCTGCACCTGGAATTAATTAATAATTTACTCAACTAAAAACAGGACAATAGCGCTGAAGAGGCACTCTCTCCCAGTTGGTTGTTGTGCGTGGGTTTTCTTTGGTTCCTCTCCGTAGGGATTGAAGGTGGCGGTGTTGGTGTGAACTAACAGGCCTGAGCGCCTGCTGTGGTGGCTCATGTCTCTGGAGTGTGAAAACCACTCTCTTTATATTCACGTGGGGAATGGCTACAGCAGGAGCCCAGGGGCTGCGCCTGCCCCGCTGGCCTCTGAAACGCTGACAGCCAGTGGACGTCCGGAGCCGGCTGAATCGGCTGTTCCCGAAGGATAGTGAGTGAGGATAAGCAACAGAGCAGAGACCCCTCCGCCCAGCAGAGAAGGCCAAAGAGTGCGGAGAAGTAGGCGGAGGCGACGGGGAGGGAAGGACCTACGTGAAACTGAATCTGCGCGACATCTCCAGCGCTGCCCTGCAGGATGCTGTAGGCGGAGGACACAGAAAGAAGTTCCCACTCACTGTCATTCGAAAATGCTTTTCTGTCCTGCTTAACGTCTTCTCGGCTCCGCAGGAAGGCCAGGTCTACATCTTCCACTGAGAAGAACAGAAACAGTGGGCACCAACACAAAATCCTTCCTTTTACTCCTGCCCCGCCATGTCCAGCCTTATTGAGATGGAGTGGATATAATCATGTTGAATTAGGGGTAGAGGTGTGGGATAAAATCTCTCTAGCCATGGAAAAAGCATCTATGAATGTAGGGCTTGGATTCCACTATCCATCCAATGATGGAGCTGCCCCTGTGACTTCTATACCATTCCCAATGGCAGTAGAGGCCTAATATTGTATTCCCAAACAAAGAGCGGCAACTGGGCTGTGCGTCTGGGCCCAGCGCCGCACTTGGTCTGAATGACAGCACGAGCCAAATAACGGCAGGAAGAAATTTAGGTTTGCAAGAAGTTAGTTATGTGCAAGAATGAAATGGACCTGAAGAGTGGCATAATATCATTACGCCTGTGTGTGCCAACAAGCCAGCACAGGCATGTTCCCCCCAAGAAGGCTGTACCCCTCCTGGCTTACCTGTGTGCAGAATGCTGTTGAAGGTTAGGCTGCAATTCTGGATATCAAATGGAAAAGCGTATGTCTCTAAACTGCAGGCAGAGACCACCTGGATGGACTTAGAGTTCCTGATGGTCCCGGATGAGTTCACATACACATAGTGAAGTTCGGGTAGTCTTTCAATGTCCACGCTGTATGAAACACAAGAGAATCTGTTGTTAGAGAGAGAGCTGTAGTCATTCCAACGCGCAGAAATGATTGTGAGGTGGTAGTGACGACGACACCCAAGACTAACCTAGAAGCTCAAGGACAGTCACTTTTCCCCGAGATGATTCAGCAAGGACACCTCATAAATTA
The DNA here is from genome assembly GCF_014108235.1 of Myotis myotis. Lineage (NCBI taxonomy): Eukaryota > Metazoa > Chordata > Mammalia > Chiroptera > Vespertilionidae > Myotis > Myotis myotis. Next base: position 5,250,457 of record NW_023416314.1, read on the forward strand.
ACTCGCTACTATTACGATACAAACACACTCCATGAGTAACCTCAAGCATTATCAACCAAATCCATATCTTAAACCAGTGGTTCTCAACCTTCTGGCCCTTTAAGTACAGTTCTTCGTGTTGTGACCCAACCATAAAATTATTTTCGTTGCTACTTCATAACTGTAATGTTGCTACTGTTATGAATCATAATGTAAATACCTGATATGCAGGATGGTCTTAGGTGACCCCTGTGAAAGGGTTGTTCAACCGCCAAAGGGATCGCGACCCACAGGTTGAGAACCGCTGTAAAACAATGTCAACTTATGGTACTTTTAACCTGAATATTCCCAACAGTATGCTGGTCTTTAAGTTGAGAAACAAAAAATAGCAACAATGAGTGAATGTAAGCAGAAACTATCCTGAATATTCTAAGACATCTATACCCCACAGAAATATATCCAAGGCACTTACAATTCATTAATGATGATATCAGGGGCCCAGATGGCACTTAGAGGTAGGGAGATCTGGCTAATATCATCAAACATGCTGGAGTTCCATGATAAAAACTCATCATCCCAAACCTGTTAGGAGTAGCCAGAAAGGAAACTTATCAAAAAGGGGCAACATCAACCTTACCAAAGAACTGAAAAGAGATTTGGAGAAATAACCCAACGGATCAGCCTGTTGGTACTGTTGGGGCAGAGGACTTCCCATCCAACACCAAAAGATGGTAGCCTCAACCAGGAAACATGGCCTCCACTTACATGGATTCTAACAAGTTAGGTTTGCTGCAGATCTAAGGAACTGTAAACACAGAGATAATGTCTATTCCTCAGAGTAATAACATGTTTCAACAGGTCAAGATCGGGAGGGCAGCATGCTCAGAAGGAAACAGTCCTTTACCTCACTGTACCAGACATTTGTCTTTAATTTTTGGTTCTGTGCATCCTGCAAAGCACAAAGAAAATACACACCAAATATTAGCATGTCAGCAAATCAAAGCCCAGTTCAACAATACGACAATTCAGAGGAAGAAAATCAAATGTAAGTAAATAACGCTCATTTTAGAAACATTATCTTGACTCTTCAAGATCGGAGTATTTTCAGTTCCTATTTATTACATACACCTGTCACTGTGAGCTTTACTATCTTATCTATGACAAAATGGCACTTTGACTGCACTTGACATCTTGAATGATTTGCTAATCTCTTTCCCACTCTGATTAGTTACTCTGCCATTAATCAGACTAAAAAACGATATGTAGTCGTGGTAAATTCTGGGCTAAAAGGATGAGACCAAGCTTATATTTGTAATCAAGATATTATTCATGCCTTTCAATGCCTGTTATCTCAGTCACTATTGGCAGCCATTCCTCAGTTACCTTATGTTTGGATTTCCATTCTTATAAATAGACTAAATGAGCATATGCAAATGAGGTATTTTTGATGATATAAATAGATGATTTCCCATGTCTGCAATGAGTCAGTGATTTTTTAATAGACCCCCAAAAAGAACAACCAAAATAAAACCTCCTTACTGATTTTTATATCTAATCTAGTAAAAAAAACAGTCTAAAACTACTATGTCCTAAGAGATTTAAAATTTTTATACCATATAAAAATTAACTTGACATGAATCACAAATCTTAACTTAAAAGCTAAAACTATTAAACCTTTAGAGAAAACACAGGAGTAGTCTTTCATGACTCTGAATTAGGCAATGGCTTCTTAGATATGACACCACAAGAACAGCAAAAGAAAAAATAAATGAGACTTTATCAAAAATAAAAGCTTTTGCATTTTAAAGGACATCATCAAGAAGTAAAAAGGCAGCTCACAGAATGGAAGAAACTATCTGCAAATTATTTATCTGGTAAGGGCCTTGTATCTAGAACAGGGGTGGGCAAACTTTTTGACTCGAGGGCCACAATGGGTTCTTAAACTGGACCGGAGGGCCGGAACAGAAGCATGGATGGAGTGTTTGTGTGAACTAATATAAATTCAAAGTAAACATCATTACGTAAAAGGGTACGGTCTTTTATTTCAATAGTTTTATTCATTTCAAATGGGCCGTATCCGGCCCGAGGGCCATAGTTTGCCCACGGCTGATCTAGAATATATAAATAACTCATAACTCAACAACAACAAAACATACAACCCAAATTAAAAATGGACAAAGTGCCAAAGCAATCTTGAGAAAGAAAAATAAAGCTGGAGGCATCATGCTCCCTGATTTCAAACTATATTACAAAGCTATAGTAATTAAAACAGTATGGTATTGGCATAAAAATAGACACATATTTCAATGGAACAGACTATGGAGCCCAGAAATAAATCCACACATATATGATTAATTAATTTATAATGAAGGAGCCAAGAATATACCATGGGGAAAGGATAGTCTCTTCAATAAATGGCATTGGGGAAATTGGACAGCCACATGCAAAAGAATGAAACTGGGCCACTATCTTATACCAGTCACAAAAATTAACTCAAAACGGATTAAAGAATGTAAGACCCGAAACCATAAAGCTCCTAGAAGAAAATATAGGTGGTAAGGTCCTTGAAATAGTTCTTGGCAATAATTTTTAAAACCTGACACCAAAAGCAAAAGCAACAAAAGCAAAAATAAACAAGTGGAACAGGACTACATCAAAATTAAAAGCTTTTATACAGCAAAGGAAACCATCAACAAACTGAAAAGACAGCCCCACTGAATGAAAGAATATAATTACCAAATATGTATCTGAGAAGCGTCAAATATTCAAAATATATAGAGAATATATATAACTCAATAACAAAAAACATCTAATTAAAAATGGGCAGAAGATCTGCATAGACATTTTTTCAAAGAAGACACATAGGTACATGAAAAAATGCTCAACATCATTAATCATCAGGTAAATGCCAATCAAACCCACAATGAAATATCACCTCACACCTGTTAAAATTGCTATTATCAAAGGACAAGAAATAACAAGTGTTGACAAGGATGTGGAGAAAAGGGAACCAACCCTTGTATACTGTTGGTGGGACTGCTGAATGGACTTTCCTCAAAAATTAAAAATCAAACTACCATATGGTCCAGCAATTCCACTTCTGGGTATTTATTCAAAGAAAATGAAAACATTAATTCAAAAATATATGTGCACCCCCATGTTTATTGCAGCATTTATTTACAATAGCCAATTTGTGAGAACAACTTAAGTGTTAACCAATGGATGAATGGATAAAAGAATTGTGTTACATATATAATGGAATATTATTCCACCATAAAAGAATAAAATCATGCCATTTGTAACAACATGGATGAACCCTGAGTGTATTATGCTAAGTTATAAATTAGACAGAGAAAGACAAATACCATATGATGTCTCTTATATGTGGAACCTAAAAATAAAAAACAGCAACAACAAAATCCAAGTTTATAGATAAACAGAACAGGTTGGTGGTTGCAAGAGGTAGAGTGGGAGGTGTTTTTGTTTTGTTTTGTTTTTAGTTATTAAATTAAAATGTAAAATATTTTAAAAAGAAAACAAAAGAACAACTTGACTTTCAATCATAATAAATGTTTAAGGGCTTTTACAAGCACTCTAAGTCATTGATTGTAAGCAGCTACTTACAACACAACATTAGCTTTCCAAATGATATTCAAATGATAATTAAATTTGACCATAAACAATATAACAATTTGAAGAGAAAGCTTTGTAGTAAAAATAATCTGAAATTTTGTATTTCATAAGAAAATTTCAACATTCAAAATAAAGCACACAAAAGAATATCTACAAAGGCTTTGAAGGCTATGTGCTTTATGTAATGTTTATTGGCTTCATGGTTAAATACACAATTCCAACTGGTTTCTTTTTAACTGTAAGGACAAAATTTAATTTCTCTATGAGAAAATACCTTACAGAAAAAAATGGACAAAGGACTGAATAGACATTTCTCCAAAGAATATATGTAGTCATATGCTGATAATAACTGGGTAATTTCTGAGAAATGTGTCATTAGGTGATTTTATCATAGTGCAAACATCATAGAGTGTGCTTACACAAACATAGGTGGTATAGCATGCTACACACCTAGGCTTATGATATAGACTATTGGTCCTAGACTACAGCCTGTCCAGTGTGTTACTATACAAAATAACAGGAGAATAAATCAAACGCAAGAGGAAATGATGCAATCAAATGCAGTAAACATGAGATGTATGAGGCTGCTGCCGGCATAACACAGCATAACACAGTTTTACTGCAAACTTTTTTACAAGTAGAAAGAGTATACTTTAAAATAACAATAAAAAGTATATATAGTAAATACATAAACCAGCAACATAGTTGTTTATTATCATTGTCAAGTATTATGTTCTCTACGTATTGTATGTGCTATACTTTTATTCGACTCAGTGGGGTAAGTTTATTTACACCAGCATCATCACAGACACGTGAGTAATGGGTTGTGCTATGATATTACTAGGCGAGAGAAAATTTTCAGCTCCCATTATAATCTTACTAGTAGCCCTGCGCACGAATCCTTGCGCCAGTAGTTTTCCAGTAGCTTGCTGCCACCCTCCAGTAGCTCTCTGCCTGCTACCCTACCCTCCTGTAGCTCCTCCCACCCCTCCACCCCCACCACCCCTCATAGCTTGCTGCCCTGCTCCCTCCAGTAGCTCTCTGCCAACCCTCCTGTAGCTCCTCCTACCCCCCACCTTGACCACCCCCCATAGCTTGCTGCCCTGCTCCCTCCTGTAGCTCTCTGCTGCCTGCTTGTAGCTCGTTGCCTCACCCTCCTGCTGATCCGGGATCCAGTCCACCATCCATGCAGTCCATCATTGATCAAAAGATTGTTATGCAACATGTGACTATACAAATGGCTAATAAGCACATGAGAAGATGATCACCGTCACTACTATAGACCAAATTGTGTCCCTCCAAAGTTCCTGTGACTATTTGGAGATAGGGCTTTAGGAGGTAATGAGGTTAAATAAGGTCATAGGATAAGGCCCTAACCCAATAAGATTAGTGGCTTTAGAAGAAGAGAAAGAGAGAAAGATCTCTCTCTCTCCTCCACGTGAGGACACAGTGATAAGGCAGCCATCTACAAGCCAGGAAGACAACTCTAACCAGGAACAAAATTGGTTAGAATTTTGATCTCGGGACTTCCCAGCCTCCGATTGTTTAAGCCACCCAGTCTATGATATTTGTTACAGCAGTCTGATTGACTAATACAATCACTAATCATTAGGGGAATGTAAATAAGAACCACAATGAAAAACCACTTCACACTCATTAGGACGGCTACTGGCTTAGGGTTGTTTTTGTTTTTGTTTGTTTGTTTCAGACTACTTTGTTTAGGTGGATTCCATTTTCACTCCTCAGTAGATTTTATGTATTTCTCATATGCTTCTTCACTCATTAGTTCATCTAGTTCTGAAGGGTTACTCAGTGTCATCTTGATCAGCCAACCATCTTCATAACAAGATTTGTTGACAAGTCCTGGATTTTCTACAAGAGCTGTATTAATTTCAGTTACTTCTCCTGACAGAGGACAATAGAGTTCACTAGCAACTTTCACACTTTCCAAAGCACCAAACTCACCTTGCTTGTTCAATTTTGTCCCAATTTCAGGCAGACTACAGTAAACAACATCTCCCAATGCTTCCTGTACAAAATTGCTGATTCCCACTGTTCCAATACCATTTTCTGTTATTATCCATTCATATTTATCTGTGAATTTATGCACCAACAGCAGATTGGGACCGGTGTGCAGTGTCCGGATGGCGCCCGCCCTCAGGCCCCAGGGCCACAGTGGGCAGGTCGCAGCAGGCACCCACGCAGTGCCCAAGCTGCAGGCTGCGGCCTGCACGGTCCATCTGGTTTAGTGTTTTTTAAAAGAAGAAAACAAGTGTTGGTGAGGATGTGAAGGAATCGGAATCCTGTGCACTATTGGTGGGAATGTAAAGCTGCTATAGAAAGCAATATGGCAGTTCCTAAGAGAAATTATAAATAAAATTACCATGTGGCCCATCAATTTCTCTCTTTAGTATACACTGAGCGGCCAGATTATTGTGCCCACCTGACGTTTGTAGGCAAATTAGCAATAATTTCGTGCTGAAGTTGCTAGAGGGCCAGACCATTATAAATAGGGAAGCAGGTTGTTTCCACGACAGAAGTGATCTTTTTCTGAAGATATGGGTAAACAACGTGATTTAACAGCCTTTGAATGTGGGAGATATATATATATATATATATTGAATGGCCAGATTATTATGACCATCCCATCAGTACTTCGTTGGGCCACCTAAGCCTTCAATACTGCGGCGATTCTTCTTGGCATTGACTCCACGAGATGCTGAAAGGTGATGTGAGGAATCTGACACCATGCCTGATGAATAGCACTGTCCAGTTCTGTGAGATTTGATGGTTGTGGAACCAGCTGCCTTGCCTGATGGCTCTTTTAACTTCATCCCACAAATGCTAAATTGGATTGAGATGTGGTGATTGTGGGGGCCACCTCAGCAAGGTAAAGTCTCCCACATGTTCTTGAAACCACTCCTGCACAATACTAGCACCGTGGCATGGCGCATTGTCTTGTTGGAAGAAGCCGTCTCCATTGGGATACGCCATCAACATGATAGGATGAACTTGATCAGCAATGATACTTAGGTATGTTGTGCTATTCAGACATTGGTCCACACGAATTAAAGGGCCCAAATCATGCCAGGAAAACTTGCCCCAAACCATAACACTGCCCCCACCAGCTTGAAGGGTTGTACTCATGCATGTGGGATGCATGCTTTCATGCTGTTTCCGCCAAATTCTCACTCTGCCATCTGCATGATGCAACTGGAAACGTGATTCATCGGACCACATGACTTTTTTCCAACGCTCGACTGTTCAATCCTTGTGTTCCTGTGCGAATTGGAGACGTTCTATCTTGGTAACTGCAGACAGCAAAGGTGTTTGAACAGGCCTTCGGCTTCCATATCCCATACGATGCAGTGTGTGGCTAATTTGCCTACAAACGTCAGGTGGTCATAATAATCTGGCCACTCAGTGTATCCAAAAGAATTGAAAGCAGGGACTTGGGTGGATATTTGTATACCCACGTTCATAGCAGCATACAGCAACTAAAGCATGAAAGTACCCCAAGTGTCCATCAACACATAAACAAAATGTGGTATGTACATAAATGTAATATTAATGTGACCTTAAAAAGGAAGAATATTCTGACACATACTTCAACCTGGATGAACCTTGAGACATTTTGCTAAATGATATAAGCCAATCACAAAAGGGCAAATAGCATATGATTCAACATATATGAGGTACCTAGAGTACTCAATTTTTTTGTGACAGAAAGTAGAATAGTGATTGCCAGGGGCTGGGGGAAAAGGGAATGGGAAGTTAGTGCTTATTGGGCATAGAGTTTTGGTGTTGCAATAGGAAAAGAGTTCTGGAGACGCATGGTGGTGATGGTTGCACAACAATGAGAATGTACTCAATACCATTGAACTGTACACTTAAAATGGCTAAGATGGAAACTTTTATGTTATGTGCATTTTATCCAAGTAAAAATAATAATTTTAAAAATGAACATAGGACTTTAATAGATATTTCTCCAAAGGAGATAAACAAATGACCAAAGAACACATGAAAAGACACTTCATGTCATTCATCTTTAGGGAAATGCAAATCAAAACCACAACGAGATACAACTTCACCCCACTAGGATGGCTAAAATAAAAAAGTCAGAAAAAAAAACAAGCATTGGCAAGAATGTAGAGAAATTGAAGCCCTTATACATTGCTAGTAGGATTATAAAATGGTGCACCATTTTGAAAAACAGTCTGATAGTTCATGTTAAACATAGTTACCATACAACCCATCAATTCCGTTCTTAAGTATATAACCAAGAGAATGAAAACCTAAGTCTACACAAAAGAACTGTACAGGAATGTTCATAGCAGCATTATTCATGACATTCAAAAATGGGAATCACCCAAGTGTCCATCAACTGATAAATGGTTAAATAAAATGTCATATCTATACAATAGAATAGTATTCAGCAAGAAAAAGTAATGAAATACTTATGCATGCTACAACATGGATGAACCTTGAAGACATATGCTAAGGACTTTGGTCAAAATGGCAGCATAGGTAAATGCGGTACTCAAATCTTCCCACAATGACAACTAAACTACAGAAAAAATATAATTCAGAAATGCCGAAAATCTAGCTGAACAGAAGTCTTACAACAAAAGATACAAAGAAGAAACCATGTGGAGACTGGTAGGAGGGGTGGAGATGCAGAATGGGCTGGCTCCACGTCCATGTGTGGCAGATAAAAATTGAAAGGGCTATCTCAGCTGCGAAGGTCCCTCCAGTGGAGGAAGGGGTCCCACTCTGACACCAGGCCCCTGAGCCCAGGGTTCCAGAGCCAGGAAGAGAAGTCCCCATAACTTCTGACTATAAAACCAGTTGGGATATGGCTGAGGGAGGCAGAGTGTTTCTGGAGTCTCAGGCTTTCCTCTTAAAGGGCCTGCACATGGACTTACTCATACTAACTTGCTCTAAGCTGCAGTACTGGGGCAGGAACATATGGGGAGGAAATGAATTGTCTAGCATCAAGGTAAGAGCTGAAGGAGTAGTTTTCTCCCAGAAAGAAGTACTGGCAGAAGCCATTGTTCCTTCTCTGAGGTGGGTGCCATATCTTAGCCTCCATCAACCTGGCTATCACTGCTCACCCTGCTTTGGTGATTCCATGAGATACTTCCCCCACCCTTCTCTACTAACTTGCAGGCCCATCCAAGCTGGTTCCAATGACTTTACCATACAAATGGCCTGTCTTAGCTTATGTTTCAGACTTCCCTAAAATCTCTCAAACAAGCAGCATCTGGCCTCAGTGTGCCACATACTTCTTGTAATGTGGCCCAGGCCCACCACTAGCAGTAGCCAGCCTTGATCACAGCTTAGCCTCTCCTGGGCATCTCTGAGCCAAGCACAAGTAGCAGCCATCTGCAGATTGCTTTGTAACTTGTGCCAGGTGGTCCTAGACAGGACACAGGCAGTGGCTGACCTTGGCCTGCACCTCCTGAGAGGCTCCAGAACCACCTTCATCGTGACACATTCAAGGAGCGAATTTAGTGAGCACCAAAGTCCCACTGCTCTGTGGGGGTGGTCCTCTGCACAACTGATATTCCATGCTGGTGGCAACCAGTCCTTGCAGCTGATCAGTCTGGGGTAAATCCCTACCATTGATGTGCCAAAAGCAATTAAGGCTCAACTACATCAGAAGGCTATCCACAGCCCACACAGGGGCCACACCTTGAGTGCTCAGCTTGGGTATTGGGGAGGCTGTGCCACTGGGCCCTACAGAACACCTACTACACAAGGCCACTCTAACAGCCTGGGACATGTAGCAGCTCTGCCTAATACACAGAAACCAACACAAGCAGGCTGCCAAAATGAGGAGACAAAGAAACATGTCCCAAATGAAAGAACAGAACAAAGGTCCAGAAAAAGAACTAAACAAAATGGAGACAAGTAAACCACCAGATGGAGAGTTCAAAACACTGGTTATAAGGATGCTCCATGAACTGAGGAAAGCATAGATGAACTTACTGAGAACATTAACAAAGAGATAGGAAACATAAAAACAATACTAGAAAACTAAAAAGGAACCGTCAGAAAGGAAGAATGCATTACTAGTAACTGAAAGGAAGAATGAATTACAGGGAATCAACAGTGGAGTAGATAAAACACAGGATCAAAAGAGATATTTAGAAGATAAGAAAGCAGAAAACACCCAATCAGAACAGCACAAAGAAAAAAGAGTATAAAAAAATGAGTATAGTATAAGAAGCCTCTGGGAGAACTTGAAGTGAACCAAAATTCACCAAAAGGAGAAGAGAGAGCAAGAAATTGAAAACTTATGAAAAAAAAATAATGACGGAAAATTTCCCTAACTTAGTGAAGGAAATAGACATACAAGTTCGGAAAGTTCAGAGTGTCCCAAACAAGTTGAACCCAAAGAAGCCCACATGAAAACACATCATAATTAAAATGCCAGCCCTAACTGGTTTGGCTCAGTGGGTAGAGCGTCGGCCTGCGGACTGAAGGGTCCTGGGTTTGATTCCGGTCAAGGGCATGTACCTTGGTTGCAGGCACATCCCTAGTAGGGAGTGTGCAGGAGGCAGCTGGTCGATGTTTCTCTCTCATCGATGTTTCTAACTCTCTATCCCTCTCCCTTCCTCTCTGCAAAAAATCAATAAAATATATATTTTTTAAAAATGCCAGAAGTTAAAGACAGAGAGAATTTTAAAAGCAGCAAGAGAAAAGCAATTAGTTATGTACAAGGGAGCTCCCATGAGACTGTCAGCTGATTTATCAACAGAAATTTACAGGCCAGAAGAGATTGGCATGAAATATTCACAGTGATAAAAAGCAAGGACCTACAACCAAGAATACTCTACCCAGAAAAGCTATCATTGAAGGATATATAAAGAGCTTCCCAGACAAGAAAAGCTAAAGGAGTTCATCACCACCAAACTAATATTATAAGAAATGTTAGCCCTAACCAGTTTGACTCAGTGGATAGAGTGTCGGCCTACAGACTGAAAGGTCCCAGGTTTGATTCCGATCAAGGGTATATACCTTGGTTTTGGGAACATCCCTAGTGGGAGGTGTGCAGGAGGCAGCTGATCGATGTTTCTAACTCTCTATCTCTCTCCTTTCCTCTCTGCAAAAAGTCAAACTGCCCTCTCGCAGTCTGGGACCCCTCAGGAGATAACGACCTGCTGGCTTAGGCCTGCTCCCGGGTGGCAGAGGGCAGGCCCAATCCCTAGGTGCAGCCCCTGGTCGGGCTCAGAGCAGGGCCGATTGGGGAGTTGGGGCACTGTCCCCTGTCATGCATAGAGCAGGATGATCGGGAGGTTGTGATGCCACCCTCAGTCACGCTCAGGGTAGGGCTGATTGGGGGGTTGGGGCACCGCCCCCTGTCACACTCAAGGCAGGGTCGATGGGGAGGTTGCGGCGCCACCCCCTGTCACGCACAGAGCAGGGCCAATCCAGGGGTTGGGGCATTTCCCCGGGTCACTCACAGAGCAGGGCCCATCAGGGGGGTTGGGGCTCTGTACCCTGTCACGCACAGAGCAGGGCCAATCAGGGGGTTGGGGCACAACCCCCTGTCACGCACAGAGCAGGGCCCATCAGGAGGTTGGGGCACCGCCCTCTATCACCCACAGAACAGGGCCAATCAGGGGGTTGGGGTGCCGCCACTCTCACACTCAGTGCAGGGCCGATGGGGAGGTTATGGCTCTACGCCATCACACACAGAGCAGGGCCCGTGGGGGGTGGGGGGGTTGGGGCGCCACACCCTGTCACACACAGAGCCGCAGGGTGATCAGGGGGTTTGGGCGCTGCCCCCTGTCACGCTGATCCCAGTGCTGGGAGGCATATTACCCTTTTACTATATAGGGTAGAGGTCTGGTGCATGGGTGGGTGCTGGCTGGTTTGCCCTGAAGGGTGTCCTGGATCAGGGTGGGGGTCCCCACTGGGGTGCCTGGCCAGCCTGGGTGAGGGGATGATGGCTGTTTGTAGCTGGTCACACATCCTTCAGGGTGGGGGTCCCCACTGGGGTGCCTGGCCAGTCTGGGTGAGGAGCTGAGGGCTGTTTTCAGGCTGGGGGTGACTGAAGCTCCCAACCGCTCCTTTTTTTTTTTTTTTTTTTTTTTTTTATTCTGGGCCAGCTTTAGCTTTGAGGCTTGGCTCCAGCTCTTAGGCCTCCACTGCTGAAAGTAGGTTTCTGGCCTTTGCTTACAATGTTGCGATCCTGCTGGCTGAAGCCCAGAGGACTAAAGCAGGTTTCCGGGGTTTTGTTTAGCTTATATGTTTGTTACATAGTTGCTTGCAGCTCAGAGGCCTGCAAGGGCAGGCAGGGAACGTTGGAGTCCTCCGTCACTGAAGCAAGCAAGCCTCACGTTAGTTTCAAGCTGCCTGGCTGTTGGCCGCCATCTTGGCTGACAGTTAATTTGCATATTGCCCTGATTAGCCAATGGGAAGGGTAGCTGCCGGGGTCCAACCCCAGCAGGTCCAGGGGTCCCCAAAGGTGTGGATGGAGTCAGCGAAGAAGGAATGACACAGAGACAGCGTTCAGTTGATCAGCAGCCTAGCCAGGATCTCTAGCCAGGATCTCCAGCCAAGTTCTGGTCTGGATCTCCAGTGAAGTTCTGCTTCAGATCTCCAGCCAGGTTCTGTGTCCATGTTCTCCAGCCAGGTTCAGTCACCAGGTTCTAGTCAGGTTCTCTTGCCCATTTCTGTAGTCAGGTTCAGTCCAGGATCTTTTGCCATGTTCTCTCCAGCGAAGTTCTTCTGTCTCTAGAGAACGTTCTGTGTAGGTTCTGTGCCTAGGTTCTGTCTCTCTTGGTTCTGTGTTCTAAGTTCTGTGTTCTAAGTTCTGTCTTCTTACAACTGTATTTATACCAGTTGATTCCAATCCTATCAATCTCTATTACAAAGATTAGGGCGTTTCTTATCTCCATTCCAGAGAGTAAAGATTATGTAGCTTAAGCATGATTGTTCATAGTTAAAGTGATTAATTACCCGCCTGGCACTTAGTTGAGGGGTTTTATTCCCTCCCTAACTTCAGGGGAAAATCCCTACCTGGGGAAACAACCTTTCTCAGAGACCTTGGTTAAAACACATAGTGCCAAGAAGGTGAGCAAACATATTAAGAACAGTATGCCATATATGCCAGGTCCTTTGAAACAGCAAGGATGGACCGGCTCCCGGCAGGTAGCGGTCGTACGCCAATTACCATGCTTCTCTTTTATTAGATAGGATTTTTTTTTTAAAGATATGTTAAAGGATCTTCTTTAAGATAGGAGGGGGTTTGGGAGATGGGTGAAAATGTGAAGGGATTAAGAAGTAAAAATTGGAAGTTATAGAATAATCACAGTGATTAAAATACAGGATAGGGAATATAGTCAATAATATTGTAATAACTATGTATGGTGCCAGATTGGTACTAGATTTATCAGGGTGATAACTAAATAAGTTATATAATGTCTAATCACTGAGTTGTACACCTGAAACTAATATAATACTGTATGTTAACTGTAATTTAAAAAATATTTTAAGTAAAAAAAAAAAGATATGCTAAGTGAAAAAAGTCAGTCATTGTATGATTGTATGATTCCATTTACATGAAATGTCTAAGATAGGCAAATCTATACAGGCAACGTAGATTAGTATTTGCCAGTGGGAGTGGGGCATGGGGTGTGAGTAAAGTGATGAAATATTCTGAAATTAGTGGTGATGTTTGGATAACTTTGAATATACTAAAAACCACTAAATTGTTAAGCTGCTATTTTAAAATTGCATTAATAAGGAAAAAGGAAACCATTTTGAAGACATTTTCAGGGAATTTATAAGTAAAAAGGCTAATAAAAACTATTAATGAAATTGCCTTGAAAATATGTATACATGGAAAATATGTATAAAAATTGCATTCCTAGAACAAGAAAAAGAGAAATGGAAAAAGTCAAGCAGAAGATGTGAAATAAAATGTGTAAAACGTTTCCCTCGATGATTTAGGTTCAGAGCTGAGGAGTTATTTAGATATCCTTTGTTTTTGTGTAGTATTTAGTAAAATATCAAATTTTAATGAAATAATAGAGTTTGGGGGACTGGTGTCAAAAAGCAAATAACAACTCAATTTTCCTCCTAGAACAGGATATATTAAACAAAGTATCCAACCACATCAAAAATGTTTAATTTTTGTACACTGGTCAAGACCACTACTCTCTTCAGTCTATGTTTGGTAGGTGATAGGGAGATACCATTGCTGTTTAGTCCGTGCAGGTGGTGTACCTGGAATTGTGCAGTACACAGGCTATCCAGACATACACAGGATGGTGCCATTTGGAAGAGAAACACTGAACTTTTTAGATTAAAGCTCCTCCTTTTTGCAATCAAAAAAGCAAGTTGCTAATGAATCGGCATTTTTAGGCACCATGAGAAAGAAGAAAGGATTGCGAGCAGATACGCGGTAGCCCTGTTTTAGGGGTCTTGACAGGGTCTAGTCCAGGGGTGGGCAAACTTTTTGACTCAAGGGCCACAATGGGTTCTTAAACTGGACCGGAGGGCCGGAACAAAAGCATGGATGGAGTGTTTGTGTGAACTAATATAAATTCAAAGTAAACATCATTACATAAAAGGGAACGGTCTTTTTTCTTTTAGTTTTATTCATTTCAAACGGGCCGGATCCGGCCCGCGGGCCGTAGTTTGCCCATGGATGGCTGAGTGAACTTGCTGCACAGATTTTTGTGGACTTCCGAATGGATACTTGGAAAAGGCCGGTTTTAAAGTAGTATACAAAGTGAAAAAACTGAATTCACAAGGTTTTCCACAAGGAACAGCTTGGAGGAGAAACAGAGGGGATGCCCAGCCAAGATCAGCAATGCAGAGGCCATGGTAGTCAAAAAAAAAAAAAAAAAAAAAAAAGCCCTCTGTTGAGAGCTCAAGGTTAGGTGACTCCACTTCCTTCCAGTCTTACCAGCTGAGAGACCCTGACATTAGTCACGTCTCATCCAGGAAAGCACAAAAGCCTCTAGGCTTAGGTGCAATCAACAAGGGTTCCCCACTAACGGGGAAAACAAGTCCACGTGCAGTTCGTTTCACTGGGAAATACAGCTGTTAGCTACTCTTTTACCACAAATACACGTCTACACCTAGGAAATGCCTTCAGCAGTTTCTTTACCACCGCCCTGCCAAGTCAGGAATCTCATTGACTCGGTCATGTAGCTGGGAGAAGGTCTCTATGGTTTTCACTTTATTTTTTGGTTTTGGTTGATTCTCATTAAGTACCATGTTGAAGCCTTAGCTCATTTTTCTCTGCTTACCCATTGCTTTGTCATAGGATATGTAATACTAGTGTTCAGAATTTCTTCTCTAACATCTTCTGGGGGGGTGTGGGAGAGTTCGTCATTCAGCCCTAAAGAACACAATGTCAAAAAGGAGTCTGAGGCTGAAACTGAAATCTTTTTTGTCAAAGGAAACAAGTTTCTCAATGCCAGCTGGTGAACATAATTGGTTCTCTAGTGGCATTATTCACAGCTTTCCCCTCTGTGTCTCTCTCTCTCTTTCTCTTTAGATAACTTCCATCTTGCTTGTTAAAAGCAGAGGATATTTCAGAGAATTGGAATTCATTAGTCTTCCTAACAGAGGGAGTCTATTTAGATCTAAATTGGTGGTTAGCAAATATATAGATAATTCCCGCACATTCTTATTTCTCTTTCCCAGTCCCGAAGACTATAGAAACAGATGCCTCAGCGTCTGGCTGGGAGGCTCTACTCAGTGTACTGGAATACAAAGGTATCTGGGATTCTGAATTGACAAAACTCAATAGAAACAAATTGAAACTTTTCACTGTTGAGTAGATTATCTCTATAATCAGATTTCCCTAAGGTACTCATAATACCCAGAAATTCTAAGATGAGACTGTAATCTTTCATAGAAACAGAACAAGAGGAAGAACATTATAATGAGAGTGAGGTGTTATGATGAAAACCGGGCTGGAAGCCCTTTCTCCAAACAAAAGTTGCCAGCAGTTCAGCTGCCGGCAGATGCATCCAACAAGTTATCTATTCACGTTGGGAGTGTCCTTGTCTGAGCTGAATCTGTGAGTGATCTGATCAAGTCCTTTAAACCTGGCCTTGCCTCTGGAATGAACTTCAGGTTTAGCCCAACTGAATATCATAAAGACATTTGCCAAGCATATTAGTCATAAAAGCAATCCTAGAATTTGTAGTTATACATTGTAATTAATTAGTTTGTTAGGCAAACATCTATCCACTATCTTTGAAGTAAGATATATTGTGTTGCCCGGTAGGTGTGGCTCAGTGGTTGAGCATCAACCTATGAACCTGGAGGTCATAGATTCTATTACCAGTAAGGGCACATGCCCAGGCTGTGGGCTCAATCCCCAGTGGGGGGCATGCAAGAGGCAGCGATCAGTGATTCTCTCACATCATTGATGTTTCTCTCTCTCTCTCCCTCCTCCATCCTCTCTGAAATCAATACAAATGTATTTAAATTTTAAAAAAGATATAGTGTTGCATATTGGGGGAAATATGAGTCAGAAAGTCCTTCCCTCAAGTAGCTTATTAATAAATTAGGGTATGTGACATTTTAACAACCATGTGCAATGAGAAATACACAGACTTCAGTGGATTTAAAGAAAGGAGACACTGCTTTCAGCTTGGAGAATTGAGGGGAAATTACACTAGGAGCTAAGATTTGAAGGACTATACTATTCTGCAGATGGAGAATGAAAAGGAAGACATTTCGTGGAGAAAATAACAGAATGAATGGCATACAAACAGGAAACAACAAGGGGTTCAGTTGCAATGTAGTCTTGAGCACATGTAGATGATAAAGTTAAGACAGCAGATAGGGATAAAAATAGAGGAAAGGGATATAAGGGAAGTTTACCACGCCCAGTAATATGATATGTCTAACTATTCTAGTAAAAATTAATATATTCCACAACAGTGGAGAAAAACACACCTTTGAAAAAAATAATGTTCTCCTTAGTTGCCATAAGGAATTTGATTTCATTTTTCTTATTAAGGTAGGAAGAAAGAGTTAGATAAAAGTTTTCAGTTGGATACGGTTGTTCTAAGGGGAAATCCTATATAATAAAAGGCTAATATGCAAATCAACCGAACAGCAGAATGACTGGTCACTATGATGCACACTGACCATCAGGGGGCAGATGCTCAACACAGGAGCTGCCCCCGGTGGTCAGTGCGCTCCCACAGGGGGAGTGCTGCTCAGCCAGAAGCTGGGCTGACAGCTGGCAAGCACAGCGGCGATGGGTCTTTATGTAAAAACCATACTCCTTTTCTATATTTACCTCCAAAAAGCCTCTAAAGGAAAGTCTGAGCAATTTTACTCTATATGAATCAATTTAGAAAGTAGGAGGAAGAGAGATCTAGAAGGTAGTCTTAATCCCCTACTCAAGGCTGGTTATTCCTCTGCCCCGAGGTTTCACATCATATGGTTCACATCCTGTGTCTATTCAAATCATGCTTTTTTCATTGTATGGTGTCTGATAATAACCCACTGACAACTAAGCAGCAAGGACTAATATTTCTCAAGGAGGTAAGGATATAGTCCCAGGAAATTGTTTCCAAAATTCTAGTTCAATATCCAATTAGGAAAGAGATTTAAAGAAGTTTTCTGTTGGAGTTTGTGTAACAGGAGGCCTTTTGGAGCAGAGGTGGGTGTTTCCTGGCATTTAATTACACAACATTTTCTAGGATCTTAGATCCAGTACTTTCACTAGTGTGAATGAGAAAATAAAGCTAGGAAAAGTAAAATTGGTTGCTAAAGGGGGGATTTTTTTTATTAGTTTAGTTTTCCTGTTTGTATAGAAATAATGACTACAGGGGTATATAAGCTGGAGGAAAATATTCTATAATAACTTGCATCAGACAAAAATAATCATTTAAACCCTGTTATAACATATCTATTATACTTTTAGTTTCAAATTATTTTTATCAATTGCATTGTCTAATTCTTAATCAGAAAATCAGAGTCTGTAATGCATAGCATAGCAGTCAGATATTTACATAGAAACCACCTCCATGGGTTCCTCAAAAGCTTAAATATGGAACTGCCTTATGATCCAGTGTTTCCACTCCTGGGTATATAGCCAAAGAGGCCCCAAACACTAATTTGAAAGAATATGTGCAAATATATGCCATATGTTCATTGTAGCATTATGTACAATAGCCAAGATAATGAAGCAACCTAAGTGCCCATCAGTAGACAAGCGGGTTGACCTAGAGGGCATTGTGCTAAGTGAAATAAGTCAGACAGAGAAAGACAAATACCATGTGATTTCCCTCATATTTGGAATCTAAAGAGCAAAATAAACAAACAGGCAGAACAGAAAAAGACTCATAGAGAACAGACTGATGGTTGCCTAAGGGGAGGAAAGCTGTTGGGGGGCCTAGGTAAAAAAGGTGAAGGGATTGAGAAGAACAAATTGGTAGTTAGGGAGTAGTCACAGGGTTGTAAGAGTACAGCGTAGGGAATATAGTCATTAATGCTGTAATAACTATGTATGGTGTCAGGTGGGTATTTGAAATATTGGGAGGACCTCTTTGTAAAGTATGTGGTTGTCTAACCACTATGCTGTTACACCTGAAACTAATACAAAATAACAGTGAATGTAAACTGTAATTGAAAAGTAAAATTTAAAGAAAAGAAAGAAAAACACACTTCCATTAAAATAATTTAAAGAGGAATTATTGTTATTTTAACTTAATTCAAGATAAGTACATTAAAACAATAACACTGAATTGTGAGGCATATTATGTATGTAAATGTACAATTGAGGGCAAAAGTAGTACCAAGGATGGGGAGCAGGTAAATGGAATTTTACTGCTGTAAGGCTCGTACATTTTATGTGAAATGTAATAACATTAATTCTAAGTACATTATATTAAGTGAATAATGGATCTGGAATTCTGTAAGCCAACATTGGAAAATAAAACAGTATAAAGAAGAGTACTAAAAGGCCAATAGAAGAACTAAAATTGAATATTAAAATTTTTTAATTTACCTAAAATAAGGTTGGATATGAGAAAAAGAAGAACATAAAACAAAACAGATGGGACAACTAGAAAACAAATAACAAGATGGCATTGGTAAATGGATCAAACACTTCAATAAAAATGCATAGATTGACGGTTTAAAAAAGCAATACCCTGGACTACTGCTTGGTTACAGGAATGAACTATTGATACGCACAACAGCTTTGAAGAACAGTAAGGGAATTAGACTGAATGAACAAACTCAGTCTTGAAGGTTACATACTGAGTGGTTCCATTATAATAGTCTTGAAAATATAGTTTTAAAAGGAGAAAATATTGACTGGTTGCCAGTGGTTAAGGATTGGGAGGAGAAAGGCCGGGGCTGGGAAGGAGCAGCACCAGGAAGCCCTGTGGTGATGGTGACTACCCTATGATAAAATTACGTAGAAGCACACACACCAATTTGAATACATGTAAAACTGGAGAAACCTGAATGAGCTCTGTGGATTGCACAGATGTTATTTTTCTAGTATTGACACTGTACTATATTAATGCAAGATGTTAATATTGGGAGACATTGGGTGAAGGATGCACAAAACCTCCCTGTAAAAAAAACCTCCCTGATTTACAACTTCCTATAAATTTATAATTATTTCAAAATAAAAAGTTGTGAAAAAATCAGGACCCACTACATGCTGTCACCAAGAAATGACTTCGAATATGACACAGCAAGACTGAAAATAAAAGAATGGCAATGTACACGGTGGGGCCAAAGTAGGTTTTTAGTTGTTCATATGGAAAAAGACATGCAGGTTATGATTATTACAGTAGCTTTATTAACTCTGTTTTTCATGTACTCACAACTGTAAACCTAATTTTGCCTATCCCTGTATATAGCATGCAAAAGTTAGTGTAAGAAAACTTGAAGAAAAAAGAATATTACCAGAGATGAAGAGGGGCATTTCATAGTGATCAATGAGTCTGTTCGTCAAGAATACATGAAACCCCATATGTGTATGCACCCACGGGCAGAGCAGACAATAGACAAACCACAATTATAGCTGGAGATTTTAACGTTCCTCACTATAAAATTAATGGAACAACAACAAAATTTTTTAAAAGTTAGAAGAGACTTTAACAATGCTACCAAACATATTTATTAAATTGATATTTATAGAACAGTATATCCTTTTATTCAGCACTGTACTGAAAGTTCAAGCCAAAGCAATAGGCAATAATAAAAGGAAAGGTTTAAAAAGCAGAAATAAAGAAGTAAAACTATCTCTATTCACAGACAACATGGTCTTCTACATAGAAAATCTGAAAGAATCTACCAAAAAAGCCTCTGAAACTAATAAGAGATGGTAGGATCATAGGATCCAAGGCCAAAATGTACAAATCAATTGTTGGGGTTTTTTTGTTTTGTTTTGTTTTGTTTGTATGCTAGCAACAAATGGAGACTCCATTTAAAATACCATTCATAATAGCATTAAAAATATAAACTACTTATGGATAAACTTAACCAAATATGTACAAAACCCTGAAAACTACAAAATATTACTAGCAGAAATCAAAGAAGAACTAAACAAATGAAGAGGTACTAGGACACTGTATTCATGGATTGAAGGCTATTAAGATGTCAATTCCCCTCAAATCGATCTGTAGATTTAATGTCATCCCAACAGAAATTCTATCAGGGTTCTTTCCACTAGAAATTGATGAATTGATTCTAAAGTTTATATGGAAATACAAAGGATGTAGAAGAGTCAAAAGAGTTTGGAAACAGAAGAACAAGGTTGGAAGACACACTACCCGATTTCACGATTTCTGGAATGCTAGGGTAATTGACAGTGTACTAGTGTAAGGAGGGACATATTGAACAGTTGTACAGAACACAGGACAGAAATAGACCCAAAGTACATATAAACAATGCTTGTAACTCAGTAAGATAATAAGCAACCCTATTTTACAAATGGGTAAAAGATTTTAACAAATACTTTTCCCACCAAAACACACAATTGGCAAATTAGCTCACAAAAAGATGCTCAATATCATTAGTCTGCAGTCAAATTAAAGTTAAAGACCACATGAGCCACCACTACAAATCTACTAGAACGGCTAAAATGTTAAAAGACCCACCACATCAAGTGCTGGTCATCATGTGAGGAACTGAAACTCTACTACATTGCCGGTGGATTGTAAAACGATACAGTCACTTTGGAAAACAGTTAGCAGACCTTTATGCAGTTAAATATAGACTTATCATACAACGCAGCAATCCCACACCTAAGTATTTATCCAACACAAGTGAAAACATATGCAAATGTTTATAGTGGCTATATTCATAATAGGCACAAGTTGGAAGCAGCCCACATATCCAACAACTGTTAAATAGATAAACAAATCGCAGTACATCTGCACAGTGGAATACTCCCGTTGATATATGCAACAACACAACATGGACGAATCTCAACAGCATTATGCTAAGTGAAAGAAGCCAAAAACAAAGTGGAAAATGCCGTATGATTTAATTTACACAGCATTCTGGAAAGGCAACATTATAATGAGGAAAACAGCTCAGTCACTTCCAGGGACTGAGGATAGAAGGAAGAGATTTGCTTAAGAAAGATGAGTTTCACTTTGTGTAATTTATATCTCAGTTCTAAATGTTTCAAAATTTTGTAAGATGCAACAAAAGAAGTGGTTAGAGGGAAAATTATAACTTTAAATGCAAAATTAGAAAAGAAAAAGGATCAAAATCAATAAGTTTCTCTTTTAAAAACAACTAGATGAAGAAAAATTAAATGCAAAAGAAAAAAGATATGAGCAGATATCAATGAAAAAAATAAATAAAAATTGATAAACCTTTGGAAATACTGGACAAAGAAAAATAAGAGAAAACACAAATTACTGATATGAGAAATGTAAAAGACAATATCACCATGGACACTAAAAGAATAAAAAAGCAATATCATAGCCCAGGCTGGTTGGTTGGAACATCGTTCCATACACCACAAGGTGGCAGTTCGATTCTGCTCAGGGCACATACCCCAGTTGTGGCTTCAATCCCTGGTTAAAATGTATGCAGGAGGCAACCAATCGATGTCTCTCTCTCTCACACATCATTTGTGTGTGTGTGTGTGTGTGTGTGTGTGTGTGTCTTTGTCTCCCCCCCTCCTTTAAAAATCAATGGAAAAAAATCAATTCTTCCTTAAATATCTCTGTAGATCCCACATCATTTTAAACAAACTCTAAGCAGGATGTGTGTGTTTTTTTTAATGTTTAAATAGAAATGGATGGCGGCTTCTCTCTGAAGCACACCCATACCTTTCTCCTTCTCCAGGCTCCTTCTGTCTGCCTTTCTTTTTCTTAAGCTTCAAAGGTCCTTCCTTTGCCTCTATAACTTGTTTCCTGAGGCCACACAGCCCAGCTGGCTCACCTTTTCTACCTCTGTGACTTTTTAAATAAACTTAACCATATATATATGGTTAAGAGAGAGAGAGAGAATTAGACAGGATGACTATAAAATGTATGAAGAAATACTAAGGTCATAAGAGCCAAACTATCTTAAAAACAAAAAACAAAATCCAAGGACTTATATTATCTGATTTCAAGAGAAATACAAAACAAAAAAAAACCCACAAAAACAACATCAAAAACCTTGACCCATACCTCATAGCATCACAAAAATTAATTCTCAATAGATCATAGAACTAAATCTAAGAAGCTAAAAACTATAAACCTTCTGGAAGAAAGTATTTTCTTGAACTTGGAGTAACAAAGGTTTCTTAGTATCTGAAAGCACTAACCATAAATAAATAATTGATAGAAATAGACTTCACTAAATTAAAATTTTCTGTTTGTCATAAGACCCATTAAGGGATGAGGCAATAAGCTGCGGACTGGGACTAAGCATTCACAGTACGTATATGACAAAGAACTTGTGTCCAGAATATGTAAACAACTCCAATAAATCCTACATAATAAAAGCCTAATATGCTAAGTGTCCAACTGTTTGACCGTTCGACCAGTCACTATGACATGCACTGACCACTAGGTGGCAGACACTCCGAATGGTAGGTTACTTGCGGCTGAGGTCTGGCCAATCGGGACTGAGCGTGATGGCTGGACATGTCCTGAGACCTCCTGCAGTCCCTCCCCAACCCCCATCATGCTCTGGTGGAGTCCCTCGGCCTGGCCTGCACCCTCTCACAATCCAGGACCCTTCAGGGGATGTCGGAGAGCTGGTTGTGACCTGATCCTTACAGGCGAGGCCAAAGGATCCCACTGGTACATGAATGCATGTACCAGGCTTCTAGTCTATAATAAAAAAACCAATAGCCAAATAAAAATAAGGAAAATACTTAAATACTTTACAAAGAAGCTATGTAAGTAGCCAATAAGCACATGAAAAAGAGCCCCAAATCATTAGCCGTCAAGGAAATGTAAAGTAAAAGCACAATAATATACCACCACACCCTACCAGAGTAGCTAAAAGTTAAAAGTTGATAGTATCAAATGTTGATGAGGATGTGGAGTAATGGGAACTCTCAGTGCTGACTGGTTGGAGAGTAAAATGACAACCATTTTGTAAATCAGCCTGGCAGTTTCTCAGTTAATCCACTTCTAGGTTTTACCTAAGAGAAATGAAAACATATGAACGCAAAAGATGTGCACAGGAGTGTTCATACCAGCTTCATTAATGATATCCTAAAACTGGAAACAACCCAAATGCTTATCAACAGAAGAGTACATACATAAATCATGGTATAGCCATAGCCAAATACTGCTTAACAACAACAACATGAGTAAACCTCAAAAACATTACACTCAAGGAAAAATCCAGACACAATAGATCAGCGGTTCTCAACCTGTGGGTCGAGACCCCTTTGGGGGTCGAATGACTCTTTCACAGGGGTCACCTAAGACCATCGGAAAACACATATATAATTACATATTGTTTTCGTGATTAATCACTATGCTTTAATTATGTTCAATTTGTAACAATGAAAATACATCCTGCATATAAGATATTTAGATTATGATTCATAAGAGTAGCAAAATTACAGTTATGAAGTAGCAACAAAAATAATTTTTTGGTTGGGGGTCACCACAACATGAGGAACTATATTAAAGGGTCGCAGCATTAGGAAGGTTGAAAACCACTGCAATAGATGAATAAAATTTCACTCATATGATGTTCTAAATATGGTAAAAATAATCTATGATGAAAGAAATCAAAACAATGGTTATTTCTATGGTGGAGGGAATGGGGATTGACTGGGAAGGAAATGAGGGATCTTTCTGGGATGATGAAAATGTTTGATAATTGATAGGTATGGATTATATGGGTGCACACAGTATCAAACCTCATTGAATTGTACACTTAAGATCTATGCATTTCAATATATGTATCTTATACTTCAATTAGAAAAAAATCGTTTTGAGAAGTAAATTGAAAAAAAATCATTAAACTACTTTAACAAAACAAGCTCAATAAAAGTCTGCTTATAAGAGAAATCAATGTATGGTGCCAGAGGGGCACTAGACTTATCAGGGTGGATCCCTTCATAAGGTACACGAATGTCTAATCACTATGTTGTACACTTGAAAATAACTTAACATTGAATGTCAACTGTATTGAAAACATAAATTAAAATAAGAGAAAAAGAAATCTGGGACCTACTGGTATTGAAGACTTTGTAATTAAGAAAAAGGAGAAAGAGCCAAGCTGGTGTGGCTCAGTGGTTGAGCATCAACCTATGAACCAAGAGGTCACGGTTCAATTCCCTGTCAGGGCACAGGCCTGGGTTGCAGGCTCCATGCCCAGTAGGGGGCATGCAGGAGATAGTTGATCAATGATTCTCGCTCATCATTGATGTTTCTATCTCTCTCTCCCTCTCCCTTCCTCTCTGAAATCAATAAAAAATATGTTGTGTTTTTTTTTAAAAAAAAGGAGAAAGAGGAAGCAAGGATAATCATCAAGACCATCATTTATTCACATGATTCTTTCTCATGTTATTCCCACAAAAACCCATTTTTCAGATATGGTAGGAAAAACATGCTTTAATAAACAAATCTTCTCCCACCAGCCTTAGCAAAAACCTTAGGTATAAGGCCCCTTATACACTCAACACCAAAGCACCTTTTTCTCTTTTTAAATTTTCAGGCAATACTATCACTAAGAAATGTGAACCACGGGGCAGGGTTGGAATACCTATTACCGTTCTTTGTTTCAGCAATACTCATAAAATATGCACCAGGTCTATGACCAGAATTCTTGAAACATCTTATTCTTTGAAATACATATTACTAGATTATCTGCCCACTCACGTGTAAGTTGGGGGCTAGAAAGCATGATTTTCCTAATATTCCACCTCATGCTCACTGCAAAACTGAGCTTAGCACAACCCCCCTACCATTTCAACTAAGAGTCTCAAGAACAAAACGATATTCCTAAGCTCCTGTGAAAACAGCAAGTCCCTTCACACCGGGGCAGCAGGAACAGGGGAGGGTAAGTGGTCCTTACCACATCCAGGACCGCACGGACAAACACGTCCAGGTAGACAGTGGTGGCCTCCGTCCAGTCGTGAACTGGTCTCACGTCCTTCTGATACTTCTGCAGTAGCTGCTTGGTGAGATGGTACAGAGCAGAATTCCTGGGATGAGGTGTATCTATGGCTAGGATTCCTGAACACACAGAAAACTATCATTGTGAAGTTGAAAATCAGAGGAACTCAGCATCTTTAGGAGAGTTCAGACTATTCCAAACTCCTAGCAGAATATAGCCTCAGCTCACCCCGATCAGCCTAAGTCCACAGCCGGCTGGTAGTTTTTTTGGCAGACAGTTTTAAACAACTGATGTCAGTAAGCTGATGGCCTCTGTGCCCAATAGAGAAATCTCATTGCAAAGATAAATAAATCAACTCCATCTTCAAGGAGGCCAAGCTGCACCCACAATTTCAGTTTTAAGCAATCGTGCATCTTGGAGACGATTCCTTTCCTTGTTCCTGTACCGCCTCTTCCTGTGCATGAGACGACCTTCCTGTACACTTAGCCAAAACTGAACTTTCCCCTCAGCATTTTCTTTTGATTTTCCATTTTTAATTCAACAGTTAAAATAGGAAACCCAGGCAAAAACATGGACCAACCAATGAACCCGAAGAGCTGTGTGGATTTCTAAATAATGGGATTAATGAGATTCCAATTCCTTTCTCCTAAGAAAGAAATCACTTTTCTCACTCGGTCTGTCTTTAAGTACAATGCACTTGTCAGAAAATGAGATCTTCATTTGGGGAAATTCTCTCTAGTTCCAGGGAGCACCCATTTCCTACGGCCCAGGAATCTTGATTTGTGGAGGAGCAGGGACTGGTGTTGGGGGAGGGGAGTCCAGGGGAAAAGAAGCAAGAGAAATGAGCATCAGCAATTGGAGGTGACAAATTTGTGAGGGTTTTCTCTGAATTGCAGAAAGGTATTTTGTTCACAAGCTTTGCCAGCCCTCGGGGGATCCAAAGCCTCGCTAAGTCATTGGACTGAAGCAAATTGCGTGCCTCCTGCCACAGCGCGTGAGTGAAGTCTATCTGCAGTGTCCTGCCTGTGAATTTGCTGGCGCGCAGTGGTTTTGATGGCTATTTTGATGAGCTGCCGAAGGTGTGCCGGATCCAGCAGGAAACTGTAAATGAGATATCTTCTCCCTGCGCGACAATCCTGTTTATACCCATTTCTCTATGAATGATGTCATGTCACTTGCAGCCACAGGCAGCAATTTCTATGATTTATCAATGTCATTGTGACCAAAATGCTAACGACGACGCTGGAGGTGCAATTCCAGACTCCTCGCGGGCAGTGGAATATTCACTTTCATTACCCACGGAACTGGGAGCCTAATGAGAACATTAACTCCCTAACTGCTCACCTGAGAGGTGCCTGGAGTGGCATGAGCTATTCAGGCGCGCAGACCCAGGTGCGTGGCTCGCATCAGGCATCATGTTTAGGGTGTTTGGTGAACTCTGATTGTCAAAGAATGTGCTGTGACTCTCTCCACCTGAGGCCATCTCTTGCTGGCGTACCCCAGGGGACGGAAGTCAGAAGCACAGAGGCAAGCTGGTCTGGTGCTTTCCCTGCGAACTCTGCTGTGGGCGACCTCACTTTTACCTCGCTCGGAAGCTCCCAGTTCCGGTCCCAGTTGGGGAAATACTGAAATTGCATGTTTCAACACAGTCAACTGCCCGAGACAGAATTAAAACAGTTCTGAGAAATGAGCGTGTGTTCCCTACACCCTCTCTGCTCACAAAGACTCAGATTCCCCGCTACTGTCTTTTCTAGGAACCACTCGACAGGCCCCCTTGGATAAACACATATTTCCCAGAGCATGTCAAGGTCTTTGGGTAAAAAGAGCAAATTCTGGAAGCCAGAACTAGGAACAAAAGAGAAACGAGCGTTGATAGGAGAAACAGAAGAAGCAAAAGGAAGCGGGCTTACATAAACTGTACGAGGAAAGGGTTCTTTGTTTAAAATGGGAAGAAATAATAAATTACATTTCTATGATGGATGCGAATTTGCCTGAGGAGAAAGATCTATAACAGGAGGGAGATTAAGGATCTAAGTGACCATTAATTAACAGTAAATTATGCCCCTCGGAAGCTAATGTGGCATTCACACGAGCGCTAAATGACTCACAGGGAAGTGATGTTTCAACAGACACTGATGGACGCTCCTGGCAGACCCCGCCCGAGCGGAGTGCTCCTAGCACTGCCTCCTAACAACCAGCTTCAAATAACTCACTCAAGATCGCGGGAAGGGGAAAGTGATAGGAACTGAGATAGGAAACACTTTTAGGTGAAGAGAGGGCTTTTTTAAAAGATAAGAATACAGTAGAATAATTCCTTAGTTTTCCTTATTTGAATGAGTTTCTCTGACACATACCTATAGTACAGTGTTCTGCATTTTGATTAAAAGAGCTGTTCTGGCTTTAGTGAGCATACCACCTTTAGGATTCTGCAAGGTATACATACATCTGAGGGGTGACAAGGAAATAGAGGTCTAGGTGTGTGGTTCCATGGAATACCTAATACTGATTGAATACTTGCATATATCAGGCACTAGGCTAAAGGCGCTTTCCCTGAATTCTCTCATTTAACGTTTGCCACAGCCTGTGAGATACATACTCTGCAGCCCCGTGCGTCACGATTATTACAGGTGAAGGGCTACGGCCTTGATGACGTTAGTACCGCCTGCGGTCATACAGCTTGCCAGCAAAGAGGCTGGGATTTAACCACAACGGATCTGTGGCCCAGCTTCCTGAAAATATTAGCCACTGCAGTGAGTAACCTTTGCAAAGAGAGACGGATGCCTTGCGTTGTACACTGTTGGGCAGAAACAACCCCTTGTAACTTTTTGCGAATGTGTTTTCAGGCCAATCATAGCTTCTGTTTGCGTTGCACCTTACAGTTCACCATGCTGTCTTGTCTGATCTTCATGAACATACAAACTAAATAGTTAACTTGCAGGAAAACTGAATCTCTAAGAAATTAACTGACTCGCCAGGGTCACCTGGCTGGCGAGGAGTGGCGCAGGAACTAGCAGGCTCTCTTCATCCGTCTGCCCAGCACACCGCCTCCAGCAGCAGCCGTGAAGTGGCGGCCGGCTCAGTGATCTCATATTTACAAATCCTCTTGATACTAACCCGTTAGAATTCCTGAGGGTGGATTTTTCTGCAACTAATGTGCTCAGTAGGATTTATGTTCAAGCACAGATTACTAGACACTGTTAAAACACCTTTGTCTGCAACATTTAGAACAAAAATCAAGCATAATACAAAACACTAGGAAGAGACGTTGTTAAGAAGAATTTCTTCTGTTTTCTTACCTTCATTTTTCTATTTTATCTTAGTTTAATGCTCATAATTATTTTCTGCTAAGAAACCCATTTGGCATTTAATGAAATTTCCTCTGTTTTCATTTTTATAATTAAGATAGGCTTTTATCCTTTAGGTTCAATAATCAGGATTTTTATACTTTAATGATAAGTGGCTACTTTTTTCTCCACTGAATAAAAAAATCATTTCCAGCTTCTTGACTACCAAATTCTTTCCTCATCTCCATAATTGACTCATTCCACTTCCAGTTATATTTTAAAACACGGAAATTCAGATATGGGCTCTAGGAGAACCCTCAAGAAAGGGGGATACTGGGAAATAGCAGCATAAAGATAAATTCTTTATTTGTGCATGTTTCCTAAGAATCAGTTGTGTCCTAACTAAAATGGCTTAATTCAATAGAGTTAATACTGGCACCATGGATGTTCAGTTCCAAAATTTTTTGGGGAAAAAATACGTTAGCTTCTAAGAGGAGTTGTTTCCTAATCTTAAGAGGAATTGTGCACCCAAAACATGTGAGCTGACAGCGCGCATCTTTGACTCGCCTGCACAGACTGTGTGGGTGGATGGAAGCCCCTGAAACCAAAATGGTCTTCAGGCATCTGTAGCCACAATGCGTCCAAGGGCCTCTCTCTCTCTGGGTTACTAAAAGCTTATGATGACGCCAAGACCATTTTGGATAATAAAAATGTACACTTCGACACAAAAGCCAATCTGAGAAAGAACGCCCCACACGCTCCATGGAAACTGCAGCAGAGAGAGGGGTCCTAGGACAGCAGAGGTTCGGCAAACAGGGCACCCAGAGGCCACGCTCACTCTGTGGGAACGCCTGGCCGTGGGGCCCTGTGTGTGCACGTGTCTGTAACTGCAGGAGCAGGGTCTCCATGGAGCTTCACAGGACCGGCCTGAGGCAGATGAGTTAGTCACATGGCACAAGTAGAAAACATTGTCTCTAGTTCCTCAGAGTTAGCACCCGCCCTGTTAAATCCCCAGAGGACTCACCTGACGCAGCCACCAGGATGAAGGGCCACAGAGGAGCCATCGCACTTGCCAAGCAGGAATGGCACTCAGTCCTGCCTAGCGGGCTCCTCTCCACTGGGCTGCCCTCTGCTGCTGTCCCTGCTGCTGCTACTTTGCAAACACCGAATGGAAACCAGAGGCAGTACCAGCGCCACAGAAACGTTTTGGAACTGGTGCCATCGCGATAGCCCTGAACTTCTCCGCTCGGTTCTGCCCCAGGATCCAATCACGGCCAGCGCTGCCATCCCCCCGACAGGAGGTTTCTAAGTGAATAATGTAATCTCAGAGGAGCCCCTGAGGACGGGAAATTCCACACTAATATGATTTCCTTGGCAGCCTTTACCTAAGGCAGAGCTCTTGCTAACGTTCAGGACACTAATCTCATTAATAACTGAGCCCCAAATCGCCGTTCCGAATATGCAGGGACGTCTTCAGCCTTCGCAAGGCTATCGGCCGTCGGAGCGAGTGGAAACCCGGTGCTGCCTCGCGAAGAACAGCTGCTGACTGCAGCGTGAAGGGCCTTTTGTTTTCCCTAAGCCCCTCTCATGAAGAGAGACGTTGGTTTTTGGTAAGGGGGAATGCTTTTTAAATTTCCGTTGCCCACAATCCAGAAAGTAACTATGTAAGAGAGGGCGGTCTAGAACCGCTGAAGTTTACCATCATTCAATAAATTTTGTCTTCACTTTTTGATTGAGTGCCCATTATCTCTTCATTATTTAAAAAAAGCTGCATAATTCTATAGAATATCTCTATCTTCCAGTAGTAGACTCCTAGATGCTCTAGAAACAAATACTGCATTTCATACCATTTTCCCAAAGCTGCCTTCTTTTTACTATCAATGAGATTGTAGAGGCACAAGTGTGAGATATGTTTTTACAAGCAAATTGGGGTGTGGGGGGGATATACCTGGTATACCTGATCCCTGTTCTCCTAAGTATTCAGTCCCTTTGTTTAGAATCCTTGGTGCTCTCTTCCTAATTTTCATTTACCAATAAAATGTAGCCCAATGGGTTTCCTCCTGTTGGTGAAGACTTACAAATATGGAAAAGGAGAAAACTAGGATGACGCCTGTGGTGATGAGTCAGTTTGGGGCAGAACAGTGTGAACTCAGGGTTTTCAATATATGTAGCTCAATATAGAAATAAATACAAATGTAAATGTGTGTGTACACATGCTCATATACACATAGCCCAATGAGTACAGCTAGTCCCCAGATCTTAGTTTCTAAATACCATATCACCTAAAAGGAAGAAATGGAGAAACGACGATGCCAGGGCTGAGAAGGGGATGGTAGAAGAGCCTAGAATATTTTGTTGTATCATAAAGTAAAGAAATGCTAAAGGAATGATGGGGGCATGATAAAAGGACATAGGCGCCAACTTGAAGGGGCTCCCAATTGCCAAGTCTGGGACATTTCAAGCATCAAAATCAATAATGATGGTGAAAAATCATAATGCGCTAAATAAGTAATAATCCACAAGTCTACACTGATTTTAGTAAATAAGTAAATGGAAAGAAAGGAAGGATTTTCCTTAAATTAGAATGCCAACTAATAAGTGTAGAAGGAATGATGGATCTTCATAGTAATAATTCACTCAAGAAACACCAATGATAAAAACTAGTCGGGGAAAGTTTGATGAGGAATAGAACATTTACCCAAGACAGTAATTACAAAGATTGGGGGGGGGGGACCTTCCAGTGGAG
This sequence comes from Myotis myotis, assembly GCF_014108235.1. Lineage (NCBI taxonomy): Eukaryota > Metazoa > Chordata > Mammalia > Chiroptera > Vespertilionidae > Myotis > Myotis myotis. The sequence goes on from NW_023416314.1 coordinate 5,281,642, forward strand.
AAATCTGGCAGGCAGTACTTTAATCAAGTGATGAAAATGAACTTCACCAGTCATGGGAATGGTGTGCCATGAGGTAGGAGGAATGGAGAAGACACAGCTGCACTTCCGTTCTCCTGCTAAAAATTCATAAACTTGAGTCTACTCAGGAGGAAACGCCAGACACCCCATGATGTGGGACACACTACAAAGCAGCAGGAATGTAATTTTCAAAAGAACCTAAGTTATGAAAGTCAAGGAAAGACTAAGAAACCGCATCAAACAAAAGCAGATTAAAGATACAAGACAGCCAGGCCCATGTGTGTGTGCTTGGTTGGCTGGGCATTGTCTGTGTTGAACCATGTCACTGGTTCAATTCCCAGTCAAGGCACAGGCCTGGGTTGTGGCTTGATCCCCAGTAGGGGGATGTTTCTCTCTCATCAATGTTTCTGAATCTCTCTCCCTTCCTCTTTCTGAAATCAATAAAACATATTTTTTAAAAAACCATCATGACTCACTTTCCCTTAAAAAAAAAAAAGTACATGACAACTCAATGCAATGTGTGACTCTGAATTGGATCCTGTTATTATAAAGAACATTTGGGGGGAAATTGGTGAAACTCAAATGGAATCTGTGGGTGAGATAACAGTAATGATAGTCTGATTTTGATTATATTGAGAGTATATAAAAATATTCTTGCCTGTAAGAATAAAACGCTAAGCAACAGGCAAAAAGGCATCAGATGGCAACTTACTCTCAAGTGGTTGGTGGTGATGGAGGTGGGGGTGTGTACTATTCTTCCAATGTTCTGTGCATTTGAAGGTATTTCCGAAGGAAACAAAATGAAATGTTACCTGGTAGAGGAATTTTGATACAAAGTTATAGAAAGTTTATTGGAGAAATACTCATCAGAGATATTTATCTCTAGATTTATTCATCTGGTGACCAGATAAATGGGGCTTCATCAAGAGGTAAGATCAAACAAACGACAAGTGCTGGAGAGGATGCGGAGAAAAAGGAACCCTCATGCACTGCTGGTGGGAATGCAGACTGGTGCAGCCATTATGGAAGACAGAATGGAGTTTCCTCAAAAAGTTAAAAATGGAACTCCCATTTGACCCTGTGATCCCACTTCTAGGAATATATCCCAAGAAACCAGAAATACCAATCAGAAAGGATATATGCATCCCTATGTTCATAGCAGCACAATTTACCATAGCTAAGATTTGGAAACAGCCTAAGTGCCCATCAACAGATGAATGGATTAGAAAATTGTGGTACATCTACACAATGGAATACTACACTGCTGTAAAAAAGAAGGAATTCTTACCATTTGTAACTGCATGGATGGAACTGGAGAGCATTATGGTAAGTGAAATAAGCCAATCAATGAAAGAAAAATACCACATGATCTCACTCATTTATCCTATCTAATAAAAGACAAAAGGGTAATTAACTGTACCTCCCCTATGCTTCCCATAGGCTAATCAGCGAGATATGCAAATTAACCCAACCAACATGGCGGCTGGCAGCCACGCAGCTGAAGCAAGCAGGAGTCTTGCTTGCTCCAGTGATGGAGGAAGCCAAGGTTCCCCACCTGCCGTGGCCCAGCTCTGAGCTCCGAAAGCAACAAAGTTTCAATTATAGAAGTCAAACAAACCCCAGATACCTGCTTTCAGCCAGCCACGGCCTCAGAGCTGGGAGCGAGCAGGATGGCAACAAAGTTTCAATTATGGAAGGTAAATAAATCTCAGAATAAAAAAGAAAAAAGAAAAAAAGGAGAGGCTGGAGCTTCAGTTGCCGACCAGCCTGAAAACAGCCCTCAGCCCCTCACCCAGGCTGGCCAGGCACCCAAGTGGGACCCCCACCCTCATCCGGGACACCCTTCAGGGCAAAACCAGCTGGCCCCCACCCATGCACCAGGCCTCTATCCTATATAGTAAAAGGTTAATATGCAAACTGACCCTAACAGCAGAAGGACTGGGAATGACTGGTCACTATGACACACACTGACCACCAGGGGGCAGACGCTTAATGCCCTCTGGTGGTCATTGTGCTCCCACATGGGGGACCTCTGCTCAGCCACAAGCCAGGCTGATGGCTTCCAGTACAGCAGAGCCTCTCCTGCCTCCTCAGCAGTGCTAAGGATGTCTGACTGCAGCTTAGGCCTGCTTCCTGCTGGCAAGTGGACATCCCCCGAGGGCTGCTGGGCTGCCAGAGGGATGTCTGATTGCCAGCTTAGGCCCAATCCCCAGGGGAGCAGGCCTAAGCCAGCAGGTGGTCATCCCCTGAGGGGTCCCAGACTGTGAGAGGGCACAGGCTGGGCTGAGGAGAGACCCCCCCCCCCCCGAGTGCACAAATTTTTGTGCACCGGGCCTCTAGTGGATAATAAAGACCATTATAAACTGATGAACAAAAATAGATACAGAGGCAGAGCAGCATTGAACAGACTGTCAAACTACAGCAGGAAGATCAGGGAGGGTTGGGGGGGCGAGGTAAGAGATCAACCAAAGAACTTGTATGCATGCATATAAGCTTAACTAATGGATACAAGACACTGGAGGGTAGGGGAAGCTGGGGGAAGGTCAAGGGGGGAAAAAAGGAGACATATGTACCACTCTTTGTAATATTTTAAGCAATAAAACAAAATTAAAAAAAAAAAAAAGAGGTAAGATCACCAGGGATTGATCTGGCCTCAAAGTCCCAGCACTTCCCATCAGTTCTCAAACTGTTGGCTTCTACCTATGAGATGAATCTGGGCCAGAGGAAGGCAAGCTGCAGGCAGCATTTCTATGTGGGCAGCACCACGGGAAAGCACAGAAGCTTGCCTTTTGCGCAGAGGTTTCATTGAGACGATGATGGACACTACGTTCTCGCCAGTAAGAACTACTCTAAATCAAACCCTCCCATTTCTCCTCACTTCCCCGCACACCCATCTGTTACGGGAAGGCCTTTGCTAATGATGTGTACTACAGGTACATTACGACCTTCATTAGCTAATTTAACAACAGTCTGGTGCTCCTGCCCATTCTAGCGCCTTACTGACTGATTATTCTGCCAAGAGGGGAAAGGCTTTGTGTGAGCGGCTTGTCTTCAAAGTACTTTGTATACAGATGCTTCCTGGTCCTTCCTCAGCCACCCTGCCCCGCACAACCAGGCTTAGGTCTTCCTTTTCCAGCTTACGATTCTGTCTGCATGTGGCTGGTTTACTGGGTGCCTTTCAATTTGGTATCTCTCCTCTGCTCAACCTACACTTTTCCATGAAAATTGTTGTTTCTCACTCCTTAAATACGGCACTTTTAACTCGCACTGTTTCTTATACTCCCTTAGTCAAAGATTTCACACACACACACACACACACACACACACACACACACACACACCGTATACATCTCCTTAGGAAGCATGAATATTGGGGTTGCGGGAAATTCCATTCGAGTCCTTCAAGCAGATTAGTGTTTAAATAAACAACTAGAATTGTCACCTGGGAGAAAGAAAGACTTCTTAATCTGAAGTTTGACCTGCCCTTCTCTGACCGTGGTTCAGGACAGGCCTGTCATTAGGAGAGTACCTGGTATGAACTTCTTTCTGCGGTCCCTCCCCTCCCTCCCCCCACCTCACACACACACCTGTGAGCCTATGCACTGGTTTCTTTTTGTTGTTGTTGTTAATTCTCACCTGAGGATATTTTTCCATTGATTTTTAGAGAAAGTAGAAGAGAGAGGGAAAGACAGAGAGAAACATCGATGTGAGAGAGACACATCGATTGGTTACCTCCCACAAGTGCCCCCGACCAGGGCCTGGCCAGGGAGGAGCCTGCAGCTGAGGCACGTGCCCCTGACTGGAATCGAACCTGGGACCCTTTGGTCCGCAGTCCGAAGCTCTATCCGCTAAGCCAAACCGGCTAGCGCTCTCCATCGCTTTCAAGTAAGATATCGCACCCCTTAGATCAGTGGTCTTCAACCTTCTGGCCCTTTAAATACAATTCCTCGTGTTGTGATCCAACCATAAAATTATTTTCGTTGCTACTTCATCACTGTAATGTTGCTACTGTTATGAATCGTAATGTAAATATCTGATATGCAGGATGGTCTTAGGCGACCCCTGTGAGAGGGTCGTTTGACCGCCAAAGGGGTTTCGACCCACAGGTTGAGAACCGCTGCCTTAGATGGAGCAGTGTCTTTTGGAGGAAGCAGGGGAAGAGGGTTTATTATGCAAATATAATAAGGAAGTGTTTATTATGCAAACAGCAACTGAGTTATGTGTCCTTTAAGACTACTAAATAGTTTTTAATTACTGCTATATCAGTAAATCCTATAAATATGCAAATGCAATTAGTTCATAAAATAGGCCTTTAAATATCTCTATTCCTCTCCAACAAAGTTCTTTGAAGTTAATCGCCAGCTCTCTTTGTCTGCTCCCTTGGCAGCCCTGCTCAAAGTGACAGAGATTTTGACAGATGTACGTACTCGGAGGGAACCAGATTTTCTGAGCACATCTGGTCAGGCCAGAGGAGAAAGGCAGACACGGACGCTCTCGCCAAACTCAGATAGCTAATGAGGAGAGCCCCATGTGAAATTCCTTTTCCTCCATAGCATTGTCGTCTGAAATAAATACTGAGGTAACCACGGGCAGCACTTCAAGTCCAAAGCCACGCTCAATATTTGATTTTCTTCTGGCTCAGAATTTCATTAATAATAATAATGCACATTTTTTGTCCCTAAAAAAGTACAAATAAATGCACAAATAGAGCCCCCGTGACTCTGGCCCTCGGGGTCTACATGACGCATGTTCTGGGGGAGGTCCCAGGACACAGGAGCTGGGGTCCCAGGCTTTAAAGTCAGACACACTTGGTTTTCCCTCCCAGCTCACTGTTAGATGCTCATGGCTTTGGTCAAATTGCTTACTGTGTCTAAGCCTTGGTTTTCACACCTGTAAAAAGAGTACCACAGGCTCTGGTTCGTTTTCTATGGCTGCATAATGAGTTGCCACACTCCTAGCAGCTGAACTCAAGCATCAGCTCCCCGTTCTGAGGGCCCGAGCCCAGGCACAGCACGGGTGGGCCTCTGTGCGGGTCTCCGGAGGCACAAGCCACGTGGTGAGCTGGCGCCAGCGGCGCCCACCCCTCCCGAGTGTGCTCAGGGACAACAGGGGGGCAGCTTGGAGTCAGCCATGATGGGAGTATGTGGCACACGGAAATCGGAAAGCAGTACGCCTTGGGCCGCTCCAGCCCCTGCTCACTAACCGTCTGCAGCGCCCCTTGATCACTCCTGGAAAGCACCAGGTCTCGGGGGCACCCCCATTATTGCACGCATTCGAGTGCGTTGTGACTGTTTACTTTCCCAGCTCTGCCACGTGAATTCCTTGAAGGCAGAGCACTGTATCTTACTCATCTTCGTATCTGCAGCCCGGAGCTCGGTACCTGGTGAGTGCCCACTGAATGTTTGAGAAGCATAGAAGGAAGGGAGGGATGGAATAATTAAACGGGCAGAAAGGAACTTTGGTTTATGCACGAAAGATGACCGCTGAATGAAGGGTCTAGCTTTCCCACGGCCACATCCAACACGCCTTCCTTTCACCACGCTCTCCCAAAGGCTGGGTGAGCGTGACAGCCTGGGTTCAGAGCCAGACTGCTCTTGTGTGGGTTGCTGCACAGCCAGCCAGCGAGCAGTGCAAAGGACAAACATGGGACACAGGTACCAGCAGTTCCTGCCTCTCTGGTTCTCTCCGAGGGTGCCGATCTCATAGCTGCCTGGAGTGAGATGTCCCCGCTAAAGCCAGAGGAACAGGGACCGTGGGCTGGCTGCTTCTGTTTACGCCTCCCACTGTATCCGTTCAGCAAAGTGCTTAGGCTGCAACCGGAGGCAGCCGGCCTTACCCAGTGAACTGTGCTGCTCAGGCCCCTGCACAGATCGCAGGCCTGCAGGCCTTGCTGTGCCAGCGCTGGGGCTTGTCCGCCTCAGTGCGCACTGCAGGGCCCAGGGCTTTCCCATTGGCCCATTGAGGAGTTGTCTCTGGAGAGGCCTGGATACTGTCAACCACAGCAGCCAATAAGATATTCTGGTCCAGGTCTGCAGTTCTGGATATTTCCATCTCAGCTGTGGACTTAAGATGGGGCACGGTCTTTGGTCCTTTCGAGCTTGTTGCATTTATTTATTCATTCATCCGCTCACTGTGTGGGGCATTGTGGTAGACACTGGGGATATGTAAAGATAAGAAAGCTAAAGGAGCTGGGGCCGGAGGTGACGGATAGGAAATGCTTAGAACACAGTGAGGTAAATGCCAGCGGGTGAGTGACCCGGGGAGATGAGGGTAAAAGAAAATGAGCCCAGGCTTGGGGTGGGTGAGGGGAAGCTTCTGCGCTTGGTAAAGAGAGACCCGAGGTGAGGAGAGGGAGAGGGGAGCTCTGGCAGCAGGAACAGCGTGAAAAGGCAGGATGGTGAGAAGAGAGCACCTCCAGGAGGCTGGCAAGCCTCACTTTGGAAAATTGGGGGGTGAGGGGAGCAGGTAACTCCAGATGAACATGAGTTGAGTGGATTAACAAGTTCATGTTACCAAGTGTTGAGGGAAATAAATAGAAAAGTGAAATACTGTCTATGTATAAGTGCTGTGATTATAAAGCCGTCCCCCAATGGCCTGCAGCAATTACTCCCAAATGCACAGCAGCTGTATTTGTTCCCTTCCTGCCATTGCTGAGATTCACACTGTCATTGCTCCAGGAGGAAGGCTTGGCACTAATAACAGGTTGGCTGACTATGGCTGAAGGGTGACAGACCTCTAGTTAGAGCCCTTAATGACTGCAAGCAGAGTGGGGAAGTGGAAAGCTCGGTGGAAACAAAGTGAATGTAGTCAGAGCACCGCCTTGTGGCAGCTGTCATGCCTGCAGCCCCAGAAAACAATATATTTTATATTTTACTAGTGACTTGGTGCATGGATTTGTGCACACTGAAAGGGAAATAATTAGAAGAAATTTTAATATGCTATTTTCTATTTTAATAGTGCTATTTGCCCTTTCTCTCTCAATGCCTGGGAGCCGGGAGGCAGCCCCGCCCCCCGCCACTGCTGATCACTGCCTGTGGGGTAATCGGGCCTCCGCTTGCACCCACCTTGGCCTGGTGCCGCCCTCTCAACTGCTCCGCCATCCCACTGCAGGCCCACTCTCATCAGGGCCAGCAGCGCCTGCACTGCCGCCTGCTGCCAGCACCATGTCACCAATGCCCGCCATGTTCTGCGCCACCCCCTGGTGGTCAGTGCACGTCATAGCGAGCAGTAGAACTCCTGGTCTCCCGGTCGAACTCCCAGTCAAACCACCGCCTGAGGGGACAATTTTCATATTAGGCTTTTATTATATAGGATTATATCACTGATTTTTCAACTGGTGTCCCACATGCAATACCTGACTATTTAGTCAGCAACACTGACCTCTCTTTCCTTAGATTTTTAGATAAAATAAATGACAACAGCCAAAACAGCAATAGCTGTCCAGTGTGAAGAAATCAATATTGTACCTACTAGAGGCCCAGTGCACAAAATACATGCATGGGTGTGGTGTCTAGGCCTGGCTGGTGATTGAAGCACGAGCATCTAGCATGGAAGGGCAGGTCTCAGCAGACCGCTGGGCCCTGGGCAGCACCTGGGCCCATGGACACCTGTGTACCCCCTCCACCTGAGTCATGGTGCCCGAGTCCCCACACAGAGATGCAGTGAGTGTGGCCAGACGCTGCAAGCCAGGGCACAGCGTGGGCCTCTGGGCCTCCCAGCAGTGCTACACGGAAGCCAGGCAGGCAGCGTGCTTGTGGCCTCACAGACCGGCTTCTGTGCAAACCCACTAGGAGCCTGACCAGCCCCTGCGGTCCTGGCAGCTGCAGCCTGGCTCACCCAGAAGAGGCCGCACGGGTGCAGGGTGGGCTCCTCACGGGCACCCGGCACTTGAGCATGGGGGCTTCCCTGGCCATGCAAGCCCTGGGGGGAGGGTAGCAGGGGGAGTGAGAGCAAACTTGGTGGACACCCCGTATTCTCACTGCACCTTCGTCCCACTCACCCCCACTCCCAGGTAGCCGGCGAGAGGTCACAGCATATTCCACATCACCCCCGGTGGTCAGTGCACATCATCGCAAACATCAAACGACTGCCCAAAGGGACAATTTGAATATTAGGCTTTTATTATATAGGATTTTTTTTTCATATCCGAAAAATATATATATCTTTGGTGTGCTGCAGAATTTTAGTAATTAGTTTATATGTGCCAGAGGGGGTGGGGGGGTGAAAGAGGTTGGGCATCGTTGTATTATCTGTGCGCTTTTAGGTGACTTGAAAGTCATGTCATGCTCTATTCATGCCACCACTCTCTCTCTGCTCTAAGTATCCCTCCTTAGGTTCCCCAACACCAACTCACACCAACTATGCAATTTATTTCTACTCAGCTCACAACTGTCAATGGACTCCTCCCTGCTTACTTTCTTACTCTCGTGCCTCCAAACATTTTAGCCCTATGAGCTTTCAAGTTCCCCAGTAAGACAGCGACTTCTCAAGGGGTAACTTCTCTACTCTCTTCCTAACAGTAGAATAAATAAAGCTTTGGTTGTCTGTCTCTGAAAAGTTATAAACAATGTTATTAAAAGTCATATAGAGCCTGGCTGGTGTCGCTCAGTGGTTGAGTATGGCCATCCATGAACCAAGAAGTCACGGTTCTATTCCCTGTTGGGGCACATCCCCGGGTTGTGGGCTTGGTCCGCAGTAGGGGGCGTGCAGGAGGCAGCCAATCAATGATTCTCTCATTATTGATGTTTCTCTCTCTCTCTCCCTCTCCCTTCCTCTCTGAAATCAATAAAAATATATTTTTTAAAAAGTCATATCGATTTTTTTTGTTAATCCTCACCTGAGGATATTTTCCCATTGATTTTTAGAGAGAGCGGAAGGGAGGGGGAGAGACAGAGAGAGAAACATCTATGTGAGAGAGAGGCACATCGATTGGTTGTCTCTCACATGTGCCCTGACTGGGGCAGGGGATTGAGCCTGCAACTGAGGTATGTACCCTTGACCAGAATCGAACCCATGACCTTTCATTCCGATGGCCATGGAACCAAACCGGATAGGGCTAGAATTCCAATATTGATAGAAAGGGTAAAATTCCAGAAAGTTGACTTAGACTGGGTTTTTCTGAAGCATAACTGATAAGGATTTGTGTACGCGTGTTTATTACAGAAGGACTCACAAAAGAAACAGCTAAGGAAAAAAGGTGGGGTTAGCCTGGCCCTGCAGGGCAACTTGACGGTGAAAACGACACTAAGAGTTTGTTCCTTAGTAAGGGAGCCTGGCTGGCACTCACTTACACCTGTCAGGGGGCGGGGTGGCAGGTGGTGAACTCCCAGGCGCTTTCTGCTCTTTTCCTGAGCAAGCAAAATACTGAGTAGCCCAGGCAAAGAATTCTAGGTGTGGGCCTTTGGGAGCAATAGCACACAGAAGCCGCGAGAGGGAGCACAGGGACCGTGACAGGGGCCTAGGAAGGTCTGGGAAAACCAGTAGGGACAGCGGAGATTTCGGAGAGATGCTGCTCATCTCCCCAAAGACAGTTCCTGTCTAAGGAACCTGGTGACCCACTTTCTCAGAGCCTAATCATACAGAAATAAACACATTAGCTATTGTCAAATTCATACTCTTCCTCCTGAAGGAAGCTCTCTCTCCTCAAGATACTCAGTGATGATTTTACCGTAAAACTGCAGAGGCACGTGGTTCCTAACGTGATCACGTTTTTAAAGAATCAGACAGGGGCCTGGCCGGGTGACTTGGCTGGCTGGAGCATCGTCGTCCAAGCACCAAAAGGCTTTGGGTTCAATTCCTGGCCGGGGCTCCTACAGGAGGCAACCGATCGATGTTCCTCTCTCCCGTCCTCTCTTTAAACATATCCTCAGGTGAGGATTAACTTTAAAAAGAATAAGATATGAAAACATAAAATCTGAAGTCTTAAGTTATACTGATGTGAAGTCTAAACAAGTAGTTTGCAACCCTGACAGAACATTAGGATCAGTTGGAGCGTTTAAAAACTTTTAAACAATTACCTGGGCTCCACCTCCAGCGATGCTGATGTGACAGAACAAGGTGGGGACCAGGCGCCGGCGGGTTTCTGGAACTGCACAGGTGACTCTGATGTGCAGCCGGATCTAAAAAACACACGTCTAAACCAACGCAAATAGACGCTCTTGCAGACGCACGGGATACATTTCCCTTCATCCAGTTATTATTGAGTTCCACGTTGATGCTTATAAAAGGAAACTGTTGGGATATCTGCCCTGTCTACACGCCCTTCTCTGAGAATTGCCTTTTTTCTCCAGCTCCAGAGGCCATATGTATCCCGTTAGCTCACCCTCTCTGACCAAAGCCAGGAGGACAAGGGGACAAGGGCTGGACATCTGGACAAGTGGACCTCTAGACTCCCTCCTAGAGCTGGAAGCCAGTGGGTAGTGGTGCTGGGGCTGGGGAAGTATTGTGGACCCAAGGCTGGAGCGATGGCAATTTCCACCACTTCCACAGAGCAGCACAGAATGCTGGGCAGAGAGGTGAGGATGAGAAACCACCCGGGCCCGCTGCCGGAGAGGAGTCATTTCGAATCCTGGTGATTCTTTGAGAACCGGTCCCAGCTACTCCCACGAGATTGCTATGTGGCCTCTAAAAAAGGCTCCCTCCCTCCACGTATGAGAGCTGCTTTGTGCTGGTTTCTGTTACTTGCAACTAAAAAGCCTTTGTTAAAACAATGATACTTTGGCCAGGTCCTAAGTTTGTGCCAAAAATATCTTTGTTAGGTAAAATGTGTAGGGGCATGTAAGTGATAGTGGGTATACGCTCCTGCGCCTGTGTAGACATTCCTGGCCACCATGTCTGCCCGCCTCCCCGGAGGTCATGTCATCAACCAGCCATCACCCAGCACCTACAGTGGTGTGGTGGAGGTCCCATCAGTAGTTGTTGAACTCAAATATTAGGCTTGTCAAAGAATACGTATGTATTAGTGTGCGAGGGCTGCCATAGCCAAGCACGGCAGATGGGGTGGTTTAAACAAAAGAAAGTTATTTTTTCATGAAGGTGTCAGCAGGGTTGGTTTCTCCCGAGGCCTCGCTCCTGGGCCTGCACTTGGCCATCTTCTTGCCGTGTCTTCATGTGGTCGCCCCTTGGTCTAATCTCTCCTGGTAAGGACCCCACTCATATTGGACTAAGGGCCACCCTAACACCCCATTTTAACTTAATCACCTCTTGAAAGGCTCTGCCTGCAGGTACAGTCACATTCTGAGGTACTGGGGGTTAGGGATTCATGAGAATTTGCAGGGGACACAATTCAGCCCATAACAATGTATGTTCACTCATTTATTTACTCCAGACACTTTTGTGGATCGCAATGAAACAGGCCTAGTGTAATCCTCCAAACCAAAGCCTTTTATCAATGCTAAATGTGCCAGCTCCTTCATAGTGTCAGTTTATAACTTTCAAAGCATCTTATAGATTGAATTTCTCCAAATTACATGATTAACTCTTGGAGGAAATCTAAGGCTACAAACTTCGGAAAAATGGGTAAGTTCCCAGCACACAGTTTTATTAACAAAATTAGCATGGATACAGGTTTTTTTTAAAAAAATTGCCTTATTTTCATTTTTTTAAAATTGACTTTATTTTTGAGAGTAGTTTTTGGGTTCACAGCAAAATTAAGGGAAAGGTACAAAGATCTCTCATCTACAACCTGCTCCAAAACATGCATAGCCTCCCCTAGTATCAGAGTGGTACATTTGTTACAAATGATGAACCTCCGTGGACATGTCATAATCACCCAAAGTCCATCGCTTACACTGCAGTTCATTCTTGATGCAGTTGCACATTCTTTGGGTTTAGGAAAATGTATCATGGCACGTCTCTATCATTGTGGGATCATACATAGTATTTTCACTGCCCTGAACACCCTCTGTGCTCTGCCTATCCTCCCCTTTTACCCTCAGCAACCACCGATCTATTTACTGCCGCCATAGTTTTAACTTCTCCAGAATGTCCTATAGTTCGACACAGACATTTCAGATTGACTTTTTTCACTTATTAATATTAACTTAAGATTTCTTCATGTCTTTTCCTGACTAAATAGCTCATTTCTTTTTAGTGCTGAATAATATTCGATTGTTTGGATGTACCATCGTTTATTTACCCACTCACCTACTGAGGGACATCTCAGTTACTTCCAAGGTTGGCACTTACTGGTATGAATAAAGCTGCTATAAACATCCATGCACAGGTTTTAGAGTGGATGTAAGTTTTCAGCCCCTTTGGGTAAACAACAAGGAGCATAATTTGGGGGTCATATGGAAAGAGCATGTTTAGTTTTGTAAGAAACTGCCAAACTGTGTTCTAAAGTTGCTGCACCACTTTTCATTCCACCAACAATACACGAGAATTCCTGTTGCTTCACGGCCTCGCCAGCAGTTAGTGCTGCCAGTGTCCGGATTTGGCCATTCTAGCAGGTGTGTGCTGGCATCTCATTGTTTTGGGTTGCACTTCCCTGAAGACAAATGATGTGCAGCCCTTTTTCATGTGTTTATTCACCATCTGTTTATCTTCTTTGGTGAGGGATTTGTTGAGGTCTTTGGCTCGTTTTTTAAATCAGGGTGTTTGCTTTCTTATTGTTAAGTTTTAAGAATTCTTTTTATATTTTGGATAAGTCTTTTATCAGACATATATTTTGTAAATATTTTCTTCAAGTCTCTGGCTTGTCTGCTCATTCTCTTGACATTGTCTTTCAGGAAGCAGAAGTTTTACTTTTAATGACATCTAGCTTATCAATTATTTTTCATGGATTGTAACTTTGGTGTTGTTTCCAAAAAATCACCCACATACTCAAGGTCATTGGAGTTTTGTAGAGTTGTGTTTTACATGTAGGTCTGTATTACATTTTGAGTTAATTTTTATGAAAGGTGTAAGGCATGTGTTAGGATTAATTTTTTTTGCACGTAGATCTCCAGTAGCTCTAGTACCATTTATTGAGAAGACTGTCTTTGCTCCACTGTATTACCTTTACTCATTTGCCAAAGATCAGTTGACTGTATTTATGTGGGTCTAATTCTGCACTTACTATTCTGTTCCATTGTTCTCTTTGTCTGTTCTTTTTCCAGTGCCATACTGTGTTGATTCCTGTAGCTTTCTAATGTCTAATGTTGAGTAGTATCAATCCTCCCACTTTGTTCTTCTCCTTCAATATTGTGTTGGCTATTCTGGGTCTTTTGATTCTCTATATCAACTTTAAAATCAGTTTGTGGATATCCACATGATAACTTGCTGAGATTTTGGTTGGAGTCCCATTAAATCTATACATCAAGCTGAGAAGAACTGACATCTTGACAATATTGGATTTCTTATCCACAAACATGGTCTAGCTCTCCATTTATTCATTCGTTTACTTATTTTAAAATTTTATTCTTTAAATTACAGTTTACAGTCAATATTATTTTGTACTAGTTTCTCTCCATTTATTTTCCCTCCATTTATTTTGTTCTTTGATGTCATTCATTATAATTTTATAGTTTTTCTCACATAGATCGTATTTCATTGAGGTGGGGGGGATATAAGTAGTTTATAATTTCAAACTCATCTTGTTCATTCTGGTATACAGGAAAGTGATTGACTTTTTTATATTAACCTTATGCCCTATACCAGGGGTGGGCAAACTTTTTGACTTGAGGGCCACAATGGGTCTTAAACTGGACCGGAGGGCCGGAACAAAAGCATGGATGGAGTGTTTGTGTGAACTAATACATGTTAACAGTGCTGCTGGTGAAGGAGCAGAGGGGAGAGCAAGAGAACCCTCCGCTCTTTCGGCTCCGCGGGCCGGATAGAACAGCTGAACCGGCCGGATCCGGCCCGCGGGCCGTAGTTTGCCCACAGCTGCTACCCTTGTTATAAACACAGATTAGTTCCAGAAGTGTTTTTTATTTGCTTGTTTGTTTTGCCAATTCTTTTGACTTTTCTACATAGATGATCATGTCATCTGTGAATAAAGACAGTTTTCTTTCTGCCTTCTCAATCTATACACCTTTTATTTCCTTTCCTTGTCTTAATGCATTAGCTAGAATTTCCAGTAAGTTGAAAAAGAATGGTGAGAGGGAACATTCTTGCCTTCTACCTGATCGTAGTGCAAAAGCTTAGAGTTCCTCACTATTATGTATAATGTTAACTGTACGCTTTGTAGGTATGTTTTTTATCAAGTTGAAGGAGTTCCCCTCTATTCCTAGTATATTGACAGTTTTTATGATGAACGAATGTTGGATTTTGTCAAATGCCTTTTCTGCATCTATTGATATGATCATGTGACTTTTGGAAACAGTTTTTTTTTTAAAAGCTTTTATTGTAGTTTTCACCCTCGGTTTGACCAACTCACTTTTTAATTATTTTACTTCTTTTTCTTTTCTTCCTTTTTGTGTTTTGTTGTGTTACTGTTCAAAGGAGGTAATAATTTAAAGTGCACAGGTCTTCAATGTGCAGTCTTATGAGTTTTGAAAAATGTATACATTCTTCTAACCAACATCCCTATCAAGAATGGTACATTTCCAAAAAGTTCCTTTATGTTCTTTGCCTATTTTACAATTTTCTACAATTAGAATCATATACAGTATGTACCCTTTGTGTCAGGGTTCTTCCTCTCAATGTTTTTGAAATTCATATATGTTGTTATGTATATCAATAATTCTTTGATTTTCCATTGCTGAATGATATTTTATCATGTGGATATTATACAATTTGTTTATCTAGTTACCTATAGACAGATATTTGGGTCTTTAAAACCTGGGACTGTTATAAAGAAAGATACTATGGACATTTTGGAGCAGGTCTTTTCGTGGATCCACACTTTCATTTCTCCTGGGTAAAAACCCAGGAATGGATTGCTGGATACAAGATGTGACTGTTTAACTTTTAAGAAACCAAAAGTTTTCCAAAGTAGTTTTACCATTTTATAATCCTACTAGAGGCCCGGTGCACAAAAATTTGTGCACTGGCGGGGGTGGGGGGTGTCCCTCAGCCCCATTTGTGCCCTCTCACAGTCTGGGACCCCTCGGGAGATAACGACCTGCTGGCTTAGGCCCGCTCCCGGGTGGCAGAGGGCAGGCCCAAACCCTAGGTGCCTGCCCCGCAGCCCCTGGTCGGGCTCAGAGCAGGGCCAATTGGGGAGTTGGGGTGCCGGCCCCTGCCATGCACAGAGCAGGGCCCATCAGCGGGGTTGGGACTCTGTACGCTGTCACACACAGAGCAGGGCCGATCAGGGGGTTGGGGAGCTCCCCACTGTCACACACAGAGCAGGGCCAAACAGGGGTTTGGGGAGCTCTCCCCTGTCACGCGCAGAGCAGGGTCGATCAGGGGGTTGGGGAGCTCCCCCCTGTCACGCACAGAGCAGGGCTGATCAGGGGGTTGGGGAGCTCCCCCCTGTCATGCACAGAGCAGGGCTGATCAGGAGGTTGTGATGCCACCCTCAGTCACACTCAGGGTAGGGCCAATTGGGGGGTTGGGGCGCTGCCCCCTGTCACACTCAAGGCAGGGTCGATGGGGAGGTTGGGGTGCCGCCCCGTCACCCACAGAGCAGGGCCGATCAGGGGGTTGGGGCGCCTTCCCCTGTCACGAACAGAGCAGGGCGAATAGGGAGGTTGTGGCCCCACCCCCTGTCACACACAGAGCCGCAGGGCGATCAGGGGGTTTGGGTGCTGCCCCGTCACACTGATCCCAGTGCTGGGAGGCCTCACGGCTCCGCTGATCCTGGTGCTGGGAGGCATATTACCCTTTTACTATATAGGATAGAGGCCTGGTGCATGGGTGGGGGCCAGCTGGTTTGCCCTGAAGGGTGTCCTGGATCAGGGTGGGGGTCCCACTTGGGTGCCTGGCCAGCCTGGATGAGGCAATGATGGTTGTTTACATCTGGTCACATCCCCTTCGGTGTGGGGGTCCCCACTGGGGTGCCTGGCCAGTCTGGGTGAGGGGCTGAGGGTCGTTTTCAGGCTGGCGGGTGACTGAAGCTCCCAACTGCTCCTTTTTTCCTTTTTTTTTTTTTTTATTCTTGGATTTATGGCTGTCACTGGAGCTGAGAGCCGGCTTTAGCTGTGAGACCTCGCTGCTGAAAGCAGGTTTCTGGCTTTGTTTACTTTCTGTATTTGAAACTTTGTTGCGGCTCCAGCTCTGAGATCCCGGCTGACTGAAAACAGGTTTCTGGGGTCTTGTTTAGCTTCTATATTTGTAACAATGTTTCTTAGCAGCTCAGAGCCCAGCAGCAGCAGGCGGGGAACGTTGGAGTCCTCCATCACTGAAGCAAGCAAGCCTCCTGTTCGTGTCAGTAGCCTGGCTGCCGGCCGCCATCTTGGTTGGCAGTTAATTTGCATATCGCCCTGATTAGCCAATGGGAAGGGTAGCGGACGTATGGCTAATTACCATGTTTCTCTTTTATTAGATAGGACTAGTAATGTATGTGAGTTTGGGTTGCTCCACATCCTTCCTAACACTTTATAAAGTCTTTTAGCCTGGGCAGGTGGCTCAGTTGTTGGAGCATTGTCCTATATACCAAAGGGTTGTGACTTTGATCCCTGATCAGGGGCATGTGTGGGAGGCAACCAATCGATGTCTCTCTCTCTCTCTCTCTCTCTCTCTCTCTCTCTCAAATCAATTTTTAAAACTTTTTAAAAAGTCTTTTAAATTTTAGTCACTCTAATTGGTGTGTAATAATAGTACATTATAGTTTTAATTTGTAATTCCCTGATGACTAATGCTATATTGACCATTTATATATGTATCTTACTTTGTAAAGCATCTGTTAAAGTTGTTTGCCCATTTTTAGTTTTTAATTTATTTTTAAATCTTTATTGTTGAAAGTATTACATAGGCCCCCCATATCCCACCATTGACCCCCTCCAGCCCGCCCCTGCTCCCCACCCCAGGCCTTCACCACCCTATTGCCTTCACCATGGGTTATGCATATATGCATACAACGTCTTTGGTTGATTACTTAACACCCACCCACCCTCCCCATCTTTCCCTCTGAGATGCTTTTGCCCATTTTTAAACCAAACTGTATTTTTCTTAATGATTTGTAGGTGTTCTTTATACATCTGGTTATGAATAATTTTCACAGAATATGTATTATATTTTCTCCCAGTCTATGGTTTACCTTTTGATTTTATTAACAGTCTTTTGTGGAGCATAAATTTTTTATTTTGATTAATCCAGTTTATCAATTTCTTCTTTTATTATGTTTAGTGTACTTTATGTCAAGTCAAGCTAATCTGCTATATTCAGGTAGAGAAGGTAATCTCATGTTGTCTTCTCTCTAGAAGCATTAAAATTTTAGTTTAAAATTTATATATATGGAGAACTTAGAAAACAGAACCAAGAGGCACAGAACTTAGACACAGAACCTAGAGAAGAACCTAGAGACAGAACATGGCAAAAGATCCTGGACAGAAACTGGCCTCAGAACCTGGAGACAGAACCTAGCAAGAGAACATGGCAAAAGATCCTGGACTGAACCTGACTACAGAAATTGGCAAGAGAACCTGACTAGAACCTGGTGACTGAACCTGGCTGGAGAACCTAGACAGAACCTGGCTGGAGAACCTGGAGAACCTAGCAAGAGAACATGGACACAGAACCTGGCTGGAGGTCCGAACCAGAACTTCGCTGGAGATCCAGACCAGAACTTGGCTGGAGATCCTGGCTAGAGATCCTGGCTAGGCTGCTGATCAACTGAACACTGTCTCCGTGTCCTTCCTTCTTCGCCGACTCCGTCTACGCCTTTGGGAACCCCTGGACCTGCTGGGGTTGGACCCCAGCATGATGGATTCCTAGTAATCCACCAACCACTTTTAATTGCATTTTTTTTTTTTTGCATTTTTTATTTCAAAGTTGCCTTAGTAGTCACCACATTCAAGAATCTTTCCTATTTCTTATAAATAGTAATATTTTCTGCTTTGGATGCAAAGACTATTGTGTGTGTATATTTTGTGTCTCATAACACTGTGTGTTTGGGAAAATTTTTGACATCAGAATTTTATCATTTGTTTGCCTTTCTGAATAGTTAGGAAAAATAACTCTCATACTGAGCATATTATAAATTCAATAAATGCTTGCAAATTTTTTCTAGAGAAAAAAAAATTTATATATATGGCCATCTTGAATTAGTTGTTATATATGATGTATGATTGAAGTTGTTTCATTTTTTCCCATGCAAGTATCTTATCACCATTTATTGAAAAGACTTTACTTTCCCCACTGAATTGAATCAGCATTTTTCTGAAAATCACTTGACTCTGAATTTATTTCTGGACTCTCTATTCTGCTGCATTGATATGTTTGTCTATCATAAGGTTTCTCAACTTCAGCACTATTGACATTTTGGGCCAAATAATTCTTTGTTGTGGGAGCTTTCCTGAGCATTATAGGATATTTAGCAGCATCCCTGACCTCTGCTCATTAGTACCTATTCCCTCAATGTGACAACCAAAAATGTCTCCACACATTACCAAATGTCTCCTGCAGGAAAAATTTCCTTGGAGGAGAGAACCACTGGCATATCCTTTGCCAACACCAAACTTGAAACGAGTCGAAAAGGCAAAAGATATATCTTAGCGTTTCTAGTATGGATAAACACTGAGAAGGAATTCCTAGCCATGAAAATAAAGAAACATTTTTTGTTTTATACCCTTGTTTTAAGTAACCTCCCTCAAGCAATCTCTAGAATCTGCTCTGAATGGCTTGGCTTATTTGATAATGTCCACAAAGTGATGGAAAAGAGGCTCTTTATCTTATCCAGTTTGAGCAACGCATACTTAGTTTTTGTAAAAATCAAAGCTTATTCAAGTATCACTGCAAAATGTTCAAAATATTTTCATGTTCTTCAGATAATCTTATAACCAGATCGGACACCAAAAGACCTACTCAGCATGATCAAGTGATTGCATTGGTTTTGCCTTCATCCCATTCTTTTTGTCTTGCCAATGAAATAATGAGATTTAGCATAAAACACCAGTTGTTCAGGTCACTGCTCATCTTTTTGTAAAGCTGAGGAAACGTAAGTTGAGAATCCACTACTTTCAAATAACATGACTAGCACTGTTAAGCTGAAATACTTTCCTGAAGCTTTTTCTCCTAGGCACTGGAGCTCCTTGATTGGAGTAAGTGAACTCTCCGATCTGCTGGCCCCAGGAATTCCACGCAAATTCGTGAAGCATTCCATATTAAAAAATAAATACATAAAGGAATTCCATTCTTGACATGCATTCCTTAAAGCACCAGCACCCACTCTACAGGGTTACAGCTCTTCACAAAAATGGCTGGAGTCCAGACACTCGATTCAGCACCCGTTTCTTTGGTTTTAAGTTTCATGTTATGGATTACTTTGGAGAAGTATTAGAGACAATAAGTACTACAAAAAAATAATTGTTTCAGGACTTCAGAGTTTGTACCTTTGCCATTCCAGACCTGAAATTCTAAACTCTCTTCTCCAGTGGGGACTGAAAGCCCCATTCATCTCTGGCTTTAGTTTCTACCTCTCTGGCAGAGACCATCCACTATCTTCCCTCCTTTTAACTCCACTTGGTCTCCAGCTCTTTGACGATTGCCCTGAGGACACTTTGGCCCCAAATGATGATTGAAGTTGGCTTACAAAATTGGAAAAGTTGCAATCCTTAAGGGCACAGGACTCCAGGTAGTGATCCACACACTTTCATTGGGGTTCCTCCTATTGCCTCTGGCTATGTTTTTTTAGAAACAGATTAGCCCAGTTTTGTTAATGATATGTGCTTATCAGATTTGGCCAGGGATCTGCATTTTAGCTGTATTTGAAAGACTGGGAAATTCTATGCTAGGAGTCTCCAGGACCATTGCTTAAATTCAAGATGAGCTGCTCTGTAAGTAGGGTGACCCTGTAATTTATCGTCCCTACCTGGAAGTTTGAGAAAGGAGGAGCTACTGACAATCATGCTGGGAAAACAGGGATAAACAAGAATAGTCCCAGGCAAGGTGGGCCTTGTGATTACCCCAACCACACCAGCGTTCCCTGCCTCTCAACTCAGCCCAGGTGGCATTCAGAATAGTCTTTACAGGCTGCTGCTTCTTTAATTACTCATCTTTCCCAATGAGAGTTTTCCTAAACCAAAATCTTCTTTATCTTTTATCCCACACCATAGAAAAAGCTAGACTGCTTGGTTAGAAACCTGGCTCTACCTTTATTAGTAGAAAGACCAAGGGCAAATTACTTAACCTGCCTGTGGTCGTTTACTCATTTGTAAAGCACATCCTATCTAATAAAAGGGTAATATGCAAGTTGACCCTAACAGTGGAACGACCAGAACGACCACTTGACCAGTCACTATGAGGGGCACTGACCACCTCTCAGTCCCTTTCCCTGGCCGGCAGGCTCTGATCACCTAATGGCAAATGGAGAACAGGGGTGGGTGGCAGGGGACATGGGCAGAGCCAGGCCAAGGCCCCTGTGCCACCAGTTGCCCCACACACAGAGGGCAACCCGTGGTGGGGGCGGGGCCGGTGAGCGTGTGAGAATGGCCAACCTCTCGGTCCTTTACCCTGGCTGTCAGGCTCCAATTGCCCGATGGTGAATGGGGAACCAGGGTGGGTGGCGGGAGGTGGGTGGGGCCAGCGAGCAGGCGGAATGGCCGGCCTCTTGGTTCCTTCCCCTGGCCAGCAGGCTCCAATCACCCGATGGCAAATGGGGAACAAGGGGTGGGTAGCAGCAGCAGGTGGGGCTGGCTGCAGGCAGCCAGGGAAGATGGCCCTGAATGCAGGCCAGGTCTAGGGACCGTACCCGCACACGAATTTTGTGCACTGGGCCTCTAGTATTTATAATAACAGCATTTACTTTTGTTGACCATAAGACTGAATTGATTAGGTACTGCATTACCAAAAAGAAGTTATTCAGGAACTAGATAAGATTGCAATCCAGTGCAGTGCCTACAGCCCTGGAGAATTTTTGGAGCTTCATGCCCAGATAAAGGAGGTACTTTATCCAGGGGAAGAGGAAGTTGTAGGGAAGCACAGGACTTGGTTGGGAAGTCTGTAAGGAGGAATCTCTGAAAGATCAGGGGACCTTGCTGAAGGTGGCAGCCCCTGCCTTGACTTTTCCAAACAAGTCTGAGCCCCCAGGTATTTCATGGGAATCTTTATATTTAGACTTCAAAACATTCTTGCTTAAAGAATACTACAGATGTATGTGTCTTCTCAAGAATGCTTACCCTGCTGATAGTATCTTTTAGTTCAAGCTGCTGTTACAATAAAAGCCTAAGGAGGCAGGCGAATGGGACTGTTTTGGTTCCTATAGCCAAGCAGCCCCTTAGCCCTCTCTTTCACAGAAACGTGTCAGAGTAATCCATTAATCTGTTGCTAAGGGGCTGTCACACTATAGAGTTCTGTTGTGAACATAGAGTCAAGGAAGACTTAAGGCTTTTCTAGGACATAGGGTGCAAGAGCTTCATCTACAGTCCCTCCAATTGATTATGTCCAAATGAAGATTTTATCATTTCTGTAGAGGGCCGCCAGAGAGGCATCTAGGCATTTTCTTATAATTATTGTCAGCTGATCTCAGAGCATAGGCAGAGCCACGCCCTGGGAACATGCTTCCCCAATAAGGCTGGACATGTTAATCAGGCAGGGGAGGAACTAGATAGGTAAATCTAGGCCTTTAAGATAAACCTGCTGTGTGGCTCAGCTTGCTTTTTGCCGCCTCTCCATCAGAGAGGATGGCGCCCACCTGGCCCCAGCTTAAAATCTATTTCTGCGTCCTGGTCTTTCTTTAATTTCTTAATCCCCAGCTCCTCCACTCAGCAAATGGACTGTTTCCTTTTCCATGCGGGACGTGGAAAAGAGAGAAACAGCCCCCCACATTTGGTGCCCCCGAACAGGGACTGAGTACGGAGGCAAAGAAGAAAGCGAGGGGGTCACTCCCAGAAGCGTGTGCACACAGATTTAAAGGAATAAGGTAAGGGGAGTGTATTGTTGTGAATTGATATGAAATAGCCAGGTGTAAAACGTGGGTAATCCTCAAAAAAAATGCTTTAAACTATGCTCTGTTAATTGTAGTCAAATTCTTGATTTCTTTCTTAAGCTTTGTTGATGAAACCTGGGAAAAGGTTAGAAAGCAGCTGTGTGACCAATACTCAGCAAAAAGTGCAGAGAAAATTCTTATTTTAATTGGTGATGGCCTTGATTCAGCACAGGGGAGTTTAAGAATGTCTAAGTGGGGTGCAGCCACGGCCTTACAGCCTGGAGTGGAAGGGTGCGAGTCTCTAAGAATACCATCTGCACGTCCTCTGCCTCCATGTGTAAATTACTTGTAACCAAGTAGAAAAGGATTAAAGGAATTTCTCAGCAACTGCCGATGATTCTTTATCTTAAAAAATCTTTTCTTTCCTTAAAAAAAATAAAAATAAATAAAAATTGAAAAATAAATATAATAAAAAGAGTAAATGCCAGACCATTACTGAATCTTCCCCCTAAGAAACGAGGTGGGGAATCTCACGTGGCTATCCAATATGGACGTCACTCCCCAAGAAAGCCACTTCTTCGCCTCATGTTCGCCATCTTTATCTTTTCCAGCTAATGACTTAAAGCTTTTACAAATTCATAAATGCATCTGGGATTTCTGTGCACATGTAAAGGGAGAAGGCCAGTTTAAAAACGAGTACGCATAGTTTTGAGCTGAACTTGACCTTTTGCTGTGTATAGAATAAAAACCCGAGACTGTTTTGGCCTTAAAAATGGCGGAGATGAACCTGAGAAAGAAATGCAGGCTGGTTTCTCAAGGTGATTTAAAGTAGCTCTTTTGAAATTTCTTGACTTCCCCAGCAGGAAAATTGTGACCATTTTTAAGTTCAAATCATGGAAAAGTATTGAGATTTATAATATTGAAATGTTGATCTGAGTATGCCTAGTATGAAGTCTAGATGATAGAAGTTACTCTATTAATTGAAAATGCCTTATATTTTATTTGAAATGTATCCTTAAATGTAAAAGTCTCTTTTTTTTGCCATTAAAAAAGTTTAAAGCTACACCCCTTTTTCAATGGAAGGAGGGGTAGACACGCCCTTCCCCTAGCGTGTAGGTAATCCAATTCCCACCAGCAGCCATCTTTAGGAATGTTAATTTGCATTTCTATGGCTACACCTTTTGCTAGCCGACCTTCGCAGAAAAGGTCAAGCTGCCAAAAGGTGGCTCCTTTGAAATCAGCTTTCTGCCAGTAGTCATTTTTTAATACAAGCTTGCTTCTCAGTTTCCCTGTGCAGAAAAAACATGGTTTAAAGTTAATTATTAGATTTTAATATTTATTCTTAAAAATATAAAAGTGTAGTCAATCAAAGAACTACTAATATTTGACTTGTAAGCTCTGAAAGTTTAAAGTGCAAATTGAATCGGGAGAAATTAAATATCTAATGTATAACTTGTTTTTGAAAAAATAAAATGTGTTTTCTCTTAAATGATTAGGAATTCAAAATATGTTACTCATTGGTCTGATTTAAAAAAGAGGATTAATTTTATGATCTCAACTGAAAATTTTTTAATACAAAAACCAGTTTAAATTTGATTGATATTCTTTAAGATAATTATAAAGGGTATAAACAGCTTATGAGATTTCTGTTTGTCTACAATAAATGTCGGTCATCTATCTTTTAGGGGTTTTGGTTTGCTCTGTCAAAGAACAGTGTAGACAGCCGCCACTTTGAGCTGCATGACTTGGCAGCCTCCATGTTGGCCGCATGGCCTGCCGCTCCCCTGGGGGCCGCCATCTTGATACAACAAAGGTCCCTCCCTCTGACTTAGCCAATCACAAAAGGAGTGTCTGCTCACTGAGGCAGGATGGGATTTCAGGGGTGGAGCTTTAAGGCGGAGTTTTACTGCAGAAATTCGGATGGGGCAGAAAGTGTGCTTGCTCGCGAATTTATTTAATACTATTTTTAAGAAAATATTTTTAATACTTAATAAATTAGCAATCACGGTCTTAATATAATTTCAGTGGTATGATAGACCAATGTTTTAAGCAGTTGGCTTTATAAGGGCCGACAATAGAGCTCGTATTTCTTAAAAGGCTTGTAGATAAGAGACATTTTTAAGTCATCTTAAATTCTCAGTAGAACCATAGTTATACATATATCGTAAACAAATAAAGAGTAATTGATTCCATGGTCAAGACTAGATCCTATTATGTTGAGAACTGCTTTTAAATGTTGAAAATTTTTTAATTAGATATGTATTTGACAGTTTTTCCCAAGTGCAATATTTCAAAATATAATATGCTTGGTTGCATAAGAAATATCTGCCAAATAAAAGAAAAAAATTGATTTATTAGTAGCAATGTCTTCATTTAAACTAACAAAAGCACCATGCCGCTGCATTTTAAATTAGGCTGGAGGTGGGGCAGCGTTTGCACCTCGTGTATCAGACATAAAATTACTAAATTTACTAATCTTTGTAAGCAATTTAATCCTAGTAAAGTAAAATTCTTCTAAAAAGTTACTGAAGGCTTCCCATGATCCCTCTGTATATGCAAATAAGCCGAAAGGGAATGCTGTTTAAAAATATTATTTTAAATTTAATAAAAAGGAGAAATTTTAATATTTTGAAATATCTTCCACTAATATTTACAGGATAATCTAATGATTTGCTGTTAAAATACCAAATCTGAAAATAAGTACAGTCACCATAAATGTTTTATGACTTTGACTTGAAATACATGGCCTTGCGGCACTATCAGCCAACATCCAAGAAGTAATCCTATAGGTTACTTGGTGTAAAAGAGAAAGATTTTTCTTTTTTAAGTTGAAGTTCTCCAAGTGTAATCCAGCAGGAAGAAGACAAACCAGACAATTAACAGCCCAGAGACCACCTGTGGTACGGTAAAGTGAAGTATGGTAACAATTAACTCAGGTAAAAACTGTAAGTTTCATATTGGTCTTAGAAGGCACATTTTTTCCTTTACCTGGGAAGGACAGCACAACTATCCCAAGGTCAGAGGGCTCCAGTTAGTGTGTCAACTCAGTGTTCTGGAGACCCAAAACTGTAATTTAAATAACATGCCTAAGTTTAACCTGGGTTACCCAAGGACTCTAGATAATGTGTTTACCCAAAACTGTAGTTTGGATGGCATGCTGTCTCTGTTTCTGTAAATTGCTTTTTTTGCAAACTAGGTTCCTCATTCCAAACCTCGAGACAGCCAATTTAAAATTGAATTGTCATGACCTAGAGCAAAGAATATTCAAAGAATATTCTTGTATTATTCTACAAGTTTCATTAATAATTTTGATGCTTTAAAACAGTATATTGTGCATTTATCCCAAACAAACTTACAAATAATTCAATTAATATTTAAGGACATGAAGGGATTTATTCCCTCCTGGGAAGGCACTTAAGCATTCTGTATTGACCTCTCTTGCCCTTTTTGCCAAGAGGATTTCCTCTTCTCACAATCCAATTGTCTACAGCTGTTATCTGAGCTCTCCATTCAAACTGAGATCATGAAAAGCTGGTACCATGGATCTGTCTCTTGCCCAATGGCGTAAGTTGGGCCGTCTCTGGAGAAGAAACCTGGGTTCCCTATGATCAATGCCGGGGCCCGCCAGCAGGCGAGGGGATCCAAAGGCAGTTGCTGGGCATGGAGGCCATAGGGACATAGGCTACCAAGGAGACAAAACTAAACCTCACATCACCCTACTTGGTCCAGAGATGGCTGGTAGTCAAAGACGGGTAAGACCCCACAGGGTGGGGCGACCTAAGACAGGCACAGTTGGGGGCCAGTAGGAGAAAACTTGGGGTTCACCAGAGGTGGGGCACAGATCCTCACCCCCCACAATGGTGCAGGGGCTTGAACACTCGCCCCTTCTGAGGAAGGTCTCCTGTCCCCATGGCTGCTTCTTGCTTCCCATGCCCAGCCCAGATCAGGAACCAAATAACAGAAGAGACTTGGCCCAGCTGAAAATGGTACCCAGAAAAATGAAGGCTTAGTTTAACAGACTCTAAATTTAAATCTAGCCTAACAACAGAAATGCTTAAGCCTCCTCAAGGACGTAAAGTGATCCTTTCAATTAATATTTACAGTGTAAATTAAGATTATTATTAAAATATTAAATTTGACAGTAAAATAGTTGTTAAGTTTTCAAATTAATTAAATTTGGCTAATTTGAAATAAGTATTCAAAAGTATTAACCAAAATTTTCATTTCGTGGTAAAATTGCTTAACATACAAAAATGTTATCTAGACTGCATTATATATTTTCCAAAAATCCTCCTAATTAAATAAAAAAGGGGGGGGATAGTGGAAAAATATAGTGGAAAAATGTCATGTAAGAAAATAGATCCTATAATTAAATTAAAATTTTTTCATTAGGGAGACACCCAGAAAAAACACACATTATGCCAGGTTAAGCCAGGAGAAGATCGTTTCAAAGAAAAAATCCCAAGTAAGGTTTTCTTTATTAACCTTTGGTCGAGAATACATTTGTATATTTTCAGAAAAACAGCTCCCAGGCCATGTGGATTCCTGCAACAATAGATCCCAACTGACCAGATTGCTCCAGCCACAAAGACAGGAGAGACAGTTCAGAGATGGAGATGGTGAAGACGCCTTGTCATGATAGCAGTCAGCACCTGTGCATTGCTGCAGGTTGCCCAGGACCAAGAGCAAGGAAGAAGGAGCAATGCAGCCAATTCGGGTGCCAGAGCGTTACATCCGTCACCACAATGGATTCAGACATTCACTAAAAAGGACTAAGTACTGCCCTAATGACAGCAAAAGGGAAGAAAAAGAAAACTGACAGATGCAAGGGACTGTTGTGCCAATATGAAGTCATCTGAAGAAGTTAACAACTGAAGCACAACAGATTGTGGAAAAGCAAGAAGTTGAAGCTACTTCTTCAACAATGTTCCTGCTCATGCTAGCATCTGTTAGCTGCCAGTCTTCTGCAAAGTCTTGCGCAGCCAAGTCCAAGGACTCTGAGTAAATATACACCAGCAGCAAAAGAGACTTTTTTCATTTAGTAGCAAGAATGTTAATATGTCCATAGTTCTGATTTCTCATATTGTTGTTTTGCATTGGCATTGTTTTGTTACTATTTAATAACCAGTTTTGTTCTTAACTTTCAAATTTTGAAAATGATAACATGTATGTAGTTTAGTATTTGCATTGTTTGCAATTGTTTTAATTCTAGAGCCCTACTATTAATGTTTAAAATTTTACTTTTATTATAGTGGCTTAAAAAACAAAAACAGGGGAGATGTAGAGGGCCGCCAGAGAGGCATCTAGGCATTTTCTTATAATTATTGTCAGCTGATCTCAGAGCATAGGCAGAGCCACGCCCTGGGAACATGCTTCCCCAATAAGGCTGGACATGTTAATCAGGCAGGGGAGGAACTAGATAGGTAAATCTAGGCCTTTAAGATAAACCTGCTGTGTGGCTCAGCCTGCTTTTTGCCGCCTCTCCATCAGAGAGGATGGCGCCCACCTGGCCCCAGCTTAAAATCTATTTCTGCGTCCTGGTCTTTCTTTAATTTCTTAATCCCCAGCTCCTCCACTCAGCAAATGGACTGTTTCCTTTTCCATGCGGGACGTGGAAAAGAGAGAAACAGCCCCCCACAATTTCATTGGTTATTATGAGGATAGAATGAGTTCATACATGGAAAGGACTTAGAACACTACCTAGCTGCCAAGTGCTGGGTAAAGTTAGCTCTTACTTTCTCTAAAAATGTTCTTTTTTTTTCCTAGATTCAAGTATCAGAATCTATAAAACCTCAATAAAAACATTTGCATTTCTAAAGGCAGGTTTTGTGTGTGTTTTTTGCCTCATCTATGCTTTCACATTTTGCCTCAGCTATTCTTTCAAATTTTGAGAAGGAGGATCTTTTTACTTCAGTGGTGTCCTGGATGAAAAAATTCAGTCACCTGGTGTCCCAATTTATGTCCCAACACTTGCAGCATTACACAAGTTTCTATTTGCTTTTTCTGGGTAGCTTTCAGTTTTTCATTCTAAGTCATGTTTTTGGTTTCTGCAGTCAGCTTCTAAATAATTCTTCCCCTAAATTTTGGGAGCTAAAAGAGAAAATATTTTGCAAAACAGACTTCAAAAACTCCTTGGATATCATCAAAAATCTGGATTTTTTTGCACACTTTTGCATAAAATGGAATGGTAACATTATTCATTTATTTTATCTTAAAAACAGTTAAACCATAATTTTCACTTAATAGGAGAGAATGTAAAATGTTTGCCTCATGCCTCAGCCAGCATAAAAGAATTATCGTCTGTAAACTGAAGAAACTTTATATTTCTCAGTATTTTTGGTGGACACAAAAATATTAGAGAGTGAGGATGGTATGTTTTTAATCTTTATTATTAGAATAGTGTTCTTTTGATCTCTTGTTTTATTAAGTAATTATAAAATCTATGTAAAATGATATAATGAACCCTCATGTATCTACCTTCCACCTGACTTATGAAAATAGAATATTACCAATATCTGTGAAATCCCCTATATGCTCTCTTTCCCCATTTCTTCCCTTCTCTTTCCTTCCCTCAGAATTTTGTGTTTACAATGTACTTGCTTTTATTTGTACTTTATCTCTCTAGACAATTATTATTTAACTAGAGGCCCAGTGTACGGATTCGTGCACCAATGGGGTCCCTCAGCCTGGCCTGTGGCGACTGGGCCAAAACCGGCTCTCCGACATCCCCTGAGGGGTTCCAGATTATGAGAGGGTGGTTCTCGGGTGACACACCCCGGAATTGGGCTCCCTCCTCTCTGGTTCTGGGTGCATCACCCGAGAACCGCAGCTGCCAAGTCACCGCAACTCGGCAGCTCCTACATTGAGCATCTGCTCCTGGTGGTCAGTGCACATCATAGCTACTGGTCAGATGGTTGAACTGTCGCCAGTCGCTTAGGTTTTTATATAGAGAGATATTGCTTTTGTAATTTGCATAAATAGAATCATGTTGTATGTTATCTTCTGTGATTTGCTTTTCACCCCACAATACCGTGTTCCTGAGAATCAACCATGATATTACTAGCACAGCTGTAGCTCACTCATTTTTCTGCTATATGTTTCATTAAATGACTATACAAAAATTGATCAATTTTACTGTTGATAGATTTAGGTTGTTTCCTGTTTTGTCTGCTGTTAAAAGTGTTATATTTGTATACATATATCCTGGTAAAAATTGTTTGCTAGAATAATATTTAAGGGAGGAATTGTTGGCCGTGAGGATGCACAACTACAAATTTTAGTAGTTGATATTAATTGCTTTCCAAAGTAGTTGTGCTAATTTATACTACCAGTGTAAGGTCCTCCCATCACTCCACATTCCCAGCAACATGTTATTGTGGTATTTAAAAAATGTTGCCAATTGTATGCATAAAATGGTGTCTTTATGGCTTTAATTCATGTGTTCCTAATGACTAGTAAGTTTAGCATCTTTTCATACACTTGGGATTCTTTTCTGTGAAGTGCCTGCTTAAGCCTTTTGTCCTTTCTATTGCATTGTCTTTTTCTTCCAATTTGTAAGAGTTTATCTAGTTTGGACCAGGGGTTCTGAGGAGATGCTGCCCTTTAGGAGATACAAATGTTGAAAATATTTGGCAATGTCTGGAAACATTTTTTTTTTAATTGATTTTTTTTTTTTTTTTTTTTTTTTACAGAGAGGAAGGGAGAGGGATAGAGAGTTAGAAACACCGATGAGAGAGAAACATCGATCAGCTGCCTCCTGCACATCTCCTACTGGGGATGTGCCCGCAACAAAGGTATATGCCCCTGACCAGAATCGAACCCGGGACCCTTCAGTCCCCAGGCCAACGCTCCATCCACTGAGCCAAACCAGTTAGGGCTCGAAACATTTTTAATGGATATGGGAGAGCTACTGGCAACTAGAAGGTAAAGGCCAGCGATGATGCTAAAGCAACCTACAATGCACAGGACAGCCACCACAACGGAAAATTATCTGGTCCAATATGTTAATAGTGCCAAAGTTGGGAAACCTTGTTCCTGATCAGCGGTTCTCAACCTGTGAGTCGCGACCCCTTTGGGAGTCGAACGACCCTTTCACAAGGGTCGCCTAAGACCATCCTGCATATCAGATACTTACATTACAGTTCATAACAGTAGCAGCATTACAGTTATGAAGTAGCAACGAAAATAATTTGATGGTTGGGTCACAACATGAGGAACTGTATTTAAAGGACCAGAAGGTTGAGAACCACTGTAATCTAGATACTAATGTTATCAGGTATATGTGTTAAAAACATTTTCTCCCAGTTTCTGGATGTTTTAATTTTTCTCATGGTATCTTTTAATGGAGAGAAATTCCTTGTTTTAACATAATCGAAGTTATCGATCTATTCTTTTATGAGTTGGGTTTTTTGTACCTGGTTTAAGAAGGTACCAGCGTATTTAATGAACACTTTATCCCCAAAGCATAGGATTCTCTAAAGGTGTTTCACAAGTTTTTAACTTTGTTTTTGTTAAATTGATTTCTGTTTATGATGTAAGGTAAGAGTCCAAAATTAAATTTTATATGGATAACTATCAGTCTGAGCACCATTTATTAAAAGCCCATCCTATTTTCTCTGGTCTTTGATGCTGGTCTATTAAAAATCAAGATTGCAGCCTGGCTGGCTTGGCTCATGCCCAGGTTGTGGGCTCAATCCCCAGTAGTGGGTGTGCAGGAGGAAGCCAATCGATGATTCTCTCTCATCATTGATATTTCTATCTCTCTCTCCGTTCCCTTCCTTTCTGAAATCAATAGAAACATATTTTTAAAAAAATAAAGATTGCAGAAATGGCTTTACTTCTAGCTCTCTATTTTATTATACCTTTTAAAAAATACTTTTTTATTTTTCAATTATAGTTGATGTACAATGTTATATTAGTTTCAGGTGTCTAACTCAGTAAGTGGCCATTTATATAGCCTATAAAGTGATCACCCCAATAAATCCAGCATCCATCCGACATCATACAAATTTCAGGAAGGTTGGAACTGATTTTTCAACTAGCAAAAACAACACCTATAATTTAACCTCAACACTTACACATCATCTAAATCTTTAATCTGTCCTCCTCCTTTCCTCTGTAGTAAGAAAGGCCCTTTTTGTAACTGCCGAGAAGCTGGCCCTTAAGGATATTTCTGTCTAGATCATCCCTGGAAAAGATCCTATGGCTCAAAGAACAGCTACTCCTGTCAATCAGCCTCGGCCATCAGTTTTCAACTCCAGTTGGTCTGAAGCCAGTGGCAAAAACTATTTATAGAGTGAAGCCCAAATGAAATGCAAGTATACATTTTTTCTTTCCCTTTTTCTTTTTTCTTTTCCTAACTCCTTCCCTCCCTTCTCACTTACCCCACAAAGTTTGATAGAAGCATTCAATAACATTGAAATAGGATCATTTTATTATAATACAAACTATATTTGGAGTTTGAGATAAATCAGAAGCAGAACTATAAATACACTAACTCAGAAAATTACTGAGCCTTGGGACAAAAAGTTTTCTGAGAAAGGAAAAAATAATTCAATTTCTTCTTTGGGAAAATACTCTGAAAACTATGCCCCCTTTTTAATAGGTCACCTATTTATTGCTCCATATTAATATTATTTTTCCTGAATACTCTTGAAATGATTATCGACTAATAACATAATTATTGTAAAGCCTGCATGTATGGGTTTTAAAGAGGAATGAGAGGGGATTTTCTGAGGTGACAGCATATGTTCCATGATACCCACTTTTGTTATTTGATCACCATGAAGCTTGCCAACTGATGGCTGAGTACTGACGTAAAGTGTTCATTAAATACGCTGGTTGGACTGGGTATCTCTATCTGATTACCATGTCCAGGACCAGCTGGTAGTTAAACCCATGCGGCTATAGCCCTCAAATTGATTAGGTCAAATTTATTAATATGGAGTCTTGTTTAGAACCACATAGCAGAAAGCGGCTTAATCAAAACTCAGGGTCCAATATTTACCGAATGGTCTGTACATACCTCTTTCAGAGACATGAGTATAAACAGTCTTTGCTGGTCTTTCAAGGAAATTTTCATAATTAAGCATAATAGGTCTCCACCCACTTACACACAATAAATAAGCAATTTCCTATGACAAATGTGCAAAGATGAAACAAGAGTGGCTCCAGAGACATGCTAAAGACACACAAAAATAGAGCTTTCTAGCAACGCACAAGTATGCAATCAAATAAACTAAGCTAAGAAATCAACTTGTTTTGCTCTGACCCCCAGGGTTGAGGCCATGAACACAGGTTTGATTACTCATTTAAAAAAAAGGGGGAACCCTGACTGGTTTGGCTCAGTGGATGGAGCGTCGGCCTGCAGACTGAAGGGTCCAGGGTTCAATTCCGGTCAAGGGCATGTACCTTGGTTGCGGGCACATACCCAGTGGGGGTGTGCAGGAGGCGGCTGATTGATATTTCTCTCTCATCGATGTTTCTAACTCTCTATTCTTTTCCCTTCCTCTCTGTAAAAAATCAATAAAATATATTTTTTTAAAAAGGGGGAGGGGGTAAAGCCACACAAAAAAATAGTCTTATAACCATTAGACATAAACACAGCCTGTTGAATGTGGAAGATTCTGATCTCTTCAAAAGTTACCTGCCAGGGATAGGGGGCCCCTGTATCTCTAGGCAAAAGAAGTATCTATCCCTAGTCCTAGTTCAGGCTCCTGAGAGTAATCAGGTCTCCCATGGGAGCTTCACCGTGTCCTTAGACCACAAGTCGTGGGCACATGCAGACTAGAAAAACCTGCCGGTGAAACATCACAGTCGCACGAACAACAATGCCGGGAGCACAGGAAAGGCCACTATCCATAAAAAATTCACACCAAGATGCTGCCCGAGGGCTAGGACCAGGGCAATGGTAAAAGCAGTAACCCCTCAAAAAGGCGCTTTTACACCCAGCCTGAGCATCGATTTTGGAGAGCCAAAAGCGTGCCCTCGTGATACATGTAAATGTGAAACATGGTCAGTAGTTACAATATCCACCAAATTGTTCAAAATACAACTCAACGGAGGGCACCTTAGCTTTAACATGCTATCATAAGCATCTGCTCAAACTTAACAAAATACTACAATACTTCAGTTTGAACTCCAGAAAATCTAAAATGGGACAACTTAAGAATTTTTTTTCTATTTTAGTATGTTTTTATATTTATTGGGGTAAAATGGCAACCGTCAAATTACAGGTGTAAAACCTCCTAACGCAACATTTGTACACTGTATCATGTGCCCACCACCTGAAGCCAAGTCTCCTTCTGACATGTATTGGGCCCTCTTTGCCCCCTTGTCCTTTCCCCACCCCCCTTCCCCTCTGGTAACCACCATTCTGCTGTATCTAGGTTTTAAATTTATTTGTTCATTTGTTGTTTTTTGTTTTATTTCCCACATATAGGTGTAACCATACAGTTCTTGTTCTTTTTGTCTGGCTTATTTCACTTAACATAATACTCTCAAAACAGTCCATGTTGATGGACTGAAATAATTACCATTGTTAAAATAGCCACATTGCCCAAAGCAATGCAGCGGTTCTCAACCTGTGGGTTGCGCGACCCCTTTGGCAGTCGAACGACCCTTTCACTGGGGTGGCCTAAGACCATCGGAAAACACATAATTACATATTGTTTTTGTGATTAATCACTATGCTTTCATTATGTCCCATTTGTAACAATGAAAATACATCCTGTATATCAGATATTTACATGACGATTCGTAACAGTAGCAAAATTATGAAGTAGCAACAAAAATAATTTTATGGTTGGGGGTCACCACAACATAAGGAACTGTATTAAAGGGTCGCAGCATTAGGAAGGTTGAGAACCACTGCTTTAAAGTAACAAGATCGGTGGGAGTGACCGTGGTTGGAACTAGCGCTCCTGGGGGCAGTTCTCGTGCTGGGCCGTTGGGGAACCCTGCAGAAAGAGCTGTGCTTACATCAGGCTCTGTAACCACAAATGCCTCTCCTTAACTTCTTCCCCTCCGCTAAGTTCCTCTCCATCCCGGCAGCAGTGCAGCGTGTGCACGTGGCTGGCCGGGTCTGCAGGGACTGAGCTGCAACCCCTTCTCCCTCCACCCCGTCCTTGTTGGTGGCAAAACACAGTGGCTACTGTCCATACTGCCCATGCCCACGCCAGTGTGAGGCACCACGCTGGGCAGCAGTGAAGAGGTTTCGTTAAGTTTCGGAAGGCCACTCATCCAACTTCTCTCCTTTGTTAAAAGATGATTAATAATTTTTCGTGTCGCTGGACTTAGGAATGACCACGTGACCAGGTGGGAAGCCCTTTATTTACGCTGTCCCTAGACCGGGTCCCAAATTGGGGAGCAGCTTTCACTCCTCGGAGGGCAAGGCTGAGCGGGCGGCGGGTCCTAGACATGAGCATATCTTGGAAGCAGAGAACGGAGAAGGGGCGCGGGACGCAGAGGCCGCCGCCGGAAAACCGTGCCCTGGGCACCCCGCCGCGAACGTAACCTCCCCGAGTGGCGATGCCGACCGCTAGCTGTGGGCGGGGCGGGGGTCACGTGGCCGACGCCAGGGTCAAGCCGGTGCGCACGGCACGCAGAGCACCGCGGCCCTCGGCGGGGGCGGGGCGGGGCGTGTGGGCGGAGCCTCCGGCGCTCGCGGGGCGGAGGCAGGGCCGGAGCGGGATGATGGGCGGTGATGGCGGGCGTGTGGGCGGAGCCTCCGGCGCGCGCTGGGGCAGAGGCGGTGGCGGTGGCAGGGTCTCCGCCTCCTCCTCCTCCTGCGAGGCAGCGCTGGCGGCGGTGGCGGGAGGCCGGTGACCCGGCCATGACTGCGGAGCTTCAGCAGGACGACGCGGCCGGAGCAGCCGATGGCCACGGCTCGGTGGGCTCCGTGGCGGCGCGGGGTGCGGGGAGCGGCGGGGCGGGCTCCGGATCGGAGAGAGGAGGGGTGGGGGGCTAGGGCGGGAGCCGCGCGGGCGCGGCCTGCGGGCGGGGCGGGGGCTGCGAGGGGCCACCGCGGGGCGTGGGCGAGCGCGGGGAAGGGGCTCGGGAGGAGGCTGGAGTCTTTCCTAGACTTCGGTTCGGTCGCGGAACGGGGGGCATCAGATGTTTTGGGAAACGAAGCCGGAAGGCGGGCGCGGGGTGTCTGCACCGCG
The DNA here is from genome assembly GCF_014108235.1 of Myotis myotis. Lineage (NCBI taxonomy): Eukaryota > Metazoa > Chordata > Mammalia > Chiroptera > Vespertilionidae > Myotis > Myotis myotis. The sequence goes on from NW_023416314.1 coordinate 5,316,775, forward strand.
GTGTCTGGGGAGAGCGCTCCGGGCCGCGCCCGGGGCCGAGGAACTTCCAGGGCGGCTTTGGTGGTCTTGGCGCTTTGTTTCTATTTTAAAATCCGCTTGAGAGAGTCTCACCCCGGGAGAAGTTAACCGAAAGCCGGCATTACCAGCACCGGGGAGAGGCCGGGTCCTGGCGACCCCCCTGCGCCCTCGCCGCCGGCCACGCTCCCTAGAGCCGCCCGTCTCCCCGCAGCGCCCGCAGGGGCGCGCTGGTCGCCGGGGTTTAGGGAGGGGGCGTCGCGCCGAGGCGGGGGCGTGTGCCTGTCCGGGTGTCTGCGAGGACCCCGAGCCGCACCAGGGTCTCTGGGCTCCGGTGGCGCGAGGAAAGGAACGCGCTTTGGGAGGAAACCCGAGGCTGACGTCGGTGTGAGGGAACCTGGAAGCGGGCAGTGTGAGACTGTCTTCCCTGCGACTCCGGGATGTCACCGCTCGCGCTTCCCCATCGCCCCTCCAGGGAGCAAACCGGGGAACGTGGGCCGGGTGTTCACACGCGAGTTTGGAAGCGAGGGATTCCAGGCACATCTGCAACACAGAGCTGTCAGAGGCCTTCGCGCGCGAGACCTTTGGTACCTTTTTACCCTCTCCTTGCACTCGGGAGGCCGGTAGTGTAGAAGGTGGACACGCTTACTTCCTCTTAGAACTTCGGAAGTGAAAGAGACCTGGAAATGAGAGTATGCCGCTTTCTAATGGAAATGGCTTTGTTAGGTGCTCCCAGTGCCTGCCGGCACCCGAGTCAGGGTTTTCTCTGCTTTCAGAGATCAGTTCTATTCATTTTTAGGGCAGGGACTGGAAACAGGTGGGAATAAATCTTAGTTTTGAGTCAGTGGCGTTGATGTAGAGAAGAGACTGTTTTCAGGGAGAGCAAGTTCTGTACATTTCTCGGGACTCCTGTTAGTTGAGACCACGTGCCTGTTAATCATGGGCATCTTCACGTCCCTTGGCCACCGTTGGAGAAGTGACCCCCATCTCATCACCATCTATGAGACTGTCGTCTGGGAGGTGTTGGCCGAGCGCTTGTGTGTAAGTCATAGCTATTTTTGGAAGCTTGGGAATCCGGTGGCTGTGGTTGGCTGAGGACCCTGGTTCCTGGCCACCTGCACGGTGGTGACATCAACTCTTCTTCCCGGTGTTTAGCCCCCATACAGACAGCTGATAAGCTCGGTATGCGTGATAATGTTTGCCCTTTTGGCTCTTGTTCTTTTGTTGATGTAAAATGCTTGAAGTCAGCAGGCTAGGCTGAAGGAGTCTTATATGGGGATCTTATATCCTCATCTTGGTAAGTTTCCTGTTAGAATGAACTTTATTTTTGAATTCTCTGTAGTGTTCTACATTTCTCTTGGAGGATCTTTAATTGTTCTAGTCGGGAAGAGCTTTCCTGCACAGACACTGAGGAGCTTCTTGAACCCGGCGTGCTTCCCATCCCTCGTTGGTCAGTTGTACATGGGACAGACAGAACCCTCCATGAGCTCCCAAGAATTTTAGTAGTGGGAAAATGTCGTACTCTTGAAATAGGTGTTCAGTACCTACTCAAACCTAGAAGAGAACACTGTGATGATTCTGAATCCTCCACGCTGCAGACTGTTATTTGAGTATCTAAAGCAGTGGTTCTCAACCTTCTGGTCCTTTAAATACAGTTCCTCATGTTGTGACCCAACCATAAAATTGTTTTCGTTGCTACTTCATCACTGTCATGTTGCTACTGTTATGAATCGTAATGTAAATATCTGATATGCAGGATGGTCTTAGGTGACCCCTGTGAGAGGGTCGTTTGACCGCCAAAGGGGTCGCGACCCACAGGTTGAGAACCTCTGAAAGGGATTACTTTAGATTCTGTGTTTTTAATCAGTTCTTGACTTAGATAAAAACCCAGCAGCAACAGCAACTGTTATTGTAGGATGAACAACTTGAAGTCAGGTTGGTTCTTATAAACCTGCCCTCTATGGCGGCTGTACTAGGGTTCATCACACATTCTCTGTGCTAACTGGAGTCCTATGAAAACCTGCCAGCTGCAGGTAAAATTTAACTTTTTGTTTTCCCTGGATTTATTGGCTTTTCATTCCCTTTTACCTTGTCTCATTCATTGTGATTTTGGGAGCGTCAGTTAATGAGTGCTTGGTTGGCTTCTACAACTCTCATGCCTCCTCAGTCAGCTACAAAGTTTCTGTTTCCACAATGAGTACAGTGTTTATAAAGCACATCAACAAATAATGCCTCAGGTCTTTCCATGTGTTTTGTTTCATCAGAGAAGTTTAAAGCAATAGCCAAATGAAGCAGATATTTTTCAAGGAAAATAACAATGTTGATAATAGTAGTTAACATTGAGCATGACTGTGTACCAAACCTTGTGCTCAGAACTTAACATGCATTATTATGACTACTCTATGAAGTTTTCTTATGAGGAGGCTTATACTTGTTAAATAATTTGCTCAAGGTCACCCAGCTGGTAAGTGGTACAGCCAGAGTTGAACCCAGGCAATTCTGACTCCCAAGAGCCAAAGATATCCCTGATTCTACTTCTTTCTTGTTGGACCCATTGTCTTGGTTCAGAACCTTTCTGTTACTCTCTAGAACTTTTCTGATCTTTTAAACTTTCAATCCTCCTTGCACTCTTTCTAAACAGATAACCTTTTTTTCCTACTTGATTGAGCTTGCTCACATCTAAAGAGCTCATTGTCTCATGGTTTTGTGTTCCACCCACTCCTCTTTAATGTCTCTTTTCTCAGCAGAAGAGGTACCCATTCCTTCTCCTTCATTTGTTAGAGATGAATCTAGATCACTGGTGTCCAGAGACCTTTTTGTTTTTTTTTTATTTTTTAAATATATTTTATTGATTTTTTACAGAGAGGAAGGGAGAGAGATAGAGAGTTAGAAACATCGATGAGAGATAAACATCGATCAGCTGCCTCCTGCACATATCCCACTGGGGATGTGCCCGCAACCCAGGCACATGCCCCCGACCGGAATCGAACCTGGGACCTTTCAGTCCGCAGGCCGACGCTCCATCCACTGAGCCAAACCGGTTTCGGCCAGAGACCTTTTTGATTGTGACTATTGGATGAGGAGGATGCTGGCATCTAGTGGGTGAAAGCCAGGAATTCAGCTAAACATCCAACATTGTACGGCCTTATCTGGCCCAAAATGTCAGTAATGCTGAGCTTGAGAAACCCTGATCTAGATGATGTCTCTCCCTACTGTCCCAAATCATCTCACGTCTCCTTTATCCTAGCCCATCGGTCGGCAAACTCACTAGTCAACAGAGCCAAATATCAACAGTACAACGATTGAAGTTTCTTTTGAGAGCCAAATTTTTTAAATTTAAACTATATAGGTAGGTACATTGTTATTAACCTACCTATATAGTTTAAGTACTGTTGATATTTGGCACCTCCCCTGCACTGCAGATCCCGCGGCCCCCCTGCGCTGCGTCTCCTGTCTCCCGTCGCCCGACTGACCTACTGACACCCCCCACTTCTTCTAACGCCACTTCTTCAAAATAGACTCGAAAACCGACTTCTGCGCATGGGCCACAAAGTTTCAGTCTCACTGTACGTGTGTGCCCGCATGTGGTATTTGGTGGAAGAGCCACGCTCAATGGACCAAAGAGCCACATGTGGCTTGCGGGCTGCGGTTTGCCTACCACGGTCCTAGCCTAATCCCTTTACTGTTATCTTCTTCCTTTCAACTCAAAATATGGTCCACGGACCAGCAGCGTTTTTATCACCTGGCGTCTGTTAGAAATGCAGTAATGTGGATGTGCTGGAGCCAGCTTTTACTGGTCTCCACCTGACTGTGTACATCTCTTCCCAAGCTGCTTGGTGGCCTCCTGTTGGTAGCTTGAAATTGCCACAGTGGGAGTATTGTTACCAAGGAGATGCACAAGCTCTTCGAATCATCACACCACTGTTTGGGCCTCCACCCTAGACCTAGTGAATCAGAAACTACCTTTTGACAAGATTCCTGGGTGATAAGCTTTGGGAAGCTCGGTCCCACACAGAATTCCCATGGTCCATTCAGTTATGAACACATATCCCCAATCCTCAATTAAAATAAGAACAACAAAATTCTCTTCTGCCCTGTCCAGCTATTGCCTTGCCTACCTCCTTTTTTTTCCCCTTTTGTTTACTTTTTGAACAGGTTTTAAATCTCCCTGTTTCTTTTTTAAAGTATTTTTCCAATTACAGTGTAATTCCAATTCACTGTAGAAAAATTGGAAAACACAGACCCAACAAGATTAGCTCTTGGCTGATAAGAGGCACAGCCCTGAGGCTGAGGCACATTGGTTACCAGATTCCACAGTGAGGCAGCAGCAACAGGTTGTGCAGAAGCCCAGTTAGGACCTGGCTGTGGGGACCAGTCTAGGCTCCAGCAAGAAGAGGGTGATTGCCCACAGGCCTGCAGCGAGGCCCGCAGCAGAAGGGTTAGATTGTAGGGCAATGAGTAGTTTTATGTTATCAGCATGCCCCAGGCTGCCCAACCAGAGCCTTGCCAGTAGTAGGCTTTTAGTATTTGTCATTAGCAAATGAAACAGACCTGTGGAAAGTAACCAGTGACTGACCACCTTCTGGTCAAATCAGTGGTCTTTCAGTAGTAATTCCTATTACCATTTTTTCCTTTGGTTATTCAAGTACCCCTCATTCTCATGCTTTCATTTGCAATGATTCCTTATTGCCACTTGTTTGTTGTTACTTATTTTGGCATTTGATTTTAGGCTGCCTTACTTCCTGAGCGCTCTTCCTTTGGCCCTGTATGTTGTTCTTTCATCTTCTCTGCTATGGGCTAACCCGTTTGCTTTCTTGGCTGTTACTGTCCTTTTATTAACTGCTTCCCTGTCTGCCTTTGTACTCTTCTACACCTCTTTCTGGAAATGCTTGTTGAACATTTAAGCTTGTACGTCAGCTTTCTTGGCGATAAGTATTTGCTGAATAGCTACTTTCCCACACTTATTGTAATAGGCAAGGGGATATACTTGTAGTAATAGCATCGGCCATTTGCCAGTTACTGCCTTAAGCACTTTCTGTACATTTCTAATATTTACAAAAACCCTGCAAGGTATGAATTATTGTATCTTATTACTGATGAGGAAACTCAAACTCAGATATTAATATAGCTAATGAGGGCCTAATATGAGATTTTAAACTGAAGTCTGTTTGCCTCCATATCGCAGATAAAAAATGTGTCTTACTCTTACTCAAGATTCAATTCTAAGTAGCAGAGCTGGGACTTAAAGCCACTGACTTCCCCCACTGCCATTAGTGCCTTTCTAAAGCCAAGCTTTTTGACTACCACTTGACAATGTATGAAGCACTTCAACATATGTTGTCATTGAACCTATATAGCAACCCCATGAAGTAAAAGTTAGTGTGACTGGGAAGTAGAGCTTGCAAACTGACACAGCTAATACTTAAAACCAAAACCCATAGCACAGGTAATTTTCTCCTAGGATATCAGTATTTTCCCTCCAATCTTTGGATGAGTTTCATTGGATGGGCAGGTCACAAAATTTTATATTTATTTATCATTTAAAATTTTATTAACAATTCCTATATATGTTATTTAATTTGATAGTCACACTGGGTCTGTTAAAGCTGATGCTATACTTTATTTTACAGATGTGGAAATTGATGCTTAGAAAAATTGAGAGTTGCTCTGAGGCTAGTGTGTGCTGGAATCTGGGTTACATATGCTATTTCTAAATAAAAGGGGAGGTCAGAGTACTGGACATACAAAGCCATATCAAAGATCTGTGTGAATAGGTGCTGGCAACATGCTACGTGATGGCTGGTAGTCAGTTTAAACTTGAGATGTCCTAAACAAATGTTTTCTTTTTTCAACATTACTGCCCAACTTAGTACTTTCCTGGTGTTCTTTTTCTGTGTGTGTGTGTGTGTGTGTGTGCATGTACATGAGCGAACACAAATCTCTTGATTTTTATTCAGTTTAGGTGAAACACATATAAAATTAACTGAAATGTATAACTCAGTGACATTTAGTATATTCACAATATTGTGCAGCACCACTTCTATTTAGTTCCAACACATTTTCATCACCCCAAAAGAAAACTCATATCACTAAGCAGTCACTCCCCACTCCCCAGCCCTTGGCAATGCCAGTCTGCTTTCTGTTTCTGCTTTTATCTGCTCTGGATATTTCATATAAATGGGATCATACAATATGTGACCTTTTGTGTCTGGCTGTTTTTACTTAGTATAATGTTTTCAAGATTCATCTAAGTTATAGCATCTATCAGTACTTCATTTCTTTTAACAACTGAGTAATAGTCTACTCTGTGTACTCCATTTTATCCAGTTTTCCATTGGTGGACATTTGAGTTATTGCCAACCTTTTGGCTGTTATGAATAGTGCTGCTATGAACATTCATGTACAAGTTTTTGAGTATCTGTTTCCAATTCTTTTGGGTATATGCCTAGACATAAAGAAGTTGCTGGGTTATTTAGTAACTTTATGTTTAACTTTTTGCCCCAGGAACTGCCAAACTATTTTCCACAGCAGCTGCACCATTTTATATTCCCACCAGAATACACAAGGGTTCCAGTTTCTCCACATCCTCACCCAACACTTATTTTCCATTTTTGTTCTTTGTTTGTTTGTCTTATAATGGCCATTCTCCTGTGTGTGAAGTGGTATCGCGTTGTTTTTTTTAATCCTCACAATATATTTTTCCATTGACCTTTAGAGAGAGAGTGGAAGAGAGAGAGGGTGGAGGGAGGGAAGGAAGGAGAGAGAGAGAGAGAGAGAGAGAGAGAGAGAGAGAGAGAGAGAGAGAGAGGAGAGAGAGAGAGAGAAACATTGATGTGAGAGAAACACATAGACTGGTTGCCTCCCCCACATGGCCTGACAGATTGGACTGGGCTGTGGATTGAACCTACAACTGAGGTACCTGCATTTGACTGGGAATTGAAACTGCAACCCTTCTGTCTGTAGGCCTATGCTCTAATCCAGCGGTTCTCAACCTGTGGGTCGCGACCCCTTTGGGAGTCGAACGACCCTTTCACAGGGGTCGCCTAAGACCATTGGAAAACACATATATAATTACATATTGTTTTTGTGATTCATCACTATGCTTTAATTATGTTCAATTTGTAACAATGAAAATACATCCTGCATATCAGATATTTACATTACGATTCATAACAGTAGCAAAATTACAGTTATGAAGTAGCAATGAAAATAATTTTATGGTTGGGGGTCACCACAACATGAGGAACTGTATTAAAGGGTCGCGGCATTAGGAAGGTTGAGAACCACTGCTCTGATCACTGAGTCAGACTGGCCAGGGCTCATTGTAGTTTTGATTTGCATTTTCCTAATGGCTAATAATGTTGTTAAGTATCTTTTCATATGGTTATTGGCCATTTGTATATCTTCTTTGGAAAAATGTCTATTCAAATCCTATGCCATTTTTTTTTCTGGCACACACGAACTTACTGAATTATGATGTAAAACCATTGTCAGTACTGCCAGTCTGTTGCTTCTTTCTGTGCCACCATCATGCCCCACATCACTACTCCAGGAGGGAGTCTCAAGCAGATGATGGACCAGATGCCACCTCCATTCCCAGTGCCACCATTGGAAGCCCAGGTTTCTGAACAGGTTTTATTACACACATTGGGGATGGGACTCAGACCTTCTTAGCTGCTGCATTCCTCATGGACGAAGGGACATTCTTCAGTTCCTCTCTTTTCCTCTCGGTGTGAATATGTGTCTGCATCCTTTTCTTTTGTTGTTGTTAATCCTCACTGGAGGATATTTTTCCAGTGATTTTTAGAGAGAGTAGAAGAGAGGGAGAGAAGTGGGAGAGAGAGACAGAGAGAGAAACATTGATGTGAGAGAGTCACATCGATTGGTTGCCTTCTGTATGCGCCCCGCTGAACAACACTGGCCAGGCCATAGCCTTTTCTTGATGAACGTTGGGGCGCGCTTGTATCTCCGTGGCACGCTGCTTATGGCGGGCAAAGCCACACACCTCTCGGGTCATGTTCCATAGGAACCTGGTGTGCTTGGTGAGGCACCTGCAGTGGTGGCCGTGCCTCAGCTTGCTCATGTTCTTGTTCACCTGTGGCCCTTGTTGAGTCCAACAGCCCTGGGGTAGTAGGGCAGAACCATGGCTGCTGTGGCAGAAGAGCATTCCTTTGCCCATTTTTGAATTGGGTTTGTTTGTTCTTGGTTGTTTGAATTATGAGAGGTTTTAAAAAATATACATATATTTTATTGATTTTTTACAGAGAGGAAGGAAGAGGGATGGAGAGTTAGAAACATCGATGAGAGAGAAACATCGATCAGCTGCCTCCTGCATACCCCCAACTGGGGATGTGCCCGCAACCAAGGTACATGCCCTTGACCGAAATCGAACCTGGGACCCTTCAGTCCACAGGCCGACACTCTATCCACTGAGCCAAACCGGTTAGGGCTGAATTATGAGAGTTTTTAAATATAATCTGGGTACTAGACCCTTACCAGATTTATGATTTGAAAATATTTTCTCCCATCCTATAGGTTGCCATTTCACTTCCTTAGTAATATCCTTTAAGGCACAAGTTTTTAATTTTGATGAAGTCCTGCTTACCTGTTTTTTTCTTTTGTAGCTCAAACTTTTGGTTCCATATCTAAGAATCTATTGCCAAATCCAGGATCATGAAGACAGACCTTTATGTTTTCTTTTAAGAGTTTTATAGGATTACCTCTTATATTTAGGTTGTTGATCCATTTTAAATTAGTTTTTGTATAAGTTAGGGGGTCTAATTTCATTCTTTTGCATGTGGATGTCTACTTGTCCTAAGCACCATTTTTGAAGGGACTATTTTTCCCCATTAAATGGTCTTGGGACCCTTGTCAAAAATCAGTTGACCAGATGTATGGGGTTTGTTGGAATTCTTAATTCAGTGGTCTGTATGTCTTTCTTTATGCCAGTACTACACTGTCATGATGATTGTAGCTTTGTAGTAATATTTGAAATCAAGAAATGTGAGACCTCAACTTTATTCTTTTTTCAATATTGTTTTTACAGAGTCCATTGAAATTTCATATGAATTTGAGGATCAGCTTTGCCATTTCTGAAGAAAAGGCAGTTGGAAATTTTGATAAGAATTGCCTTGAATTTGTAGATCACTTTGGGTAGTATTGCTGTCTTAACAATATTAAGTCTTTGTGATGATTACTTGGATGTGTCAACTTAACTGAGCTGTGAGGTGCCCAGACATTTGGTCAAACATTATTTTGTATGTAAGGGTGCTTCTGGGTGAGATTAACATTTGAATCAGTTGCCCTCCCAAATGTCTATGGGCCTCATCCATCAATTGAAGACCTGAATAACAAAAAGACTGATTAAGAGAAACTTCACTTGACTACTGAGCTAGGACATCAGTTTTCTTCTGCTCTCGCACTGGAACTTACACCATCAGTTTTCCTGGTTCTCAGGCTCTCTGACTTGGAAATGACACCACTCACTCTCCCTCCGAGGTCTCCAGCTTGCTAACTGCAGATCTTGGCACCTCTCAGCCTCCATAATTGCAAAAGCCACTTCCTTACACTACCTTAATTTACCCCCACACAAAGGAAACTGGGAATCCAGGGTTCCTGTACACACACACACATATCACACATCCCGTATTGGTTCTGTTTCTCTGGAGAAATCTGACTAATCCAGTCTTCCAATCCAGGAACCTGGATATCTGTCCATTTATTTAGATTTCCTTTAACTTCTGTCTCAATGTTTTGTACTTTTCAGTGTATTTTACTTCGTTGGTTAAATTTATTCCTAGGTATTTTATTCTTTTGGATAGTTGTAAATGGAATTGTTTACTTAATTTTCTTTTCAGATTGTTCATTACTGCTTTATAAAAACACAACATTGTCGCATGTTGATCTTGTTTCCTGCAAAATTACTGAATTTGTTTATTAGCTCTAGTAACTTTTTTGTGTGGGTTCTTTTGGATTTTATATATTATGTCATCTGTGAATAGAGATAGTTTTACGGTTTCCTTTTCAATTTGATGCCTTTTATTTTTCTTGCCTCATTGCTCTGGCTAGAACTTCTAGCACTGTGTTGAAATAGCATTGGTGAAAGTGGGCATTCTTGTCTTGTTCCTGATTTCAGTGGGAAAACTTTCAGTCTTTCACCATTGATGCAATGTCAGCTGAGAGTTATTTCTGTTTGTGACTTGTAAAGGCCCTTTATCATGTTGATGAAATTCCCTCCTATTTCTAGTTTCCTGTTGGTTTTTGTCAAATGCTTTTTCTGCATCATTCAAGATGATCTTGTGTTTTCCCCTCCTACATTCTGTTAGTGTGGTATATTACATTGGCTGGTTTTCTTACTGCTTTTATTTTATCCTGACGTTTAGTGCCCTTTCTAATCTAATCCCACATCACTTCTCTGGTCCCTGTTATTTATCAAAAGTAGAAACAACACACTGAGGCCCACCTAATAATAACTTAAAATTTTACTGTCGTTGGGTTTCTAAAACTCTAAGCATGTAAACTTGATTTCTTAAATCTTTCCTCATACTTTTCTAGTTTTTCAATTAACCTTAGCAATATAATCTTTGAAGATCCATTTCAAATGACCTTCCCAACCTAATTTGTATTTGGTTTGGTCATGTGGTCAAAGAAATGAAAAAATGTTGTCTTAATTTCTTCTAAAGTAAGAAAAAGGCAAGATGCAGGACATGATGGATAGTGTGAAGATATATTCATGTGCATAGACCAGTGATGGCGAACCTTTTGAGCTCAGTATGTCAAAATTTTGAAAAACCCTAAACTCTGGTGCTGTGTCACATATAGAAATATTCATAATTTTTTTTTGATATTTGCAACCATAGTAAAAAAATTTTTATATATATATTTTAAATATATTTTATTGATTTTTTTACAGAGAGGAAGGGGAAGGGATAGTTAGAAACATCGATGAGAGAAACATCGATCAGCTGCCTCCTGCACATCTCCTACTGGGGATGTGCCCACAACCAAGGTACATGCCCTTGACTGGAATCGAACCTGGGACCCTTCAGTCCGCAGGCCGACGCTATATCCACTGAGCCAAACCGGTTTCGGCAATATATTTTTGATATTTATTTTATATATTTAAATGCCATTTAACAAAGAAAAATCAACCAAAAATATGTATAAAATGAACAAATAGAAAAGCAATGTACATTTAGGAAAAAAAAACATAAAAACAATGATAATCAAATGGTATGAAAACTAGAAATTAGTGACTTTTTTGGTGCTGAAGTTTGTCTGCTAATTCTTCGATTGCAGGTTCATACTTGGTGCACTTCAAGGCCAAGCAAGCGCCACTAATTTCATCTGTTAGCCGGTTTCTTTTGTTCGTTTGAATATTATTTAATGCTGAGAACAAAGTCTCACAAAAATATGTTGATGAAAAAATTGTTAGCAAAGCTGTCGCTAGATTTTTTAAAAAATATATTTTATTGATTTTTTACAGAGAGGAAAGGAGAGGGACAGAGAGTTAGAAACATCCATGAGAGAGAAACATCAATCAGCTGCCTCCTGCACACCCTCCACTGGGGATGTGCCCGCATCCAAGGTACATGCCCTTGACCGGAATCGAACCGGGGACCTTTCAGTCCACAGGCCGACACTCTATCCACTGAGCCAAACCGGTTACGGCTTATCGCTAGATTTTTTATGTCACTAAAAGTGTCAGGTACTCTCTTCTAAGCACTCAAAATTTCTTGTTCGTAGTTGCACTCTTCATTATTCAGATGATTTCGTTCCAGATTTTCAAGTTTCGACCTTAAGTTGACAAACACGAGTCCAAATGCTACCTTGAAAATCTGCAAGTTGCATCTCTAAATCATCAATTTGCATCCATTGGAAATCCTTTAATTCCAAAGTACTGTAAACAACTACATCCGGATACTTAACTGTTTTAATGGTCTGTTCTAGGCTTCTAAATTGGTCGAATCTTTCGCTGAACTGTTCAAATAACGAGTTTACTATATTCTGGTACATAAGTATGGACTCCATTACACTTGTTGTAGTAGCCTTCTCGAAATACTTTTTTATTCCAGGAAAATACTTATAAGTTTTAGTTTCAATATCTCGCTTGAAAATTTTAAGTTTACTTTCAAAAGATTTGATGTATCCAAACATGTCAATACTTTTGCCAAAACCTTATAATTTTAAGTTCAGTTCATTCATATAAACAGAGAAATCTGTAAAAAACATCAAATTGCTGACCCACTTATGATCATTGATCTGAGGAAAGTTTGCCAGATCCTTATTCTCAATAAATACCGTAATTTTTTCAAAGCACTCCACAAATCGCTCAAGTACTTTACCTCGACTCAGCCATCTCACATTACTGAACATCAGTAGTCCACTGTAGGTTTTGTGTAAAAGTGCAGAAAATTCTCACTTGTGAAGGGATCGAGAAGCTATAAAATTCACAATTTTTGTTACAGCTGACATTAAATCATTCAATTCTGAGAATCCCGATTTGGCACGCAACACCTCCTGATGGATAATGCAATGAAAAGGTACAAGTGGATGTCTAATAGCTTCCATAAACAATTTCAGGAATCCCACATTTTCCCACCATATTTGGTGCTCCATCTGTCGTGACTGACACAATTTTAGAGATATCAATGTTTAGGTTACTGAATGTTTTTATAACAACTGTACATATTTCGTTTCATTATGTACTTATTGGCACTGATTCTAACTTTATCAACTCTTCTCTCATTGTGAGACCATCAGAATGTCTAGCAATAATGGCCAACCGAGCATTTGATGTGACATCAGTAGTTTCATCAAGAGAAATCGAAAAATATTTACAACTATTTAAGTCTTTTTTTAATTGGCGTTGTACGTTTTTGTTAAGATCTATTATTCTGTCTTTGATAGTATTTCTACTGAGTGGTAACTCAGAAATTCTTTTAATAATGTCATCTTTATTTTCATATCGTGCAATAGAGCTGGTGCACATCTTAGAAATGTTTCCTTAATAAATTCTCCGTCACTGAGGGCTTTTCCATGCTGAGCTATGGAGTGAGCAATACAGTAACTTGCTGATGTTAAATTTGTAGAGCATCTTACAAATTTAATGATGGAATTTGATTGACTTTTATAGAGGTGTAGCTGCCTAGAAATGTATTCCTTCCTTTCATCGATACTTTTTACAAGAGCTGACAATGATTAGTTTCAAAATGTCTCTTTAATTCCACATTCTGCTTACTACCGTTTCATTACACAGTATGCACAATGATCTGTTGTTTCTGTCAACAATCCCGTACATTTCGGTCCATATGTCTTGAAAGGGTCAGCTACTGCTACTTCCATTTCCTTTATCATTCAATCTTGCTTTTTTATTTTATTGATTCTCCATCAGAAGGCTGCAAAAATAAATAAATATAAATCACAGCGTTTTTTATAAAAGGTCGATAGGTTTCTTACCTATTAACTTTTTGCAGTGTTGTTGCACTGACTCCTGGTGCAAAACAATTCAAAGATAGTATGTTTAACCAACAAATATATGGTGCTGTAATCAATTATCCGACACGCAGAATGTCTTGTCGAGCACTGTTGCACTGTATATCTTTTTCTTCTAACCCTCCCACTCCTGTCTCCTAACGAACATGGCGATCAAGTGTGTCTGTTTGCCGAATGCACCCGAACGCACGGGCAGCTTACCCGAGGCACATGTTGACAATAATGAGGCCGTTTCCAGAATTGGGCATTTTGTCACTCGAGTAAAAATAAAATGTCATGAGTAAAGATTAATCTCTTTATAGTGTTTTTCTTAACCTTTTTATATTAATGTCAATATTGGAACAATGTATCTTGGATGTTTTCACTATGTGTCTTTGCTACGCAACACCAATGTACATGTTTACATCCTGTTTTAGAATTGCATTATTGATCATGAGTAACGTAATAATATTACTCGAGTGATGCCCAACTCTGGCCATTGCGAGAGACAAATATTTGAATTATGCAATTTTTTGTCTCTGTCGATGCGTGTCACCCAAAATGAGTTTGCGTGTCACCTCTGACACGCGTGTCGTAGGATCGCCATCACTGGCATAGACCATTTCTGGAAAGATATATCAGAAACTATTAGTAATGGTTACTCCTGAGGGATGGGAATGGGATGAAAAGAAGAGGGAAATTTTCTATTCATTTTTATATCTTTTTATACTGTTGGAATTCCTCACTCAGAGCATTTGAGAAAAAGAGAGGAGAAAATTTAAAAATAAATGACTAGTTCCTCTTTTTAAAAAAATATTTGTATTGATTTCAGAGAGGAAGGGAGAGGAAAACATCAATGATGAAAATCATTGATCGGCTGCTTCCTGCACGCCCTCTACTAGGGATCGAGCTCACAACCTGGGCATGTGCCTTGACTGGAAATCGAACTGTGACCTCCTGGTTCATAGGTTGATGCTCAACCATTGAGCCACACCAGCTGGGCTCCTTTTTTTCTTTCTTTTTTTTTTTTTTTAAAAATTAAATCTTTATTTTTCAGATTATTACAGTTTTTCCTCTTTTTTCCTCCCATAGCTCCCCTCCACCCGGTTCCCACCCCACCCTCTGCCCTCAACCTCCCCCCCCCCCCCCGTCCTCATCCATAGGTGTACAATTTTTGTCCAGTCTCTTCCAGTATCCCCCACACCCCTTTCCCCTGCAAAGAATAGTCAGTCCACTCCCTTTCTATGCCCCTGATTCTATTATATTCACCAGTTTATTCTGTTCATCAGATTATTTATTCACTTGATTTTTAGATTCACTTGTTGATAGATGTGTATTTGTTGTTCATAATTTATATCTTTACCTTCTTCATCTTCCTCTTCTTAAAGAATACCCTTCAGCATTTCATATAATACTGGTTTGGTGGTGATGAACTCCTTTAGCTTTTCCTTATCTGTGAAGCTCTTTATCTGACCTTCAATTCTGAATGATAGCTTTGCTGGATAAAGTAATCTTGGTTGTAGGTTCTTTGCATTCATCACTTTGAATATTTCTTGCCACTCCCTTCTGGCCTGCAAAGTTTCTGTTGAGAAATCAGCTGACAATCGTATGGGTACTCCCTTGTAGGTAACTGTCTGTCTTTCTCTTGCTGCTTTTAAGATTCTCTCTTTGTCTTTTGCTCTTGGCATTTTAATTATGATGTGTCTTGGTGTGGTCCTCTTTGGATTCCTTTTGTTTGGGGTTCTCTGTGCTTCCTGGACTTGTAAGTCTATTTCTTTCACCAGGTAGGGGAAGTTTTCTGTCATTATTTCTTCAAGTAGGTTTTCAATATCTTGCTTTCTCTCTTCTTCTGGCACCCCTATAATTCGAATGTTGGTACGCGTGAAGCTGTCCCAGAGGCTCCTTACACTATCCTCGCATTTTTGGATTCTTTTTTCATTTTGCTTTTCCGGTTGGGTGTTTTTTGCTTCTTCGTATTTCAAACCTTTGGCTTGATTCTTGCGATTCTCTAGTCTGCTGTTGGAACTCTGCATAATATCCTTTATTTCAGTCAGTGTATGCTTAATTTCTAGTTGGTCCTTTTACATATCCTCGAGGGTCTCACTAAATTTATCAGCGGTTTCTAGAAAATTCTTGAAAAACCTTCAAAGTGTGGTTTTGAACTCTATATCCAGTCGTTTGTTTTCCTCCATTTCTGTCATTTGTGATCTGTTTCTTTGTCTCTGCATTTTTTATGCTTCCCTGTGTTGATAGAGTGGCTTTCTGTGCTAGGTGTCCTATAGGGCCCAGTGGCTCAGCCTCCCCAATTACCTGAGGTGGACACTCTTGGTGCACCCCTTTGTGGGCTTTGTGCACAGTCTGGTTGTAGTTAAGTCTTGATTGTTGTAGATATCACTGGGAGGAATTGACCTCCAGGCCAACTGGCTGTGAGAATCAGCTGTGCCTACAGTGGGAGAACTTCTGTGCTGAAGACACCCTTATGAGGCAAGACTTGCTTCAGTGGGGCTTTGGTGCTCACTGAGTCTGCCCCCTGAGTGTGTCCCTTATGGATCTGAGGAGTTGTAATCTGGATGGTCCCACTCTGACCACTGGGTACACTGGCTCTTGGGTCTCTAAGGAGGTGCTAATTTAGCCTCTGCCTGAGGCTACCCAGCAGGAGCTACGAAGAGATCTGCAGATTCCCCTTCCTTGTTTGGGGTTTGGAGGTGCCCAAATGAGGCCCAGCTGTGAAGCAATGCAAGCTGCTGTGTGGCCTTGGCCCTTCTCTTGGAAGTTCTGGGTCTGTCTGACCCAGCTGCAGTTTGTTAGGTAATTTTTCAGATTGTAAAGGGCCAGGGCATTCATATGCAAAAGCCTCTGCAGCAGCTTGGGTGGGGCGGGGTCTTGGAATCAATAGGGTGGAGCAAGAAGCAATGGTTGATCCTCAGACCTGCCCTAAGGGGCCTGTGTCTCAGTGTCCCAATAGTCGCTGCAAGCACCTCTGAGAGAAAGCTGCCCTCGAGTTCCGAGTTCTGCCCGCTGCCAGACAGTCCAGTTTCTCCCTGTATGAGTCTGGGTTACCAGAGACTCACCGGGAACTGGAGTTCAGAGCAGTCGGGGGCTTGAGACTCCCTCCCGATTGAAAAAGATAGCCGCGTCCTCAGTTGCCAGCCCTTGCCGCGTGCACCTCCGTACCTCTACACTTTACTTCCGCACCTCCTCTGAGCCTCAGTGTGCTTTTCTCTTTCCTTCTAGTTGTAGAATCTTTTTTTTTCTTTTAATTCCAACTTAAACCCCTCTATACTGTATGAGTGACTAAATTTTTTTAAATTTATCTTTACTATTGAAAGTATTACAGATTTTCCCCTATTTATCCCCATTGACCCCTTCTAGCCTGCACCCACCCCCCACCCCAGACCTAAATTTTAAAAGCTCTTAAAGCTTTTGAAAAACTTTAAGCCAGTTAATGAATTGAAACAGTAATTTTCAAATGACTTTCTGCATTATTAACATAAGTTATAGAGTACCCTGTTTCAGGGGATTTAGTTGGGTCCACAAAAAACTGCTATTTGTCATTTTTAGAGAGTCATAGCCTTATGGCACTGTTAGACAAAGAATCTTAACTTGTACTGCTGAAGTGTTTTTAAATAAAAGGGTATATCAGGTCATTGTGAGCCGAAAAAGTAAATAAAGAGAAAGAGGGCCGTCTTGGGGCATGGAGTGTAAACCAGCCACAGCAGCATGGCCATCCATCCTCTTGGAACTTTGCAATGTTTTTATACATCACTGGGGGTGGGGAGAGAAAGATCTATTCTAAGCCCTTCTGAAAGGATTTACATTTGCTCTAGACAAAGGGGATGGGAGAAGGTAAGAGGCTAGATCTGGGATAGGTGTGACAGAGTCTGTAAGGAAGAAGTGTCCGATCCTGTGGATTATAGCCACCTGGAAATTAATCCTAAATTCCAGCAAATATACCAGAATGTGAGCAGCCGTTAGTTAATCAAAGCTGGTCCACAGTTATGAGCCGGCCACTGTTCTGTCCCTTTCTCTGTCCTCTACGATTTTAATTTAGGTCATCTCAGAATTTTTTTCTTGTTTGTATGTTAGCTTTCTGCTTCATCAGTAAATTGGACAAACATAGAGTTGTTGCTGGAAGAAAAACGGAAAAAGCACCAGGGCTTTTGTGGACTGTTCTTGTTTTGTGGAAGTTGGAAAGATTAGCAGCAGTCTCAGCATACATTAAGACCCTGTTGCCTATACTGGACTTCTGGAGTTGTTGCTATATATTTTCTTTAACTCCTAAAATTATTATTTTGCTTTTCTTGTGTACTTAAGTTTTATTTTAAAATTAGAAAGCCAGATGTTTAATTTTGGAGGAAATTTTATTAGGCACACCTTAGAAGTTCTTTGGAGTAGAGGAACATTTATCAATATGTACTTAGGGTCTTTTTTATTTTTTATTTGATTTTAGAGAGAGGAAGTTGGAGAGAGAAAGAGAGAAACATCAAAATGAGAAACATCAATCAGGTCCTTAATGGGGGATCGAATCCACCACCCATTGGTGTACGTGAGGGTGCTCCAACCAATAGAAACACTTTGTGTTATTTTTTAATTTATCGTCATAGAAATGTCTTTATAAGAATAGACAATTGAGTTCAGGAAATGCATGTATTAGAGTAATGAAATAGCATCCCTCGCTGCTCCTTGTCCCAATACTAAACTGGGCATTTTAAGATAAAATTCTTAATTAATGATCTCACCAATTTGCCTCATCTGAACAAAGAGTTTTAATTAGTTGCTGTAGGATTAGGCCAGTTATTGTTTATTACAACAACTTGATGCTTAATGTTTTTATTGTCTGCTAATCCTATTTGCTGCCTGTTATGGGATGAGTTACTGTGTTGCTGTAAGCAGACCTCAGTCCTGAGGAGTGGACTGGGTTACACAGAACCGCCAAGTAGCCCAGGTCCAGAGTGGGAGCTCCTTCTTTCTGGTGCCTCTTTCTTCACTGCCTCTGGGCGAGTGTAGAGTACTTTTTTTTTTTTTTTACATGTACCTTTATTGATTTCAGAGAGGAAGGGATAGGGAGAGAGAGAAACATCAATGATGAGAAAGAATCATTGATCGGCTGCCTCCTGCACAATCGGAGATTGAGCCCACAGCTTGGACATATCCCCCGACTAACAATCTAACTGTAACCTCCTGGTTCATAGGTCGACGTCAACCACTGAGCCACCTGGGCCGAGGCGAGAGTATTTCTTGTTTTACGAAAATAATGTGAATTCATCTAAGGAAATGCGGACCTGTTGACTCTTGCCAGTTATTTGACTTGATCACGACTGGAGCACAAGCTCTATCCTGTCTCGTGGGTGTGTACTATATATAGCAGCATGGTGGTGGTGCAGTTAATATTCAAATCAGCTTCCTGTGCAGTCCCAGGAGAAACCATTAGTTAGTAATACAGCAGGGTCCTAGTGCTCTTGGTTGGAATGTTACTATAAAATCAACATTTAGTATATAGTACTTAATAGGATTTTAATTGTGTGTACTGTTTAAGAAATTAGGTTTAGTTGAATATTTATTAAGATTGAGTCATGCACCCTGGCTGGTGTTTCACAGTGGTTAGAGCCTCGGCCCAGGCACCGAAGGGTCCTGGGTTCGATTCCTAATCAAGGGCATGTAACTGGGTTGCAGGTTCTATCCCCAGTCCCTAGTCGGGGTGTGTGTGGGAGGCAACCCATCAGTGTTTCTCTTTCTCTCTCTCCCCCCCTTCCTCTTGCTGTAAAATCAATAAAAACACTTAAAAAAAAAAAAGATGAATCTAACCATTGACAATAGGTTAACATTCCATGGTCAGTCAAATGTAGGAGGTATTACTAGAAATAATATAAACACTTCAGTTGAGTTTGTGAGGTAAGGGATGGTGTAGGAGAAAAGGTTGAGTAAGTAGGGCAGGGTAGAATCTTTGAAAACTAGCAAGATGAGGAATTTAGATTTGAATTTACATGTAGAACATCATCTTAGAGCGGTACAAAATGATTTTACAAAGTTGTCACCTCTGCCCAATAACTTTAAAAAAAGGAAACTAAGTCCAGTTGGTATGGCTCAGCGGTTGAGTATTGATCCAGGAACCAAGAGGTCGCTAGTTTGATTCCCAGTCAGAGCACATGCCTGGGTTGCGGGCTTGATCCCCAGTGGGGGCTGTGCAGAAGGCAGCCAATTGATGACTTCCTCTCTCATCGATGTTTCTCTTTATCCCTCTCCCTTCCTCTCTCTCTAAAAATCAATAAAAAAATATTTTTAAAAAATAATAAAAAAAGGGAAACATAGTATTTTCCTTTCCTGGGTGTATTTTTCTAGATGTATTGCTGTCCCCTGCTACCTGTTACAAAGTGGGAAAAGGGGAAAGGGACTTTAATCCATGGACAAATATAATGATTAGTAAATTATTTAATATTTGAATACCATGTTTCACTGATTGACATTGGTACTCTGAGTTAAATTAATTAATACATGTGAAGTGTTTAGAAGAACACCTGGCTAAAAGTAAGCAGCCTCTGTTACTTATTACTTTTTGTTGGGATTATTTTCTGTGAATCCTAAGTGTCAGTTGATGTTCAGAGTAATTTAAGGTGAAGATGTGATGTAGGTTTAATGCTCTACTCATTTCCCTCCCAATTATCCCCCCTCTTTTTGGGATATGTTGATTTTGATTCTTAGAAAACTGAGTATGATTAAGATGTATAGATTCACATACCTTTACCCAATAAAATAAAATGGAATTAGAGTTCGTTTGGAGAAAACTTTTTAACATTTTATTTTTCTAAAACCACATGCTTTTGTTTTCGGCATTTGCCAAGGCTAAATCTGGACACCTGCTAGTCTGAGAGTCACTCTCCCAGTCCATAGGCAGTGACTTCCTTTGACAAGACTCACCGCCTCAGAGACTGCTGGTCTCAGCAGCGTCGGTTCCATTTCTGGCCTATGACTGTGACCTGCACTAGAACAGAAAGACTGCCTACGGGGGTGTTGCACTTAGTTATTTCTAGTCGCATGACCCGTAAGTGTTGTCCTGGCCGCAGCTGTTGAGGAACACAGGCTGCTGTTTCTGTTACAGCGGCAGTGAATGGGCAGTGCCACTTGAGGCGTATTACGAGCTGAGAGACAGTCAGTGGTGAAGCAGTAAGTACTGAGGCCCGGCTTAGCTCTGGGGTAACCTTAGGAATGGTATAAATTAGATGTCTTCTCAATGAAGTAAATTGGAACTATTTTGTTTTCAATATTCATCTAAATGATCATTGTCTTCAGTTAGACAGCGTATTGTTTAAATTGAGCTTACTTGTAAATAGTTGTTTTGTGTTAACTTTTGAGCAAAACAGGACAGAGTGTTCCAGTGAAGATGTTAAGGCTGAAAGGGGGCTATAAACTGATCTTGAGGTAGCCAGGAGTTACCACAAGATAGGGTTTTCCATGATTCAGATCAGTGAAAACATTTCATAGTGTAGTCCCCCTGGAATTTTATTTGTAATTCAGAAAATTCTAGCTTTATACTTCATTTAAGCAATTAAACCTAAGTTTTAAATATGATGTTGGTGATATCATTTGTTAATCACATGATTAGAAACATTGTCAGTAAAAAAAAATGACACATACAAATGGTATGTGCAGTGAAGCTTAAAATAGCACATCTTCACATCCCTGCAGAATCCCTGCACTCCGTGTATGACCTCCTTACTTTATGTGCTGCTCACAGAGGCGCTTTAAGCATCCCTTAAGGCGAGAATATTACACTTAAATGTTTTATATACTTCCAGTTTTACTGTTTACTCATATTTCCTCTGTAGGTATTTTCCTCGAGTAAACTTTGAAGAGAGTAATAGATGTGGCATTTCAGAATGTGTCATGACAGTGTTGGGGCTGGGGACACTTTTTCCTTACTCCTTTAGTTCTTCTGGCTGATTGAGTAATTCAGACAACGTACAGCAGATTAATAGGAAAAGATCAAATTTTAATAACGCGCACACAGAATATTCATATAGGCATGCACATTCCAAAGACTGAGGCAAAATGAGGCAGATATGCCAGTTTGGAGAAGAGTCTGGGATTCCTGAGGGGAAATAGGCAATTCACTGGTCAATGACCAAGTGGCAAGCAAATTCTTGCTAGGTGGACTCAGAAACAATGGGTTGCACTTAATTCACATGCGCTGACGTGAGTGTGGGGATGATGCTCGGGCCCCTTCCTGAAGCAGGCTTTCGTCTGAATCTCTTTAGGTGGGAAAGGGGAAGGTGGCTTCCTATTTTGTTAGGCTGTAATGGTTTTCAGCTCAGAATAGCCTGCGTGGCAGCCGGGCACATTCTGAGAGACTAGACCCCACAGCAGTCATACCGTGTTGCTGGGAGGCGAGTCTCCGGTCTGTTAAGATGCTTATACTCTTTAAATGTATCCAGGTTTACTTTCTGACTGACATTTGTCTGCGGTTTTGTTTGTTTGTTTCTCAAACATAGAGCTGCCAAATGCTGTTAAATCAGCTGAGAGAAATCACGGGCATTCAGGACCCTTCCTTCCTTCAAGAAGCTCTGAAGGTTAGTTTCAAGGCTTCTGTTAGTCAAGAGGCTTTAAAACAGCTGTCCCTATTGTGGTATGTCAGTTCAAGCTCTTTTAACGCCTAAACGAAAGTGTATGTAGGGACAGAGCTCTACAGGTCAAATAACCCAGTATCTTCAACATGTAAATGGATGGGGGAGGCTTGCAGTGCAGGGAACCCGACAGGGTAAAAGAGGTTTATGAACATATCAACCAATTGCACAGTATAAACTTGGTATGGATCCTGACTCAAACAAACTAAAGGATATTTGAGTCAGGGAACTTTGAAGTAATTTACTTAAAAACTTGATACCTACTGTTAAGGGGTTATAGTTTTAAAAAGATACATTCTGAAATGTTGACTGATAAACTGATACGATGCTTAAGAATTGCTTCAAAGTATCTGGGAGAGACTGGCAGAATAGATAAAACAAGATCGACCACCTTGGTACATGGGTTCAATTATACATTCCCTCTACTATTGTAAATGTTAGACAGTTTTCCTAATAAAATATTAGAAACAATTACAAGTGTGGTCACCACTACAGAATGTTTTAAACACAGTGCCTTACTATCCTGCACCATTTTCCCCCGCCCCCAGACTTATGCCTAGACTTACTCCGTGTCTCCAGGTAGTAAAGAGTTATAACCAAGCAAGAAATTAACGCACTCATTTGAAATGCTGTGATGCTTTACTTGTGAAGTCTTTTCCCCCCTCCTTAGGCCAGTAATGGTGACATCACTCTGGCAGTCAGTCTTCTCACAGATGAAAGGGTGAAGGAGCCCAGTCAGGACCCTGTTGCTACAGAACCATCTGAGGCAGAGCGGAGTGCTGCCAACAAAGAAGTATTAGCAAGTAAGTACATCCTGTCTCAGTCCTGCTTGAACTCGCAAAAAATAACAGATGAGTGTGTGTGAATTTTCTGTCTGCCACATCAGCCCTTCGAAAAGAATGGTAATGATAGCTAATGATTAAACCATTACCATGTGCCAGGCACAATTTTAAGCACTTTTGTGATTCATTCATTCACACTTATTTAATGAGCCCCTTCTATGTGCCAAGCACTCTTTCAGGCACTGATGAACAAAATAAACAAGATGAACAAAATGAATAAGAATCCCTGCCTTCATGTTGCTTAGTTTTCCAAGGGGAGACGAACAAACAAATTATATAGCATATCAGAACATGCTAAGTACCATAGAGAAAAAATAAAGGATGGAATGAAAAAAGTTTTGAGGATTAGATTTGAAATAGGATGAGCCTTTTGAGAATGGGTAAGTCATGTGAGGCCTTGGGGGGGAATATACATTGGTTTGCTTAAGGAGCAGCAAGGAGGCCAGAGCTGAGGCTTTGTGAGTGAGGAGGGCAATACGAGATGAGGCCATAGAGAGAACAGGAGGCAGATCATGCATAGCTTGCGTAAGTGCTTGGCTTTCCTCTGAGTTAGATGGAAGCCACTGGAGAATCTGGATCCGAAGGGCGATGTAAACTGTTCCCATTTTCTAAGGTCACTCTGACTGCTCTGTTGGGTAGTGGGTAATGAGCATGGGTTGGAGCAGGGAGCCCAGGACCAGTGAGGAGGCTATAGCAGATGGCGTTGGGTGAACTGGGATGTAGTGGTTAAGGAGTGAGAAGTGCTGCTATGTGGGCTTTGCTTACAGAGGAGACAAGGGGTGTGTGAAAGAGGAGTTAAAGGTGACTCCAGGGTTTTTTGCTAAGCAGCTGAAATGATGGAGTTGCACTTATCCAACATGGGAATAACTGTAGATGGGGCAAATTTGGGGTGGAAGATGAAGCGATCAGTTTTGGCAATATTAAGTTTGGGTGCCTGTTAGACATTCAGGTGGAGTGTCAAAATGCAGTGGAGCCCAGCCGATGTGGCTCAGTGGTTGAGTATTGACCTATGAACCAGGAGGTCACAGATTGATTCCTAGTCAGAGCACATGCCCGGATTAGGGGGCATTCAAGAGGCAGCCAATTGATGATTCTCTCTCATTGTCGTTGTTTGTATCTCTCTCTCTCTCTCTCTCTCTCTCTCTCTCTCTCTCTCTCTCCCTCTCTCTCTCTCCCTGAAATCAATAAAAATAGATATATAAAAAAAGAGGCAGTAGAGATCCACATGTGTAGTTCAGGGGAGAGATCCGCTGGAGATAGATATACAACTTGGAATCATAAACCTGTAAATGGTATGTAAAGTTATGGGACTGGATGAACTCGTCAAGGGAGTCAGTATAGAAAAGAGAAAAGGTTCAGTGACTAAACAAGCCGGCACTCGCAGTGAAGGGTGGTCTGGGGAGATCAGGAGTATCCAGGGAGATCAGGAAGACCAAGAGAACCAGGAGAGTGGTACTGTGGAAGTCAAGGAGGCTTCCAAGGGAAAGGAACCATCAGCTGGGTCAGATGGTGTTAATGGATATTTGGTCTATTTGTAATTTTGAACTATTCTGAATAATGCTGGTATGAATATTCTTTGTGTGTGTGTGTGTGTGTATGTATATATGTGTACATATACATTTACATGTATATATGTCTGGTGCACATAGTGATCTTTTTAAATCAATATTTTGGGAGACCCATCCATGTTGAAAGTTATAACTGTAGTTCATGTATTTTCACTGGTGTGTAGTATTTCATGGTCTGAATATACTACAGTTTATGTATTTATTGACTTTGGGGTTTGTTCACATTTTTTGCTATTATAATCAAGGCTGCTATGAGCTATTTTGATTCATGTAACGTGTGCATGGCTAATGATGTTGAACATCTTTTCATGTGCTATTGGCCATTTGTATATCTTCTTCAAAAAAAAATGTCTATGCAAATTATTTGCCCATTTAAAAAACTGGGCATTTGTTTTTTTCATTATTTAGTTGCAGGAATAATTTAGGTAGTCTGTATATAGGTACCTTATTGGATACCTGATTTGCAAAAATTTTCTTGCATTCTGTGGGTTTTCTTTTCACATTCTTGCTGGTGTCCTCTGAAGCCCAAGGTTTGTGGGTTTTTAAACATTTTGAGCTGGGGAAACCAAGATGAAGGCATAGGTAAACACCTGAAATTGCTGCCTCGCACAACCACTTCAAAAATACAACTAAAAGACAAAACAGACATCATCCAGAACCACAGGAAGGCTGGCTGAGTGGAAATTCTACAACTAGAAGGAAAGAGAAAAGCACACTGAGACTCAGAGGAGATGCGGAAGTAAAGTGCAGAGGTACGGAGGCTCGAGTGCACAGAAAGGGGCTGGCAACGGAGGACGCCAGTGTCTTTTGCAATCGGGAGGGAGGCAGAAGCTCCCGGCGGCCCTGACTCCAGTTCCGGGCAAGTCTCTGGGGACCCAGACTCATACGGAGAGAAACTGAACTGTCTGGCAGTGGGCAGAACTGGAGGGCGGCTTTCTCTCAGAGGTGCTTGCAGCGGTTACCAGGACACTGAGACCCGGGACCTCTTAGGGCAGGACTGAGGATCAGCATAGCTGTTTGCTCTGCCCTGTTGATTCCCTGAGACCCTGCCCCACCCAAGCTGTGTGCAGAGGCTTTTGCATATGAATGGGCTGGCCCTTTGAGAGCTAAAATTACCTAACAAGCTGCAGCTGGGTCAGAAAGACCCAGAACATCCAAAAGAAGGCCCAAGTCCCCCAGCAGCTTGCATTGCTTCACAGCTGGGCCTCATCTGGCACCTCCAAAACCCAAACAAGGAAAAGGAACCTGCAGATCTCTCCGTAGCTCCTACTGGGTAGCCTCAAGCAGAGGCTAAATTAGCACCTCCTTAGAGATCCAAGAGCCTGTGTATCCAGTGGTCAGAGTGGAACCATCAGATTACAACTCCTTAGATCCATAAGGGACACACTCAGGGGGCAGACTCAGTGAGCACCAAAGCCCCACTGAAGCAAGTCTTGCCTCATAAGGGTGTCTTCAGCACAGAAGTTCTCCCACTGTAGGCACAGCTGATTCTCACAGCCAGTTGGCCTGGAGGTCAATTCCTCCCAGTGATATCTACAACAATCAAGACTTAACTACAACCAGACTGTGCACAAAGCCCACAAAGGGGGTGCACCAAGAGTGTCCACCTCAGGTAATTGGGGAGGCTGAGCCACTGGGCCCTATAGGACACCTAGCACAGAAAGCCACTCTATCAACACAGGGAAGCATAAAAAATGCAGAGACAAAGAAACAGATCACAAATGACAGAAATGGAGGAAAGCAAACGACTGGATATAGAGTTCAAAACCACACTTTGAAGGTTTTTCAAGAATTTTCTAGAAACCGCTGATAAATTTAGTGAGACCCTCGAGGATATGTAAAAGGACCAACTAGAAATTAAGCATACACTGACTGAAATAAAGAATAATATACAGACACCCAATAGCAGACCAGAGGAGTGCAAGAATCAAGTCAAAGGTTTGAAATACGAAGAAGTAAAAAACACCCAACTGGAAAAGCAAAAAGAAAAAAAGAATCCAAAAATATGAAGATAGTGTAAGGAGCCTCTGGGACAACTTCAAGTGTACCAACATCCGAATTATAGGGATGCCATAAGAATAGAGAGAGCAAGATATTGAAAACTTATTTGAAGAAATAATGACAGAAAACTTCCCCTATTTGGTGAAAGAAATAGACTTACGAGTCCAGGAAGTGCAGAGAACCCCAAACAAAAGGAATCCAAAGAGGATCACACCAAGACTTATCATAATTAAAATGCCAAGGGCAAAAGACAAAGAGAGAATCTTAAAAGCAGCAAGAGAAAGAAACTCAGTTACCTACAAGGGAATACCCATACGACTGTCAGCTGATTTCTCAACAGAAACTTTGCAGGCCAGAAGGGAGTGGCAAGAAATATTCAAAGTGATGAATGCAAAGAACCTACAACCAAGATTACTTTATCCAGCAAAGCTATCATTCAGAATTGAAGGTCAGATAAAGAGCTTCACAGATAAGGAAAAGCTAAAGGAGTTCATCACCACCAAACCAGTATTATATGAAATGCTGAAGGGTATTCTTTAAGAAGAGGAAGAAGAAGAAGGTAAAGATGCAAATTATGAACAACAAATACACATCTATCAACAAGTGAATCTAAAAATCAAGTGAATAAAAAATCTGATGAACAGAGCAAACTGGTGAATATAATAGAATCAGGGGCATAGAAAGGGAGTGGACTGACAATTCTCGGGCGGGGCGGGGGAAGGGGTGTGGGGGATGTGGGAAGAGACTGGACAAAAATCGTACACGTATGGATGAGGACAGTGTGGGGGGGGGATAAGGGCAGAGGGTGGGGTGGGAACTAGGTGGAGGGGAGCTATGGGGAGAAAAAAGGAACAACTAATCTAAACAATAAAGATTTATTAAAAAATGTGAAAAAAAATTAAAAAAAATAAAAATTTGATGTCAAATTTATCTTTTTTTTTTTTTTTTGCTTTGGTTATTTGTGCTTTGGATGTCATCTCTAAGGTGCCATTGCTTAATCCAATATCACAAAGAATTACAGTATTTTCTTCTAAGAGTTTTACAGTTTTCGCTGTTATCATGTGGTCACAAGGTTATTTTTTTAAATGGTGTGAGGTAGAGGTTTAAAGTCATTCTTTTGTGTGTGAATATGCAGTTGTTCCAGTACCATTTGTTGAAAATATAGTCTTTCTGTACTGTTTTATCTTTCTACCTGTGATGAAAAGCAGTTCACCGTAAATATGAGGTTTGTTTCTATTCCACTGAAGTCTGTTCCCTTGATCTGTATGTTTGTCTTTATGCCAGTAGCCCACAATCTTGATTACTACAATTTTGTGGGTTTTTTATTTTTAAATTAAATATTCTTCATTATCCATGTATAGAAATTTACTGAATTTTTTTCTAACCACATTTTATTAATTACAACTATTGACTATAGATTATTTTGGGCTTCTCTTGTAGGTGATCATTATCTATGAGTTATGACAGTTTTGTTTCTTATTTTCCAATTCTCATATTTTTTAAACATTTATTTTTTCTTTCCTTATTGCACTGACCAGAACTTTAAGAACCATAGTGAACAAAAAAGCCCTGATAGTAGACATCTTAGTCTTGGCTTTAAAGGAAATGTGTTTGACATTTCACCATTAAGTACAAAGTGTGCTGTGGGCTTTTCATGGATACTCTTTCTCAGCCTAAGAATATTCTCTTCCTAGTTAATTTAGAGTTTTTATGCTTGAATAGAGGTTGAATGTTATCAACTACTTTTTCTGTATCTATTGAGATTATCATTTTCTTCCTTGAAATGTTAAGATAGTGAATTTTACTGGTCTCTTTTCTAATGTTAACTCAGTGTTTCCTACAATGAACTCAACTTGGTCTTAATATAGAATCTTTTTTTGTACATTAGCAGAATTCTGTTTGCTAATGTTTTGTTTAGGTTTTTGGCATTTGTAAACATGTGTGAGTTTGAGTATATCTAGGTTTGTTAATGCTTTTACTTTTTTCCTGCAATACAGACAGGAGGGCAGTGTTTCCTGCATGTAGACTAATTGAAGTTCAATGTATCTTGCAGAAGTAATAGACCTTACTCATGAGAACAAAGATGATCTTCAGGCTGCCATTGCTTTGAGTCTACTGGAGTCCCCCAAAGTTCAAACTGATGGAAGAGATCTTAACAGGTAATTGATTTAATTTATAATCTTTGCTCCCTACATTAGTGTGTAGGTCAAAGGCAATAGCTCTGTGAGTGCCACTCAAGAACTATTCTTTCAGGCTCCTTCAATTGCATCTGAATTAAATTTTTTAAGGAAAATTTACTAAATTTAGCTTACTCTGGTTCACTTTTGAAAAAGCCAAATATGATAAGTGTCTTATTGCAGCCTGTGGTCTTTGGGCAGAAGCCTGCAGGTTATATAGTTCATAATTGCTAATTTATGGTCGGGGCGGGCGGGGGGTGGGGGGGAGCATTCTAGTGTAAGTATCCAATAAATATGTATGCCCTTTATAATCATTGAGCCTTTGTAAACTTTGAGGGTTATGTTGATTTTTAAAAATGAAATAATGATTCAATTACCCTGTCTCAGAAGTGAACAGGGATAGTATTTGAATTGGTACTAATTTGGTGACTGGCTGGAATTGTCACAAATATCCAGTTCCAGTGGTGACCTGTCCGTTTCCATATATGTTTATTCCCTTGTACTGTCGAGTTGTTCTTTCAGGGAAACACAGGGCTGTGGTTTGGGTACTAGACAGTTTGGAGGCTCTTTTTAAAAAATATATTTGTATTGACTTGAGAGAGGAAAAGAGAGGGAGAGATAGAAACATCAATGATGAGATGGAATCATTGATTGGCTGCCTCCTGCACGTCCCACACTGGGGATTGAACCTGCAGCCTGGTCCTGTGCCCTGACTTGGTTCATAGGTGGACACTCAACCACTGAGCCATGCCGGCCTGGCCGGAGGCTCTTATCTTTAGCAGGGTGTCTCTCTTGCCTCTTTCAATGGCATGGTCTGAGAGAGGGCACTGTTGCTGAAATCTAAAACTTTTCCTTCACTACCATAAATAGTCTTGAGTCTCAACTCAGTTCCATGAAGCACCTTATTAGTAATACTCTCTGTTATAGAAGGATTAACACCTATGTGTTTAAATCTTATTTTTCACTTATGTTATAATCTTATAATTAGTATATAGCCAGTGATTACCCAGCAAATAGTTGGTGTTTCGAACTACCTATGAAAGGTTACCAACATCCTCCATGTAGTATGTTGTTCTTTAACTTTTTCCTTTTCTGATGTGTGGTATGTTGGCACCATGCAGGATGCACGAGGCAACCTCTGCAGAAACTAAACGCTCAAAGAGGAAACGCTGTGAAGTCTGGGGAGAAAATCCCAATCCCAATGACTGGAGGCGAGTCGATGGTTGGCCAGTTGGGCTGAAAAATGTTGGCAATACATGTTGGTTTAGTGCTGTTATTCAGGTATGATGATATTTTTAAAGAGTAAACTGTGTAATTTTGTAATTTTGAAACAATATTGTAATTTACTCGACCAAAATGTGAGGAACATAGCTTTAAAAAAATGGAAACATATATAAGACTGGGGAGTTTCCCCCACAGCATCGTGTTTGGTTGCTTTCTTGTGTTCTGGATTTATATGGTCTGGTGTCTACATTGGGCAGTACTCAAAACAAGGTCCTCTGTGGCTGTAACTATGTTGAGTCGGTGTTTTAGATCAGCATTCAGTGACTACTGTGTTGTAGCGGAGCAAGAGTTACTAAGGAGAAGCCAATTGGAGGCTATCATGCATGCAGGCAGGTAATGACGGTGGTCTGCAACAGAGAAGTGACATAAGCCACAGAGAAGAGAAGTAAAGCATTTGGGAGGTGTTAGGAGATCAGATCTACAGGATTTGGGGAGTGACTAGATTCAGGTTCTCTGCAGGAGAGAGCGGAGAAAGACTCCCAAGGTTTCTAGTTGGTATACAAGTGGATGATACCTCTTGACACTTCAGGAGGGCTGATTTGGGTGTATAAGAGTGGAATTTCTGTTCAGTCCCTCCTCCCCCCAGTGGTTATTAGGTGGCAGACCAACATATGTGACAAAAATAGGATAGGTCAACACTTAGAGAATCATGGACTGTGGAGGAGAGAGGAACCTTTAAGGTATTCTAGTACAGAGTCCTCATTTTAACTTTTTATCTTCTCTGATTCCATGTATAGCACTTTTCATTGACAATACTTCTAAACACTTAAAAACAGCACCATGTTCTAGACCAGTGGTTCTTGAGTAGCTAAGTCAGTGAATTGAGTGGGTGAAGGAACACACTGTGTGGTACAGAGGGGTTGAGTTGTTGAGGAAGCCTTGGGAAGCCACCTGACCCCTCCAGGGCTGACTTCACTGTGGCCCCATCACGGCCTTGTAGTCCCTCAGGTGACCCCGTTGTCCTCTTACTGGAGTGATGTGAACACAGCATCTGGGCTGCTGCCCATGCAGGCGGATGGCCTTGCCTGCCCCATCCCACTGCAAGTCCCCAGGTTAGCTGCTGGGTTTTTCTCTCAGTGATGTGACTGGGCTTCCTGTCTTCCCTGACACGTGTGCAGATTTCCCCCTAGGAATCTCCAACTAAAATCTCACAGAAAGGGATTCCTCTGCCACCTTCATGCTTCTGTGTGACCATCCAGGAGTGCTTTTAGGATTAACTCATCAATGGGCTTCCACCTTTAACCTAAACCCAGCAGGAAGCCACAGAGCAACCTTTTGGCCCTTCCAATTCCCGGTGAAAAGCTAGCTAACAACGTGGCTGCTGAGTGTGCTTGAATGGGCCATCATCTTGCCATCTGCCGCCATCACTACCACAGTCTTGGAGCCACCCCCTTCTCAACAGAGTGGAGCTATGCGGTTTGTGAGGTGGTCATGGCCTTCAGTCCCAAAACATCATGTGGCCCAACTCCTCTAACAAGACCAGTCAGATATTGGGGGTGTTCCTGGCAATCCAGCACCTCAAATCTGATTCTTGTGAGGCAGGCCTCTGAGATCAGTTCAGTTTTATACTTGCTGAGTTTGAGGGTATGTAGGCAATGAACTCTGAATCTGTAGTTCAGTAAAAAGATCTGGGCTGCAGGTACGTTCTGGGGATCAGTGGCATGGGTGGAGATAAAGCCAAGGGACTGGATGAACCCCCTAGAGAGAGCGGCCCTAGAGTTGTCTCAGGCATCTGCACCGGACATGGCCACAGGGCTAACTCGACCCCGCGCCTGCAGTCTCCTCCATCATAGCATTGGACATCCACCCAGCTGCTCAGCCAGAAACGGGATCCTCCCTTTCCACACATAAAATCTATGGCCTCCTGTGCCTGGCACTGTTGGGCACTGGGGAAACAGCCGTGAATAAGCAGCCCTCACTCCCATGGAGTTTACCTTGGAAAGGGTGGGACAGACGGTAAATAAAATGTCAGGTGGTGACAAGTGCCATAGAGACAAATGGATGAGTGTAAGGGGCCCAGGAAGGAAGCAGCTACAGAGGCTGCTGTTTGTGTAAGGTAGTTAGGTGTGGCCTTTTTGATAAAGTGGGCATCTGAGTAGAGGCCTGCATTAGGTGAGAGAATGAACCATATTCTGTATAATAAAAGGCTAATATGCAAATTGACTAGTGGAAGGACTGGTTGCTATGACACACACTGACCACCAGGGGGCAGACACTCAATGCAGGAGCTGCCCCCTGGTAGTCAGTGTGCTCCCACAGGGGGAGCACCGCTCAGCCAGAAGCCGGGCTTACAGCTGGCCAGTGCAGCCGTGGTGATGAGAGCCTCCACAGCAGCGCCAGGAATGTCTGACTACTGGCTTAGGGGAGCAAGCCTAAGCCGTCAGTGGGACATCCCCTGAGGGGTCCCGGACTGTGAGAGAGTGCAGGTCAGGCTGAGGGACACCTCCCCTCCCCCCGCATGAATTTTGTGCACTGGGCCTCTAGTAATTGTAGACAGAGGAAACAGCAAGTAAAAGACCCAGGTATGGAAGCTTGCTTATTGAGTTGAGAAATAGGAAAAAGGCTAGAACTGAGTTATGGGGAAGAGGGTGACTGATAGTGATGAGGTCAGAAAGGTGGAGGTGGGGTGGGGAGCATGGTGTCATGATGATGATTTAGGGGATATATATGAAGTGGGCAAGTATTGGGAATGGAGCAGAGAAGTGATAGGATCCTACTCCCATTTCAAGAGGACTACTGGGATCTATGTTGAGAACGGAATGTAGGAAGGTAGTGTAGAATTAAGGACATCAGTCAGTTCTTAGAGAGATTGGGGCCCCTCCCTGTATCCACACCCCCTCAGCCTTCGCTCCTGTGAGAGATGTTGAAAAGAACTAGCAGGTAGAGGGGATAATTGAGAACGGTTTCTGAGAGCATGAGAGGGCAGGCTATGGCGCATACAGGGAGGGAATAGGAAAACGGGAAGACTAATAGGGAAAGAACAAGGAAGAAATGATGTCTGAAAATAAAGTTGATATAGTTTCTAATAGTCGTTTTTTCCTCTGTGAAATAAGCAGCTTTTTTCTGAGACTGGGCGGAGGAATGATAGAGTCAGATTTTAAATGGAGCGAAAGTTTAAGAGTTGTTGCAGACAGTGGGCAACCGGTTGGCAGCAGAATATAATAGTACGGCGATATCAGTATGTCCTGTTTTTATCGGAACTTCTTAGCAGCGCTCTGAAACTGGAAAGTTAAATTCATTTAGGTTGGAGGAGTTTCTGGGTCTGGTGAAGGCAAAAGAGCAATTTGAGAATTTAATGAAGGGAATTAAAGGTAGAAAGAGGGAAAAATGAAGACAGGAAGGAACTAATTATTAGGGGAAAAGGAAAGAGGTCAGTTTGCTTGGGTTCCTGATGAAATCAAGAGACAAATGTCCTGTAGGTAGTTGAAAAGATAAGCCAGAAGACAGGCTGTGGTTTAAGAGTGGGATTTTCTGCATTTGTGATCTGGCACCTTTTCAGGTGTTGGCATATTCCAGGTGTGGCCGTGGTGTGGGTGTAGAGATGGACTGGAGGAATGTGTCAGGAGACAGGTCCCTGGGCTGAGTGGAAGAGCCTGTGTTCTCGCAGCACATCCTAGTTGAACATCCCACCTCCTGTACGTCTAGAACTGCTGTGGGTCCTTGAGATGCAGGAGTGAACACAGCCAAGACTGAGCCCTGCCCTTATAGAATTAAGATGTAAGTACATTTATATACCACGTGAGACTGTGATTGGTGTGACAGAGAAAAGAGCAGGTGAAGGGAGATTGCAGTTGCTGCAGGAGAGACGAGCAGGTTGCAGTGTAAACGGTGATGTTAGGCTGAGGAGATGAGATTGGAGCAAATGCCAAGGGAGTGAGCCAGGCAGCTGAGCGGGGAGAGTATTCCAGGTCGGGGAAACCAAGGTGCACGCCTTGAGGTGGGAGTGTGTTCATGGGGTTGCTGTGTGCACAGGACACCCTGGAGTCCCGAGTGGCAGGAGTGCTAGGGGCAGAAGGGGGAGTCCTTGGGGATGAAATTAGAAAGGTAACTTGTCTGTCATTCTGAGAGAGATGGGAGTCACTGAGGGTTCTGAGCAGAGGGGTGATGAACTCTGACCCGAGTTTTAAAGGCTCACTCTGGCTACTGTGAGAATGGATGGAGTGGACAAGAACCAGTGGAGAAATCTATGGCGACTACTGCAGTCATCCACGTGCGAGGTGATGGGCCTGGAGCAGGCTGGTGGCCGTGGAAGTAGAGAAGAGGTTGGATTCCTGATTTATTCTGAGGGAGAGCTGACAGGAGGTCCCATGGGTTGAATGTTGACTGAAGTTACCTAGTAGGATGACAGGACTTGGGATTGTAAGAACTATTACCAGAGAATAGTCTTCAGTGAGTTGGGAGCTTAATTTTGGTCATTTTAGAAAGATGGAAGAACCTGCTGGCAGGTGAATTGGTACAGGGGACATTCTGGAGGCAGGAAGGCTGTGTGCAGTGATCCAGGTGAGCAGTGATTAGAGTGTGATCACAGCCAGCGATTGGAGGAGGTGGTTGGATACAGCACCCCAGGGGCTCAGTCCAGGCACCTCTCTGAGTTAGATGTGGCTGGTTAAGAAAGGGAAAGGATTCTAAGATGATTCCGAATTTCTAAACTGGAGGAGGAGGATGTAATTAAGTAGTACAAAGAACGCAGAAGAAGCAGGTGCTGGGAAATGGGAGTGCCCTCTTGTGGTTTTTAAGAGCAATGGGGTAAAGCCCGATTTTGGTGAAGGTGAGGAGGTGGAGTGATGTGACTGAAAATGTAAAGCCGTTTTATCTTGGTAGAACCGAAGTCCTGGAAAAGGTTATGGGGCGGTGAGCAGAGCAAAAGTGAAACTGGGAGGAATGGAGGTGTGTGAGGGCGACAGTCGGAGTGGAAGGAAGGCGAAGGCAGAGGGCTGATATTCCCAGCTCAGCTGTGCGCCCGCCCTAGCGGGTGAGTTTCAGTAGGCCTGCGATCAAGGGAGGGGAGGGGGGACCTGTTGTCCACCCAGGTTGCGGCTTTAGGAGTCCAGGGTGCAGACTGCAGGGGCTTTTGTTTGAGGAGCGTGTTGGGATGAGGAGTTATAGTCACATGACAGATTGGGAAAACATTATCTTTCAAAAGATATTCATAGTAGAAAAATGTACGGTTTACAAAACAATGAAAAGAATCCTTCATCCTAACTCTGCCAGCCAGAGATATCTGTTGTTAAAATTTTTTAAATATAATACTTTGATGAGTGGAGAATAGTAAACACTGCTGTTCTCCTACCCAGCTTCAGAAATAAATGTTATGAATCTCTGGGCTATTGAGTCCCTGTTGTTCCCATCCTGTCAGCTCCTCCCTTCCCCTCAAATATAGCCATATATGTATGAATCCTAAACAACCTGTAGTATTATTATATATAAGTAGAGGCCCAGTGCATGAATTTGGTGGATCGGGGCCAGGCCTGTTGGGAGGAGGAGATGGTGGGAGGTTGGCCAGCCAGCCCACCCCGATTCTGGCTCTTTATATATGTATAGATTATACTTAATATAAACAATATAACACTTTATTTTTCTGTAACTTTTGTTCACTCAAAACATATGTCTGAGATTTATCTATGGTAATTCATGTGGCTCTTGAGCATTTATTTTCACTGCTGTGTGGCAGTCCATTTTTATGAAATCATTTTTCTCCAAAAGTATTTTAATGATTACATAATAGTCTAATGTATAAATGTACTATGGTTTATCTAATCTGTTCCTCTTGTTAGCCATCAGGTAGCTTTTGTTTGTTTGTTTGTTTTCCTAAAAGAATTAGCATTCAGCTCAATTTTTATACATAGTCATTATTATTTCCTTCAACGTAATGGAAGTAGAATTACTATGTGGACAATTATACATACTTTTAAGATAAAAGCAGTATTTTCTTGCTGCAGTTATTTTGAAAGAAAGGCTATCAACCCATTTCTCTCTTCATTTCAGTCTCTTTTTCAATTGCCTGCATTTCGAAGACTTGTTCTCAGCTACAGCCTGCCACAGAGTGTACTTGAAAATTGTCCCAGTCACACCGTAAGTTGTTGCTTTTGAGGAATCTTCACTGTTTAGTTCCTTTCATTCCAAAAGCTTTTAATTTTTTGGCTGAAGCTGATAACTTGATGCTCTTTGATTTGTACTAATATTGTTTTCACTTCCAAATGGCTCTTTTTCCTTCTTTGTGACAAGAAATAAGGGTTTGCAAAAATGTAAAGTTAAGTAGGAATAAAACGAGAAAAACAGTTCCATGAAAGTGGTGAGTTACCTGCCGACCTCAGCACGGGGGATGCAGAAATCACTTCTGTTGTGGCAGTGAGCAGTGAGCTGCATTAGTCACTCAGCCCTAGTGCTGCAGAGGAGGCAACCTAGTGCTGGAGGTCTGGGCTCAGAAGAGGCTTTAGCCCTGGCTGGTGTGCTCAGTGTTTAGGGCATCGGCCCTTGAGCCAAAAGGTTGAGGGTTCAGTTCCTGGTCAAGGGCAAGTACCTGGGTTGCAAGTTCGAGCCTGGGCCCCAGTCAGGGTGGATGTAGGAGGCAACCTATTGATGTGTCTCTCTCACATCGATGTTTCTCTTTCTCCCCTCCCTGCCTCCTTTCCACTCTCTCTCTAAAAATAAATGAAAAAAACATCCTTGGGTGAGGATTAACAAAGAAGACGAGAAGGATGAAGCCTCTCGCCAGCGATCTGACCCTTTCCAGGATTTCACCTGGGTGACAGATCTTCCTAACAGGAGGGAGGACGGTAGCTTCAGAAAACAATTACACTATTAACTCCCTTGCTTCTACATAGACACTCTTTCAGTTGAGGGTAATCCCCTATAGAGACCTTTCAGAGTACTTGTAACATAGTTTGAGACCTGACCCTGGTCTAGATCTAGGTAAATATAAATGTAAGGAGTGACCGTTGACAACTTTTCTCTTTATATGTTGTAATTTTCCAAGTAAGAGGTTGTAAGAGTACACATTGCTGTGTTTTCTACAGGAAAAGAGAAATATCATGTTTATGCAAGAGCTTCAGTATTTGTTTGCTCTGATGATGGGATCAAATCGCAAATTTGTAGACCCTTCGGCAGCCCTCGATCTCTTAAAGGGAGCATTCCGATCACCGGAGGAACAGCAGGTACAAGGTTTTCCCTCAAACTCTGGAGTTTGAAATCATGCCTAACATTACAGTCGTGTTTATTTTAACCGTGTAATAAACTGTGAACATGAGTAAGCAGGCCTGTGGGTGCCTACCTTTGCCCTTTATAATGTCTAAGGAACAGGTGGTAAAAAGGGTGTGTTGTCTGGGGAAGCTGGCAGTTCTAAAAAGAAGAAGTAGTAGTAGAAATAACAATTACAAAGAGGCTGTTGAAGTAAGGAGATTGGAAAATAGCTCAGTGAGTGCTAGCAAAGAGTCACTGAGAAAAACAAAGTCCTTTGTCTACATGTTTGCTGGGGTGCAGACCATTTAACCCTGAGTTCAGCAACTCTGAGCAATCTTCTGGATATTAGTAACTTCTTTTCCCCACCTCCTATTTGGAAACAAAGCTCTCATTATTAGTGCAGCTTCTTCCTCATAAAAGTATTTTTTTTTTCTCTAAAAGTCCTACAGTTCTGCAAAATCTCGAAACATTTTACAAAAGTTTTCTTTCTCCATTCAGATCTCATAAATTCTAAAGTACTACAGTGTGTTCTTTGGACATTTTTAAAAAGTCCTAACTGGAAGATTTAGTTTATTTGTTACAAAAGGAGGTGGCTGGAAGTGGCAGCGTTCCAGTTTCCTCCTAGCCACAACTTAGAGGCTGCCTAGTGTGCCTTTTGTTGCACCTTTGGTAGCTGGTCCCAGTGTTCCATGTACCTTCTTGATAGGTGGCCTTAAAATAGAAATCTTTGCATGGTAATAGAATCGTAGTGATTGGTGGGATAAAGTAAATGTTTGTTTCCCTAAGTATAGTGTGGGGTCTAACGCCTATGCAATTTGTTACCTTTCTTATAGCAAGATGTGAGTGAATTCACACACAAGCTTCTGGATTGGCTGGAGGATGCATTCCAGCTCGCTGTTAATGCTAAGTGAGTGTCGAGGATCTGTTTGTACATCCTTCCTGCTCACAGTGGCCCAGTGAGAATTATGATAAGGGGGAACAATACTCATCTTAAGTAAAAATTGCTGGTTTTGCCCAACTGGTGTGGCTCAGTGGTTGAATGGTGACCTATGAACCATGAGGTCATGGTTTGATTCCTGGTCAGGGCATAGGCCCAGATTGCAGGCTCAGTCCCCACTAGGGGACATGTGGGAGGCAGTCGATCAATGATTCTATCTCATCATTGATGTTTCTATCTCCCTTTCTCTTCCTCTCTGAAATCAATAGGAAAAAAAAAAAAGAAAGAAAAGAAAAGAAATTCTGGTTTTTACCAAACTTCATGGGGTAGCTACTCATATTTGTCATTGTGCATCCCCATTGCCTTTGGTTTTTCTCTTTGAAGATATAGATAATCATATTAACCCACAATTTTTTTACTAAATGGGCCATAATTATTAACTTTGTTACAGCCATAGCCTGTGCTGTAAAATGTGTTAAAAGGTTAAATCGTAGATGTGAACATGGTGGAATAGTATAGATCATTAAATTTGATCTAAGGCAACTGGTGTAATCTGTGTAGACTGTTAGAGAACAGCTTTTAGTCATGTGAGTCATTGGCAGAAGTGAAATTCAGAGCAAAAATACAAGTATCCCTCACCCAATATAGATGCTGAGGAATTTGCTTTCTAAATTGTCATAACTTTGGGTAGAAGAAATGTATATCATTAAACAGCTTTGCAAATGGAAATGTACATAATTAACAATTTAAGGTAGGCTTGTAGATATAAACTACAGTTGACCTTAGAACAACATGGGTTTGAACTGTGCATATCCATATATACATGAATTTTTTTTTCAATGAATATACTAGAAAACATTTTTTGGAGATTGGTGACAATTTGAAAAAGCTTGAGATGAACCATATAGCCTAGATATATAAAAAAAAAATTAAGAAAAACTTAGGTATGTC
Source organism: Myotis myotis (assembly GCF_014108235.1). Lineage (NCBI taxonomy): Eukaryota > Metazoa > Chordata > Mammalia > Chiroptera > Vespertilionidae > Myotis > Myotis myotis. Next base: position 5,355,820 of record NW_023416314.1, read on the forward strand.
ATGAATGTGGAAAATAGTGTATTATTTTCTTTTATAATTTTCTTAACATTTTCTTTTCTTTAGCTTATTTTATTATGAAAATACAGTAAGTAATACATAACATACAAAATGTGTGTTAATCAACTGTTTATGTTACTGGTAAAGCTTAAGGTCAACAGTAGGTTATAAGTAGTTAAGTTTTGAGAGTCAAAGTTATACATGGATTTTCAACTTAGTCCCTAACGTCCTCATTGTTTAAGGGCCAACTGTGTTTTCATTCCTTGACTATCATGCCACTGGGAAAGCTTTTTCTGTTTATTTGCGGAACTGCGCAAGAAGGTGCACTCTCATCTGTGTACTACTTTTATACCCTGTGTACCTTGGAGAGCTGTATCTGTATCTCTTATGTATGTATCGAATGTACAGATACATGTATTAGGCTTTCAGCCAGGGATCAGGCCTTACTGTCCTTGTGCTTTCAGGTTTTAGCATCTACTTGTCCAATGAATGTGTGAGCTGAAATAATCTATTACTTATTTTAGACCATACCTGGCTCTTTGTTTAAATGAAAAGGTAGTGTTTTTGCTTTTGAATGATGGTTGGGTTTAGTGTAGTGCTTATCTGATCCAAATGATACCAAGTTGTCTCCTTTTTTTAAAAGCAGCAATCCCAAGAACAAATCTGAAAATCCAATGGTGCAGCTATTCTACGGTACTTTCCTCACTGAAGGGGTTCGTGAAGGTAAATTCTCTGCTGTAACTGTTAATGCTAGTCCTGTGACCAATTCTATATTACTGTGACAATTTGGGGAGGCAGTGTAGTGAAAGGCTTGGGAATCAGATGCAGGTCTGAGTGTTGGTTCTGCCTCTTAGAAGCTGTATAACTGTGGACAAATTATGTGAGGTCCTGGATCCTCAGTGACTTCATCTATAAGATGGGCCCAGTCAGGGAGCTCTGTTGGTTAGAATGTCATCTCCATACACCAAGGTTGTGGGTTTGACCCCTGGTCAGGGCATATACAAGACTCAACTAATGAATGCATAAATAAGTGGAACAACAAATTGATCTCTCTCTCTCTCTCTCTTTCTCGTCAATCAGTAAAAAATTTAAAAAGATGGGCCTGATCATTATCTCAGAGATGTTATATTAAATTGTGTAATATTTGTACTACCCAAATCTAGTATTAATTTTAGATACACAGTGATGCTACTCAATTTTCTGTTCTTTCAAATGTAATATCTAATCTGAAAAGGTTTTATTGTGTTAGACTGCCAGAAATGTTTGTCTACTATAGAAGCTTCATGTTGGCTACATGAGGTTTTTTTCTTTTTTTCAACTATAGAGAATTTTGAACACATAGAAATAGACCAATATAAAAACCTCCATAAACTCAGCAACCATTAGCCTATGGCCAATCATTCGCCATGTAACCCCTGTCTACTCTTATCTCTCTGACATTCTTCTTAAAACAATCCAATATCACTTTCACACCAAAAAATAGCATTTCTTATATCAAATATCTAGTCAGCGTTCAAATTGTTAACTTGTATAGTTATATATAGAGCTAGAGTGTTTATTTTTATTAGTACAGTTTCTCTTAATTAGGATCCGAATGTGGTGCGTTTATGATTCATTGATATGTTTTTTAAGCCTCTTTTCAAAATCTGTAGATTCTTCTTCTTCAATCTATTTTCCTTGAAATGTTTTTTGTTTTGTTTTGGTTTTTAAGAAAGCGGGCTGTTTGTTCTCTAGTATTTGTATTTCCCACACTCTGAAATTTTGCTGCTTGCATATCCATGATATAAATTAGTAGTTGGATCTAGACTTTGACTGGATTCACGTAAGGTTCCCCCCCACACCCCCTGAAATATATTTTTGTTTATTTCAGAGAGGAAGGGAGAGGGAGAGAGGGATAGAAACATCAGTGATGAGAAAGAATCATTGGTCGGCTGCCTCATGCACTTCCCTTACTAGGGATCGAGCCCGCAACCTGGGCATGTGCCCTGACTGGGAATGGAACCGTGACCTCCTGGTTCATAGGTCTACGTTCAGCTACTGAGCCACACCAGCTGGGCTGGGTAAGGCTTTTTTAGGCAAGACAAATACATAGGTCGCGGGATAGTCTTGGTCAGGAGGCATTTACTGTCTGCTTGCGTTTCTTTTTGCAGTGTTAGCAGTTGCCAGTGGTCTGGGCCTGGATTCACTGGTTCATTAGCGGTTGCCACACAGGCTTAAATGCACTACAGATCAGTTGTCAGGATGTTGCTGAATTAAGAAGACATTGTCTCTGGTACCAGAAAAAAGGGCTTTAGATTATGCTATGCTAGTGATGTCTTTTAAAAATCAATCTGTTTCTTTGTCTAGGAAAGCCCTTTTGTAACAATGAGACCTTCGGCCAGTATCCCCTTCAGGTAAATGGCTATCACAACTTAGACGAATGTTTGGAAGGGGCCATGGTGGAGGGTGACATTGAGCTGCTTCCTTCCGACCATTCAGTGAAGTACGGACAAGAGGTGAGTTGGGTATTTTATTTGGTGCACCAACCACAAAGCCAGTTAAATAGGACTGAGCTTTTTGGCCAGTCGTTTTCCCATCACATAGCTTTACGTGTAACAAAACTTAAACTTGTCTGAGATCTCTCATGAGTTGATATGAGTTGGTGAGTCTTACTATTGGATAAATAAATTCTTTACTGAAAGTATGAATTTGGAGTCTGAGTTACTCATATAAGGTTGTATGCTGCTGCTGATATTTCAAGTGTGATCAAGTTTCTCTCTTTCTGTTGAAGCCTACCTGTACCTGAGTAGGGAGAGCGCACTGCCTCCATATTTTCGGAGGGTAAAAGTACAGTGATTAACTCCTATGGTATGCCATTTAGAATATTTTCCCTATTATAGTATTTACTGTTTTCCATTGTAACTTCTGCCTTTACTTTAATTTTTTTTTAATTTTGCATTTATTTATTTTTGTGGGTTGGAAAGAAATGGGACATTAAAGGGAGAACAAGGGTAATTAATATCTCAAGACTTCAGCTGGGTTAAGAATTACTAAGTTGCATTTGCAGTAGCATTATTGTCAGTACCACACAGCTCAGATTATTCTCTTCTCATCATCCATTTTGAGAAAAAATTATGGCTTATATGATGAGTCCAGCTCAATAATTACTGTAGGAGGAAGGAAAGCTTTCTTGAGTTAAAATAGGGAACATAGCATGAGCCTTGTCAAAGTGCATTAGCGGTAGGGCAGGGCTAGGATCTGGAGAGAGGAACTGCTTCCCTAACTTTTCAAGGAAGTTACCAATTCATGATTGAGGAGCTGCATGGAGCTGATGGTGTGCTTTCAAAAGAGAGGGCATGCTCACCAGTTACTTAGCCTTCTGGAGACCTTTATTCAAGGATGGGAACTATATATATATATATGAAAATCATTATGCTTGTTTAGATTTAGCCCTGAGGTAGTCAGACAGGCTATCTGGATTCACCTCAGCCCGACGAGGGCATGCGAAGGGAACCGCTGTTTGTACCTTTGGTAAAGGGAATATTTTAAAGCTGTCATGCAGACCTCTGGCCTACAGGTGAATTGAACAGAAAGGCCTTTCCTGTTCTAGCTTTTCCTCATCTATGGTCAGTGACAGTTGAGATCGTATTTAAAAGTCAGGGCTTTCTTTTCTTGAAACTCAAGGTAACATTATAGGTTCATATGTTAGGAGAAGTCTAAATTGTTGGAATTGAGAGATTTTCTCAGGAATTTGAGAATTCATTATCATAAGGCTATTTCAAGTTTCCTTTCTAGACAGAAAGGGGATTCAAGTTATGGTTAATAGACTGTATAGACCACACATATTGGTCTTTTTAGCTGATTCATGGAGACAATTGTCCCCTTATATGCTGCTTAGATTATAATTTATAATTCTTTGGCTAGGCTGCCATTTTCTTTAGGTTTCAAATCTATTTTGAGTACTGAGGACTTAATGAATAAATTACATAGGTGCTTGTGCATTCACATATTTAAGGGTGGTTATTTCTGAGATAATAGTTGAGCTGGAGTAGTGAGGAATGTTTAACCATATTTTCAATGAGGGCATGATTCTAAGTGGTCATTTCCTTTAGGATTTGAGATTAAACACGAGTGTAGAATGAGTTTGATTTGAATATAAATTCTATACCAAAAATACAGATTTATGAGGGATATTTTAAATCTAGCTATTGCCATTTCCTGAAAATAACTTGTTTCTCTCACATTTCTACTCCTGACATAGTGTTGGTTTACAAAACTACCTCCAGTGTTAACCTTTGAACTCTCAAGATTTGAGTTCAATCAGTCCCTTGGTCAGCCAGAGAAAATTCACAATAAGCTGGAGTTTCCTCAGATTATTTATATGGACAGGTGAGTTCTGTGATTGATTGTCTTAAGATACATTGCAGCAGAAGTGAGCCCATACTAGTATATTGTGCATATGAATCACCTGCAGGCTTGGATTTAGTGATCTAGGTTGGGAACCAAGAGTTTGTACTTCCAAGAAGTTTTCAGGGCTATGCTAATGGTGCTTCTGGTCTCTGGTTTATGATTGTGATTTTGGGATTCTCCTTGCATGTGTCAGTGATTTGTTCCCTAAATATTACTGAGTAGTATTTCATTCATTGTAAGGATGTACCACTGTATTTTTTCTATTCAGCAATTGATGGGCATTTCAGATGTATCCATTTTTAGGATATTATGAGTAAAGTTGCTGTGAACATTTACTTAAAAGTCTTGGTGTGGGTTTTAGTGCTTCTGTGTAAAAATATTCAGGAGTGAGATTGCTGGGTTGTATGAAAAGTGTATGTTTAACTTTATAAGAAAATTTTCAACTTTTTAAAAAAATTTTATTTTTTAAAGTTTTATAAATAGTAGTACATATGTCTCCTTTTTCCCCCATTGACCTACCCCTGGCACATGCCCTCACACTCCCCCCTCACCCCCAGTGTCTTGCATCCATTGGTTATGCTTATATGCATTCACACAAGTCCTTCGGTTGATCTCTTACCTCCCCCCCAACCCTCCCTTGCCTTCCCGCTGTAGTTTGACAGTCTGTTCAATGTTTCTTTGCCTCTGTATCTATTTTTGTTCATCAGTTTGTAACGTTCTCTATATTCCACAAATGAGTGAAGTCATGTGGTATTTATCGTTCACTGACTGGCTTATTTTGCTTAGCATAATGCTCTCCAGTTTCATCCATGCTGTTGCAAATGGTAAGAATTCCTTCTTTTTTACACCAGCGTAGTATTCCATTGTGTAGATGTACTACAGTTTTTTTGGTTTGTTTTTTTTTTTGCTTGAGGCTATTTTTTAGCCCAAATTTTATTATTATATGAATTCTAGCTCAAAGCCCTTTCTCTATAACAAATTTATTCCATTGTGTAGATGTACTACAGTTTTCGAATCCACTCATCTGCCGATGGGCATTTAGGCTGTTTCCAAATCTTAGCTATTGTAAATTGTGCTGCTATGAACATAGGGGTGCATATATCCTTTCTGATTGGTGTTTCTGGTTTCTTAGGATATATTCCTAGAAGTGGGATCACTGGGTCAAATGGGAGTTCCACTTTTAATTTTTTGAGGGAACTATCATACTGTTTTCCACAGTAGCTGCACCAGTCTGCATTCCCACCAGCAGTACACGAGGGTTCCTTTTTCTCCACATCCTCTCCAGTACTTGTCTGTTCGTTGATGCCATTCTGGCAGGTGTGAGATGGTACCTCATTGTTGTTTTGATTTGCATCTCTTGGATGATTAGTGACTTTGAGCATGTGTTCATATGTCTCTTGGCCTTCTGTATGTCCTCTTTTGAAAAGTGTCTATTTAGGTTCTTTGCCCATTTTTTGATTGGATTGTTTATCCTCCTTTTGTTAAGTTGTATGAGTTCCCTGTAAATTTTGGAGTTTAAACCCTTATTGGAGGGAACATTGGCAAATATGTTCTCCCATGCAGTGGGCTTTATTGTTGTTTTGTTGATGGTTTCGTTTGCTGTGCAGAAGCTTTTTATTTTGATGTAGTCCCATTTGTTTATTTTCTCCTTAGTTTCCATTGTCTTAGGAGCCGTATCAGTAAAGATATTGCTATGACATGCCTGCTATTTTGCTGCCTATGGCTTCTTCTAAGATATTTAGGGTTCCCGTGTGTATGCGGTGAGAAACAGAGTCCCCACGTGTGCACGCCGAGAGTCAAGTCACTGGTGTGCAGTGTGGCCTCTGGCGCCGAGAATCAGGGTCCCCAGTCTGCTTGGGGGGCTGGGTTGCACAGCCTCCATGTGTCGTGCGCCGCGGGAAACAGACTCCCTGTGTGCCTGCGCCCAGAGTCAAAGTCAGGTAGCACAGCTGCCCTGCATCGACAGGAAGCCTGGTTGCGTGCTGCAGGAAACAGATTTCCCGTGTGCGCACGTGCCCAGAGCCAAAGTCAAGTCGCACAGCCGCCCTGTGTCGGCAGGAGGCTTGCTGGCGCACCGTGGGTCTAGGAGGTTCTGTTCTGCTGCGGTGAGCTGACAGGGAGGGGATTGGGCTCTGTGGCTCTCAGAAATCTGCAGCCTGGATGTCTGTAGTCTTGGTGTCTGTGGGTCTGTTGCTGTGGTAGCAGGTCTTTGTCCCAAGTGGCTGTAGGGTCCCAGTTTGCGTCTGAGGCCAGACTGGGTGGTGGTGAGACTTGGATCCTAGTCGCAAGCAGTTCTGCCCTTCAAGATGGCCTGGTTTCTGTGCAGGCACTGGCCAACCCCGTGGCAGTGGCAGCGGGGTTTCGCAGACACCAATATGTGTATTAAAGTTAGCCATTATAATGGGTTTGTAGGGATATCTTATTTAAAATTTATATTTCCCTGATAACTAATGATGTTGAGCATCTTTTTATGTACTTAATGGTCATTTGTATATTTTCTTTTGTGAAGTGTCTGTTCAAACCTTTTGTCTACTTCCTTAACTGAGTTGTTGTGTTCGTACTGACTTTAAGGGTTTTTAAAAATATATTTTAGATTCAAATCCAGATATTTCCCGTCCCCTTGCCTCTTCCATTTTCTTCCAGTCTTTTTAGAAGAGCAGGAGTTTTAGTTTTGATGAAGTGTAATGTATCAGTTTTTCTTTAATAGTTTGTGCTTTTTATGTTTTAATTAAAAAATCTTTGCCAAACCGAAGGTCACTTTTTATGTTTTAATTAAAAAATCTTTGCCAAACCGAAGGTCACAAAGATTTTCTTTTTTTTCCTTTCTGAAAATTTGTAATTTTAACTCTTAAATTCATGTTTATGACTCTTTTAGAGTTTATATTTGTATATAGTGTGAGAGAAAGATTTTTTTTTTTTTTAATAAGAGGGGAAAGATGGCATATGGGTGTCCAAATTATTCTAGCACCATTTGTTGAAAAGACACTCCTTTCCCTCATTGAACTACCTTGATACTCTGTCAGAATCAATTACATTTATATTTGTGGGTCTATTTCTGGAGTCTCTGTTCTGTCTATTGCCTAATCTTATGTCAGGTCCACATTGTCTCGATTACTGTGGTTTTATTATATAAATCTTGACCTCAGTATAAGTTCTCAAACTTTCTTTTTTCAAATTGTTTTGGTTATCCTGGTAACTGCATTTCTTTCTTTTTTTCTTTTTCCTTTTAATCTTTATTGGTAAAAGTATTACATAGGCCCTTCTTTTCCTCCCATTAACCTCTTCCAGCCCGCTCCCATCCTCATCCCACCCCCCCTACCCCCCCAGGCCCTCACCACCCATTGTCTGTGTCCACAAGTTATGCATCCTTTGCATTTCTATATAAATATTAGAATCAGCTTGTCAGTGATTGGGATTTTGATTGAGATTGTATTGAATCTATAGATCAGTTTGGGGAAATTGACTTAACAATTCTTAGTACTTCAATCCATGAACATAGTATAGCTCCATTTATTTAATTTTTTGTGTGAATTTCTCTTAACAGTGTTTCATAGTTTTTAGTGTACAGGTCTTGCACATATCTAATTGTTTGTCCCTAAATTCATGTTTAATCTACACTAATAAAAGAGAAAAATGGTAATTGGCGTACGGCGCTACCCTTTTCATTGGCTAATCAGGGCTATATGCAAATTAACTGCCAACTAAGATTGGCAGTTAACTGCCAACAAGATGGCGGTTAATTTGCATATGTAGGCACAATGCAGGGAGGCGAAAGGGAAAGCAGGAAGAAGCCCCCTGCCACTGACAGTGATCGGAAACCCAGGGGGGAGCTAAGAGCTGGGGGGCGGGGCAAAGGCGGCCCTGGGGCTGCCTTTGCCCTGCCCCCCAGCCATGATCGGAGAATCAGGCGCCTTTGCCGCCCTGGCCAGTGATAGCAGGAAGTAGGGGTGGAGCCAGCGATGGGAGCTGGGCACGGTCGAAGCTGGCAGTCCCAGGAGCTAGGGGTCCCTTGCCTGGGCCTAAAGCGAAGCCCACAATCGCGGGGCCGCTGCCACTGCGGGTCCCCGCTGCCCGGGCCGGATGCCTAGGCCAGAGGCGTTAGGCCTGGGCAGGGGCAGAGCCTGCAACCACGGGGAGCTGGGGGTCCCCTGCCCAGGCCTGACACCTCTGCCGGAGGCCTCAGGCCTGGTCAAGGGGCCAATCCGGTGATTGGTGATCAGAGGGTGATGAGGGTCAACTCCTCTGGCTGAGGCATCAGGCCTGGGTGGGGGGCGGAGCCGGGGATTGGGGGGATATGATGGTCCCCTTGCCCAGGCCTGAAGCCTGGGTCAGAGGCGTCAGGCTTGGGCAGGGGGTGGAGCAAGCGATCAGAGGGAGATGGGGGTCCCCTGCCCAGGCATGATTCCTGGGCCAGAGGCCTCAGGCCTGGGCGGGGGCCAGAGCCAGTGATCGGGGGGAGATGGGGTTCCCCTGTCCTCTGGCGGAGGCGTCAGGCCTGGGCAAGGGGCCGATCAGGCGATCGGAGGGTAATGGGGGTCTATGCCTCTGGCCGAGGCATCAGGCCTGGGCAAGGGGCCGATCCTGCGATTGGAGGGTGATGGGGGTCAACGCCTGAGGGCTCCCAGTATGTGAGAGGGGGCAGGCTGGGCTGAGGGACACCCCCCCAACACACACCCAGTGCACGAATTTCGTGCACCGGGCCCCTAGTTTTATTATAATTGTGTATCTTTTACCTCATTGCCTCCAGGCTATGCCTCCAGAGGTAATGCTTTCAGTAGTCTTAACCATTAAGTGTTGTGATGTTAACTGTGTGTTTTCATAGATCCCCTTTGTCAAATTGAGTAAGTTTCCTTGTGTCCCTAGTTTGCTGAGATTTTGTGTTATTAATGTTCTTAAATATAAATTGTGATTTTGGGCTTATTTGCTTAGATACATGTACAGAAGCAAAGAGCTTATTCGAAGTAAGAGAGAGAGTATTCGAAAGTTGAAGGAGGAAGTGAAAGTCCTGCAGCAAAAACTGGAAAGGTAAGTTATGGATAACTCTGTGCTTATAAATATAAGAGTAGAACATTAAAATCAGATAATTTGTTTATATTTAAAAACTAGAGGCCCAGTGCACAAATTCATGCACAGGTGGGGTCTCTTGGCCTGGCTGGTGATTGGAGTTGTCTCGCCCAGTCCTGATCGGGACTGGCTAGCCCGGGGGAGGGATTGTAAGAGTTTGGCTGGCCGTGGGAAGTTGGCTGTGGGAGCGCACTGACCATCCAGCCAGCTCGGGGAGGGACCGCGAAAGGTTGGTCGGCCCCAGCAGCCCACTGACTACCAGGGGGCAGCTCCTGTGTTGAGCGTCTGCCCCCTGGTGGTCAGTGTGCATTATAACAACTGGTGCCGTTCAGTTGATTTGCATATTAGCCTTTTATTATATAGGATATAGATAGATTAATTCAGAGTTTAAGTATTAACTAGTGTATTTTATAAAATAAGAATTTTTTTCCCTAAGGGTGAAGCAGTTTTCAAGATGAGCTAAGAGTATCCATGGGCAAACAGGGGACTTACGTGACCCTGAGCCGCAGTCATTGGCAGTGTATTTCAGAGGATCCACATTTTGATTTTATAGCCCTTTACTTTTTTCCACTGTCCTTGCCATCTTTTTCACAAACACGAGAGAGGTAATGTCGTTGTGTTCCTCTCCCGTTGTCTTGGGAAAGCAGTTTCTGAATCTCTGGGGAAGGTAAAAACAAAAAACAATGCTGCTCTACCTAGAGTTGGGCTAACATTAAAAGGGCTAATATTTCTGACACGGACAAAGTCCTTTGTCGTATAGAGGATTCAGTCCCTTTTGTTTGTTTACATTATTTCTGTGGAATCACTCCTATGACTTCCTAAGGGGGAGTCAATGTAATTTCTTTTTAGTCAAGATAGAACCTATTGATTTAGCATTTCAGAAAGAATCCCATACAATGTTAGTGGCTTTCCCCTTTTATCTGCTTAACAATTTTGCTGCTATCACCACCCCATCTCTACCCACTCTATTGCTAGGTCATTAATTTTCCTAAGAGGCAACACTGCATACCCTCTAATGTGGTTGACTTTGATTGCTCTGTACATATTTTCCACTAGTGTTTTCATTTCATAATGTCCTTCTAAATATAGAAACAATTTTCCTTCTTCCTAGTTCTATACCCCTTTCTTCCCCCTACCTCTCATTTTATTCAGAATAGAAAAATGTGAAGTGACTCTATCCTTTGTAAATAGAATCCCAGTATTACAGAGTTTACCAGTATCAATCGGTCAATTTAATTATTTTACCATTTAAACTTTGTCTACTATAGTGAACTGTAGAATTCATTAAAGTAAATTTCTTTAATGACTCTAATATATGCTAGTAATGGCAGAATATTGGGTATTATTAAAATAATTTGTTATTTTGGTTACATATTTCAGGTATTAATTATCCCAAAGAAATCTTTAATAATTTATGCCTGGCCTATGCTGTTTTTGAGTGTATGAATAATAGGATACTTAGGACTCCACTCAAAAAAAGATTTGCTAGTTTTCGTAAACTCTGACCTTTATCAATACCTAAATACCTACTTACCATTTCCAGCTTTCTTTCATTTTTTCCTAATAATTGCTGAGTGGTTGATCTAAAGGGCAGCAAAGAAAAAACCCGTGGGTACTAGTTCACCAGCATTATTTTCAGATTTGAGTACTGGTAATATCTCTATTTTCCTTTCAGAAACAGCATTTACTTTTATGTCCAGAGCCCAAATGTGATAAGATATCAAGAAAAAACATAACTGGCATGACTTTGGTTAGAAGCCCATTTGTAATATTTTCTGCCAGGTATAAAAGTTTAGATTGTTATGAATTTTTATTTTTGTAGTTAGAGATTTTTGCCCTATGGACTGTTTGAATAATGGGTTAAATATTGTGTAGTGTTTAGAAATAGCCTTTCCATCAACTCTTCACACCACAACAGATCTTTTGTCAGCAAGCCTCAAAATATAAGACAGACAAGGCCAATAGAGTACCACTGTCTTTGCCTCGTAGGTATGTGAAGTATGGCTCGGGCCCAGCCCGGTTCCCACTCCCCGACATGTTGAAATACGTGATTGAATTTGCTAGTACAAAACCTGCCTCAGAAAGCTCTACGTCTCAGAGTGACACAAGCATGACAGCACCACTTTCTCCAGAGCATTGCCCGGTATCTGACCTGACATCTAAGGAAAGGTAATGAAAAAAAGTTTTATTAGTATATGTATATATATTTTTGGTTTATTTGTACTGTGCACCTTCTTTCCATCTGATTAACGCTCACCCCATATGAGCTTGAGGTTTTGAACTCTTTGTCTTAAAGGGAAGGATTTTGCCAACTCTCCCTTGAGAGAGTGTTCCTAATTCCCACCAGTGCACTCACCTGCCCGTAGGAGGGTTGGGGTTATTTCAGAGCTTCCTGAACTTGTTTTGGGCTAGCTGCCAGCGGTCTTTCTAAGAGGAAACTTCAGCCCTGCTCTTCCAAACATCTTATTCTTGCTGCTGAAAATATGCATGACTAAGTAAACATTAAGGAAAGAGATTTATTCATAAATAGAAAACTAACACGTGAAAAGAACTGGCTCGTAGTTGAAGAGGACAGCCTAGAGGGGCTTATCTAGGGAAGGAAACGGGGAGATCAAAGCTCAGGAGCCCTCTGCTTCTGCTCTGGCCCAGCCACATGCAACAACCTTTGTAACCTGGAGGAACCATTAGGGTCAGCTCGGAGTAAACTTGACGTGTGCCTTGACTAATAAAACAAAACACTAGAACCTGTTTGAAAAGGTTAGATTTTTTTGTTTTGTTTGTTTGTTTTAAATATTTTTTTATTGATTTCAGAGCAGAAGGGAGATGGAGAGAGAGATAGAAACATCAATAATGAGAGAGAATCATTGATTGGTTGTGTCCTGCACGCCCCACAATGTGGATGGAGCCCGCAACATGGGCGTGTACCCTGACCGGAATTGAACTGTGACCTCCTGGTTCATAGGTCAATGCTCAATCACTGAGCCACGCCAGTCGGGCTAAATTTTTTTAAAAAGAAAGATCAGGTCTTTACTGCAAGATCATTCAAACATCACGCAGCAGCAGTTCCTTCAGTACATTGCAAAGTACTTCTCAGGGCCAGGGCCCCACACCGTAGTTTATTTCATAAAGTGACATCTCAAAAGTAGTGTGGCCACTGTTGAGGTTCACATCAGCTTTCCATTGGAGGGGAGGGGTAAGTCAGCTCATCTGAAAGCATCAGCACTTTTGGTGATGGGGAGAGGGTCAGCTCTAATGCTGGTATTCTCAGGGGGAGAGGGGGCAAGGATGAGGTGGACTGAAGTGAGCGCCTCCAGGCCTCACTCCTGCCATCTCCTGGGGCACTTTCTGGAATATAGAATATATTCACAGGGCTGGAGAAACAAGGCCAGGTTCAGGCAGCACTGCCCACCCCAGACCAGGCTCCTGCCCACTCAGGAATCTGCGGCAGTTCAGGCTCCGATCGGGCTGTGTTTGCGGTGGAGCAGCAATGCCACTGTGTGTGTATGTGGCAGGTAGGATGGGGATAAGGAGTTATCTTTGATTTTCTTTCTTTCACACCACACATCGAATCTATTGGCATATCCAGGATCTTTCACTTCTCACCACCTACATCACCTCATGGGTTCAGTCCACCGACATCCATCGTTTGGCTTATGGCAGTGGCCTCCTAATTGGTCTCTCCCACCCTGTAGTCCTTCAGCATGTGAGCCAGGATGACTCCCCCCTTTAAAATAGGTCCGATCATGCCCCTCTGCCTAAAGCCTTGGAGGGGCTGCTATCTCCCTCAGCACAAAAGCCAGCGCCCTTCCTGTGGCCCACAGCCCCTCCACCCCTCTGACCTTGTTTCTGGCTGCCGCCTCTCCTCTCCTCTGGGCTCTGCTATTTCCTGGTGCGTCAGGGATGTTCCCATGGCAGGGTCTTTGCATTTTGTCTTCCTTCTTGAACCACAGAGCTCGCCTCATGGCTTCCCCTCTCCCTTCCTTCACATCAGATGTCACCTTGTTTGTGGGACTCGCTTGGCCATCCTGTGTGAAGCAGTATACTCCCCAGCGTAGCACTCCCAGATTTATTGTTCTCTGTAGTAGTTAGGGTCTGCCCATGCCATATGCTTACTCTTTAATATGTAAGTCCCATGAAGCCAGGGACTCTGCTTTGTTTCCTGCTGTGTCCCTAGCACCTGGCACAGCACAGGTGTTCAACAGATATTTGCTGACTGAGTGAGTGAGTGCCCATGTACCACTCACTGCGCAATGCTCCCTGCTCCTGGGGGTCTGCCACCAACTAGAGATCCAAAGGACACACAGTTCTGTCTCCCAGCCTGGACCAGCCTTGGGGATTGCAAACCACTGTAGAGGGTCTGCCTCCTCCTCAGGGATCCTGACGACCCCGGCACAAAGCACACCTTCCCCAGCATAATTGCCACCATCCCATGAACTGACAGAAACACCTAAAAGGAGCCAGCATGGAGACCTGGCCTCTGCCCAGAATTCTGGCCTGGGTCACTGCAAACAGAAAATGAGAGAAAGAGACTGATTCTGGGGCACACTTTTTTGTTTGTTTGAAGAAGCCATTTATGAGGATTACAGACAAATTAGGTTCTGGTTGTTTAACCTGGTCTGGATTTCCCCAGGTCGGGGATGGGGTGGAGATCAAGCTGGCTTCACTGCAAACAGCACACGGTGGACACTAAACAAACAGCTGATGAATACACTATTTGAGCTAGAGGCCTTGGGAAGGAGCACTCGGAACTCCGGGCCTTCAACAGGCAGGGCTTGCTCTGGGCCACAGACAGAATCAAGAGTTCTGTATAAAAAGATTTATGGGGAGGTTTCAGGGAAAGTATTTTCCATTTCAATATATGAAACAGTATTTTTGCACTCTGGGCAGTTTTGGGCATTACTTTATTAAGATTGTGTGAGAGAATATAGAACTTTTCAGCAAGGGTGCTCCTTATTACATTTCGGGATGAGGGTTTCCTTGTGAGAAGACAGCACCCAGTGGGTAATGGAGAAGAGGCCCTCAGAGACGCTGGAACCGTGCAGTCTCCTGCCCGTCATCTGAGGTGCACCCCTGGGGTTCTGATGCTCCCACCCGGCTTTTCCTGCCTCCTGGAGAAGGCACACAGCTTTATCTAAGGCCCCCTTGATGGAGCTTCTTCTCGGGCCTTAAGGAAAATGCCTGAGGAGACCAGGCCTGGACTCCCAAGCCCCTCTGGATAAAGCTATGCAGAGATCTGAAGGACCCTCTGGAAGAAGATACGGAGTGATCTGAAGGACCCCCTGGAAGAAGCTATGGAACCATCTGAAGGACCCCCTGGAAGAGGCTACGGAGCCATCCGAAGGAAACCCTAGAGAAGCTACAGAGCGATCTGAAGGACCCCTGGAAGAAGCCACGGAGCCATCTGAAGGACCCCCTGGAAGAAGCTACGCAGCGATCTGAAGGACCCCCTGGAAGAAGCTATGCAGCGATCTGAAGGACCCCCTGGAAGAGGCTATGGAGCTGATCTGAAGGACCCCCTGGAAGAAGCTATGCAGTGATCTGAAGGACCCCCTGGAAGAAGCTATGCAGTGATCTGAAGGACCCCCTGGAAGAAGCTATGCAGTGATCTGAAGGACCCCCTGGAAGAGGCTATGGAGCTGATCTGAAGGACCCCCTGGAAGAAGCTATGCAGAGATCTGAAGGACCCCCTGGGGTTGTTCCTGGGGAGGCCTGGAGAGTCATCCTGTGAGATCCAGTTCTTGCTTTCAGGACTGATGAGTGAGGAAGCCCCCAGGCTCAGCCCAGCTCTGTCACCTGCTGGCTCCTCCCTCGCCACCTGTGCTCACAGGATAGAGGGTTGGGGTCTGAAGTGCTTCCGAGTGACAGCTTGTGCAGTGCCCAGGTGCTGCAGGCCCAGGATGCCAGGTGCCTGGCAAAGTGGCTCCTGCTTGTGGCCACCGTCTTGAGTTTGAGAGGCTGCTTGGGCAGGGCGGGGCTCTGCAGGCACATCGAAGTGCGGGTGTGTGCTGGTTGGTGTCAGGCAGTGGCGGAGGGTGGGGGAGGCCTGCAGCATGGGAATCTGTCTCTTGGCTCAGTCCGTTAGTTGGCACCGAGTTTACCTGGGCTTTGTTGAACTCCGACAACACCTCCTGCAGAGATGAGTTTGAATCATCAGCATTTACTGTTCCCAGGTCTGAGTCATAGGACATGGGCTCCTCAGAAGGATCTGGGATCTTGGAGCCATTTTCTTGGAGTAGGCAGCTATCGGAGTCTAGGCTGCAGGACAGTTGGGAGGAACTGGTATGTCCAGGCTGAGGAAGGAGGCAGTGAGCTGTCCGTTCCATCGGATCTTATGGCCCAAGTGCTGGCCTTCAATGTCCTCTGAGCCTGAGGAAAGGGAAATGGAATCCAGAGACTCCTTCCTCTGTACCAGAGGTGGTGGCAGGGTCGAGCTCTGAGAGTGGGTGAGCATCCTCTCCCTTAAGGTGGTGGGCTTGTAAGGTAAGGGTGTTAGTCCCTGCAGGAAGCTGAGGAACTCACCCTCCCCGGGGTCTCCAGGCAGCGGGGGAACTGGTAGCATTCACACTTGCAGGAAGTACTCCATCAGGCCATTGTTGAGGGCCAGCCGAGCCAGGCCCAGCGGCTGCCCACGTCCCTGCTCCAGTTCCGAGATGCTCTGTCTGTGGGTGGCGGCTTTCAGGAGGGGCCAGAAGACAGGCTGAGGCAGAGGCTTCTGGTGGGCACTCACCCACACACTGGATTCAGCTCAGAGTGCTTGGTGTGCAGGCCGTGGATAACCACGCTTCTGGGGTGCTGGGGTGGTGCTGGCATCTCTTTGCCAGTGAACATGGTGTCCCAGGACACCTGCTGCTGCTGCAGTGCCTTCACGGAGCCCACTAGCTGCTGCTTGATGATTGGGGTAGCAGCCCAGGGTCCAGTCCATTCTCCACCACAGAGCATTTCCACTCATGCAGCACCTCCCAAGGAGAACCTCATGCACCTGCAAGGGGAGCCGTGGGGGTTGGGGGGCTCTGGTCACGGCAGCCAGAAGCTCCCACCCGACCCTGCGGCCTCCTGGTTACTGACTAAAAAAGGTTAGGTTTTTATGTTTAAAAAAATCCCACCCATTTCCCCAACTCCCCCCATATTAGTAATTATTCATCCTTGTATGCATAGAAGTGTGTATCCCTCAGGATGGCACAAGTCAAGAGATGGAGGTGGTTTTTACCTTTTATACCCTACCTGTGTGTTTGGACATTTTCTAGAATGGTTTCATGTTCTTTATTTAATAATTGTTTTAATTTATTTTTATTTTTATTTTTTAAATATATTTTATTGATTTTTTACAGAGAGGAAAGGAGAAGGATAGAGAGTTAGAAACATCGATGAGAGAGAAACATCGATCAGCTGCCTCCTGCACACCCCCCACTTGGGATGTGCCCGCAACCCAGGTACATGCCCTTGACCGGAATCGAACCCGGGACCCTTCAGTCCGCAGGCCGATGCTCTAGCCACTGTTCCACACCAGTCAGGGCTAATTGTTTTAATTTTTTAAAGCAGTTGGGCAGTTTGGTTAAGCACATACAGTAATATTGCCTACTGTGCATATTAGATTTTATTTATTTTTAATTTTTTAAGATATATTTTTATTGATTTCAGAGAGGAAGGGAGAGAGAGAGAGAGAGAGAGAGAGAGAGAGAGAGAGAGAGAGAGACATCAATGATAGAGAATAACAGATCCGCTGCTTCCTGCACGCCCCCCACTGGGGATCGAGCCTGCAACCTGGGCATGTGCCCTTGACCAGAATCAAACCCAGACCCTCCAGTCCACAGGCTGACACTCCATCCACTGAGCCAAACCAGCAAGGACTGTGTGTATTAGATTTTAAAGTTATTCTGTGTGTGTGCTCCCTTCTGAAATTGAGATATCTGCTCTCTTGCTTATATTGGAATATTTGTCCATATATATGTGTCCTAGGGGAAGAGGTTTTCTCCATTATTTTGTGTGTGAGAGAGAGCAGATGGGAAGAGTTGGGAGTGAGGGTTTCTTTAAGTCAGAGTTACAGGAAGTTTATGTTCTTCAGTTTTGATGTAAAGTAGAAACCTAAGTACAATTTAGAAGTTTGGTTTATTTTTCTGCTGGTTTGTGTGTAGTTTGTTTGACATTAGTTAATTAGTAGATAAATTAACATTTACTTTACATACTTTATTCTCAGCTAGTTCAGGGCAGTAGTGTGAAGAAGTTAACATTTACATTTAGAGCTGAGTGTTAGATTGCTTACCTGGGTATTTAAAGAGTGGTAGAGCTGGGATTGTCTGCCTTTGAGTCCAGCCCCCATTCTTCTCCAGGGTGTTACCTAGTTTGTATTCCTGTGACTTGGATGTTCAGCTGATATTTCATTTTTCTTGCTCTGTATATTGTGTTCCTGAGCTTGTCTATCCATCCCACTTTAGTTGGTTTAATCTTGGAAGTCTATAGTTGATTCTTCGATTCTTCCTGACACAGTCTTTCCTTCGTGCTCTCTCTCCTCTCTTCTTCATGAGGATGCAGTATAATAAGAGGTGAGAGAGCATGAGCCATACACTCAGGCAGGTCTGGGCTTAATACCTCTCCATCCCTTACTGGCTGAGTGAACTTGGGCAAGTTGCTTAATTTCTCCAAACCTTAGGTTTTAATTGCTTAATAGGGATAGTATCTGTATAGTAATAATATCTGTCTCATAAACAAGCTGTGTTAAATGAGACGATGTATGTAAAGGAAAGATTCAGCTCTGCACCTGTGCGGAGTGAATACTCACCAACTTGCAGTGGTACTTTTCCACATGGCAGCTTGCTTTCAAGGCCTGTTTTGGAAGTTATCATATGAGCATGATGTGTCTTCTTTCAGCACAAGTAAAGAAAGCTCTTCTCAGGACGTTGAAAGCACCTTTTCTGGAGACTGTCTACACAAGTCTACTACAGTGACTACGCCACTGGCATCTTCCCGGTCTCCTGTGTCAATGCCTGCACACCCGGCTCCCCGAGCAGTCACAGAGGAGGAGATCAACTTTGTTAAGACCTGTCTTCAGAGGTGGAGGAGTGAGATTGAACAGGATATACAAGGTTGGCTATTCTAAATTTGTCAAACAACTATTCTTTGCCTTCTCTGTTTGTTTGAGTATTTGGAAGTTTGGCACCTTGGGTACTCTTGCTGCTATTGCCTTATACAGTGAGCCTTGACTTATGAGTGTCCCGACTAATGAGTTTTTCGAGATACGAGCCGTCTCTCAGCCGATTTTTTGCTTTGAGTTGCGAGCTAAAATTCGGGTTACGAGCCAGCTTCAGATACCCCACCGCTAGTTGGCTCAGTGAACGTCACAGTGAACACCAGTGATTTGACATACGAGTAATTTGAGTTACGAGCTCCGTCACGGAACGAATTAAACTCGTAAGTCAAGGCCCCACTGTATAATTGAATTTTGCCGTATATGCCGTTAAATTTTGGCATGGGGATTGTGACTTCTTCCTTTAGTTCCCTGTAAGATTGGATCACAGACTTGCATTATATAGCTGTGGAAAGACCCCTCCTCAACATTTCTGGGCTTCCTGGGCAGCTCTCCTTTGGTTGGGATTTTTCTATATGGCCTCCTGGTCATGTTGCTCAGACTTTTCTTCCCCTTTCTCCTTTTATCTGGGGAGCAAAAAATAAAAATGAAAATTCAGATTCCTTCCAGGTTCTTATTCACAGAAATTTAGGTCTCTCTTGCTCTGCCACCTTCTTTCAGGTCTTATCTCTAGGACATTTACACCCAAGTGACCCATTAAAGTCTTTTTCCAAGTAGGCTGTTTCTTCTTCAGGAAATATTGGTGCCAATTAGAAGAGATGATTTTTAAAATCTTAATGTAATTATATTAAACTAAGTCTTCATAATCTGAAGCACTGGCTGCTTTAAGACTGTCTTCCTTTGTGGCCCATCGAGTGGAGTTGAAGTCATCGGGACCCTGGCACAGACAAGCACTGCTCATTGCTTAGTGGAAGCAGCCTCTGTGATGTGGAGTGAAGTCATCTTAACTAAGTCTTCTCTTTTAACAGATTTAAAGAACTGTATTGCAAGCACTACCCAGACTATCGAGCAGATGTACTGTGATCCTCTCCTTCGCCAGGTAGAGTGAATCGATGGGCAAGTAGTCGAGCATGTTCTAGTGGTGCCAATGGCAGATACAAAAAGGAAACTGGATGGCTTTCTTTGCAACTCAGTGAGAACCTCCTGAGATACAAGAATACTCTTAGGGAAGAAATTGGTAGTGTTCTGTTATTTTTATTTTAGGTAAAGAAAAAAGTAATATATCTTCTGCCACCAGTAGAACGCAAAATATATTTGTTTTGATTCTGCTACGTGTTACTTTTTGATATATTAGAAAGGCTTGCTATCAGATATTAATAAAAATTGTCACGCCTAGTAATTTAGGTAGTACAGTGGGGAAACCTGAACTAGGGACCAGTTACTTGTCCTTTTCACAGTACTGTGGTCCTTTGTTTACCTGCATGCTTTCAAGGTTGGTTTCTCCTATGACTCTAAAAGGGAGGTAGGCGGGCAGTTCTCATTGTCCACATAATTTTTTGTTTAGAATGACATTCTGGCATGGAGGGGAGAGAGGTTCCAGTCAGGGGCATGGCCTCTTAGTGCTTCGGGGTCAGTGGCCGGAGGAGAAGAGCTGTCTCCAGGGTTGCATGGAGGCATGGTTCTGTTGCATGGCGGGAATGCATCATGTAAATCTTGGTTTTTCCCCATTTTTTCTTGTGTATTATTTCAAAAATTTCTCCACTAGTAAAAAACGTGTCAAGGTACTGATTAAATGTAAGTTTAACTTGAGTCTATGGCCAACTTTACCTTTTCCCATCAGTAGTTACTTGGCACTTAAGCATTGCTTTATGTTCTGCATATTGTAAAAAGAAACACCTTTCAGGTGTGGAAACTAACAAGTATGTAGTTAAAAGGGTCTCACCCTAGGTGAACAAGAGGAAATATAGGGACCATATGACTGATTCAAATGTCAGTGCCAACTACAATAGACAGAGAACAAGATGGCCGCTAAACTAGCTGTAGGTCCCAAACGTGGTAAGCATTTTCTCAGCATATCGGCCAGGATGATTCTATTTTTAGATAAACTGTGTTTGGAATTGGGGAATAAATAGGTCTGGGTTATCTTTGGTTTTAGATCTATAATCGTAAGAGTTTAGAGTTGAACGAGGTCTCAGAGGAGGTTATCTAGTTCAATTGTCTGATTTTAAAGATTTGGGAACTGCAGCATAATTGGTAGATTCCAAGGCTGTGTTTTGTTAGTTCATCTTGAATCACCAAGATGTCTCAATGTGAACAAATATATATATACTGTCCTTACATCTGGTAGTTGGGAATAATCTTGGATTTTAGTAACCTAAGCTTTGTCAGATTACTTTACTGAATCTCACTCAGAAATGTGCTTTCTGGTTTGTAGGTGCCTTATCGCTTGCATGCGGTGCTTGTTCATGAAGGACAAGCAAACGCTGGACACTACTGGGCCTATATCTACAATCAGCCCCGGCAGGTCTGGCTCAAGTACAATGACATCTCTGTGACCGAATCTTCCTGGGAAGAACTTGAAAGAGATTCCTACGGAGGCCTGAGAAATGTCAGTGCTTACTGTCTGATGTACATTAACGATAAGCTACCCCACTTCAGTGCAGGTAAAAATATCTTCACAGGAGCCAGAAATGGGGGAAATCTGTACTGCTCAGGGAAGAGGGAACATTCTTTATAGTTTAAAATAATTTTAACCTAGAATTTATCATGAAGTAATAATGCATTTTTAAAAATACAAACGAGAATAAAGAGGAAAAATAAGTTTGCTCTCCGGCTTCTATTCTTGAGCCCAACAGGTATCCATTGTCAGGTTTCTGATGCTGTGTTCAGAAACTGCTCTGTGCAGCGACTACATTTACTTATTGACATCTCCTCCATCCCGTTTTCCCCCAAATGGGATATTTTCCATTCTGTTTTGCTTCCTTTTTATTAATTGTGTATCTTAGTGACCTCTATATTTTCATAAATAAAATTGACTCATTATTTTATTTTAATTAATCCTCACCTGAGAATATGTTTTTATTGATTTGATTTGAGAGAGAGAGAGAGAGAGAGAGAGAGAGAGAGAGAGAGAAACATCAATTGATTGCCTCCTGTTACATGCCCACAACCTGGATATGTGCCCTCACTGGGAATCAAACCTGCAACCTTTTTTGGCATACAGGACATTCCAGCCGAGTCACCCGACCAGGGCTCTTTCTTTTTAACCCCATAATCATTCCATTGCATGGAATATATGTATATTGTGTATGTATATAATTTATTAAACCAATCTCCCATTGAAAGACTTTTTTTTTTTTTAATATATTTTATTGATTTTTTCACAGAGAGAAAGGGAGAGAGACAGAGAGTCAGAAACATCGATGAGAGAGAAACATCGATCAGCTGCCTCCTGCACACCCCCCACCGGGGACGTGCCCGCAACCCAGGCACATGCCCCTGACCGGAATCGAACCCGGGACCCCTCAGTCCACAGGCCGACGCTCCATCCACCGAGCCAAACCAGATTCGGCTCCCATTGAAAGACTTTTAAGTTTTCTCTAGTTTTTTCCTTTTTTAGTAACATTTTGTATACATTTTTAAATGTTTTTATTGATTTTAGAGAGAGAGGAAGAGAGAGGGGTAGAGAGATATCAACATTGATGCTAAGAGCAGTTATGCTTATAATATATATTGGTGCTTTATTCCTTACTGCATGCTTTCAATTTTTTTCTCTAATAATTTATAACTGCAAAAACTGCGACCCTTCAGTTTGTGGGCTGGTGCTCTAACCACTAAGCAACCAGCTAGGGCTATCCTGCCATTTTTCTTTTTTTAAAATATATTTTATTGATTTTTTTACAGAGCGGAAGAGAGAGGGATAGAGAGTTAGAAACATCGATCAGCTGCCTCTTTCACACCTCCTACTGGGGATGTGCCCGCAACCAAGGTACATGCCCTTGGCTGGAATCGAACCTGGGACCTTTCAGTCCACAGGCTGACGCTCTATCCACTGAGCCAAACCGGTTAGGGCGCCATTTTTCATTATAGCTTTTAATGACCCAAGTATTGACCATCTAACTATTGTACCAAATTGCTTTCTGATAGCACTTCATTGCCTGAAACTCGAGACAGCATAAATGCATTGGAATTCATCTCTAACCATCTTTAGATAGATATTCTTATCAATAATAGATGCAGTGGTTATATTGATAAAATTATTTTGTTTGAAATTTTCAGTGGATCTAATGATTTTTCTGAATTTCCAGGAAATATTTGGTCTATTCTTACTATTTTACCAGTGATTGGCCTCTATTCCAAATCCTTACATTCATTCGTTCCTTCATTTAACAGATAATTCAATATGTGCCTACCTACTAATATGCCAGGCTCTGTTATTGATGTGCTCTGACTGTTGGCCTTATATTGTCAATACTTCTGATGGATTATGTGTATATGTATTTTTCATTAGGAAAGACCTTTTGATTTCTCCATCTTTGTTCTTTCTCAGAAGCAGTCGCAAATGAATCAGATCAGATGTTAGGAGAATTGGAAGCCTTATCTCTTGAACTTAAGCATTACGTTCAGGAAGATAACTGGAGATTTGAACAAGAAGTAGAGGAGTGGGAAGAAGAGCAGTCTTGCAAAATTCCTCAAATGGAATCTACCAACTCAACATCACAGGATTTCTCTACACCACAAGGTATTCGAGAAGGGCAGTGTGCCAGCGATAGTGTTCACACTGCACTCCTTCAGCCAGCCCTGTGCTGATGGAGTGGTGCACAATACATTTCAAATAGAGTTGATATTGCACAACCTGATGGGGTAACTTATGGTTCAGAACGTGATTTCTGATGAGTAGGAGTAATAGCAGAAAGACTAGCTACCTGTACTATTACTCTGTTTAGTTTTGCTTATTTCCCAGGTTGTAAGAGGAATTATGGTAGGATTAATAGGTGGATTTTATGAAAACAATTATCCAAAGGTGACCTTCCACCAGGTCAAATACATGGTAATGAAAGGAAACTAGATTTTGGGTGGGGAACATGCAATAGATTACACAAATGTTGAATTATAATCTTATACACCTAAAATTTTATAATGTTATTAGCCAATGTTATGCCTATAAATTAAAAAAAATTTATAACAGCATTAATTGTAATGCTGTATGCAAATGTAAATGTGTCAAAGCTCAAGAACTTAAAATATATATATATAAATTTATTTTTTAAAAAGTCCATCTTCCTAACAGATGTTGTTTGTAGGAAACCTTGGCGTAAAGGAATCTGACCCAGTCAGGAGGAGCACATTAAATTTTACAGGATCATCAGTGTGGTTTTGCTGAAGGAGCCATTGCTTGTAGTCACAGTTTCTAGGGGAAACTTGCATAGATTTTTTTAAAGGTTTGTTAGAAAGGTTGTACATTCAACTTTGTGTCCATCCTGCTTGCCTTTACAGAGCGTTCTAGACATTACGTATCATCAGACACTAATTTCTGTGTCCAACTCTTTATCAGAGCCTTCAGGAGCCTCTGCGCACGGGGTTCGCTGCCTGTCGTCCGAGCACGCTGTGATTGTCAAGGAGCAGACCGCCCAGGCCATTGCAAACACCGCGCATGCCTACGAGAAGAATGGCGTCGAGGCAGCCTTGAGTGAGGTGAGGATGACCGAGGGAGCGCCGATTCTAGAGGGCGGCTTTCCGCAGTAATTTCCACAGTCCCTCACATTCTGTGATTCTGTTTCTGCTGCATTTAACCAGTCCCTCTTAATTTCTCCATTTTTTTCTACTCATTCTCTCCATTCTGCTGCTGCGGCTTAAGGAAGCTGAACCCAAGAATCCCCTGCCCCCGGAAACAGACTTTGCAGAGCAGTCAGAGCAGCCCCCAGAGGCTCGCGATGCAGACTCTGCCGCCCCGCCTCACTCTGAGGTGTCTGAAGTCGAGATTCCCAGTGTGGGGAGGATTCTGGTTAGAGCTGATGCAGACGGATATGATGAGGAGGTACAGAGCCGAGGGCAGGTTGAGCTGCTTGTTGTCAGTCTTACCCCCTCTCATGTCACTGCATGTGCTTGAAGGCGTTCAGCGATGAGTAACATTTTCTTATTGAAACAAATGACACGAGGCCTATCTGGTTTGACCTTAGTTACTGTTTTCACAAAGATAGCCTTGTTCCCACTGTGCACTGCTCCCAGTATATGTCTACCCAGGTGTATGTTTATGGGGCCACTGCAGAGTTTAGAAGGCTCAGAAAGATGGAATTTAGTCCCTTGTTTGGCATTAGGACAAAAACTGCTTTTTAAGTGTCTGTCTTTGGTAGTATTAATTGTTTTTCCTCCACATGTAAAATTTCCAGAGGTATAGTGAGCCAAACAGAGGTACATTGGAGTTGTTTTAAATTCTAAAGCTTTAGGAAGAAGCTGTAGAATCCCACGTGGTTGAGGTGCTCCTCACAGTTGTCACTGCGCATAAACTATCATGAATCCTGCCCCTTAGTTTTTTTTTTTCCTATGAGATATAGTTTTAAATTATTGAAAGGTTTTCATTTTATAAAGTCACATTTGTGTATCCCCTAGTTTCCAGACTGTTTTAAATGCCCTGTTCATCCTAGTAAAAGTCTAACATATTTGTGTGTTTAGGACATACACCCAAACTACAGAACTAAATTGAATTCTCACCTCCTCACCGAGACACTTCCTCACCGAGAGCTCTAACTCAGCTGATCCTTGGGCAGTGCCATAACAGATAGCTGTAGACATGCATGTGTAGTCATCTGTGCATTGCAGAGGGTGCACAGGAATCGCTTGTCTCGGGCTGTACGTGTGCATAGGAGTAAGTGTGTGGACCGTGACGTTGTGTAGAGGGCAGTGCTGTCCGTGTGCACAGGAATGGGTGTAGAACCTGACGGGCAGTAGATGCTGACCAAGGCCATGCTTTCTTCAGCAGGCTGCTCCCTGTCTTTTCATGCTCTTCTTTTGAACCTTTCCTCTCTCCTTTTTGTCTGTTTTGTGCCCTCTTGTGGTAGGTGATGCTGAGCCCTGCCATGCAAGGGGTCATCCTGGCCATAGCTAAAGCCCGTCAGACCTTTGACCGAGATGGGTCTGAAGCAGGGCTTATTAAGGTATCTCCGTTTTTTAATTTCTCCTCCTTATACCACAGGTATTATAATAATGGGGCAGTAATTCTATTAGTTGGTAAACAATAGGATTAAAGATGTCTTTCATTGAAGTAAAGCATAAAACTCTCTTTCCTGCCTAACTAATGAATAAGCTGCCCACCAGACCGATCGCTCCTCCTCTCCTGGCACTGACGCCGCCGTGGTGAGCAGTGCCATCTGTCACCCAGCCGGGAGGGCTTGCTGTTGTTCTTAGGGACTGTCTAGCAGTAAAGCTAATGAGACATTGCCTTTGTACTTAGGGGCTGTCATATGAGAAAGTGGGCCATGCTTTTTAAGGTACTTGAATAAAATTTAAGGTACGTGAATAAATTGCATTTATGTGGAATTTAAGATTTGGGTCCCTGGGACTCGAGGATATGCCTGAGATAATTAAAACTAAACGTTTTTTTCTGAGAACTTTATGAAAAACTGTCTCTTATGAATGTGGTATGTCTTTGATGCCAGGACGCTAGAAGAGTTTCATCCCTTATGAAATGCACACGCCTTACAGACTCCATAGTTCCTCTGTAATTCCTCAGTGAGGGTTTCTTAGGCGTCTTCTCAGAGTTAGGGAACCGCTGTCAACTTAGGCATCAGTGTCTGTGCAAGAGCCCATGGCGCACCCTTTCTGACCCCCAGCTGTCTTCTTAGGCATTCCACGAAGAGTACTCCAGGCTCTACCAGCTGGCCAAGGAGGCGCCCTCCTCTCACAGCGACCCTCGGCTGCAGCACGTGCTCGTCTACTTCTTCCAGAATGAAGCACCCAAAAGGGTGGTGGAGCGGACCCTTCTGGAACAGTTTGCAGATAAAAATCTGAGCTATGATGAAAGGTGAGAAGGGGCTACTCAGGTGAACCCCCTCCTTCTGGGTCTGGCGTGGCTGCCTTCCCTGATGGGAAGCTGTGCCCTGGCTGCTGTCACTGCTTCCTGAACCTTGTTCCACACAGGTCCATCAGCATCATGAAGGTGGCGCAAGCTAAGCTGAAGGAGATCGGTCCAGACGACATGAATATGGAGGAGTACAAGGTCAGGTCTTTTCTTCCAATCTGCAAAGCCTCCAGCATTCATTCCTGAAGCAAAACTTACAATTCTGTGACTTGTCCTCCCCCCTGAAAAAAACCACCTGAATAAGAACGGATGAATGATCTTTTCTTACCCTCAGCAGAGCATGCTTCTTTATTCCATCTTCATCAGATGAGTCAGCATTTCCTTTTCTTAAATACACGCTTTAGCCCTGTTCTAGGCATATAATTCTTGAACTCACAGTTTGGGTTTGTTTTAAATAATAGTTTCCTATATTGGAAATAATATTTTTATATTGGATATTCAATTTCTGTGCATTAAAGTGCATATATAACTACAAGTATTTTTTTTTAAAAAAAGCTTTGTATTGTACGTAAAACAATGTTATGTACCAGCTAAGGTATGCCCACCACACTCACTGAGCTTGAGTGTTGTCCTGTGACGGGGCGGCCTGTCCTTTCATCTTCCTCACATCTGGATGGTTTCCTCAGAACTAGAGAGGAAACCAGAGCTGAGTGACTTTGACATGGGTGCTGCAAATTAAGATGGTAAATTCTAAAGCTCATATGAAATACCGTGGAAGGAAAAGGGCATTAAAAATTAAGGTCAAAGTAGACTTGTTCTAAATGTTGAATATGTTTCTATGTGAAAATCTTTGTGTTGCTTTTGTGCCTGGCCACATGTGCAGAGTGTAAAACTTACGTGGTGGGCCGTGTGGAAGTCGTTTGTGGTCGTAATCATTAACACGAGTCATCCCTTTTCAGAGGTGGCATGAAGATTATAGTTTGTTTCGAAAGGTGTCTGTGTATCTCCTGACAGGCCTGGAACTCTATCAGAAAGAAAAGTAAGTTGGCCTTCCATGTTGCTAAGACTGTTGGTCGGGACTCTGTGATGTATCGATCCCCACCCAGGAATGCTGAGAGTCACGGGCATACACCACCCTGTCACGTGCGCAGCCTGCCTCTGTTGTCCCAGTATTGCCCTCAGTGTTGCTCTGAATGTCACACTGTGCTCATCCTTCACGTAGTGATAGGTTTATTAGTAAAGAGATGTAGTGGCCAGGTTTCCTCTGTGATAAATGAAGGTGAACTCAGTGAACGTGCGAGCTGGTGCCGCCCTCCGTGAGCATCTAGTCCACGTCTTTGTCAGGAAGCCCGGGCCCAGGGAGCTTTCAGGATTGGTCTTGGGTTTTGGGCCAGTTTGTGGAGGAGCTGAGACTGGCTGCCGTCTTTGGCCCTCAGGCTTTTCCCAGTCCCCGGTGCCGCCCCTCCTTTCAGACTCCATGATGCAGCCACGGAAGTCCTTGTCTGAGGGGCAGGGAGGTGTAAGCCCTGGGTTTTGGAGGACACTCAGCTGTTGTTATCTGCCATTTCCTAAGGTACCAAGAAGCCCTCTCCTACCTGGTGTATGCCTACCAGAGCAACGCCACTCTGCTGACCAAGGGGCCCCGCCGCGGCGTGAAGGAGTCGGTGATCGCTTTATACCGAAGGAAATGCCTTCTGGTGTGTTGTCTGTGACGCCTCAGATCTCTGTTGCTCGTTGTCTTTACCACTGTCCTGCAAGCCAGGAGGAAGTTAGTCTCCAGCGGCTTTCACATTTTCCCAAACTCTCAAGAGGAGCTTAAGATTGGAACAGATTATTTAAAATTGCTTAGTGGATATCGTTCTTCTTCAGTCCCTGGTAGATAAGGGGTGAGAATGGATTACCCCTTTCTCTGTGCTCGTCGCGTGTACCTGCATTTCATCGCATTGCTTTCCTACCAGCCTGTGAGGCCGTGGGCACAGATTTTCTCTTAGCTGTGTTCTCTGTGTCTGGAACATAGTAAACATGTAATACATGTGTGTTGAAGGAATGCAGTGTTCCTTGCTGGTAGATAAGAGTTCTAGTGACTTCTAAAGAGACTCCAGGTTTTTAAGTTAGGAGCCATAAGAGCTGGCCTGCCCTCCCGGTGTTGTGCTGTCACACTCCAGGAAAGGCCTCCTGGCCTGTTCACAGTTGGCAGTCACGAGGAAAGGCAGACCGACACCCCTCCGTCTCCCCCAGGTTTAAAGCGGTGCTCGCCCTTCAGAAAACTACACAGGGAGGCCTGCCCGCAGGTTGTGTGCTGTGTTTATCTTTCCCGAGCCCCGCCCCCTCCCGGGGGGGTCAGGCGGCCTTTCCACCACAGCCCCGTCACTGCCAAGTGGAGGAGGTTAAGCCATGACATGCACTGACCTCAAGAGCTTCTTGCTCTGATTTATATTTGATTTCTGTACTGGTTATGGGTGTGGCGGAGCATTTGGAAGCTGAAGAAAGGCTTGTAGATTGGGTGTATCTGAATTTTATTAGAGCTACACTTTTATTTTTTAAGTCGCCAAACGCAGGTAACATTTGGCCTGTCCTGCTCAGCTGCCACAGGTAGGCAGTAATAGTGAGTTGGCTGGTTCCCAGGCTGGCTCTCCACCTTCAGTGTGTGCCACAATCACCCGGGGAACTTTCACGCGAGGAAGACACACAGGCCCCTCCCAGGCAGCCAGGCTGGGGCCTGCGCAGCCTCCTGTCTTCTGCAGGTGGTTCTGATGCTCCGTGGAGACAGAGGCCATTGAATAGACCAGCTGGCTGCACATCACAATCACCTGGGAATCTTTTTTTTAAATCCGGATTTCTGGGCCTCATCCTCCAGAAATTCTGTTTCTTTGTTATGGGGTGGGGCCACAACATTAGTAACAAAGAAACAGAATTTCCGGAGGATGAGGCCCAGAAATCCGGATTTTAAAAAGATTCCCAGGTGATTCTAATGTGCAGCCAAGGTTGAGAACCACTTTTAGTGGAAGCAGGTGTTAGGCACGATCTTGACTTGGAAGTTTAGGCCATTGGGTCAGAGGCTTAGCTGCCTAAGAATCACCTTGGGAGCTTTTATCAAGTCCCAGTGCCCAGCATACCGATGGCAGCAGCTAATGGGTGGGGGAGGAGCAACATAGTTTGTAGAGCAGTGGTTCTCAGCCTTCTGGCCCTTTAAGTACAGTTCCTCATGTTGTGACCCAACCATAAAATTATTTTCGTTGCTACTTCATAACTGTCATGTTGCTACTGTTATGAATTGTAATGTAAATATCTGATATGCAGAATGGTCTTAGGTGACCCCTGTGAAAGGGTCGTTCACCCGCCAAAGGGGTCTTGACCCACAGGTTGAGAACCGCTGTTGTAGAGATTCCCCCAACAATTCCAAAGGCAGTAAAGTTTGGCAGCCACTTGTTAGGATCTTCTAAAGTTCTTATTTATCTTTTCAGACTTTTTTTCATGCTTTTATCTGTAGGAGCTGAATGCCAAAGCGGCTTCTCTCTTTGAAACCAATGATGACCACTCGGTAACAGAGGGCATTAATATGATGAATGAGTTGATCATTCCCTGCATTCACCTCATCATCAATAACGACATCTCCAAGGATGACCTGGATGCCATTGAGGTCATGAGAAAACACTGGTGCTCTTACCTGGGGCAAGATATTGCAGGTGTGCTGCTTTTAGCACTCCCCGTAATCTCCAAGGCTCTTGGGAATTACAGAAATTACAGTGGGCTCACTCTGTAGCACATGTTGCCAAACCTCGTCAAAGGATTATGGGAGCCCCTGGGGTTGGGGAGTGAGAAGTGGACCTGCGCTCCCGGGGTGGGGAAGCCTCTGCTCCTCTAACCTCCCTGCCTCCTCTGCGGTGCTGAGGCGTCTCCAGACGACCAGGAAGCCCTGTGAAACGTCACCGCTCTCCAGGAGTGTCCGACCTCTATGACTTTTCAGTTGCCAAAATCTAGACTTAAAAATCAAAATCCATTCATGCTATGCCCTGGCCAGTTGCTCAATGGTTAGAGCGCCAGCCTGTGGACAGAGGGGTTGAGGGTTCAATTCCTGGTAAAGGGCACGTACCTCTGATGTAGGTGGGATCCCTGGCCCCGGTCCATGCAGGAGGCAACCAGTTGATGTGCTTGTCCGAAGTATTTTAGGGAGTGAGCCTAGTTATTTTTAAGTGAGTTTGATAGACTTAGAAAGTTGGTGTATATTCTAATATGAATCTTCTCTGTTAGTTTCTCACTGATGTAAAGATATTCTATTGACGGCCCTAGCTGGTTTGGCTCAGTGAATAGAGCGCCAACCTGCGGACTGAAGGGTCCCAGGTTCGATTCCAGTCAAGGGCTGGATTGTGGGCTTGATCCCCAGTAGAGGGTGTACAGGATTCTCTCATCATAGATGTTTCTATCTCTCTCCCTCTCCCTTCCTCTCTGAAATCAGTAAAAATATATTTATAATATATATATACATATATTCTATTGACTTGTAAAAGTGCTCGTTTATAGTACTTATTGAAAATTCTGTTGTAATTAGTAGGTGTGACTTTCCTTTTAATGTCTTCGGTTTCTGTGTACGCCACGGCTGTATTTAGTGCGCTGTGCACACTGTGTATTGTAACCATTTGAAGACAATCGCACCCTTATATTTATGGCACAGAGTGTTCCATCTGCTTTCTCAAAGTTTAAAAGGGTGATTGGAAGATCTGGCCTGTCAGTAACGAAGTCAGCACAGTGTGGCTCTTCCATATGCCAGGTGGTGGGCAGCTCTGCCTAAAGCTCTGGTGTACTTGACAAGTTGGTCTTTGCTCCAGGTTGGGCCTGAGGGCGTCACCATCTGTTGTTAGTTGGCCAGAGCAATGCTCTGCGGTTGGGCAGTGGGCTGTCTGGAGGGCCTTCCCATAGAGTTTCAGACTTAATTAGTTTTCACTAGAGTTCTACTTAGCTGTATATGTAACCATCATTTTCTCTCCACAGAGAATCTGCAGCTGTGCTTAGGGGAATTTCTACCCAGGCTTCTAGATCCTTCTGCAGAAATCATTGTATTGAAGGAGCCTCCAACTATTCGACCCAATTCTCCCTATGACCTTTGCAGCCGGTTTGCAGCCGTCATGGAGTCGATTCAAGGGGTTTCAGCTGTGACCGTGAACTAAGCGGTCATGTGTTCAGGGCCTGCCCTGGTCTTGGTTGCCTGCCCGTTGAACAGAAGTCTGTTGCCCAGTGTTTACCTTGGGAGAGGAATTAGGTGAAAAGGAAGATCCAGATCCAGACCCCAACCATGCTGTGTGTGTAACAGGATTGGAAATAAAACTGCCCTTTTCAGGAGCAGACTCACTGCCGCGCTTTCCTGAAAGAGGCAGGGGCAGCGAGAGGGGTGTTGAATTATGCGGGAGACCCGAGGGGGCCTCTTCTACCCACAGGAATGCGTGTGCTTTTCTAAGCCTCTGCCACTTTTTAAATTGCCCTTCAGCCATCAATATTTTTGACAGAATAGAAGGGTGAGCCATCGGAACCTGAACCAGATGAACAGCTCCTCCTTATTACAGATGACATTTGAAAATTCTTAACTGCCAGAG
The DNA here is from genome assembly GCF_014108235.1 of Myotis myotis. Lineage (NCBI taxonomy): Eukaryota > Metazoa > Chordata > Mammalia > Chiroptera > Vespertilionidae > Myotis > Myotis myotis. The sequence goes on from NW_023416314.1 coordinate 5,387,897, forward strand.
ATAAGAAATAGAAACCTCGCCTGGCTCTTGGCAGGATGGCAAGTCAGGTTACTGATAAACCACTGCCCTTTTACGTGTGGGTAGAATACAAGGTCATGTGGCCAGAAGATGCGGAAAAGTCAGAAGAAAGCTGCCTCTCCTTTCTTCTCTCTCTTTTATTTATATTTTTAATTAAACCAGAAAACCTCCTGAGTGACAGAAAGGAAAGCATGAAGGACGTTAGATGGAATAACATTGTGAAACTTGACTAACGGTAGTGGGTTTGTGTGGTTTTCTTTTTTAAATGGGAAAGTGAATGTATGTAAACTCTCGGGTGTTTCCTACTGTTGATCCTGTTCTTTTTGGTGAGGGAGCCTTTATTTTATTTTTTTAATTTAAGTATAGTTGGTATACAATATTATATTAGTTTCAGGTGTACAGTATAGGGAGTCGACATTTATATGCCCACGATGTGATCATCGTGCTAAGTCTAGTAACCATCTGTCACCATGCAAACTTACCACAATATTACTGGCTGTATTTCCCTTTACCTGTTTCACTCATCCCTCCCAGTACCACCATCCCCAACAAAACAAAACAAAAACAGGCCCATAGAAACAGAAATCAAACTGATGGTTAAAGATGGCATTTTTATAATTGTTAACCATTTAATTTTCGAGGGCCTGAAAATCGTCAGAAACATGTCTAAGGCTGCTGCTGACCCAAAAGAACATTTTGATGCCCTCTCCCTTTTTGTTTTGGAAAAATAAAGGATGTGGGTTTGTAAAAAGAAAAAGAAATCTATGTGTATATTTAGAGAAATATCTCCTGTTGACCATTTTTAAAAGGCTCCAGTTTGGATATTGTGTTTTAACGGAATTTGCAAATTAAAGGAATTGTGGGAGGGAAGAACACTTGATACCACTATGCAGATTTTATAAATGTGCAATAAAAGCATTTGTTTTACCTTTGGTGTGCAGTAAGGCCTTTATTTAAATATATGTCTTCTATTTTGGAAATGGATGGACTTGGTAAGCATTTGTCATGTGTCAGTTTTTCTTTTTTTTTAAAAAAAAAAAGTAGATTAAAGGGATAAGAAGCTTCATGGGGATAAAATAAGAGCACGCGACAGGCCTTCTTGAGCAGCACCTAGTGGTGACTGATAACTTTTCATCTCGTTTACTGGTATTGCATGTATGTGATCCACTTTGTATTTGTCAAACTTAGAAGGAAAAAAATGTTTTTAGCTGATTTTTTTATGTTTTTATTAAATTAATAGTTTGGTCATATTTTATAGATATTCAGAGGTATCTGTGCTTTAAGGTTACTGCAAAGATTTGTTTCATGGGAAATCAGTCAATTATCTTACCTATTGATTACCTTTTACTGTTTAAAATTATAAACCATTTGCCTTTCACTTTTAAATCCCTGTCATTATTGAATACTGTGCACAGTTGTATTATTTCACTTCATATAACCTGGGATGATGATGGGTCAGATGTCATAAGCAGTGGAGTCAGGACACTAACCCTTACTGGTCTCACGTCACAGCCTGTGCTTTTAACAACTGCTCAGCTGTACCGGGTAGTCTTGTAAAATCTTTTGCTTTGAACCTTTCCACATTAGTTATTTCCTGGTCAGGTACTGGGAATCTACAGTTGTCCAAGGAAGGAATAGATGGCTGTCTTTAGTGTGCAGTGTTGAGTAGTTTGCAAGCTTGGGACTCACACCACCAGCGGGGGGCGTGCTGAGAAGTAATTTCTTTTTCCTCACATTAGCTGGCTGCCTTCGGTCAGCCTGGTTCCTTAGAGTTCACAAACTGCCTCAAGCTAGGGATGACTTACGTGTTTAAAGGGTTGTGTAAAAAGAATGAGGAGGGTGGGAGGAGGAGGAAGAAACCTACGTGACCCTTAGCTAAAATGATTCAGGAGTTGGGCAGGGTACTTACTTGACCTCAGCATAAAAATCCCCTTGAGACTGGGTTCAGGCTTCGGGCTAACTGGAATTGCAGTTCTCCTCTGTCTGGAATTGTTAGCTCCTTAAAGAACTATGAGGCATATAAGCTCATAGATGTGAAGTGGATACATAGGACAATTTACATAATGAATAAACTAGAGTCTGGTATTGAATGTGGCCCTGGGATGTAGCAAGGATAGGACAGAAGGGGGAATTCATTGTAGCTATAATTTATGCATTTTCACTGTTTGGTGGTTAAATATCTTTTAATTTATTCCCTAATTTTTTTGAGTCGTTTCCAGTTTCTGGCTACTACCCATACTCCTACCAGGAACATTAAATGTATGTCTTTTGATGCACACAGGAGTGCATTTCTGTTGGTACGGAACTATAAGTGAAATCATTGGTCATGGAAATAGATAAATCTTTATTGGATACTGCCAAGCAGTTTTCCAGTGCACTGTCACCAATTTAAACGCCCACCAGCAGTTTATAAGAGTTCAGTGTTGCCTTATATCCTTGTCAAGATTTGCTTTTGTCAATATTTTTTAATTTACCTTTCTGATAGATGTGTGATGATGTTTTAATTTGTATTTCTCAGGTGCTAATAATGTTAAGCATCTCTATATACTTAGTGGCCTTTGTCTATAGTCTTTTATGAAATACCTATTTAAGTCTTTGGTCCACTTTATTGAATTTACTATCATTTACTTATTGATTTACTAGAGTGGCCCAGTGTATGAACTCGTGCACATTGAAAGGAAATTAATTAGAAGAAATATTTGAATATCACTATTCACCCTTTCTCTATAATAGAAGTGTCAACCAAATTCATGATCAACAATGACAGATCGAAACACACCTATGCAATTGGCACCAGTGAGAGCTTTATATGTATAGATAAACTTGCTTAATTAGGCCTGTTTTCTGATTTAGCTAAACTTTTTCCAGCCCAGTGAAGCATCCCAACTTCTCTGTCAGGTAATTGTCAGCAACACAGCAGTAAATATCAACACGAAGCAGATTATTGTAGATCATGCAGGGAGAACAAAGGGTAAAATATTTAACTGCAGCAGTGTTTGACTATATTTTGCGTAGTGAGAAACCTGAAGTCATTTTCAAGTTCCACCATTTCTAAACTTTCTAAATCTCCACTTTCTGACTAATAAAAAGAAAATATGATCCCACTGAGTCTCCTATCTACCAACTCCAGTACTTCTATGAGGATCAAATGAGATGAGGCACAGGAAAATGCTTCACAGGCATTTGGTTACACTGTAAAATGTTTCCACCTGGCTATAATCCAAGTCATGTTCCCAGGCTGAAGAAACTCCAAGGAGGCTAGTCGCTAGGGAGAGGAAGCCAGGCGTTGCTGTGTGACGTCATTACTCACTGCCCACAGCCACAGTTGCTGGGCTGGCTGGGCTGTGAGCCTCATTTTGAGCTGTGGGGTCTCAGCAGCGTTGGCTGCAATTTAGTCGAGTGTCACTCCAGGGTGGCGGGGCCTGTGTCCCACTTGGGGGAAGCCGAGTGTTGCTTTGTGGGGGCCAGGTCCGCGGTGCCGTTTATTGTTAAATGGCCTGTCGATAAGGAGAGGAAGCTGGGTGTTGCTACATGATGTTATTACCCGGCACCCACAGCTACTGTTTCTGGGCTGGGCTGGGCTGTGGGCCGCATTTTGCGCCCTGGGGTCTTGGCAGCATTGGCTGTGATTTGGTGGGCTGTCACCCCGGAGTGGTAGCAGAGCCTGTGTCCCACTTGGGGAAGCCGAGAATTGCTTTGTCGTCACCAGGTGGCCAGTGCGCATCACAGCAGCTCCTGCATTGAGCGTCTGGCCCCTGGTGATCATTGCGCGTAGCGACTGGTCTGATTGTCAGACACTTAGCATATTAGCCTTTTATATCCTATACAATAAAAGACTAATATGCAAATAGACCTAACAGTGGAAAAACCGAACAACCAAACAGTCACTATGACATGTGCTAACTACCAGGGAGTGTGCGCGGAACAAGGCGGGCATCGGCAGCAGGCGGCAGAGCACAGAACATGGTGGGCGTCGGCCGCGGCAGGATGGTGGAGCAGGTGAGTGGGGGTGCCACACCAAGGCAGGGTGCTGGTCTCTGTCTTAAGGGTGAGCCTCGGGTGGTTACTGAAAATTCTTTGCACCCATGAACCACGCTCGCACCCGCTGACAGCGCTGGCCCCAATCGCTCTGCACCGTCAGCGGGTGCAAGCGGGGCCAGCGCTGTCAGCTTGTGAGAGCTGCGGTGGCAAGAGCAGGGCTGCCAGCAGACGGGATGCGGGGACCAGCAAGAGGGGCTGGGTGGGGGAGCAGAGGATGGGCCAAGACCCACCCTGTGCCCATTGCAGCCTCACACTCACAGTTCCTTTCAAGGTGCATGAATTCATGTACTAGGCCCCTAGTATATAGATACGAGTAAAAAATATTCCAGTTATGGAAGCTTTTGGTTATATGCATTGCATATATCTTTTCTCATTCTGGTTTTGCACTCTTGATATCTTTCAATTAAAATACGTTTATGTTAATGTACTCCAATTTATCAGTCTTTTCCTTCATAGTTAATGCCTACTATGGCCAATTTGAGGAAATTGTTACCAAGGTCATAAAGATATCTGTTATCTTAACTATTTTACATTTCACAGTTAGCTATTGACTCAAACCATTTATTGAAAACTCTATTTCCCAGTGCTATACCTTTGTCATTGATCAAGGGTCTACATAGGGGGCTGTTTCTGGGCTGTTTTGTCTACTTGTACCATCACACTGTCTGAACTACTTAGAAATATTGATTTTCAGTACAATAAATTAATCCAGTTTTGAATTCTTCAAGAGCATCTTGGCTAGTCTTGATCTTTTATATTTCCATATAAATTTTAGAATCAGTTTGTCAACTTCATACATGCACACACAAATCTCCAGGGGTTCTGGTTAGATTCATAGTGACTATAGATAATTTGGAGAGAATATCCTCTGATCTATGAACATGGTATGTTCTATTTATTTAGGCTTTTATTTTCTGTATAAAAGTCTTCCACACCTTCCATAAAATTTATTTCTGGGTGTGTTCAAGCTATTGTAAATGTCATTTTTAAAATTCCAATTTTCTTTATTGTGCTGGTATCTAAAACCAAATTGATTATCAGTAGTTTGGTTTCTTTTTAGATTTTCCATGTACACAATTATGCTATCTGTGAATGATGACTTTTATTTATTTATTTCAAGTTCTTATAACATTCATTTTTCTTATCTGGTCACACTAGGACCTCTGATAAAACACTGAATAGAAGTGGCAATAGTGGGCTTCCTCCTCCCATAATAATATCAGGGTAAAAAGTTTTCAATATTTTACTATTAAGTATGATAAAGGCTTTTTTGTAAATTCTGTTTATTGTATAAAGACTGATTCCTTCAATTCCTAGTTTGCAAAGAGTTTTAAAGTTTTGAGCAATGAAGCCTGACGGCTCCAGGGCCGGCTCCAGCCAGAGCCCGGCCAGAGCGAAGGCCTGGGTCCTGGGGGCCAGAGGCAAACCAGTGCCAGCAGCCAAGGGAAGGGAAGGCCTATTGCACGAATCTCTTCGTGCAACAGGCCTCTAGTAAGTAATAAAAGTGTAATATGCTAATTAGACCAGACAGCTGAACAACCTTCTGGACATCCTTCCGGACATCCTTCCAGATGAAGCTGCAGTGGTGGGGGCTGAGGCAGAGGTGGTTAGGGGCAATCAGGCAGGCAGGCGAGTGGGTAGGGGCGATCAGGCAGGCAGGCAAGCAGTTGGGCAATCAGGCAGGCAGGCGAGTGGGTAGGGGCAATCAGGCAGGCAGGCAGGCAAGCAGTTTGGAGCCAGTGGTCCCGGATTGCGAGAGGATGCAGGCCTGGCTGAGGAGACACCCCCCACCCCCATGCACGAATTTCATGCACTGGGCCTTTAGTATATGTATACTTTTTACATGTATATTCATGAAATATTGGCCTTTAATTTTTTTTTCTTATATGGACTTGGGAAATATTCTCCCATTTTCTATTCTCTGAAAAAGTTTGAGTAATGTAGAACTATTTCTTCCTTAATATCCAGGAGAATTCATCATTGAAACCATCTAAGCCTAGAATTGTTTGTGTTCTGTAAGAATGCTTTTATTTGGTGTTTTCAAAGAACTTATGTTTGTTAATCTCTTTTGCAAGGCTGCTTCAGTAATTCTTAACCTTGGCCACCGATTCAGAATCAGCTATATCACATTTAAAAACAGCTGCCAAGGCCCTGACCAGGTAGCTCAGTTGGTTAGAGCGTTGTCCCGATATGCCAGGGTTAGGTGTTTGATCCCTGGTCAGGGCACATATAAGGAATGCATAAATAAGTGGAACAACAAGTTAATGTTTCTCTCTCCTATTTCCCCATTCCTCTTTCTCTCAAATCAATTTAAAACAAAAACAGTTGTCAAGGCCTCAACCATACATATACTAACTTGTTAGATTTGGACTGGGCCCCTGATGCCTTCATGCTTAGAAAAAGCATCACAGGTGATTCTGGTACTGTCATGGCTGAGACCTACTTCATAGAAGTTTTATGTTACTAAGAAAGTGGCTTTTATGTTGTCATCAACTCACTGAGTTCTATGGCTTCATTAAAAGACTGTAGAACCTTTTCAGTAATAGTTTACAGACTTTCATGCTCTCTGAATTAATGTTTTATCTTTGGCACATTCCTCATGATAAAATCAACTTCAATGAAGTACAGAAAAATAATTTTTTTGTAAAATTAAACTACCCTTTAATTTCCATAAACACATCAGTTCCCTAAAGTTTGCTCACAGCTCAACTTCTCAGCTGTTCAGTCATTAACATTACTTTTCCCTGAATTAACAAAATGCAAAGACAACCTACTTATTGGGAGAAGATATTTGTCAATGATACATTCAATAAGGGGTTAATTTCCAAAATTTATAACTCATAAAACTCAACACCAAAAGGACAAACAATACAATTAAAAAATGGGCAGAGTACCTGAATAGACACTTCTCCAAAGAGGATATACAGATGGCCAAAAGACATGAAAAGGTGTTCACCGCCACTAATGAGGATAGTTTAGGAACCTCTGGGACAACATAGAGTGTAACAACATTCATATCATTGGGGTACCAGAAGGAGTAGAAAGAGTAAGAGATTGAAAACCTATTTGAAGAAAACTTTCATAACCTGGCAAAGAAAATAGACATAAAAGTCCAATAAGCACAGAGAGTCCCAAACAAGATTAACTCAAAGAGGCCCACACCAAGACACATCATAATTAAAAAGGCAAAGGTTAAAGAGACTCATAAGAGCAGCAAGAGAAAAGTAGTTACCTGTAAGGGAGCTTCCATAAGACTGTCAGCTGATTTTTCAACAGAAGCTTTTGCAGGCCTGAAGGGATTGACACAAAATATTCAAAGTAATGAAAAGCAAGAATCTACAACCAAGACTACTTTACCCAGCAAGGCTATCATTTAAAATTGAAAGAGAGATAAACATCTTCCCATATAAGAAAAAGCTAAAGGAATTTATCACCAACAAAGCAGTATTATAACAAATGCTAGAGGGGTTTCTTTAAGAAAGCAAATAAAGAATGTAAATATGGATAATAAAATGGCAATAACTACATACCTATCAATAATCACTTTAAATGTAAATGTATTAAATGCTCCAATCAAAAGACATAGGGTAGCTAAATGGATAAGAAAACGACACCCATACATATGCTAACTATAAGAGACCCACTTCAGAGTAAAAGACACATACTGGTAGACTGAAAGTAAAGGGATGGGAAAAGATAGTTCATGAATATATTATTTCAAATTCGTGGTTTGGGTTTCTTTGGATATAGTCCCAGTAGTGGGATCACTGGGTCAAAAGGAAGCCAGTCAGAGAAAGACAAATATCATATGATCTCATATGTGCAATCTAATGAACAAACTAAATTGATGAACAAGATAGAAATAGGCATGGATACATGGAACAGGTTGGGAGGAGGGGGCTGAATGAATGAAGGTGAAGGATTTAAGCAAAAAATAACAAAAATAAACCACAAATGAAAAAACAACAACCCACATATATATGCCATGTACACACAGACAACAGTATGGTGATAGCCAGAGGGAAAGGAGGATGGAAGTAGGTAGAAGTGGGGCAAAGGAAATAAGGGAATGGGAAGAGACTTTGCTTTGTGTGATGGACACAATGCAGTCACAGATGTTTTGTTGAGTTGTACACTTAAAACCTGGACGGTATTGTGAATCAATGTAAAACTGGCAGCAATACTTATATCAGACAAAATAGACTTTAAAACAAAGGCTATATAATAAGAGACGAGGAAGAGCATTACATAATGATAAAGGGATCAATCCAACAAGAGGATATAAGCCTGGTAAACATTTAACATCCAATACACCTAAATTTATGAAGCAAATATTGATGGACATAAAGGGAGAGGTCAACAATATTATAGTCATAGTAGGGGACTTTAATACCCCATTAATATCAATGAATAGATCTCCCAGACAGAAAATCAATAGGGAAACAATGGCCTTAAATGAAATATTAGACCAGATGGATTTAATTGATGTTTTTAGAGCATTTCACCCAAATCAGCAGAATATACATTATTTGCAAGTGCACACAGAACATTTTCCAGAATAAACCACATGTTAGGCCACACAACAAGTCTCAATAAATTTAAGAAGACTGAAATCATATCAAGTATCTTCTCTGACCACAATGGCATGAAACTAGAATTCAATTATAAGAAAAAAACTGAAAAACACACAAACACATGGAGGCTAAATAACCTATTACTTAACAATGAGATCAAGGAAGAATCAAACAATACCTTGAGAGAAATGAAAATGAAAACACAACCACCCAAAATCTATGAGACACAGCAAAAGCAATCCTAAAAGTGTATACCTCAGAAATAAGAAAAATCTCAAACAATCTAACCTTATACCTAATGGATCTAGAAAAAGAACAAACAAAGCCCAAAGTGAGTAGGAGGAAGAAAATAATAAAAATCAGAGTGGGGAGGGACAACCAAGATGGCGGCATAGGTAAACACCTGAACTTGCTGCCACACACAACCACATTAAAACTACAACTAAAAGACAAAACAAATATCATCCAGAACCACGGGAAGGCTGGCTGAGTGGAAATTCTACAACTAGAAGGAAAGAGAAAAGCGCATTGAGTCCGGTAGGAGGTGCAAAGGTGTGGAAGTGCGGAGGTACAGAGGCACATGTAAAAGGGACTGGCAGCTGGGTATGCTGTTGTCTTTTTCAATCAGGAGGGAGATACAAGCTCCTGACTGCTCTGAACTCCAGTTCTGGGTGAGAATCTGGGGACCAAGACTCATACAGAGAGAAACTGGACTGTCTGGCATAGGGCCAGAATGTGAGGGCGGCTTTCTCACAGAGGTGCTTGCAGCGGTCATTGTTCCTGCACAGGGCCGCAGGACACAGAGACCCAGTGACCTATCCAGGGCAGGACCGTTGGGCAACCATTGCTGTTTGCACTGCCCTGTGATTCCTTGAGACCCCGCCCTACTCAATTTACAACCCCACCCAAGCTGTGTGCAGAGGCTTTTGCATATGAATGGCCTGGCCTTTCTCCACCTAAAAACTTGTCAAACTGCAGCTGGGTCAGACAACCCCAGAGCTTCCGAAAGAAGGCCCAAGGCTCATCAGCAGCCTGCATTGCTTCACAGCTGTGCCTCATCTGGGCACCTCCAAACCCCAAACAAAGAGGAGGAATCTGCAGATCTCTCTGTAGCTCCTGCTGGGTGGCCTCAAGCAGTGGCTGACTTTGCACTTCCTTGGAGATCCAAGAGCCAGTGTACCCAGTGATCAGAGTGAGACCATCCAGATTAAAACTCTTCACATCCATAAGAGACACACTCAGGGAGCAGACTCAGTGAGCACCAAAGCCCCACTGAAGCAAGTCCTGCCCCATAAGGGTGTCTCCAGCACAGAAGTTCTCCCATTGTGGACACAACTGGTCCTCACAGCCAATTGGCTTGGAGGTCAATTCCTCCCAGTGATACCAACAGCAATCAAGGCTTAACTACAACAAGACTGTGCACACAGCCCACAAAGGGGTGCACCAAGAGTGTCCACCTCAGGTAATTGGGGAGGCTGAGCCAGTGGGCCCTATAGGACACCCAGCACACAAAGCCACTCTATCAACACAGGGAAGCAGTCAAAATGTGGAGACAAAGAAACAGGACACAAATGACAGAAATAGAGGGAAAAAAACTACTGGATATAGAGTTCAAAACCACGGCTATAAGGTTACTCAAGAATCTTCTAGAAACCTCCAAGAAATATAGTGAGACCCTCGAGAATATGAAAAAGGACCAACTAGAAATTAAGCATACACTGACTGAAATAAAGAATATTATACAGAGATCCAACCGCAGACTAGAGGATCCCAAGAATCAAGTCAAATATTTGAAATATGAAGAAAAAAAACACCCAACCGGAAAAGCAAAAAGAAAAAAGAATCCAAAAATATGAAGATAGTGTAAGGAGCCTCTGGGACAACTTCAAGCGCACCAACATCTGAATTATAGGGGTGCCAGAAGAAGAGAGAGAGCAAGATATTGGAAACTTATTTGAAGAAATAATAACAGAAAACTTCCCCTACCTGGTGAAAGAAATAGACTTACAAGTCCAGGAAGCGCAGAGAACCCCAAACAAAAGGAATCCAAAGAGGATCACTCCAAGACACATCATAATTAAAATGCCAAGGGCAAAAGACAAAGAGAGAATATTAAAAGCAGCAAGAGAAAAACAGTTAGTTACCTACAAGGGAGTACCCATAGGACTGTCAGCTGATTTCTCCACAGAAACTATGCAGGCCAGAAGGGAGTGGCAAGAAATATTCAAAGTGATGAATAGCAAGAACCTACAACCAAGATTACCCAGCAAAGCTATCATTCAGAATTGAAGGTCAGATAAAGATCTTCACAGATAAGAAAAAGCTAAAGGAGTTCATCACCGCCAAACCAGTATTATATGAAATGCTGAAGGGTATTCTTTAAGAAGAGGAAGAAGAAGAAAAAGGTAAAGATAAAAATTGTGAACCACAAAGTGACAACAAATACATATCTATCAACAAGTGAATCTAAAAATCAAATGAATAAAAAATCTGATGAACAGAATAAACTGGTGAATAGAATAGAATCAGGGGCATAGAAAGGGAGTGGACTGACAATTCTCAGGGGGAAGGGAGTGTGGGGGGTGTTGGAAGAAACTGGACAAAAATCGTACACCTATGGACGAGGAAGGTGGTGGTGGGGGGTAAGGGCAGGGGGTGGGGTGGGAACCGGGTAGAGGGGAGCTATGGGGGGAAAAAGAGGAACAACTGTAATAATCTGAACAATAAAAATTTATTTTAAAAAATCAGAGTGGGCGTGGCCTGGATCAAGCTGATTTGATCTCAAATATCTACATTGGAATTTTGTTTTTTATCTCTGAGCAAGAAAATTTTGCTTGTGCAAACATGAACAAAGTGAGAATGTATAAGCAATAAATCAACCTAAAAGTTGAACTAAAGCAGTGCGTCTGTGCAGGAGGCAGTTGATCAATAGTTCTCTCTCATCGATGTTTCTATTTCTCGCTCCCTCGCCCTTCTTCTTTCTGAAATCGATAAAAAACGTATTTTTTAAAAAGTAAAAGCATGTCATTGTCAGAGCTACTGGTCCAAGGGAAAGCAGGTGCTGAATGAAGATCTGACAACACAAGTCACTGCTGAGCTTGACTTGGTCAGAGCCATGAGCAGGGGTGACTGCACAAGAAATGGAGAGCAGAGAGGGGGTTTTGTCGCACTTTTCCTGTGTACGTCTTAGAGTTGCCAATCCATCTATCATAATACTACTCAGCCTTATCCTCAGGCTGCAGCCCAGGGATGTGCGGAACGTCTGACTTCGTTGAGGCATCTTTGGATCCAGAGAATTGGCTAGGGACCCTGAAAACCTGTTGCTTATCTGAGTCTGATTTAAACAACAGGAGATCCTGGGAAGGGTTCCCAGGCTCCTGCTTAAATCACCTGACAGCAAAGCCAGTGCTCAGGGTGCATGTGAGTCTGGCTGTTTTTCCTGTAGGTGCAGAGAGGAAGGATGGCCGAGTCAGCACAGACCGAAAGAGGACACCTGCCAACACAGACACTTGCCAGCGATGCGGCAGGAACCAGGGTCAAGTTTCTTAGGAAACGAAGCATGTAAGGAATAAAACTGAGAATGAAGACCTTGTCCCTGAGGCCTTCCCTACCTGTGCAGTGAGGGAGGCGCATGAGGTGCAGCGGGGACCAGAACCTGGTGCACACAGACCCCGAGCCGCACACTGGGGCTGGGCTGCCTGGGGCCTCCTGTTTTTCTCCAGTCTCTGCCAGAGGAGAGACAGTCCATCCACCGACTGCCCGGCCCCTCCCTGAGCCCTAGTGCCGGAGCTAAGCTCACACCCCAGACTGAGGGAGATGGCTAGCTTTACCCCTTGGGAGAGTTGTGGAAGGAAGAACACTTCCAACTGGGTCCTCATCTGTGAGCCCCTGGCTCAGCCCCCAGGCCCAGGCTCCTTCCAAGGAACATCCTCACTGAAAGATGATCTCACAGTGCCCCCTGGTGGTCACAGGACACATACTTCCCCATGGCCCTAGGCCAGTGGTCGGCACACCGTGGCTTGCAAGCCACATGCGGCTCTTTGGCCCCTTGAGTGTGGCTCTCCCACAAAATACCACGTGCAGGTGCACACGTACAGTGCGAAGTTGACTTAAAACTTTAAGTTTATTAAGTTAATTTTAGGGAACGTTGTGAAGTGAAAGAAGATGTAGTGTCGAGGATTGAGAAAGGTATGTTGAGATGATTTGGACATATAGAGAGGATGAACGAAAGGAGATAGACGAAACAAGTATACAAGACGAGTGTGGATGGGAGAGTTGGAAGGGGTCGACCTCAGTGAACGTACCTCCATCAGATTGAGGACATTTTTAGCAAAGGCCAGCTTAGGAGTCCCCGAATTAAGTTAATAACAATGTACCTACCTATATAGTTTAAGTTTTAAAAATTTGTCTCTCAAAAGAAATTTCAATCGTACTGTTGATATTTGGCTCTGTTGACTGATGAGTTTGCCGACCACGGCCCTAGGCCCTGGGAGCCCAGCTGCTTTCTGCTGCTCAGCAGGACGCTGTCTCTATTCCCTCACCTATGGTCTGACTCCTCAATACTGTGATTCTCAGTCACTGTCCGTTGATTTTTTGGTTGTTTGTTCTGCTTTGTTTTTGCAACAGCTTCAACATCTTTAATTTGTTTTTGTTTTAAAAGATATCTCAATATATTATATATTTTCACCTCCTTTTTGTTCATTTGCAAAATGTATTTGCAAACAGTATTCCTAGACTTAAATTTTTCCATTTAAATGTTAGAAAAAAGTGTCACATTTTCCAAAAATTCTGACTGGTGTTTGTTAAAACAAATTTTTAATATAGATAAGCAAAATTTTCATACTTTTTTGGATATTAATTTTTTACATCAACACATCTATTTCTACATTAATTTGGGTCTGTTTTTTTCCCTTTGTAGGGATTTTATTCTGTCCTAAAATGTCCACTGGCACGCTTTGCTATGTGGTTGTCTGGAGTCCACGTGGCTGTGAGGTCCATGAGGATGCCCTGTGTGGGGTGGGGAGGGAGGTGAAGGGCCACAGTCAGGCTCCATCGGAGTCCCGGTTCCCAGGGGCACTGCCTGGGCGGAGGCATCAGAAGACACAGGCCTAGGCCTGGGATGGTGGAAAGTGGTGACTAAAGTAGAGACATGCTCGAGAGGAGACTGTACAACCATCCTGGAATAAACGTGTGAGCCTTGAGGCTGCAGCCCCTGTCACGGGCCGATTCCATGGGACGTCCCTGTCTTATGGTCCTCACATGACCAGGCTGGCTTCATGCGGTCCATTTCACTGTCTCTGAGAGCAATTCTGTTCCTGAACAAGGACACTGTGCTGTGTGCAGGTGTGCGGTTTGAATGTGCCATTTCAGCAGTTTCTTCATGTCAGTGATGAGAGTGCTCACGGCTTAGCTGCTGACAACTCGAGAAAAACGATACAGCAACGCAGAGAAGCTCAGCGTCGTTGATCTTCAGGGAACTGCAAGTCAAAACTGCAATGGGCACAGCTTCACCCCGACTGGAAGGGCTGATACAAACGGGAGAGAACAACACTTGTCTGGGGAGATGAGGAGAACTTGGGGCCTCATACATCGTTGCAGAAATGAAACTGGTGCAGCCATATTGGAAAGCATCTGACAACTCCCCAAATAACACTACCTAACGTTTCCATATGACTCAGCAATTACATTCCATGCTGCCTCCCAAAATGAAAACACGCACCTACAAAAACAAAAACATTTACACCAACGACCCTCGCAGAGTCATGCATAACACACACAAGGTGAAAACGAACCCTAAGGTCCATTGAGGGATGAATGGAGCAGCAGCATCTGGTATGTCGATGCAATGAGTGTGACTTGCTAGTGAAGAAGTGGCTGGCTTGCTGATCCCTGCCACAGCATGGATGGACCGCACACACAACTAAGAATGCAGTGGAATAGTAACAAAGGGCCATGTATTTTCTGGTTACATTTACATGAAAGGAGCATCTACATTGAGAGGGGCTACGAATGCTTTACAACAGGTTATAGTGATGGCTTTACAACTCTGTAAACACACTGCACAGCAATGAGTTGCTCACTCTAAGTGGGCGGCCTTTATGACATGTGGCTTATATCCCAAGCTACTAAGCAAAGGAACAGCATGAGAGGCAGCAATGGTCACTGACACTTTGAGGTTGATCTGTGCCAGGAGAGTTAGGACCTCAGACCCTCTGGGGTGCCCCTGAGACACCCTCCTTGTTTGTCACAGGCAGCCATAGGGTTACCAGGGGAACGGGGGCAGGTTTAGGTCTCAGTTTCTCATGGACTTGGAACATTGTGTTACCGTGGGAGCTATTGTCAAAAGCAGGGCAGTAATAGTCAGCCTTGTCCTCCACTGAGGCCGATGATCATCAAATCGGCTTTGTGACCGGACTCAGGGACGGAGATCTGACCTGGGATCCCCGAGGACTGAGAACTTCCGAGCATCACAGTTTCGGGGGCCGCACCAGGAACATGTACCAGCCGGCACCATGGCTTCCAACATTTTTGCTGTTACAGTGCAGAAGAGGGTGAATTTCTGCCCCAAGACTCTCTGACACAGGCTTTCTGCACAGCCCAGACTGTGCCCAGGACCCTACCACAGAGGAGTGGAGACTCAGAGAGGTGAGTCTGGAATCGTTTATCGCAGCATGTTCCCCATAATCACTTCTCCTGCTTTCCACTGCCAGGCACCTGAGCAGCGAGGGAGGGGGTGAGGAGGAGGTAACCAGGGGGAGATGAGCCTCACAAGTGGGAGAGCTGTGTAATCTCTCTTCCCCTCCCGTGGGAGGACAGAGGAAGCCTTCATGCAAAATGTTCCCTCCTCCTGGTGTCCCTGGGCCTAAATTTGGTGAAAGCCGCGTGTGGGTGTGGCTGGGGAGCCGCTCCTGGGGCTGTGGGACATCACAGCAGCTGGTCCCCAGTGAGCACAGAGCAGAGCCCAAGGCAGGGATCCTGCCAGGGTTTCCCAGTTGAAGGCCCTCACAGACCCTCAGGGATAGGCCCACAGTGCCCCCTGCTGTCTCATTGTCCAGATGCACGTTTTTTAAAACCTGTGCTTTCTTTCTTTTTAATTAAAAAAATTCATGTTGACATTATTGCAGGTGTTCCACTTTACCCGCCTTTACCCCCTCCAGACCTCTCCCTTGTCCCCCTCCCTTGGCCTTCACCACTCTGTTGTCCGTGCCCATGGGGTCTGCATATATGTTCTTCACCTCCTTTATCCAGTCACCCCACCCCCTCCCCCAGATGCACTTTGATGGAATGGATGTGCAGGAGCTGAGCGGGAAGAGAGTGAGACTCTGGTCCTCAGCCCTGCCTGACACACTGCGCACCCCACACAGAAGGGGCTTCTCATCCTCCAGGGCTCCCTATTGTGCTGCAGGTGACCTCATCATAAAGTCGTCCTGTGCTCCTCCCAGCATTTAGATAATTATGTGTTTGGGGCCATAGGTGGCTAATCTGCACCAGTGAGCAGACGGTCAGAGGGCATTCACACCCTTCACACACTCTATCTGGGGCCTGAAGGCACCAGGTTTTTTCTTTCTCATCACATGTCACTTCCCAACATGGAGGCCAGTCTCCATAACCCTCTTCACTTGCCCTTATCTTCACTCTGAAGAGGCAGGATCCATAAATACAAGTTCACAGGAAAGTGGTAAGGGAGGGTCAAGATGGTGGTGTAGGTAAATGCAGCACTCACCTCCTCCCACAACCACACCAAAATTACAACTAAACTATAGAACAACTATCTTCAAAACCACCTGAAATCTGGCTGACTAGACATCCTACAACTAGGAGAATTAAAGAAGCCATATTGAGACTGGTAGAAGGGGCAGAGGTGTGGGATGGGCTGGTCCAACACCCACATATGTGTTTTTAATCAGAGGGATATCTTGGCTGCAGAAGTCCCAGTGAGGATCAAAGGGCCCTAGCCACATACCAGACCCCTCAGGCCAGGGTTTCAGAGCCAGAAAGAGAAATCCCCATAACTTTGGGCTGTAAAAATCAGTGGGGTTTGTGGCTGAGTGAGATGGAGGTTGCTGGAGTCCCAGGCAGTTCCTCTTAAACGGCCTATGCATGGACTTAGTTGGACTCACTCCCTCTGAGCTCCAGCACTGGCGAAGCAGCTTGAAAGGATCCAGGGACAGATGGGGAGGAACTGAATTGCCTGGCATCAGGGCTAGGCCTGGGGGCAGCTTTCTCCCAGACAAAAGTGCTGGCAGAGCTCATTGTTCCTTTAATGAGACCTCCCTGCCATAATACCTACAGGCCTTTCCCATATCTGAATCTCCATCAACCTACCCCACATTGTTCGCCCTGCCCTGGTGATTCCCTGAGACCCCACCCCACCTGCAGCTCCACCCAACTTTTTGCAGTGGCTTTTCCTCCTGGCTCAGGCTTCAGAGTTTCCTAAATCTCTCAAACAAGCAGCAACTGGCCTCAGCGTGCCCCATACCTCTCTAGAAGTGGTCCTAGGCCTGGCATTAGCAGCAGCCTGATTTGGCACATAGCTTTGCCTCTGCTGGGCACCTCCAAGCCCAAACAAGTTGCAAGCCATCTGCAGATTGCTCTGTAGCTCATTCCCCAGGCAGGGCACAGGCAGTAGCTGACTTTGCACCTTCCAGGAGGCCCCAGAGCCAGTGCACCCAGTGGTCAGCTTCAGACTAACCCAGATTACAACCTACCACATCTATGATTAACACATTCAAGGGGTGGACTCCTTGAGCACCAAAGCCCCACTGAAGCAAGTCCATCTCCACTGTGGTGTCTCTTGCACAGCAGCTCTTCTGATGTAGTCACAGCTGGTACACACAGAAATCAAAGCTCACCTACAATAGGACAGTGCACACAACACACCCAGGGTTGTACCTAGAGCTCCCAGCTCAGGTGACTTGGGAGGCTGAGCCACTGAGTCCTACAGGACACCTACTACACAAGGCCACTCTACCAATTCCAGGAGACATAGCAGCTCTACCTAATACATAGAACAAACACAGGGAATCAGCCTAAATGTGGAGACAAAGAAACATGTTTCCAATAAAAGAACAGAAGAAATCTCCAGAAAAACAAAAACACTAAGTGAAATGAAAGCAAAAATACTACCAGATACAGAGTTCAAAACAATGGTTATAAGGATGCTCAAGGAACTTATGAGAACTTCAAGGAGCTTAGTGAGGACTTTAATGACATAAAAAAGGACCAGTCAGAAATGAAGAATTCACTAACTGAAATGAAGAATAATTTACAGAGAATCAACAGTAGAGTAGAGAATGCTGAGAATCAAATCAGCGATTTGGAATATGAGGAAGCAACAACAACAACAACAACAAAACACACCCAATCAGAACAGCAAAATGAACAAAGAATTCAAAAATATGAAGATAGTATAAGGAGCCTCTGGGACAACTTCAAGCATATTGGCTTTCATATCATGGGGGTGCCAGAAGAAGAAGAGTGGGAGCAAGAAATTGAAAACATGTTTGGAATAATGACAGAAAACTTTCCTTACCTGGTAAAAGAGATAGACATATAAGTCCAAGAAGGACAGAGTTCCAAACAAGAGGAACCCAAAAAGGCCCACACCAAGACACATCATAGTTAAAATGCAAAAGGTTAAAGGCAAAGAGAGAATCTTAAAAACAGCAAGAGAAAAGCAGTTACCTGCAAGGGAGAGCCCATATCCTGACAGAAATTTTGCAGGCCAGAAGGGCATGGCAAGAAATATTCAAATGATGAAAAGCAAGGACCTACCACCAAGATTACTTTACCCAGCAAAGCTATTATAGAACTGAGCTTCACGCTAGAAAAAGCCAAAGGAGTTCATCACCATCAAACCAGTATTAGATGAATTGTTAAAGGGTTTTCTTTAAGAAGAAGAAGAAAAAATAAAAGATAAAAAATATGAACAAGAAAATGGCAGTAAATGCATATCATCGACAATTGAATCTAAAAATCAAAATAAATGAACAAGGAGTCTAATGAACAAAATAAACTGGTGAATAAAATGGAGACAGAGGCATGGAAGTGTGGAACAGACTGACGAATATCAGAGGGAAGGCGCGGGGCGGGGGTGGTGGGTGGGGGGAGAGATTAACCAAAGAACTTATTACATGCATACATGCATTAGCCATGGACACAGACAATAATAGGAAGGAGAAGGTCTGGGGTGGGGCAGGATCCTGGTGGAAGGGGCAAACGGTGGTGGTGGGGGAATGGGGAGGACATCTGTAACACTCTCAACAATAATGATTTTTCAACATTTAAATAATGCACAGGGAAGTCTTCCACAAGAGACTTGTATTATTCTCTTGCTGCTCTTCCAACCCGAGGAAGATGATCGCGGGCACCAGCCCTCCCAGGATACATCCAGGAAGCCACAGCTCTAAAACTGGACACCAGGGCGAATGGGTCTCCACACAAGGTATGGGCTGTACTTTAGGATGGGGTGGAGTCTGGAGAGTGCAGAGGCATTGAACTTGCAAGGAAGGGGATGGGGAGAGGACACAGTATCCCAGATCTCTTGCCTAAGCCAACAACTCACAGTTCAGTAATTATTTTAACTACTTTGCAGATCCCTCTGTGGCGTTTACAATGTGCTACTATTATTCTACCTGTTTTATCGTTATTTCTCTTGGAGAACTAATCCACAAATGTCATTACAATAGCATTCAGAAACTGTAATGAATTATATACGTATATTTCTAGTGAAGTTCTTGTTTTTAATTTCAGAGTTCTGTAATAATGCCAGTACTTCATGTGTTTGACTGAATGATTTACAGACAACATCATCTCAATTTCTCTAACACTGATTCAGATTAAAACCCAAAGATGCCCATGACCTAGACCAGTGGTCGGCAAACTCATCAGTCAACAGAGCCAAATATCAACAGTACAACGATTGAAATTTCTTTTGAGAGCCAAATTTTTTAAACTTAAACTATATAGGTAGGTACATTGTTATTAACTTAATTAGGGTATTCCTAAGGCTTAGGAAGAGCCACACTCAAGGGGCCAAAGAGCCGCATGTGGCTCACGAGCCGCAGTTTGCCGACCACTGACTAGACAATATTGTTTCACTGCTGTGGCACTCAAACCCCTGGAAAGCGCTGGAACTGAGTAATTAGACAAAAAGTATTTTTGAGTGAAAAAAATTGTCAATATAAAATGAAAAAAGTTTATCCACCCCTTTAAACACATGGGTGAAGCAGGATGAAGACACACTATTACAAAGTTGCTGTGATTTGTGTTGTAATTGTACACTCTAATCCCAGTCATAACCATTGAGCCATCCTAGAGTCATCTGCATACCTCACCGAACATCGAAGCAATTCCCAGCTTAATTAGAATTCTTAATTCTTAGAAATTTTGATCTTTTTAGTGATAAGTAAGTAATTAACATTCCTCAGATTGGCAAATACATTCTAGAACTTCCAGAAACAGGTTCTTTCATTGGCAAATACACTCATGTTTTCAAGAAACATATTTAAAATAAAATACAAGATATATTCATTAACAGATCCAAATCCATCCTCCAGCTTCTCTGCAATAAGCCAAAAGTAGGCAAATTTGGATTAATATTTCGGTTATCTGTTATTTTAAGATATCTAGATATTCAACAATCTTCATCACTTAACCCAGTAAAACACCAAAGTTCCAAGTTATCAAAGACTTTGGGAAACTATGTTTAGGTATAGATAATTATTACTGAAAAGCTTTATTAAACCCCTTCATTTTAGTTACATCCACTTATTAGTTCTTAACTTTATGAAATTTTAAAGCCAATTATTACCCTGACAAATTTTTTAACAGAGATAAATAACATTAATTTATTCTTGCAAATCCAGGCAAACAAATTTACATTTTATGTCAATAACTTAAAGGACATCAATTAAACTTAAATGGCCCACTTGGATCCCAGGTGATTATTGCATTCCTTCAATGTACTTAAAAGTGAGCTGTTTAATCATCTAGGGTGCTTTGCCATTTTTAGGAGGCTGGAGAGCAGGCAGGGGAAATATCAGGCCCTGTGCTTGGATTTAAAAGCACTTCACAGTTTTCCTTTCACCAGCTAAACATTTTAGATGGCTGATGTCTTGAGAGGGAGAGCAGGGAGAGTCCCTGAGATAAAGACCTCTGGGCAGCTGCTGGGAAATCCCTGAAATCCCTGTGATGGATTCAGCCTTCTAGGAGCAGCTGGGCCCCCCAGCCCAGGCTCTTACAATAAAATACCATCATCCTCTTAGTCATGGGAGGACAAGCATATTGAGTCCATTCAGATAAAATCCATCCCAAGGGACTATTCTCAGGAACTGAGGTGTTTGCCCCTATCTTATTAATTTCCCTTAGTAACTAGCAAAACAGACAGAAACATTATACATATCTCTATATACAAAAAGCTAATATGCAAAGGGTCCCCTCAGGAGTTTGACCAGGAAACGGGGAGTTCAATTGCTCACTATGACATGTGCTGACCACCAGGGGGCGGCGCAAAATGAAGGAAGGCCCCAATCAGCCCTAATCACCGGCCAGGCCTAGGGACCCTACCTGTGCATGAATTTTGTGCACTGGGCCTCTAGTATATCTATAAGCAAGGTTACAGTGCAGCGGAAATATAGAAGCCTAGCGCAATATGCTGTGTGCTACCAGAGATGGAGCTCTCGGCTCGTGTGTCCTCTCTAAACTGAACAGGCCCCTGCAACCGGAAAAGCGTTTCTGACCTGGAGCCAATTAGCCTCAGCTCAGGACTTTCAGATTCAGAGAGAAAAACAAACAAACAAATAAAACCCCTTAATGCACCAATTCAACACTTAGCAAAGGCAAGGGGGGAGGGGAGGGAGCATCACAGCCAAGAGGGGAGTTCTGCAGGAGAAATTCCTGGCAGCCTGCAAGAAAGAACTCCAATTCTGCCCCGCCCCTCCGCCCCTTCCCCAGTCCAGGCAGCCACCGGAACTCCCACTGTTACCAATCACTTACCCCACAGTCCTGCTGTTCTCCACACAGAGTCACCAAAATTTGAAAACAGTGTGACGGACCAGAGTCGATAAGTAGAAACAAAGTTGAATCTTTGAGCTGCTTTTATCCAGATGCCAGCGATCCGAGAGAACCCTGAAACACCACCCTAACATCTCATCTCAAGCCAGCCATTGGATAGGGTTAGAGGGTGGGAAGACTCCAAAACTACTTGAGTTTCAGTGGTCTGTTTTCCATCGTTGTCCTCATACAGGGTAGCCCCAGACGCTTGTCTCCCTTCAGGTGTGCCCTGTCCTTGATTTGCTTTCAAAATTTACCTTCTTTCTGAGTGATGAAGCCACCTGGACTTCAAGGTTGATTTGTCTTTATGATTCTGTTTTTCTCCTTACAACACATCCCCATAGTTTCCCAGGGTAAGAAAATCTCTTGTCTATATTTAATATAGGGAATAGTTATTAATCAACTGTGATTCTGTTCTTACTGTACATCCTTCCCCTATCATTCCCCACTGTCAGAATTAAATCTCGTATATATGAGACTCGTTTCATATGAAAAGCGTCTTATTGTTGAAGAGCATTACACCTGGCCTGTCTCAGGACTTCTGTTTTAATTTTTATATTTAATATTTTGGAAACTTAAAAAAATACTATAAAGTGAAGAGAGCTATGCATTGGTTTAATATTGCTGCTGCAACAAATTACTACAAAGTTAGTGGTTTAAACATTATAAATTTATTATCTTGCAATCTGCAGAACTAGAGTCCAAAGTGGGTTTGACTGGGTTGAAATCAAGGTACCAGCAGAAGGGGTGGAGTGTGGGGGTCCTGACCAGAGTACGCTGGAGATTAAGGCCCACTCACCATAGGCATGTGTGCAGGCACTGACACGGCAGTATTGCTATGTTAAAGGCCCCTTTGCCCTACACATGCGTGAGGGCAATGACTCAGCAGCAGCACTATATGTACTGTGCAAGTGCGCCCTTATATAACCTGCCTATTTAACGTAGCACGGATGTCACTAATTGGCATGAGGTCTCTCTCGTTTGAGCATGTATATAAGATGCCACTGACCAGCCAGTAAACCAAAGACAATCATTTTTGATACCTTAAGGATGGGCAAATGCTGGCAAAGGACTAACAAATTAGTTCATCCATTTTTTGGAACGTTTCCTTCCATTTGGGTATATTTTTTCTTTCAAGATCTGTAGCAATTACTGAGAGATCTAGTTTACAGGTAGCCTGTAGCTGAGAGTCATTTCTGAGAATCCTAAGGGCTTGCCTGTATGGAAAAGACACATTGATCTAAGGAGGCCTCGTTCTCCATTCACTTCCCTGGGAATGGCCAACCAGGTGTAACTGCAGGGTAGCATTAAAATTAATGGTGCCACTAACTGGCCAAACCTCTCCATTGTCCACTTTATAGTGGGGCCAGGCTATGTTGCAAAAGAAGCTTGAGGGACTTAGGTCAAATTTCACCCAACAGGTAGCTTGAGGCACGGTGGATTGGTTCCCCATCTACAGAGAGACAGTTAAATTCCCAGACGAGAGCGACATTAGTGGTTATGTTACGGCACAAGTCTGGAGGCAACCAGCTGACAATGCAATTCTTATTGCATTGCTGCTGTTCTATACACATGTCTGTGGTTCTCTTAATTCTACTTGTTCCTTGAACAACTATCCCCATCTGTTCCAAACTGTAGAACCTATTGTGGGGCCCTGTCTAGTGAATGCCAGATGCTCAAGGCCAATTGGAGTGTTAAGGCCCTATTCAGATACGCTGGGTGGTCAAGGCCACTCTAAGCCTAGGAATCTTAATCAGGGTGTTCAAGGCCAAGATGCTATACGCAGATGCAAGGACACAGATACCGCACAAGCGTGCCCTTTTATAAGCCAAAAGAGGTCACAATTTGGAAAAAAGCCTCTTCTGTCTCAGTAGTATAATGGTTACTAACCAGCCAGTGCAGCTGCTTGGGGAGGCTGCTCCTATGTAAGGCAGGCTGCTGTTATGTGGGGCTGAGCTATGGGGAAGATGCATCCATGACCAGCAGGCGCGGCTGCTCAGATAATAGCTGTGGCTACAGGGGCTACTGCTACTATGTAGGAAAGAAGTATTGCTACCTGGCCGGCGTGCGGCTGCCTGCTGTATGGGACTTGCTTTGAAGAACTGTTTTGGATAGTGGCTCCTTGTTAGCAATGGCTATATGCCCCTAGCTCAGGGGTGGGCAAACTTTTTGATTCGAGGGCCACAATGGGTTCTTAAACTGGACCGGAGGGCCGGAACAAAAGCATGGATGGAGTGTTTGTGTGAACTAATATAAATTCAAAGTAAACACCATTACATAAAAGGGTATGGTCTTTTTTTTTTTTTTTAGTTTTATTCATTTCAAACGGGCTGGATCCGGCCCGCAGGCCGTAGTTTGCCCACGGCTGCCCTAGCTCCTACAATTCTCTTATACACCCACAACTTCTCATGGCTTCTCCGTCTACCACCCAGTGTACAAGGCCAGCCCCTGGCAGAGGGGCTCAGACCCCACAGTTGGTATACTGGAGCAGGATGAAGGAACTGAGTTCCTAACAGTTAGTACAGTGAGCAGGGTTCAAGGAGGAACTTGCTCTGACACCTGTAAAGGGCCGAGTAGTGCCATGGTCCCGCTGGATCAGAGCCTCAATGGCTCGGCGTACAGGGTCCCAGGAGATGTTGCCGAAGTCTTGAGCAGCAAACCATGTTCAACTGGCAGCGGTGGCCAGATGGATGAGCCTTGGAAATCTGCCGGCCGCTCCTGGGGGAATTTTGTGCACACCCAACAATGGGGGACATTATGCACTCGAGCACAGGTGCGCGCCCACATGACTATGCTGTTAGCCAAGCTCACCCTGGTCAGAGAGACAAAGAGAGACCATCATAGGGAGATCACGGCCTTAGGGCAAGATGCGTGGAACCGTGTCTCCTCTAGACAGCACTGTGGCTGGAATTGGAGGACGACCTGGCCGGTGATACCAAGTGGGATCCCCCCTTCATAGGGGCCCGGTTTCACAGGGGAAGCAATGGGAAATCTGGGCACTGGCCAGAGGGCAACAGCGCATGTCCCCTTTAACAACGTTCCTGTCCCTTGTTTTCTGGCTTGGACTTGCACAGTTACTGCCCAGGGCTGGATCAAGGGGTGCAACTGTACCTTGTAGTTGTACCCGCTTCCCCAGGGGGATAGGAGAGCTACACAGCAGTGATGGGATAAGAATCTCATTGTCGGCTGGCTGCCTCCAGACTTGTGACATAACATAACCACTAATGTTGAGGTCCAGCAGCAATGGAATAGAAAATGTTATACCGCCCTAACCAGTTTGGCTCAGTGGATAGAGTGTCAGCCTACGGACTGAAAGGTCCCAGGTTCGATTCTGGTCAAGGGCATGTACCTTCGTTGGGGGCACATCCCCATTAGGAGGTGTGCAGGAGGCTTCGATGTTTCTAACTCCCTATCCCTCTCCCTTCCTCTCTGTAAAAAAAATCAATAAAATATATTTTTTAAAAAAGAGAAAGTGTTATACCAGCACAAAACCTGTAGATACGTGATCCCAAGATACTTATGGGTGTGTGGAAGGTATGGCTAGCCCTACCTCCCCACGAATTGATCAGGTGGACATACTTGGGGTAGAAACAGCCCTTCCCTAGCAACAGTCCATGGCCAGATCCACACTGCCTCTTCCCTCTCTGCCAAGGGGGCAGGTGTAGGTAGCAGCAAAGTTCAAGATGGGTGTACCTTGGGGCACAACAGTTCATCTGTTGTTTTCACCTGCACACACAGTGTCTAAGGAGACCTCCACATCATCAAATCTAAGGGAAAGGCACCTGTCTTCCTGGACTGTTCATCCAGCAATCTGACGGCCGTATCCAATTGGCTAGCCCAACCTTTTGGGCTGGGTGGGTCTGCCCCTGGGTGGAGCTTGTCTTTCAACAGGCCATTACACTGTTCAACCACCCCAGTAGCTTGAGGATCATATGGAACGTGAGATTGCCAAACTACGTCCTGGCTTGGCCCAGCTCTGTACCTCTCCCTGTGAAAGGGGTTCCATTATCACTTGCTATGCTAAGGGGTCACCCATAGGTGGCCCCAAAATGTTCCAATCCTCAGACAACTGACCGTTGGGCAGCCTCCTCATAGGGTAAGCAAAGAGGAGGCCAGTGGTAGTATTCACAGCCGTAAGGGCATACTTACAACCCCGGTACAGAGGGAGAGGCCCAGTGAAATCCACCTGCCAATGTTGCAGGGGGGCCCCCTCCTCTGAGGACATGGCCCTCCTTCCCCTGGAGGCCGTATCAATGAGGGTGTGCCTGAGCACAGTGAGGACATCCTCGTACTACACTGAGGGCTTCCCCTGTGGACAGGGCCAGGCCCCACCGCCTAGCCACCTGCACCATTGTTTGTGGTCCCACGTGTCCCAATTTCTAATGAAGCCACCAAGCCCAACCTACAGGGGAAGGTACTACCTCTGGGACCCTTGCCAAGGCGCCTGCCTTATCATTCCTAGGGGCTAACAGTGGCCGATGGCCACTCAAATGGTATATTGTTGCTTCTTTGGAAGTCCCTACTTCCTATATATCCTTCTACATTTCCTGTCCCTACAGGGGCCAATATCCTATCATCCTCTGCTGCTTGTGCCATTGCGGCAACCACAAAGTCAACCTTTAAAGACAGCCCAGCTGTCTGTTCCAATGGCCACAGGGCCAGGCTCCTTTGTCGAAACCATTCAAACTGCTTGCAATTCAGCCCTTTGGCTACTTTGCCCAGTACCAGAATCTACCATAGTTTGTCTGTATCCAAACGGACAGCCACTGCCATCCATGTAGCGGGGCTTCCTCTACTAGACCCATCCGTGTACCACATGGTCTCTGGGAGGGGAGGTGTACGCTCTCGGAATGGATAGGGAGTACCTCCTCTATAGGAGTCTCATCCCTTCACAGGGTCTCATAAGTCACGGGACCTTGCAATCCTGTGACAGAGGGCCGATACTCACTGTTGCCCTCTGTTCCAAATAGGCCCCACACTTTGCTCAAGTTGAGGTTTGTGCTACTCCCAACTTGGGCGTGGTCATGCAGGACATACACCAACTGGCTATAGGATAGGCGGTCCTCAGGAGCACCTTACTTTGTGCCGCGATTGCCTCACAGACCTACAAGGCCGCATAAGTGGCTGCCAACTGTTTCTCGGTGAGGGAGTACTGACTTTTGGCCCCCTTCCACAGCTGGGACCAGAGCCCAATAGGTACCCTTCTCCACCCATACTGTTGGCACAGGTCCCAACCAAACCCCAATGGAGTAACAATTACGTCCAATTGGAATGGTTGTGTCAGGTCTACACCTGCAAGGCAGTCGCCCTCTTGACAGCTAGAAAGGCCTCCCCAATCTCTGGAGTCCAGTCCCATGTTGCTCCCTTTCAGGGCAACTGAATCAATGGCTGCAACAACTGTGCCAGGTGGGGAATGAACACTCGCCAACACCCAAAAGACCAAGATAGTTCTGTAACTGTCTCACTGTTGTAGGTTTGGGATAAGGTTGCATTTTGTCAATGACTGCTCCAGGTATCACCTTGGTCTTACTCGACCAGATAACTCCCAAGAATTTGACAGATAAGCCAGATCCCTGGACCTCGCAGTTGTTCACTGCCCATCTCCATGAGTCGAAAGCTTGCTGTAGGCTACTGGCAGCTGCATTCAGATCTGCAAGAGAATCAGAGATTAGCATGATGTCATCAATATAATGGAACATTGTTACTGTGGGAGACTTGCCCAAGGTCGCTAAATCTTGTGCCACCAGACCGATTGATGGTAGGGCTGTGCAAATATACTTGCGGGAGAACGACAAAAGTCCACTATTGACCTTCCCAGGTGGAAGCAAACTGTTCTTGACTCTCTGGTGCTACGTCTATGGAAAAGAAAGCATTAGCCAAATCCACCACATAGTGGTACCACCCCGACGTCAGTGTAAGGCGGTCTAGGAGATCCGTTATAGCCAGCACTGCAGAACATAGTGGGTAGTCACTTTATTCAGTTCTCTGTAATCTAGTCATTCGCCAGGTGCCGTCAAGCTTCCTCACTGAACATACTGGAGAATTGTAGGGGTTGTGCGTGGGATGGATGATCTTTGTCTTTTCCAGCTGCAATATTATCTGTCCAATTGTGTCCTGGCCTCCTGGGAGGCTGTACTGCCACACCCACACCACCCAGCATGGGTTAGGCAGTTTCATGGCTTTGTGATGCAGGTGTCCTCTTGGGATGGGCTTTCCCACATGAACCCACAAGCAGAATTCACCTGGGGTCATTGCAATCCTTATCCTTTTGAGCACATCCATTCCCAAGATGTATATGCTGGTGTGGGAGAGATATACATGGTATAGGCCCATAGTCGGCAAACTGCAGCCCCTTGAGTGTGGCCCTTCCACAAAATACCACATGTGGGCGTGCACGTACAGTGCCATTGAAACTTCGTGGCCACACTAAGGGGCCAAAGAGCCGCATGTGGCTTGCGAGCCGAGGTTTGCCGACCACGGGTCTAGGGAAACTGCCTTTCTTCGGCAGCTTCTGGAAACACTGTCCTACAGCAATCGCCTCTATAGGGCCAGCAGCACGTCATAGGGCTGCTGGTCCTTTCTCTTTCTTAACCCCCACAGCCAGCAGGTCTACTCACATTTGCTGCAGAATATTTTCACCGGCTCTGTCCCCGCCGCTTTTCCAGATCCTGAGCCCGCTGTCTTAGACACGCCTTACATACCTTCGGTTTCTGCATTATGAACAGTCATGTGTCTCACCACCCCCTTTTCTTGCCGCTTGACTTACAAGCTGGCCATGGCCGTAGTGATTCATGTACATGGCGGTCCACCAAAGAGGTCAAAACGGCTGCCCGTGAGCTAACGCCACCCGACAGGCTGCAGCGAGAATCAAGTCTTTCATACGCGTTACAAAACACTCATTATCAGGACCATGAGTATTCAAATTAAACATGGCTTGTCTCATGCCCATTTTCCATATAACTTGCACTAAATCTACATACGTAGTCTATTTACTCACAGTTTCTGGCAATTCTCCAGCATCCTGCCAAATGCTTCGAGAGGCCGCCATTAGCCAGTCCATCAGGGAAGGATCTCCCGGCCCAACTTTCACACAGCGACTAATCCGCAGTTTTGCTGCAAGGAAGGATGGGCCATATGGAGGTGAAGTCTCCATTTCAGGTGGAGACAGCTGCAAGCTATCTGCACGTCATCCCACAACCTTAGGAGCCACACTGGAACCAGCTCCCCAGCCTCTGCCCGCTCTGTTTTCCTGATTCTCTCAGTTCTGTGGGGTATAGGTGGTGTACGTGGTTAATTCAGAAGCTGTCGGCAGCCCTTGAGCTCCACCTCCTGGCGCCACAGGCTGATTGCGCTCCAGAGGCCATTTCACAATGGGCCGCGCCTGACTATCCTCCGAGCCGTCTCCTGGTGCTTGTTTTCCTGGTCCCTCCAGTCCCAAGGAGGCTACCTCCTGCTCTCGCACGCATACCCGAGCCTCTAATGTCTCCTCCAGGTTCTGTAACTCATGTATCTTAGCGTCCCGAGCCAGCATCTCACGGTGTTGCAGTTTCAAGGCCATTAGGAGCAACCAGCCTACCTGCCCGGCAGCCTTCCGCTGATCTTTGGGACTCGGGTCCATCAGGGACGACAAAGTCTTCTTTAATGCCTCCTGCATTACCTCAACCTGCTCCCAGTCCTTGGGGGAGGAGAGGGGGGTTCCCAAGGTATCAGGACCTCTGCTACCTGATACCACAACCCAGTAGGAGGCCACATGCCCTCTGGCGGGATGGATGGGGTACTTACCCCAGAATCCTGCCTACTACACTCATTGTTGGGTGCAAGTTCCTCAGCCAGGGACTTGAGCCCTCTGGGTGCAGGAAATTGGAAGAACACACGAGTGACCATAAGTAGGTGAGGCATGCTTTATTACAAATCTGTAACTTTCACAAACAAAGCAGCCAACAACTGGCTGGTCAGTGGCACCTTATATACACGCTCAAACAAAAGAGGCCTTGTGCCAATTAGTGACTCCATGCTACATTAACATAAGCAGGTTATATAAGGGTGTGCTTGCACAGTACATATAGTGCTACTGCGGAGTCATTGCCCTCACGCATGCGTAGGGCAAAGGGGCCTTTAACATAGCAATACTTCCGTGTCAGTGCCTGCACACATGCCTATGGTGAGTGGGCCTTAATCTCCAGCGTACTCTGGTCAGGGCCCCTGCCGGGAGCCGGTCCATCCTTGCTGTTTCAAGGGACCTGTCATATATGGCATACTGTTCTTAATATGTTTGCTCACCTTCTTGGCACTATGTGTTTTAACCAAGGTCACCTCTCTGAGAAAGGTTGTTTCTCCAGGTAGGGATTTTCCCCTGAAGTTAGGGAGGGAATAAAACCCCTTAACTAAGTGCCAGGCGGGTAATTAATCACTTTAACTACGAACAATCATGCTTAAGCTACATAATCTTTACTCCCTGGAATGGAGATAAGAAACGCCCTAACCTTTGGAATAGAGATTGATAGGATTGGAATCAACTGGTATAAATACAGATGTAACAAGACAACAGGACACAGAACCTAGACACAGAACCTACACAGAACCTAGGCACAGAACCTACACAGAACCTAGAGACAGAAGAACTTCGCTGGAGAGAACATGGCAAAAGATCCTGGACAGAAACTGGAGACAGAACCTAGAGACAGAACCTAGCGAGAGAACATGGCAAAAGATCCTGGAGAGAAACTGGCCACAGAACCTAGAGACAGAACCTGGCGAGAGAACCTGGCTGAAGAACCTGGAGACAGAACCTGGCTACAGAACCTGGATAGAACATGGCAAGAGAACCTGACTAGAACCTGGTGACTGAACCTAGCTGGAGAACCTGGACAGAACCTGGCTGGAGAACCTAGGGAGGGAACATGGCTACAGAACCTGGCTGGAGATCCTAACCAGAACTTCGCTGGAGATCCTGAACAGAACTTCGCTGGAGATCCTGAGCAGAACTTCGCTGGAGATCCTGGCTAGAGATCCTGGCTAGGCTGCTGATCAACTGAACGCTGTCTCCATGTCATTCCTTCTTCGCCGACTCCGTCTACACTTTTGGGAACCCCTGGACCTGCTGGGGTTGGACCCCAGCAGGCCCCCACACCCGCTTTTGGCTTTTTATTGCATAAAGTCTATAAAATGGATTTGCAAGTGTTGATATAATGTCTTGTGCTTCAGTGAAGGTGTGTTTCTTGAAACAGAATGTTTAAAATGTGTTCATAAAAGTCAATCTAAGAAATGCTAACTGCTTACATTTCAGTGGTCACTAAAAATGGAAGTTTCTAAGAGTTAAGAATTTTAATTAGTTGGAAAGAAATTGTATGGTTGATACTAGAAGATAGAAGGTATGGAAATATATTTTAAAGGAAAAAGAAAGAGAATTGTTCTAAAGCTGGTTGTTTTGAATATGTAAAGAGGTTTGTGAAAGTTGTAGAAAGATTTGTGAAAGTCATCCTAATATATAAAAAGCCAGGGGCCATCACGACCGAAACAACTGGATGGATGACTGAACAACAGGCTGCATGGGGCAACAAAGGCCGGCAGGGGGGTTAGTGAGGGACGACCAAACGACTGAACAGCAGGCTGTGTGGGGCGACCAGGCCAGCAGGGGTCAGCTGGGGGCAACCAGGCTGGCAGGCAGAGGTGGTTAGGGGTGATCAGCCTGGCAGGTAGGTGAGCAGTTAGGAGCCAGCAGTCCCAGATTGTGAGAGGGGTCCCAGATTGGAGAGGGTGCAGGCTGGGCTGAGGGGACCCCTCCCCCCATGCATGAATTTCATGCACCGGGCCTCTAATAGATTTATAAAGAAAAATGTTAAAAGGACGTTATATAAATGACACAGGCCAGTAAGCCAGGATGGTGGAATAGGAGATAGTTAAACAGCAGTTTGTAGCCATATACTAAATCTTATCTTCCCTAAACCAGGGACACTTAAGAGAAAATGTTTTTCATTTTTCCTCCACAGCCAGAGGGTAAATAACTTAAAGCAGTGGTCGCCAACCGGTGGTCCACAGACCTCTGGTGGTCCATAAGAAAATTTTGGTGGTCTGTAGAAAAAGTTGGTGGTCTGTAGAAAAATTTGGGCATTATTTGCATTTTTTATGTTTTATTAATCCTAATAATAAAATAAAAAATATTCTAAGAAATTCTTATATTCTGACTGACAATTTTCGCCTTTACATTGCACTAAATTCACGAAATGTACTAGTACTAGAGTCTAGTACATTTCGTGAATTCCCCTTTCTAGTAACTAGAGAGGGGGAAACAAGAGAGGTGCAAGCAGCTTCAGTATTGTTTCAGCCATTACAGCAGTCACCTGCTCTGCGATTACCGATTCTCATCAGATTGTTTTATTTGTGTATTGTATGTAACTGTGTATTTTCTTTAACTGTTATATTTAATGGCATCAAATAGTTTGACTTTAATAATGATCATTTCTTGTTTGGTTTTAGATTCAAATGAAATAAACCCATAATAAGTGAAAAAAAGCAAAGGAATATTTTGCATTTCGTTAGTAATACAAAAGATAATGTAACTAACGATAGTAGTAACAATAGTAATATGTGTACTTCATTTAGCCGTGAGCTGATCAATGAATCAGTCTCCACAGTCCTCGTCAGGCACCACTAGGAAGAACATTTGAACTGGAGGCGGAGAGAAGAAAACACTCAAAGTATCAAGAAAATACGATTCAAACTACTTGAAATTTGGATTTGTTCAAGAACCTGGTAGTGAGCTGAATCCACGGCCGCTGTGTGTTGTGTGTTCTGAGAGTTTATCCGATGATGCCATGAAACCTTCGAAACTCGAAAGACACTTGCAATCAAAACACCCGGATTTAGCGAAAAAACCACTTGAATATTTTCAAAGAATGCATGAAAATAAGGGAAGCAAGTAATTGCTCTAACAAAAATGACTGTTGGAGATAAATCCTTACTAAAGGCTTCTTGCCTGATAGCACTTCAGATCGCGAAAAATAAAAAGCTGCCTATGATTGGAGAAGAATTAATTAAGCCTTGCATGTTACAAGCCTGGGAAGGTTTTGGGAAAACAGGCTGTCCAGAAACTGAAAGCAATTCCTATGCCCGCTAACACTGTCCAACGCAGAATTGAAGACATGGCTGAAGGTGTTGAAAATCAAGTTATAAAAATGGTGAAAAATTCACCATTTTATTCAATTCAACTTGAATCAACGGGTGTAAGTAACAAAGCACTTCTTTGTTTTTGTGAGGGTTGAGTGTGAAGGAGAGTTGCAGGAAGAACTACTTTGTTCACTCAGCTTGCCAGTGGAACAACTAGATCTGAGATTTTTGAAGCACTTCATAGTTATTTCCTGGAAGACGGGATTGAATGGAAAAAATGTATTGGGATGTGTACAGACGGTGACGCAAACATGACTGGACATCTTTCAGGAATTGTTGCAAAGGTGAAAAATGTTGGTCACCCAGACATTTTGTCTACGCACTGCATTGTACATCCTGAGCAACTTGCGGTGAAAAAAAAAAATGTCCCCAGAACTACACGAAGTATTCAGATGTTATTAAAATAATAAATGAAATTCCACACAAAGGGCTCAATTCTCGAATATTTGAGGCACTTTGTGAAAAAATGGGTTCCCAGCCGACTCACCTTCTTCTTCACACTGAGGTGAGATGGCTGTCAAGGGGCTAGACCCTAACCCGACTGTTTGCCCTGCGGGAAGAAGTCAAAATATGTTTCCAGTGGCTAAATAATCCGAAATTACAAGAACTCTTCTCCGACGATGAGTGGGTAGCCACGCGTGCATACCTGGCAGATATCTTTTCATTATTAAATGAACTACACATATCCTTGCAAGGACAACTTAAGGGTGTGTTCACACTATGAGGTAAAATGGATGCTTTACAAAAGAAAATATTACTGTGGCAACGCGGTTGGCTGAAGATCTGCATATGCTTTCAAACTTTGATGAATATATGAGAGAGAAGGATGTCAACCAGCAGGGGGTACTAGTAACCCTGGTTCAACAGCACCTACAGTCACTCACAGAACCTTTTGGTCGTTATTACCCAAAGAAGAAGATCCCAGACATGGTCATACGTGGGTAATAGATCCATTTGCGGCAAACATTGAAGACAGCAATTTAAGCGCGAATGAAAAAGAAGGCCTCCTCGATCTATCATCCGACGACAGTCTCAAAGCTAAATTCGTCATCCTTATGAAGACCTCATTGTTGGATCTCCATTAAAAGTGGATACCCATTGCGGAGTGAAAAAGCCATGAAAGTTTTGATTCAATTTTCAACAACGTATTTGTGCGAAAAAACATTTTCATCTGTCACAGCAATTAAAACTCGGTACCATTCTCGGCTTGAAATAAACATGGCTCTCTGTCTTGCAGTAACGTCATTGGAGCCAAAAATCCATAAACTTATTTCAAGCAAATAGGAGCAAATATCACACTCCAAAAATGTGTAATACTTAAATAAGCTTCAATTATTTTGTAAAAATTAAGCTTACTTTAATACATTTGTTACAATTAAACAACCTTTGAAGATTTTGTTATGATTAAATAAGTATTTATAATGTTGTTATATTAAATAGGTGCATTTTGCATTAATAAAAATGGAAGTTCTCTGATCATTATTTTTCAAATGTATTTATCTTTTTTTTAAAAAAAATCATATTAGTGGCCCGCGGGATTTAAAATTATGAATTTAGTGGTCCATGAGGTCCGAAAGGTTAGCGACCGCTGGTGTAAAGCACCCTACTCGGGGAGACAGATGGCAAAGATCCAATGAGTGTTATTTGCTGACCATACCCAAGGACAAATTAAGAGAATAAACCTCATTTTGGTTTATTTGGCACCCAGCCCCAGCAGAGTGCATGAATTCAATAAGACCAGTTTCCAATTGCTGTTTTATTAACCAAGACTTTTGCTGGAGTGTCATGTCTGAGACACACGCCTGGACTCTGGATGCCACCAGAAGGCCTCAGGAAGCCAAGAAGAGCCCCTTGGAGAAAGCCAGTACCTTGCTCGGTCACACGGTTCATGGCAGTCTTTCCAGGTAAGGAGCGAGCGTTACTTTCCTGAGAGATGGCAAGGAAGGAACCTCACGACATTTTGGGAACCTCAAGAACTTGAGGAATTCATCCAAGTGTGTAGTAGGTATTACAGGAAAACCTGGTTGGCAACTAGGTGGCTCAGCTTCTTTGCACTGAGGGGCTAGTTAAGGCTCAGTCATGCAATGCAGATTTTAAAAGAGCCCGTACAATCAATTGTGTTCGTGCAAGCAACCAGGCCAAATTGAAACTAGACTTAATACAGAAAATAAATTGATCTTAATTTGGCTCTTTAGTAACAATGAGGATGATTTTAGGAGGGGGCGGGAATTGTACTTCAATAGACTAATACACAGTTGTGAATATTAGACTTTCATTCAATTAATTGTCTTCAAAGTTTTATTTTTCACCGATGAATTAAACTGGACCCTGGATGTATTTCGTTTTCTTAAATATTTGCCAATACTTCTTGCTGTATATATGTCAATAGCTCTTTTGAAGAGAAACTACAACACAGGCTATTCTTAAATAGGCTGATGAAGGGAAGAGGCATCGCACTCTCTATCCCCTGAGATCTGGGCCCAAATCCGTGGTATGCTTCCCACGTTAACTTCATGGCTTTTACCCCTTTTAGAACCATTGGCCTGCCTGTTCCTAGCACTATTGTTTGGCCCCTATATGTTCAACCGTCTAACTCAATTCATACCCTCTTGGCTTAGAATCCATCAAGCTACAAATTGTTCTGGAAATGAAAGCCTCCACGGACAACCCAATTTTCTGCGGCCCTAGGTCATCCTCTCCTGACAGAAACCTGACTGCTGGGCTCCTGACAATGCCCCCACTCAGCAGGAAGCCGTCTGGATTAGGAATTTTGTTTGCTGGGAGTTTTTTTTAATTACTGCTTCTATTTCATCAGTTGTTATTGGCCTATTTAGGTTTTCTGATTCTTCCTGATTCAGGTTTGGAAGATTGTATTTTTCCAGGAATTTGTCCATTTAGTCCATATTGTCCAACTTGTCATATAGTTGTTCATAATATTTTCTTACAATTTTTTGTATTTCTGTGGTGTCAGCTGTTACTTTACTGCTTTTGTTTCTGATTTTATTTGGGTCCTCTCTCTGTTTCTTGATGAGTCTGGCTACTGGTTTATCAATCTTAATTATCTTTTCAAAGAACCAGCTCTTGGTTTCATTGATCTTTTGTATTATTATTATTATTATTATTATTATTATTATTACTATTTTAGATTCTCTGTCATTTATTTCC
This sequence comes from Myotis myotis, assembly GCF_014108235.1. Classification (NCBI taxonomy): domain Eukaryota; kingdom Metazoa; phylum Chordata; class Mammalia; order Chiroptera; family Vespertilionidae; genus Myotis; species Myotis myotis. The sequence goes on from NW_023416314.1 coordinate 5,423,914, forward strand.
GCTCTGATCTTTATTTCTTTGCTTCTACTTACTTTGGGCTTTTATTATTATCTTTCTAATTCTTTATGTTGCAGGATTAATAGTCTATGAATAATTTTTATTTCTTGAGGTTGCCTGTAGTGCCATGAACTTCCCTCTTAGGACTGTTTTCACTGTGTCCCGTAGATTTTTGTGTTGCTGTGTATCCAGTTTCATTTGTTTCCAGGAAGTTTTTGATTTCTTTCTTGGTCCCATTGGTAGCCCATTCTTTGTTTAATAACATGCTATTTAGCCTCCATGTGTTTGAGTGTGTTTGAGTGTTTTACTGTAGTTGATCTCTAATTTCATCCACTGTGATCCAAGAAGATGCTTTATCTGGTTTCAATCTTCTTGAACTCGTAGAGACTTAGTTTGTGTCCTAACATGTGGTCTGTCTTTGAGAATGACACATACGCACTTGAGAGGAATGTATGTTATGCAACTTTCGGGTGAAATGTTCTGTAGTAAATGTCAATTAAACCCCTCTGATCTAGTGTGTTATATAGAGTCACTATTTCCTTATTAATTTTTTGTCTGGAAGATCTATCCAGTGAAGTCAGTGGAGTATTAAAGTCCCCTACTGTGACTGTATTCCTGTCAATTTCTCTTTTAAAGTCCTCCAGAAGTTTTAAAAATATATTTAGGTGCTCCTATATTCAGTACATATATGCCTATCAGAGTTATATCCTCTTGTTGGGTTGTTCCCTTTAGTATTATGTGATGACCTTTATTATCTCTTGTTATGGCCTTCATTTTGAAGTCTGTTTTGCCAGATATGAGTATTGCTACTCCAGCTTTTTTTGGTTTTCATTTGCATGGGAAAATTTTCTTCCATCCCTCCACTCTTATCCTGTGTGATTCTTTTGTTCTGAAGTGGGTCTCTTGTAGGCAGCATATATATGAATCATGTTTCCTTATCCATTCAGTTATCCTATGTCTTTTGATTGGAGCATTTAATCAATTCACATTTAACATTATTGATAGGTACTTATTTATTGCCATTTTAATTCTTTAGGCCTATATTTCTCTCTCTCACTATTTCTTCTTATAACAGCAGACCCTTTAACATTTCTTACAATACTGGTTTGGTGGTGGTAAACTCCTTTGCTTTTTTTTTTGGCTAGGAGTCTAAGAAGCTCTTTATTTCACCATCTATTCTGAATGATAGCCTTGCTGGATTACAGTAGTTTTGGTTTCAGATCCTTCCTGTTCATTAACTGGAATACTTCATGCCATTCCCTTCTGGCCTGTAGAATTTCTATTGAAAAAAAAATCAACTGACAGCCTTATAGGAGCTCCTTTGTAGGTAACAGATTGCTTTTCTCTTGCTGCCTTTAAGAGTCTCTCTGTCTTTAATTTTTGACATTTTAATTATGATCTGTCTGGGTATGGACCTCTTTGGCTTCTTCTTGCTTGGGACTTTCTGTGCTTCCAGAACTTGTGTGATTTTTTCCTCCACCAGCTTAAGGATGATTTCTGCCATTATTTCTTCAAATAGGTTCTCTAGCTCTTGCTCACTCTCTTCACCTTCTAGAATAGTGATGGCAAACCTTTTGAGCTCGGCATGTCAGCATTTTGAAAAACCCTAACTTAACTCTGGTGCCGTGTCACTATAGAAATTTTTTGATATTTGCAACCATAGTTAAAAAAGATTTATATTTTTGATATTTATTTTATATATTTAAATGCCATTTAACAAAGAAAAATCAACCAAAAAAATGAGTTCGCGTGTCACCTCTGACACGCGTGCCATAGGTTCGCCATCACTGTCCTAGAACTCCTATGATGGGACTATTGTTACATTTCATGTCATCCCACAGCTCTCTTAAGCTGTCCTTCTAGTTTTTAATTGCTTTTTACTCTCTGATTCTGGTTGATTTTTTTTTTTACACTGTCTTCTAATTCACTGATCAAATCCTCAGATTTCCATAATCTTCTGTGTATTCCGTCCAATGTGCCCTTTATTAGTGCTATATCATTCTTCATTTCTGACTGATCATTTTTCATAGTTTCTATCTTTTCTTATACTGTTGAGCATTCTTGTAATCATTATTCTGAACTCTGTATCTGATTAATTTTTATATTTATTTTATTTAGCTCTTCTTCTAGAGAATTCTCTTGTTCTTTGATTTTGGAATTTGTGTTTTTGTCTCCCCATTTTGGCTGCCTATTTGGATTTGTTTCTATGTATTATGTAGATCTGCTATGACTCCCAGTCCTTTTGTAAGGTCTCTGGTGCAGAACAACGTCAGATGCTGTTTGTGACTGGCCCTGAGCACCATGTTTGGAGCTATCAGCAACCCACACCTTGTGGTTCCCTCTGCTGGGGCTGGGTGCCTTTGGAAAGGACCAAGATGCTTTCCTAGCCTCTGGTCCAGAAGCAGATCAGGCAAAGACTCAAACCCTCCAGAGATCCGCCTCTGCCTGCAGGCTGATTGTTATTCTCAGTCTCTTGATGAGCCTCAGGGTCTGCAGGTGGGGTGGTTGCTTTCCCCCAAGCAAAAGCTGCCTGGAAGTGAAAAGCCTGCCGGAGAAAGATGTCCTCCGCAGTATGGGGGAACAACTCAGCACAGGAAACCGGGCGGCTACCTTCCGAGTTCTAGCCCCAGAGCCCCCAACCCTGGATTCTCCTCACACAGCTCTAGTCCACGCTGCCCTCCCTCTGCCAGAGTCCAGGGTGAGTGGCTGAACACAAAATTTTGTGCATTGGCCCTTTAAGAGGGTGCCTACATTTCCAGCCATCTCTCCCTGGCAGACAGCAACGCTGCTGCTTTTCACAGCCAGATGTTAGGTGGGCACTTTTCTCCTTTCTGGTGCTCTGGGCTGAGGAGTCCAGCTTGGGGTTTAGACCCCAGAGTTGTCAGTGGGAACCCCCCACAGCTGACATATCCCTCGGGAACTTCTGTTGCCTCCTGTGGGAGCCCAGCCAGCCCTCGCGCCTCCGTACTTCCTAGCAGGCTTTATGCAGCCTCCACTTCACATCCTTGCTTAGAAGGACGCTCTCTAGCTAGTCTTCAGTTGATTATTCAGGATTTTCCCCCCGTATTTTAGTTGTAATTCCAGTTTGGTCCCAGGAGAGAGTGAATGTAGCTTCCACTTACTCTGCTGCCATTTTGGACCCCTTAAAAAAGGTGGCAGGGCGTTGGGAATGTTCTGCCTGGTGATGCGGCTGAACTCAGATAATAGGAGAAAACACTGAAGGGGGGAGACGGGTGAGGAGGCTGGCCAAACCAGGATGACCGAGCCCTCCCGCTGAGCTACCTCCCTGAAATAGAATTACCCACTACCTGGCACCAGCAGTCTGTTTGCCAAATATCTTCATTTTTGAATGCAAATTGCAAGATGCTTTCAGCGAGGAATACTTATCTAATTCTGTTACCCAGTGTGCACGGCCTGCTCATTCTCTCTCCTTTCTCCTCTTGGTTGACGGTGCAGCTACCGGCTGACTTAGGAGATAGGACTCACCCCCTGTCAGCACAGCCTTAGCGGGGACACACCGAATGGAAAAGGAGTCAGGAGTCGCAGTGTTGTAGGAACAGAGAGGTAATTACCAATTACTGAAACTTCTCGAGGACATTTCAAGGAGGCCGGCGGGTAATTAGCAAACAGGTTTGAGACACCTTGCGACGGCCTGAGGCGAGAGATGGCTGGGAATGAGGCTTTCAACCACCTTAGAAGATTCACTTATGGTTTCTTGCGTGGTGAGCTTCTCACTCTGAAGCAGGAAGGATGGCTTTGGGGTCGGATGGAGGGGCATCCCTCAGCATTGCCATTCTGAGAAGGGTGTCGCAGAAAGAGCTCCATGCGTTCCTGAATGGCAGGGGGTTAAAAGCAAGCAAGCAGAAGTAAACTGAGCCCTTCACTTGGTCAGACTCTGTATAGTTATGGTGTAAGCCGTGTGTGGTGTGTGGTGCAGGGGGAGCAGTCAGCAGCCCAAAGGGGCCTTGGAAAAGCTCTTACCTCAGGAGGAAGCTCAGGTTGGGGAACCCAGGCACAGAACTTTAAACCCTGGGAACTGGCAGCCACATTCTAGAGATGCCCTTATTTAGCTCACTTTGCTGAAGAAGCTCAATAGAGCGTCCACACATCCTGAGGCCGTGGTCTGAGGAAAGCCCACAATGGCAGGCCCTTTAGATGTTGCAGACTTTGAATCAGATCTCAAACCAAAAGCCAATGGCTATTTCCCTGGAGAGACCCTCAGGGTAACAAACAAATGGAGGCCCAGGGTGTCCAGTTCAGGCTAGGCCACCACTCTGACCCCGCTTGGGCATCTCAATGTCTCCTCCCCGTGTGTGTGTGTGTGTGTGTGTGTGTGTGTGTGTGTGTGTGTGTGTAGGAAAAGAGGTTCCTGTGGGGAGGGCCTGCTCACGTCGAGTCTGGCAGAATGGGTCTGTAGTGTGGGGCGGATCCCTCTGCCCGAGGTTTATCCTGATCCCTGGAGGTAAATTTCATCCCCCTGGTGGAGGTCTGGGAAGACACAGGTCCAGGCCTGATCTGAGAGCAGAAGATTAAAAAGAAGTTGTGACAACGAACTGACTTGGCCCTGATGCCTCCGGTCCCGCTGCCAGTCACTGTCATTGCAGAGCTCTACCCAGGATATCAGGGGGAGATGGTCTGTGGGGACGGCCGCCTGCGCCAGTGAGGGGCAGGTACGACAGGTCACCAACAGGCCCGTGCAGGTTCTGCAACAGCCTTCGAAGTTTCACTTCTGGCTTTTGCTTGGTGAGCTTCTCACTCTGAAGCATGAAGGACGACATTGGGGTCAGGACCAAGGGGTGTCACTCAACATCCTGAGACGGGTGTCACAGAGGAGCCCCGGTGGTTCCCGAATGTCAGGGAGTAAAGGACAGCAAAGACATGAAAGAAGTAAACTGAGCCCTTCCCTTGGTCAGACTCTATGTAGGGACAGTTGTGTAACTGTGTGTGGTGTGTGGTGCAGGGGAGCAGTCAGCAGCCCAGCGGGGCCCTTGGAGCTCTTGTCTCAGGAGAAAGCTCAGGTAGGGGAACCCAGGCAGGTAACTCACTTCCTCATGAAAGAGCCCAATGGAACTTGGAGCCCTGGTAACCAGGCAGCCACATTCTATGTAAGCGTCTACCCAGCTCACTTAGCTAGAGATGCTCCAGAGAGCAGCATGTTTACTTGTTGCATCCCCAGGTCTCAAGGCCTTGGCCTCAGGAAAGTTGCAGACTTTGAGTCAGATCTCACCCCAGGCATGTCTGTCCTTTTTCCTGGAAGGACTTAAAGGTAACAGGAAGGACAGGACTTAAAGGTGGTCCAGTCCAGTTCAGGCCAGGCCACCACTATGATCCCACAAGGACACCTCTAGGTCCCTCCCCGTGTGCGTGACAAGCAGGAGGGTTTCACACAGGGAGGGCCTGCCCTGAAAAAAGTGTGGGTTGAGGAGGTGTCAGAAGCCAGGTGGGCCGGTCATGTTCACACCACAGGTCCAGGCTGGCTGGGTGGACGTGAGGTATAGAGCGCTATCCTCTGCCTGGGGTTTCTCTTGCGCCCTAGAGGGGGATCTCATGTCCCCCAGGCTCTGATGCCTCCAGATGGGCTAACGGCCATTCTCATTGCAGAGCAACACTCAGGAGGTCCTTCAGGAAGTGGTCAGTGGGGACGACCACTCCATCTCCCCTGGTGAAATGCAGGTGTGCCATGCAACCAACAAGGGTCAGTGAAAGCTTGGGCTGACTGGCTACTGAGGGGTCTCCAGAAACAGGGCCCAGACATGGGTGGAGCAGGCCCAGAGGCTGCCCTGGATGCTTCCCAGGTCCCACCCAACGTCTTTGTGCACTTCTTCATGTGCAGCCCTGACCTGGAGCACTGTGCCTACTCCCTTGGATTGGATTTGAGTACCTGGAGCCCCCCGAGGCAAAGGCCAACCATGAGAAGGCAGTGGGGTGCATGAGAGCATATAGGCAGGGCGCAGGGCTGGGCACACAGAAAGGAAACTTGGAGTCTGTCATTGGGCCGGGAACAAAGTCCGGCTTCAGACCACCCCTCTGGAGGAGGATGTCCTATGGTGAGTCCTGGCTGTGGCTTCTCTGGCGGGCTCCGGCTGTGTCCTGCCTCTGGGGGCTACATGGAAAGGCCGGCACATGGATGATCTTCCCTCCTCCTCCAGCTCCTGTGCCTGCACACCCTCAGGAGCAGATACAGGTGCAGAAAACAGTGCATAGGTACAGGCGGCTCCCAAACCGGAGGAGTGTCAGCTCCAGCGGCCTCTCCAGAGCCGCAGCCAGCACCAGCACCCATGTCATCAGCAGGCCTGCAGCAGGAGGCGGCATGTGCACCACATTCCGCAGCACCCACTGGGAGAGTCATCACGTGCACCGGTACCCACGAGCTGGCAAATCACCCGTCCCTCCGCAGGTAGAACCGTCGCCGGCACCTGCAATGGATCCGGCACGTTACCCACCACCCCTGAAAAAAGAGCTGGTTTTAGAAAACTCCTCAGTGCCAGCTATGGAGCCTCTTGAACTGCTCCCCGACCCAGAACTCCCTTTACCCTCCCTTTTTGAGCTTTTGTTTCGGTGTTAATATTTTTGTTTTAACTATTGTATATTTTAACTTATTTCAAGTTGTAACTTACACGTCATAAAATGTTTTTGTTTTAAATTGTGCAAATCATGAGCATTATGTACATGCACGAGGCTGTGCAAACATCACCACAACCTATTTGCAGAATATTTATCTCCCCAAATGGAAACCCTTCACCAAAAGACTCACTGCCCATCCCCCCCTTCCTCAGCCCTTGGCAACCTCTCTTCTGCTTTCTGTCTGTGTTCCTTTACCTATTCCAGATGTTTCCTATAAAGGGGATCCCACCACAGTTGCCTTTCTGTGGCTGCTCACATATTTCAAGAAGGGACAGATTAATTTGTTTTATTAATTTGTTTTCTGTTTTTATTTTTGGATTTTTGTTATTTGAAAGGGAAATTCCAGATGAATTAAAGATCCAATCTAAAAAAAAAAAAGGCCTTTTCGTTAGTATGTGCGTAACCTCAGGGTAGGGAGAGGCCCCAGAGCCAGGAGCCAGTGGGGAAACGTCTGGTTCTTCCTGTGCCCAAAACAAAAACAAGAAAAACGCAGGAAGCTGGGAAGAAAAACCACACACTGAGAAGCGTTCCTTACAGCCCACGGCCAGAGAAAGGTTTCACACCCCTTCCATGCAGGAAACGCCCCGAAGGCAGTGGGTTAAACATAGGCAGAGAGCAAGCACACGCATTCCAGTGCGAGGCGGTGCACACTCCCGCACTGTCCCAGACACCGGCCTCCCAGTGGGCCCGCACTCCCTGTGAACGCCGGGGAGAGCACTGTCACTCCGACAGGCAGGCTGCTAGTCAGGAGGCAAGCAGCCCCGGGACACAGTGAGAAAACAGAGGCCCAGCGGAGCCCCTGGAGAGAAGCGGAAAGGCCCAGCTCTGAAAGGACAGCGTGCAGGACCCTGCACCTCCCCCAGGGCGCTCACCTGCTCCTGGCCATGCTCATTCCAGGAGGTGACCCCGCAGAAATACTTGCACAATTTTTAAAAGATGTGTTTTCAAGACCACCCACCAGAGCACTGGTGAAATAGCGGGGATTGGAAAAACACTTCTGGTAATGTCATGTAGGGGGGTCGGGGTTTTATCCGCCCTGGTTCACGTGGAGGAGTGGAGCGCAGCAGCTGTTAAAGGAGGCGCAGGGGTCCCTATGGGCTGCAGATAAAGACCTCAGTGATTCTCTTAGGTGAGACATGCGGACCAAGCGTCTGCATCCAGAAGTCCACCTGCTAGACAACATAACATGTGATTTCAACAGGCGGACATGCATATGTGTGAACGCATGGGACAGAGACAGAAAAAGACAGAATGAGAAGCAGAGAGCCCGAGAGAGACCCACCGGACCACTCATGATGGTCACCTCTGAAGGCGAGACTTGCAAATCAATTCTCCTTTAGGTGGTGGTTAAATTTTTTATAAAGTGCATAGCTTTTGTAATTCTAAAAAACATTAAATTCATGCTAATGTTATCCATTTATTACTCATTTATGGAGTAAAGGCAATTACTTAGTTTTAATTTTTTATCCTCCCCTGAGGATATTTTTTCTCCATTCATATTTATTTTTATTTATTTACTTATTTTTTACTCAGTGTTTTCAGTTTTTCAATGATGGATACATAAGTATAAGCCAAGGCTTCTTCCCAGAGTTTACAATCTAGACAGAGAACAAGGCAGACACCACTTAACAGAGGCAAATAATTCCAAGGAGGTAATATAAGTGTTTGGCAAAGTACAAGTTCTCATACAATTTATAACTAAATACTGACTCCATGGTGTTCTGGTTATCTCAAAGGGCTCTGAGAAAGTAAATCCCATCCTATCTAATAAAAGAGAAACATGGTAATTGGCATATGACTGCTACCCTTCCCATGGGCTAATCAGCAAGATATGCAAATTAATTGCCAGCCAAGATGGCGGCCGGCAGCCAGGCAGCTTGAAACTAACATGAGGCTTGCTTGCTTCAGTGACGGAGGAAACCAACGTTCCCCGCCTGCCTTGCCGGCCTCTGAGCCTGCAGTTTAAGAAACATTGTAACAAATATAGAAGCTAAACAAAACCCCAGAAACCTGCTTTCAGCGATCCCGGGATCTCAGAGCTGGAGTTATACAGTGTTTCGATTATAGAACCGAAACAAACCAGATACCTTCTTTCAGCATCACAAGCCTCAGAGCTGGAGCCAGAGCTAAAGCTGGCCCAGAATAAAGAAAAAAGAAAAAAAGGAGCAGTTGGGAGCTTCAGTCGGCCTGAAAACAGCCCTCAGCCCCTCACCCAGACTGGCCAGGCACCCCAGTGGGGACCCCCACCCTGAAGGATGTGTGACCAGCTGCAAACAGCCATCATCCCCTCACCCCGGCTGGCCAGGCACCCCAGTGGGGACCCCTGCCCTGATCCAGGACACCCTTCAGGGCAAACCAGCCAGCCCCACCCATGCACCAGGCCTCTATCCTATATAGTAAAAGGGTAATATGCCTCCCAGCACCGGGATCAGCGTGACAGGGGGCAGCGCCCAAACCCCCTGATCGCCCTGCGGCTCTGTGTGTGACAGGGGGCGGGGCCACAACCTCCCTATCCGCCCTGCTCTGTTTGTGACAGGGGAAGGCGCCCCAACCCCCTGATCAGCCCTGCTCTGTGCCTGATAGGGAGGAGCTCCCCAACCCCCTGATCGCCCTGCGGCTCTGTGTGTGACAGGGTGCGGCTCCCCCAACCCCCCACCCCCACGGCCCTGCTCTGTGTGTGATTGGGTAGAGCCATAACCTACCCATCGGCCCTGCCCTGAGTGTGACAGTGGTGGCGCCCCAACCCCCTGATCGGCCCTGCTCTGTGGGTGATAGAGGGCGGCGCCCCAACCCCCTGATCTGCCCTGCCCTGAGTGTGACAGGGGGCGGTGCCCCAACTCCCCTATCGGCCCTACTCTGTGAGTGACAGGGGGGAGCTCCTCAACCCCCTGATCAGCCCTGCTCTGTGCATGACAGGGGGGAGCTCCCCAACCCCTTGATTGACACTGCTCTGTGCGTGACAGGGTACGGAGCCCCAACCCCCCTGATGGGCCCTGCTCTGTGCGTGACAGGGGGCAGTGCCCCAACCCCCTGATTGGCCCTGCTCTGTGCATGACAGGGTATGGAGCCCAACCCTCCTGATGGGCCCTGCTCTGTGCGTGACAGGGGGTGGCACCGCAACCTCCCCATAGACCCTGCCTTGAGTGTGACAGGGGGCGGTGCCCCAACCCCCCCATCGGCCCTACCCTGAGCGTGACTGAGGGTGGCATCACAACCTCCCAATCTGCCCTGCTCTGTGCATGACAGGGGAAGGCACCCCAACTCCCCAATCGGCCCTGCTCTGAGCCCGACCAGGGGCTGCACCTAGGGATTGGGCCTGCCCTCTGCCACCCGGGAGCAGGGCTAAGCCAGCAGGGCATTATCTCCCGAGGGGTCCCAGACTGCAAGAGGGCACAGGCCGGGCTGAGGGACCCCCCTCTGCCCCCGCGAGTGCACAAATTTTTGTGCACTGGGCCTCTAGTTACTAGATAAAACTAGTGGTTCATCTAGCTGAAGATCCTTTCCAGAAGCATCAAAAGTGGTGGGGAGAGCAGACGAAATGTCAGATTCTGTTTAATTTATAAAAGTATCCAAGGTATGAAAACATCATCCCCATTCATTTTTAGAGAGTGTGAAAGAGAAGGTGGGGGCTGGGGGAGGGGGGCGCGGGAAGAGGGAGAAAGAGAGAGAAACATCATTGATTGATTGCATCTGTACGTGCCTAGACCAGGCCAGGGAGCCAACCCACAACCCAATATGTGGGCTGACGCTCTAACCACTGAGAACACTGGCCAGGGCCAGTTTTAATTTTTAAAGGTGACGATCACAAGAAAAATAAGGATTTATTATAGTAAAATAGTGACTTCTAAAAAATAAAGTTAGAGTGGGGTTGTTTGGAGCTGACACAGAATGAACAGGAAAAAAAAAAAAGAACTTCCACTAGAGTAGCGGTTGCCAACCGCCTGTGGACCACTGGTGGTCCGTGAAGTCCGAAAGGTTGGTGACTGCTGTGCTAGAGGGATGGGTGGAAAACCAGGAATACACAGCATCCAGAAGAGATCAGAATGGAATTGTCAGATGCTTCCAACAGAAACTGGATGGCTTCTACAAGGAGTAAATCCTCTGAGATAGGAGGATTGGCTCCTTGTAGAAGATTTTTGGATCCAAGATTTTTGGATCCTTCGGTGATGGTGCTCTCCCCACCCCCTCTTCCCTTCCTCCCTCAAAAAAGAGCCCAGGACACTGCTTCTAAAAAGTAAGAAGCCTTGAGAAGTTGTGTTGGTGATCAAAACACACATCAGTGCGATGGTTGCACCTCAGGTTCCAGCCCTGAAATCCTGGAAGGGGTTATGTAAGGATAGAAAAAGGCCTTTTTTCATCTTTGCTGTGACCTTCCACAATTTATGAAAAACACCTGGTAATTAAACCCCAAGATTTTCGGCTCCTCTGATTCAGACAGCTCTTCTGTTCAAACTTCGGGACAAGATAAGGTTGCATTCTTGCATCTTCCTGCTCCTTGCTGTCTTCACAATCAGGGAGAATTCACATCAAGGACTCTCTAGTTCCCTTCTCTCCCCCCTTCAAACCTCTTTTGAACTCTTCATAACTTTTATTCTAAGCTTGTTTTACAGGCTTGGGAAAAATACTGATAAGACATCTCCTTAGGACATCTGCCAGACTATCTCCTGAAAAGCAAACAAACTAACTTTTTAAGGCACCCCCCACCCCCGTATCTGCTCAACTTCAACACAATCACTCCCTCCCTTCCTTGTCATCTAGCAACAGCAACCAATTGCTCTTTAAAAGCGAAAGCCACTCTTCCTTCCCCCATCCTGTATTGATGAGCAATACTTGGTCCTTTCCTCCCTTGGAAAGTAAAATAAATTTTCTCCCCGCATCTATCTCTTCTCTCAGTTATGAATTATTTCACAGCCCAAGTCACTGGCCAAACCCTAACAGTTAATTCAGACTTTCGTGATGCTGCCACTGACTTTGATCTTCTAGAAGATAAGGAGAGCAAAAAATTTCAGGAATGTCTCCATGAAAACAAGAATCTTGTTCATGTTGCCCATGACCTTATTCAGAAACCTCTCTCCTTGTGCTAGCAATGTTCGATCCACGTATTTCAAGGGCTGTTTATATGAAGTATTCGATGACTTGGAGTCAAAGACGGAAGGCTCTGGAAAGGAGCTACTTCAGTCAGTTCTCTACCTGATGGAAAATGGGGCCCTGGAATCGACTCCAGGCTTCGACAGCCTCCTGGCACTGTGCACAGCATAGCGGGGAAAACAGCCTGGGTCCCTTGACCTCACTGATGAACAAGGGGTCCTACAGCGGGCTCTGCAGAAGCGGAAACTGAGAGTGGTACACATCCATGGGAGCTGCGCCAACCCTAATGCTCTGTCCTTCGTCCGCTGGGCACCGGAATGTGCTCAGGAGCACTGAAGCTACGAGAGAGGTTCAGAAACTCTATGAAAACAAGTCATTTCTTTCCCTGGGTTGTGGCCAGACCTTGGATGTCACCATTTTCCAAGGCCTTTTCTGGAGGCTGTCAGGTATAAATCTTAGAATGTTTCATGCTTGTTTGGAGAGGAGATGTAGATGAGTTCAAGAAAACATGCTGGACAAAGGGATCAAGGTCATCTGCTATGGAAATAAATATGCTGGTCTTCCAGAACATTTCAAGCGAGTGACCTGTGAGCTCTCCACGAAGGGTAGATTGGGGATGGTGAGAGGGTTAGCTAAATGGTTCATCTGCAGTACACAGTGAAAGGAGAGACCACAGTACAGAGTGCTACAGAAGTCACTACATTAGACCAAGCAGTAAGGCCCTACCATGGACATTGTTTACCAGTAAACTTACAAGAACCCGTCACAGCTCCTAGGAAAAACCAAAACCAAAACCCAGAAGCCAACCTACATGGAATGTGTGTGTGTGTGTGTGTGTGTGTGTGTGTGTGTGTGTGCTCGTGCGCACGCGCGCACGCGCGCATTCCCATTTAATCCTTTATGCTGGCTGGTTCTTGGTCTTATGAGGTCTGTTCCAGTTCGAGCACACCCAACTGACAACGCAGCTCCCCACCCCACCCTTAGGCTGGACCTGCCTGTGTCCACGCACAGATCAGTGTGATATCCACTGAGTGGGTTGCTGCTCTGCAGTAAAGGACTTTGGATGCAGACACTGCGGAACCACCATGGCCCTTGTTACAGTTTTGTACTCCATTCTTGGTTTTTCACTTAAGCTTAATGGCTTTTTAAAAACAAGACGTGAAGCTCTAGTTTTCTAGACCGTTTACAGTGTGCAGTATTTTACATACCTGAGCTGTATCAAAAGCTTGTTCATTTAATGAAAAAGAATAAACAGCAGTCATTCCCCTCAGGAGGCACGCCCGAAAAGGCCCAGTGTCCCAGTCCTTCCCCTTCCCTTAGTGAGCACATGTGTGCGCCTCTGTTCCCATGCACACACATGCATGCAGGTGCAGGTGCTCGAGCAAGTTCAAATAAGTGCCTGTGTAAAACGTACAGCTTGATTTGACCCTTCTAGTGTTTTCCTTCCTGCAATTGCAGATGCAGTTAAGCGCCAGGGATACTTGTCTATAATCTGGAATCACTCACTGGAAGAATTAAAACAACACCTCAGTTGTGTTTCATCTAAATAGCCACCTTATTCTGGGTGCTGAAACGGGCATGAGCGCGTGGTGAGAAAAAACATGGTCATGAGTAGTGCTGTGGCCAGCACGTCTCCAGGGAAGTGCGAGGAATCCAGAGCGAAGAGCAGGTGAGCTGGTGTCAGCCAACATGGCCGCACTGGCGTCTGGAGGAAGGGGTGAGCTCTTCTTTCTACTAACTTCCTTCCTCTGCCGATGGTTTGACAGAACCTCTTTTGGAGGGTGTTGGTATGGTGAGACCTGTCCTGCTGGTGACAGGATTCCAGGTGGGACCAATGGGGGAGGTTTCCCAGGAGCAGGCAGCATATGCCATCAATGAGTTTGAAAAATGTATGCTCTGCCAAGCAACAGGGTAAAGGCTCCCTATTTGGATTGGATGTACTGTACAAATTCAGATTTTAGTTTGGTTCATGATGAAATAACTGTCGTTTTTTCAATTTCCCACAAGTAAGAGAAAACTGTACAAAGACCCTTTTGTATCACTTCCTTCCTGCTCCTCTCCTTCGTCGTCTCTCTTCCACGCAGAGGAATGGGCCAGCAGAGGCTCGCCATACTCATTCACTAACCACCCCCACACCCCAGTGCCTTGTTCGCACCTATCGAAGCTCCCTGAGTAATTCATGATCAGCAACCACAAAGGTACTGACAGTTGTTCCATGTTCCCCTAGCTCCATCTCAGAATCTGTAGGCACCTTCTGAAGTCTAAAGATCTGCTATTTTAAGGCCCCCAATATGTTATATAGAAAAGTTGCTTTCTTTTAAAATCAAATTCAGATGTGAGAATCTGACAATATATAGTATACACATGACATAAAAAGGGCTCTTAATGTGGTGGGCTAGTGTTGATACCCTGATAGAAGACAACATTTTGAAATGATAGTTGTCTGGGGTCCATAGGAAGGGGTGAGCCCCTCTTCCTAATAACTCTCTTCCTACGCCTACAGTTTGATAGAATCTATTTTGGAGGGTGTTGGCTATGATGAAATCTGTCCCGCTGGTAACAGGATTCTAGTAGGATCTATTATAAACTGAAAGGTGGACCAATTTCCTTTTACTCAAGACCAATTTCCCTCAATGGATTGCGAATGTGTAATTCACAGTACTTGAGAGGTACATGCTCCATGAAATGCTCCTTCGATTTTACAGGTGTCCACTACACTTTCTTTTAGGATCTTTGACCTTTGACTCAAGTCCTGTTCTGTATCTGTTGTGCATGTGTGTTTTTAACTCAGTAAGAGTAAAAAAAAAGATCCATGTAAAGTTGCATAACTTGATCTAACCCTCATAGTATTTTCTATAAATTGCAGATTCCTCAAGCATTAGGAATATATTAGTATGTATTCTTGAATCATTCTCTGTCTGAAAAAAAGTTGACTTTTATCTATATAGCCATCTAATTCCGGGTCCCAAAAATGTGCATGTAGATGTGGTTAGAGAAAATGGTCCCACATGTAGGTCTATGGTGAGTGAGTCTCTAGGGAAGCGTAATGAATCTAGAGCAGTGGTTCTCAACCTCTGGCCCTTTAAATACAGCTCCTCATGTTGTGACCCAACCATACAATTATTTTCATTGCTACTTCATAACTGTAATGTTGCTACTGTTATGAATCGTAATGTAAATATCTGATATGCAGGATGGTCTTAGGCGACCCCAGTGAAAGGGTTGTTCGACTGCCAAAGGGGTCGGACCCACAGGTTGAGAACTGCTGCTCTAGAGGAAAGAAAAAAATATCATCTGGTGTAAACTGCACAGACTCACTGGTATCCAAAGGCAGGAGTGAGCCCCTCTCACTAGTAACTTTAGTCTTGATATATCTGTTTCTACAGAGTTGATTTTGAAGAGTGTTAGTGATGATGAAATCTGTTCTTCTGGGTACCAACATTCCAGGTAAAATCAATGGGGTAGGGTTCCTCTGAGCAGTCAGAATCACCGGCAGTGGGTTTAAAAACGTCTGCCCTGCAAGCAGCACAGTGCGCCAGACCTATGTTTAAATTGAAGGTAGGGTAGCCTGGCTGCTGTGGCTCAGTGACTGAGCGTCGACCTATGAACCAGAAGGTCATGGTTCAATTCCCGGTCAGGGCACATGCCTTGGTTTTGGGCATGACCCCCCAGTGTGAGGCTTGAAGGAGGCAGCCTATCAATGATTCTCTCTCATCAGTGATGTTTCTCTCTCTCTCTCCCTCCCCTTTCCTCTCTGAAATCAATAAAAATATACAAAAAGTTGAAGATAGTGTAAAAATTAATTTTTACACAATGAATAATTTTAAGTTTTTAAATTCCTCACATATAAGGAAACTATACAAGGACTCCATTTTCTTTCCTGTTCCTCCCCTTTGTCATCTGTCTTCCAATCAATAGGATGGCCCAGAAGCTCAGGCCATATTTGTTAACCACCTTCATACCCTCTAGCCCAGGGGTGGGCAAACTTTTTGACTCGAGGGCCACAATGCGTTCTTAAACTGGACCGGAGGGCCGGAACAAAAGCATGGATGGAGTGTTTGTGTGAACGAATATAAATTCAAAGTAAACATCATACATAAAAGGGTACGGTCTTTTTTTTTTTTTTAGTTGTATTCATTTCAAACGGGCCAGATCCTGCCCGCGGGCCGTAGTTTGCCCACGGCTGCTCTAGCCCCTTGTCCAAACCAAGAAGAGCTCCCTGAGTATTTCATCATTAGCAATCACCAAGGTACTGATGGTTATTTTGTGTCCCTCTAGCTTTGAGACCCTGTTAAATGCAACTTCTAAAGTTTTTTGTTCAAGCAAGCACCCCTTTACTGATGTCATATAGGAATGTTGCTTTAATGCTTTCTTTCCCTTTTTTTGTTTTGTTAATCCTCACCTGAGAATATATTTTCCATTGCTTTCAGAGAGAGTGGAAGGGAGAAAAGGACGGGGCGGGAGAGAGAGAAACATGGATGTGAGAGAGACACATCAGACTGGTTGCCTCCCCCACACACCCCGATGGGGGCGGGGCAGGGGAGGGCAGGAGGGAGAGAGGAGGAGCAAACCACAACCCAGTTATGTGCCCTTGGCTGGGAATCGAAGCCACAACCCTTCAGTATGCAGACCAATGCTCTAACCACTTAGCAACACTGGCCAAGTGTTTTGGATATAAAATGTTATAATGTGCAATTTGTAAGGCATACACCGTGTCCTCAATGTTTGAGGTTAATGTTGACCTTGTGTCTTTTCCTAGTTGAATATCTGATAGAAAAGAACATTTTGAAATGACAGCACCCATCATAAACCGGGTGGTGGAGACTTTCCCCTCACAGTTTCCTCCTTGGATTAAGTATTTTGTAATTGACTTGCCAATGAACTTGATAGGTACATGCTCCGGAGAAAGCCCGGCCTTTCAACAGGCTCATCTCTACTTGCTTTGGGGTCTTTGACCTTTGATTCCAAACCTGTTTTAGGTCTGTGGTGTGTGTTTTTAATTTACCAAGAGTTAAAGCAGACCTGTGTGTAAAATTGCATAGCTTGTCTTGCTCCTCAGTGCTTTCTTTTATATAAATGCAGATGCCGCATCAGAAATGTTGGTATGAATTCTGGAATCACTCACTGGCTAAAAAACAACCAAAAAACGTTTGTTGTGCTGTGAATGCAGAAGGAAGAGTAAGGTGGCCTGGTGTCAGGCAGCACAGCCTCACTGGTCTCTGGGTAGAGGGGTAAGGCCGTCTCCCTCATAACTTTCTTCCTGGGGTCTGTGTTTCCAAAGCGTAGAGTTTGGCGAGTGATAAGATCTGGATGTTAACATTCTGGGTAGGACCATTTGGGAGGCTTCCCAGGAGCAGTCAGAATACAACAGCAGTGGGCTGATTAAACTTGTGCCCTGGCACTCAACACAGTGCATCCAACCTATATTTAGATGGAAGGTACTATGAAATTTCAAATATTAATTTGATTCATGATGAATAATTGTAGGTTATTCAATAGCCAATATGTAAGAGAACACTGACTCTTTGTATTCTTTTTTTGCTTCTCTCCTTTGCCATCTGTCTTCTACCCAGTAGGATGGCCTAGCAAGGGTCAGCCCATACTTGTTAACTAACCACCACCATACCCTCTAGTCTAGCCTGTTGTCCTCACCTATCAAAGCTCCTTGAATAATTCATGATCAGTGATCACGAAGGTACTGACGATTGTTCTGCGTTCCCCTAACTCCATCTGAGAACCTGTTAAAGGGACCTTCTGAATTCAGTCCAAACATTTTCTGCTTAATGTTCCCTTTATTTATGATATATATTTTTTCTTTTTTTAAAACTTTTCAATTCAATTCAGATATGATAACCTGACAAGGTATGGTATACATGATATACAATATACAAAGCAACCATTATGTGCTGCCATAGTATTTATTGTGGGTCTTTACCAATTGATAGCTAATAGAAGAGATCATCTTGAAGTGAGAGCATCCATTGTAAACGCGATAAATTCTTTTCTCAAGACCAATGTCTCTGCTTGGATTTAGTATTGTATAATTGGCAGCCCAGTGTACTTCACAGGCCCCTGCTCAGGAAAAGTTCTGGCTTTTCAATTGCTTTTTTCTAAATTTGTCTTTTGGGGTCTTTGGCCTTTGAGTCAATACCTAAACCCACTTTAAAAAAAACAAACCCATAATTTGTAAAAATAAAATAAAGACCCTTGTAAATGCGCACGGCTTAATCTCACTATCATAGCATTTTCTTGTCTATGACGGCAGATGCCTCCAGCATCAGGAATATTTGTGTGTATTCGGGAACACTCCTGGCTGAATAAAAATTTGTGCTGGCTTTTGTCTCTATAGCCACCCTAATTCTGGGTCCAGAAGTGAGAATATGGGTGTGGGGAGAGATAATGGTCTCCTAAGTTCATTTCTATGGCTAATGTGCCTCTAGTGCAGTCCTATGAATCCAGACAACAGAGCATGGTGACTTGTTGTCAGCCAGCATGGCCTCACTGGTCTGGAAAAGGGGTGAACCCTTCCCCGTAATAACTGCTGCCTTTTTAATAAATTTGTTTTCCTCAACCAAAGGATATGATTTTTATTGATTTGAGAGAGAGAGAGAGAGAGAGAGAGAGAGAGAGAGAGAAACACCAATCAGTTGCCCCTATACATGCCCTGACTGGAGATCAAACCCACCACCTTCTGGTATATAGACAACTCTCCAATCAACCAAGCCAAACCGGCCAGGGCATAACTTCCTTCTTGATGTCTCTTTTTACGGACATTTTGGAGAGCGTTAGTAATAATGAAATCCGTCCTGCTGGTTAACAGGATTCCAGGTAGGACCAATGGCGTTTTCCAAGAGCCGTCAGAATATACTGGCAGTGGTTTTGAAAAAACAACATCCTGCCAAATACAGTGTGTACCCAACAAATTACTCAAGGGAAGGTACTGTGGAAATCACATCTTTCAGTTGATCGAAATAACTGTAGCTACTTAATGCCCGGTGTGTAAGAGAAAGCTGGGAAAAGGCAAAGCCATACTCTTTTCATTTACACGTGGAAAGTCATTTTACTTAGTCCATGAGTATTGCTACAGGCACAGATTGACATTCATTTAACTGTCAAGTATGAGTGCACCCACTGCCAGGCAGGCAGGGCTCAGTCAAGGTTGCACAGACATTAGCTGAAGTCAACAGTCAGCCACATGTCAGGGCCTATAGACTTAACACATTAACCCAGCAAAGCTCCTGCCCAGCTGGCTGCTTCCCCAGCTTGTTGCATTAACTGCTCTTCTGGGGCTGGCCAGTTGAAATAACTGCTGGTTCTTGGCAGAGCTGCCATGTGACAGTTGGTTTGGAATGTTCTAGGTTCTGAGATAGTTTGAGAGTCAAGCAGACTGTTGATCACTGGTGTGGTCACCTGATCATGAGAAGGGCTCAAGGCAAAAGATCTAACCCTGAAGGTGTGTGTGTGTGTGTGTGTGTGTGTGTGTGTGTGTGTGTGTGTGTAAAAGGAGGGGTGTGTGTGTCCATAAGTGCTTGTGTTTCCCAAGGGACCTCAGAGAGGCTTTGGTTGGAAAAAAATGAGCAGGAGGTTGGTCAGGTTTTAGAATCTTTTCCTGACTCAGGCCCTTGCCTGCATTTATTTTCCAAATAGTAGTCTGCTGGCCTGGATTGCCCTAAGCAAGTCTAAACTAGTGACAAAGACACAGATTTATTGGCTCTTCTGTGGAGAAAGATCAACTATATGAGAATGTGTTGGCATGGGTAGCTAAATATTAATAAAGGAAGGGAGTAAAGGGAGTTGGACATTGTTGAACCCAGTGGGTTGTGGAGCTGCATGGGGCACCGAGCCTGCTGCATTCGGAAGCTACAGCTTCACAAACCCCATCGGGGATCGCAGCATTTCCCCACCAAGGGGATCAACGTCCCTCAGCACCCTCCCCCCCGCCCCCTCCCGCTACAGGGAGGAAGAACGGCTTTTCTATTTCCCAGGTCCATTTGCCCAGACGATGAGGGGAAGGGACAAGCAATCAGGGGAGGTTCCTCCGCTGGGCACATGTGGGTAGGAGCCAAGATGGCACCCGGGGAGGAGCCTTCACTGTGAGGCGTGGGTAGGAGCAGCTCAGGTGGTGACCACAGCAAGTGGAGTCTAGCCTGGGAAAAGGACCACGTTGGGTAAGGGACAAAGCCTGGGGAGGTCTAGGAAATGGTTGGATCAGAGGAGGAGCCATCAGAAGCTCGTGAAAGATTGGGAAGTTGATTAGTTTGAAAGGGTACCCGGTCCTTCCCAAGCCTCAGATAATATAACCCAAGCTTAACAAAACCCTCTCTCTCTCCAATGTGTTCATTCAAGGCTGGCTGTTAAAAAGGGACATGCTCAGGGAGGAGACTAATTCCAAGAGGCTGCTTAGAGAATTATGTCAACACAGGGGTCCCTGAGAAATCTGGAGCCTCTGAATAGTGAAGACAGCGGGGAAGGCAAGGAACAGAATGGATAACATATTCTTTTTTTCCATTCACAATTTTCTAGTAAACCCTATTCTTAACATTTTTATGAACCCTTGGAAAAATGAAGTATAACACACATACAGAAAACAGATAAAACGTAAGTGTAAAGTTCAAGGATTTGTCATTAAATGACCACCTGGGTAAATACTAGTAAGGTCAAAGAAATGGAAATTACCAGCACCCGAAACTCCTCTTGGCTCCTCCTTTCCCAAGCCAGCCAGTGTAACTTCTCACCTTTAGCCTTTCCTGGTTTGGAATGGTTATATATACAGTAACCGGGTAAGCATTCCTTGATGTCCGGGCTATTTCTCTCATGGTACATTTCTGACATTCAACCATGTTGCTGTGTTTATTGTCTCCATTCTGTTTGGTTTTGTTTGTTTTTAGTGCTCCATTGTAGTAATAGATGATTTAGCCACTCTCCTGTTGATGGACATTTGGCTTGATCATTTTAGTGTGTGTCATGGTGCACATGGACACACGTTCTTTTATGTATATTGCTAGAGATGTTCATATCCATCTCTATCTGCTATTTAAAATTTAAGGTTAAAAAGGACTGTTGGAAGAGACCTTAAAAGAAAAGTAATCTGATTTTTATTTGTTAATCCTCACCCGAGGATATTTCCTTCCCCCCACATTGGTTTTTAGGGAGAGTAGAAGGGAAAGAGGATAAGGGGCAGGGGGGAGAGGGAGAGGGAGAGGGAGAGGGAGAGGGAGAGGGAGAGGGAGAGGGAGAGGGAGAGGGAGAGGGAGAGGGAGAGGGAGAGGGAGAGGGAGAGGGAGAGGGAGAGGGAGAGGGAGGGGGAGAGACTAACACTCATGTGAGAGACACACATTGGCTGGCTGATTTCCACTCCCGTCCTGACTGATGTGGAACACAAGCACATGCTCTTGACCAGGAATCCAAGGGCTCACGCTGTAACTAACTAACGACTTAGCCACACCAGCCAAGGCAGTAATTTAATTTTGACTCCTGGAAAGCACTTGTGGCTGGGAGATTCCAAGATCTCACCTTGCCAAATCTTGACGGTGGACAAAGGTTGTAAGAGTAAGAACAGTAAGACATCAGCGTTTCTGTGCTGGAGAAAATGCTAGACTGGAATTCAGGAGGCCTAAGATGCTGTTGTCTCAGTAATAGGTAGGCCTATGATCCTGGGCACAAATCCTCTTTAAGTATCAGCAATAACTTAATGACCCTTCCTGTTCTCTCCCTCTCTTATTGAATATCTTCTGTTTACAGCTTCAACTTATTTATGTCTCTGTGGGTCAGACAGATAGACGACTCATGTGTGTACACCAGATATAAGAATGCTGTGATGGAAAGGAAAGTATAACAAGATGGCAGCTCATCAGCAAAGATGCTCAATGAGTCCTCCATGAAGAGATGGCATTTGAGCAGAGCCCTGAGTGGAGGGAGCCCCATGGCTCATTGGGGAGGAGCAGTACGTGCTTCATTCCTCTGCAGTCACCTGGGGGATGTGTGTGAGGACAGCAAGAGGTGAGGTTGGTCCATGAGGAGCAAGTGGGACAGTGATAGGAAACAAGGTCTAAAGGTGGTAGGAGGGCAGGTCATGCAGGGCCACTCCAGCCACCACAGGACTTTGGATTTTGTTCTACATGTGACAGGAAATAACTGCAGCTAAGTGGGCCGGGGAGTCACAGGATTTGATTTCTGATGCTATAACATTATGATAAGTAAACGTTGTGTATTGAATGCTTACTGTGTTCTACACGCTGTGCTCAGGATTTCCATGGTTTATTGCGTTGGGTTATTGAGAAGTTGCAGAAGGTTTGTAAAGCTTAATGGGATCATTGAGCCTCAGTCTCAAATGTTTGTCTTTCTCTTCTCCCAGCCTCCACCTCTCTGTCTCAGGTGAGCATAGACAAGTGATGGCCTTTATTGGACAGTCTAGTAAATTCTTTTTGTTTTTATTATTCTCACAAAAAGCAAAGGAGAATTTGGGTTGGGAAAGATTGATAAGTCATTCTCCCTGGACTTCAGGAGCCTCTATTAGATTTTTTACTGCTCACTATAATTAATTCTTTCTCCATGTGGGAGTACTATAATAGTAAAATGCACAAAATTGTCTCCAATTCACTTTTGAATTGGCTGTTTCTTTATAATTTATGTGAATTGGCTTAGTTTCCTTCAAGCTTGGCAAAAACACACACAAAAATCATAAATTTTATGGTACAGATAATTACTTATTAATGTTAACAGTGCATTTTAAAATATTTAATGTATTATTATGTACTTTTTGTTAGAGAATGACTTATTCATTGCATCCATTTGAGCCATTTTCAGGATTGAATGTTTAATCATATAGATGAAGACTGTTGGTTATAGGCATTTTGCTAACTGATAATCATTAAGCATAACATGGGTTCATGTGTGAAGAAGAAGCTTGATGTTGTTTAGAAAACTAATGGGCAAGAAGTAGAGCACATAGAGTAACAGCGCACTCCCAACACCCTATGCACCCCTACATTCATTGTAGCATTACTTATATAGCCAAGCTATGGATGTAACCCAAGTGCTAATCAATAGACCAGTGGATAAAAAAGCTGTGCTTGGTATATCCGATATAATAAAAGCCTAATATGCTAAGTGTTTGGTCATCCAATCCGCCACTCAACCAATTAAAGCATAATATACTAATGATACGCTAAGGCCGTTCAACCGCTCACTATGATGTGCACTGACTACCGGGGGCAGACTCTCCGACCGGTAGGTTAGATTGCTGCTGGGGTCCAGCAGATCTGGACTGAGTGAGAGATGGGCTGGACATGCCCTGGAACCCTCCCATGGTTCCTCCCCAGCTGGCCACCCTCCTGCGTCCCTCCCCAGCCCTGATCGTGCACTGGTGGGGTCCCTCAGCCTGGCCTGCACCCTCTCACAATCCGGGACCCCTCAGGGGATGTCGGAGAGCTGGTTTTGGCCTGATCCTGCAGGTCAGGCCGAGGGACCCCATTGGTGCACGAATTTGTGCACCGGGCCTCTAGAGAGTGTGTGTGTGTGTGTGTGTGTGTGTGTGTGTGTGTGTGTGTGTATGTGTATATATATGATGGAATATTAGCATTAGCATTAAAAAGAAAGAATGAAATCTTCTGCACCATCATGAATTGATCTACAGCCGGGGTCGGCAAACTGCGGCTCGCGAGCCACATGTGGCTCTTTGGCCACTTGAGTGTGGCTCTTCCACAAAATACCACGTGCAGGTGGATGTACAGTGTGATTGAAACATCGTGGCCCATGCGCAGAAGTCGATTTTTGGCCTGGGCGAGTCTATTTTGAAGACGCACTGTTGATATTTGGCTCTGTTGACTAATGAGTTTTCCAACCACTGATCTAGAGCAAGCATGTCAAACTCAAAGGCTAACACAGGCCCAATAAACAAGGTTGCAGTTTATGTGGGCTGCAAAAAAACAAAAGCTTCAATTTTCATAGAAATGTAGGTTTATTTCACGAGATATGCTGAATACAAAGGGTTGAAATAAAAGAGTCATTGTTAACATAAAATAATAGAACATTTTAATAAAAATTAATATTTTTTCTTGAACATTAACTTACCAGACACGGAATAACTGCACAAATGAATAAGTGTAAAGCAAATAAACCAATTTTTCTTGTTCTCCAAAAGCAAAGTATTTCCTGTTGCGCATACCAAACAAGTCAGTCCAAGACTAAAGATGTGGCGATCGGCTGCTAAAATATTCCCTGCTAGTATTAGTGAAGAGAAATGGTGCCCCTGCATGTAAGGCATGTAAGGGAAATGAATGCAACATGATTATAGTAATCAGTCATTAGCGAACATTGCAGTTCATTATTAATAATTATGTGTAATAGGATATTGTAAAAATTAAGTTACAAAATTTTTATTAAAACATTTCTTACATACCATTATATTGGCTAGGTCGGAGCTCATGTCAAAAATCCGTTACATCTTCTAATGTTTACAGCAGCACAACAGGTGAGCACAGTAAAAGCTGTGATCCAGATTGTATGGTTCAGGGCATTGAAATTTGGAGAGATGAAGTGTCTTGTCCAGAGTCGCAACACTGGGTAATAGATCAGAGTAATAGATCTGAGGCAGGGGATATATATGTTCCCTGAGGACAGAGATCCCTGAACAGAAGATCCCTAGAATAAGTTCATCCCTGGGCAGCTGAAATAAGAGCTCTCCTCACTAGCTTTCCACATCTTCCTGCCCCAAAGTTGTGTCCATGAGAAAACTTGTTCCCAGTGGAGGTGCCTGGCCCTAGAGAATGGCTCAAATCCTGACCCAACTCCTGACTCCACATTTCAATCGGTAACTGGAACTAAAATGCATTTTCTCAAAATAAGAGCCCCAACCCCTTGATGGACTGGGGGATCCAAACTTAAGTCCATGTTTCCCTCACTCCCCCCAGCACTTGATTCTATCAGCTGCCTTGCAGTGAGACTTCCCGGTGGTCAGGTGACCACCCTGATATGACCAGTCGTCTGTTTGACTCCCAACTGGCTCAGAACCAAGGACATTCCAAACCAACTGCCATATGACAAATGCACAAAGAATTAGCTTCATCTTCAACTGACCGAGTCTGAGTGATAAGCAGTTAACCTGGACTGGTGTTTTAGTGGCTTAATGCATGAAATCTACAGCCCCCAGGGCCTCGCTAACTACTGAACTGAGCAGCCTACATTGAGGCCTGGCTGAGAGTGAGCAGTGGCAGCCCTGGCTCTGAGTGTGCCCCTTCCCTGGCCAGGTCCTTCCACATCAAAACCCAGTCTCTGCTACGCAAACTGCAGTCTAGTGAACCAGGCTCTACTGGTGTTACTTCCACAGCACCTTCTGTGAAGTGGGGGAGCGGCATTTGTGCCTCTGCCTGTCATTTGGACAGATGCCCATTTTCACCGGCTGAACCACGTGTGCTGGGGACGCCAGCAGATTCTTTTGACTGCAGATGATTTCCTTGTGAATCTTGTAATTGAATCCCTTATGTGGGTCCCTTCCTTTTTATAATCTTGAGCCATGATCCTGGAAATATATTCAAAACAGAAAAAAAATTATTGACATGTCCTTGGCAGAAGACCATGAGAAAGCATTCATTCATTCCCAGGTCCCACTTCTGTTCTTGTTCATCAGCTGCCTAGGGGAGCCAACTGGATCTGAGATAGGCTTGGAAGAGGGAAGTTGCAGTGTGGTGTGGACTTAACATACCCAGCTCACTGATCGCGTGGGGACATGACTTTATTTCGATGGGACAATATGGAAAGTCAGCACAGAACAGTGACAGCATGGGAGCTGGTACCTGATGACCTGTGTGAAGTCATCCGGGAAGCCACACGAACCTGTCCTCAGTTTCCTGTTCTGTGACATGGGCCTATTTATTAGTTGTATGAGGCTGAATATAAGAAAATTCAGATAGAGGCTGAAGAAAAATGACTAGTCCTTCATAAGTGCCTCATAAGTGTTCAAATATTAAGTGTCTGGAAAAATAAGCAAGAAATGAGATAGCACCCGTCTCCAGAGGACACTTGGGTGGCTAGAGGGCAGGGGAGGGTGGAAGGTTACTTTTTCAGTCTATACAAGGGTGTGATGATTTGTAACAGCTCATGGAGAGTAACCATCTCTTGTGATCTCCATGTAAGCACTGAGGGGTCGGCACTGAAATGTACAGGCCGACCTGTACAAATTAAGTGACTTTCCCAGTGTCACAAAACTGATGACAGGTTGATCTAGGACAGGAATGTAATTGTTTCCCTGTGGGCAGAGATCCCTGAACCCCTAAGTACTCTAGATCATGTCCTGGACTCCTGAAATATAGGCCACCCTCCCTCCATTGCCCAAATTCTACCCCAGGATTCCTGGGAGGAGACAGGAGGTGTCTGAGCCAAGAGAAGGGCACATTCCTTACCCAGCTTCTACCCATATGTTTCAATTCCAGACCCAAAAGCTATGATGTTTTCTTCAAAGGAAGCCCCTTGAAGGACCAGAAGGTAAATCTGTGTCTCATCTCCCCCAGCATCTTCGTACATCTTCACTTTAAGGTGTGCCTCCTGAGGTCTGACCTGAGGTCTGACCAGTGGTCTGCCCAGCTCCTACACAGCTGAGAGCCAGGCCTTTCCACGCCAGCTGGGCACATGGCATCTGACGAATTAGCTGGGCCTTCAATAACAAACCTTGATAAGCAGTGCTGATTCCGGAGGAAGGTGAGCAGCGGGGCTGGTGCTTTGGCGGGTTAATGGATGAAGGTGGCATGCTTCGCAGCTGCGGACCACTGATGTGAGCAAGGACCTGAGCAGCCTGGGCTGAGGCCTGGCTGAGAGCAGGCAGGGCCCCCCAGGCTCTGAGTGTGCACCTTTCCTGCTCGCTCCTTCCTCACTAAACCCAGTGTTTACAAGCTCTTCATCATTCCCTAGACACTGCAGCGGCAGGGGACAGAGATCCACGTCCTCATAGAGGGACCCCTCCTTAACCAGAGCCTGTGGCCCCACCCCAGGACCTCTCTGATAATCACCCAGACCCTCCTAAACTGTCACCAAATGTTTATTCCACCTTCCCGCTGGCACTGTCCTTCCACCTCTCGCCTAGGCATCACACCAACACCCAATGATCCCGTGTACACCAACCCATAGAAATTCCAGTTCCTTTCCTTTCTAAAAACCTCTGGATTTAGACTGCTAATGTTTGGTTGCAGGTTTTGACCTTTACACCAGAGGGGTTGACTGGAATTCCCCTTTTCTGTTGTGTCTGCTGCTGATGGTATCAAGGGTCTCCTGCTCCAGTGGAAGCAGGTGGTGGGGGGTGTCCCTCATGGCTGTTCTTGGAAGACCGTGCAGGAGACTGGCATTATTTCTGAACTATTTGGTAGAAATCAGAGGAAACCACCTGGGT
Organism: Myotis myotis; assembly: GCF_014108235.1. NCBI lineage: Eukaryota > Metazoa > Chordata > Mammalia > Chiroptera > Vespertilionidae > Myotis > Myotis myotis. The sequence continues at coordinate 5,451,002 of NW_023416314.1, forward strand.
CTGGAGGTTTCTTTGTGGGGGAAAATTTTTTTTGTATTTGTTTTTTATTTGATGTTTACTTATTGTAAAGTACCCAAGTCTTAATTGCAAAGCTTTATGGTTTCTTATAAATATAAACACATTTGTTGCCATCACCCAGTTCAACATGCACAATGTCTCCAACACCCTGTCAGCCTCCTGTCAGAGATAAGAATAATGTCTAACTTTTTAGGTTACAAGAATGAAATCAGTTATTCCACGTATATTCAAAGCGCAAGGATTGGACCAGATTAGCTCAATATTAGTGTGTGGCAGCAGCCTTGAAAGGGAGTGGACTGAGCCAGTAAGCTGGGAGAACCCAGCAAGGCCTTAGGGATTGGCTATGGAAGTGGAGGCAGGGCAGGAAGCAGAGAAGCTTCTCAGAGCATGTGGGCTTTGACAGTGAAAATGCTGCTACACAAAGTGTGGCGCCTGTAACAATTCACCGACGGCCACCTTTGTTAAGGGTGCGTTCTATATTTGTGTTTTATTTAAAAATAAAACTAGGGGATAAATTTTAATGTAAAAGCTTCCAGTATTAAATATGAAACATCTCTCCAAGTCTAATTCTATCCAATGCTCACACGAAATAACTTGCACCAAACCACCTGACTCGAGAGAGGAGCAGTGAGGCAGCTCTTGGTTCTTGGCTTTGTGTCTCGTTTAAACTCTGACAATGTGTAAGCTCCATCCTCTCTGAGGTGCAGGCTGACATCTGCATGTCACAGCCGCCACAGGTGTCAAAAGAACCTCCACCAGCAAAGGCAGGTGTGGAATCCCTGGGGAGGCACAAGACGGATGGAAGAGGGCTCCCTGGAGTGGGTGCCAGGAAGGTTCCTCAGGTTCTAGAAGTGACCATGGGTCCTGATATCCCCAGGGGTCAGATCCACAGGAAATGTGAGTCTTTTTGCTGCTCTAAGCTGAGGGTGTTGTCTGGTGACTAAGTGTGACTGTACATGTCCTACAGGACCCATTGCACCTGGGCATTTGGCGGGGCATTCGGGTGACTGGTCGCCTGACGGTGAAACTGATGCAAAGGAACGGGGGAGCTCTAGGACTCCAGAATGAAAAGGCCAAGTCCCTCCCCACTGGGACCTGTGAGGAGCAGGAGGTCTGAGGACACAGGTGGGAGTGGTGACCTGTCCCTCCAGCTCACACTCCATACAGCCCAGTCATGGGACCTGCACAGTAAAAGTGGGCAACCCAGTCATGAGACCAGCTTGTGCCTTTCAATTTAAAAACCATTATGTTGTGGTATTTTAATTCCAGTGAGAAATGGTTAGAGAAGACACTGTGGTTTAAAATGTAGTGAAACCAACAATTACATTTGTCTTATTTATTTACAAATTTGGAAAAGAAGCATTAACAATTTGTAATACAACCTCCCCACCATATCCCAAAAGAACATTGCACTGAGTTTCCTTCAATGGTTTTGTGTTTTGTTGGAATTTTACATGAACCGCCTATAGAACTTTAGCCTGAGAAATGGTGCCATGAGCTAACCCAGGCCCTGCACAGGGCTCTGAGGAGGCTGGAGGGTCTTCAGGAATTGGGCAACTCCCAGTGGGTGTGGAGCCTGCAGGGTCCCTTCCTTGACACTGGGGCTGCTGAGCACCCACAGGAATGCAGAGGTGGGCAGGTGAGCGGCCCTGCTTGAAGAAATGGAGCCCCTGTGCCTCTATCCTCCTCACCCTTTCCCAGGAGGCTTGAAGTGGGGAAGGTTAGGGCCACTGGACACTATCTCATCACACCCAGTGACAAGGATCTAGCATTCAGCCTCCAACTGGGGGATGCTCCCTGATGATCTTAACATGATCCATAGCTGGGTCCTGCAGGGTGAGACATTAAATAAGTCCTGGAGGACTCTTCACAAAGAATACAATGTGAATTACACACCCTGAAGTTAAGCACACATGGTGGCCTTACTGGAACCTACAACCCCTCCTCCAAATGAAGAACCAGTGAGGGCCTGGCAACAACCTTAGCAGTTTCTACAGCCTGAGTATCATCTTCAGGAAAGATGTGCTCAGGACATTCTTCATTTCCCTGAACTGATTTTTACCATCCCTTTGTCCTCCTTGCATGGTCACATGTAACAATGGCTATCCCTGAGCTTTCCTCAGTTTGGTTGCTTTCACTAAAATGCCAGAAAAGAAGGAGGAAGAGGAGGAGGGGAGGGAAGGAAGGAAGGAAGGAAGGAAGGAAGGAAGGAAGGAAGGAAGGAAGGAAGGAGAGAGAAAAGGGAGATAAATATATAAGTGAGGAAGCAGTGGAGAACATGCACACTTACTTGCCTTACCCTTTTCATCTCCAGCACTCCAAGCTCACATATTCTCTTTGATTTCTTCTCCTCCCCACACACATTGGTTCCTCTGCTCCTTCTCTGGAACCACCTCAAAGGGAATTTCTTGACAACTGGAGGGAAAAGAGCAGTGGTGCGTGTCCCACTGCAGGAAGACACCCATGTGGGTGATCCCGGACAGAGCTAGGCTTCACAGGGCCTTGTGAAGGTGCTTTTCTATACATGTGGTTTATATGAACAAAAAAATATATTAAAAGGAACTAAATGTAGACAAATATTCTTTACCATCAAGACCTTTCCTAATAAATATACTAAATCTATTTATAAATAAAATAACAATGAAAGATGACACTTGTCCTCAGTGAGGTACCTTGGGAGAGCAGCAGCGACATGGCTCTTCTGTGTCTTTTGTTTGCTTGCTTTGTTAATCCTCACCTGAGGATATTTTCCCATTGATTTTCAGAGAGCGTGGAAGGGACGGGGAGAGACAGAGAGAAACATCAATGTGAGAAAGACATATCGATTGGTTGCCTCCCGCATGCGCCCTGACCAGGGACAGGCAACTGAGGTTCATGCAATTGGCCGGAATCAAAACTGGGACCCTTCAGTCTGCTGGCCAACGCTCTGTTCACTGAGCCAAACTGGCTAGGGCTTCTCTTCTTTGTCTTGATTGATGTTTCCTCACGTTTCCAGCTCCATTCTCTCTGAGGCTTAGGCTGAGGCCTTCAATAATGGCCTTAATAGGTGTCAAGCAAAACCTGCAACACCAACACAGGTCCTAAGATCACTGGGGAGGCTCTGAGACAGTTGGAGGAGGGCTCCCTGTGCAGGACCCAGAAGGCTCCTCAGACCCTGGAAGGTGACCCTGGTTCCTAACATCCCCAGGGGTCATTCACCAGAAATTCGAGCCTTTTTGCTGCTCTGGGATGAGGATGTTGTCCGTCTGCTGAGGAGTGTCTATTGATGTCCGGGAGCAATTGAACTTGGGCTGGGCCAGTCACAACATTGGCTCTGGTCAAGAAAATGTCTGTGGGGACTCACGTCAAGTAGTGTGGGCCCAGCTGCATGCCCCTAGGCATTCCTATTGATAGGAATCACTATTGATAGGCTGATGCCAACACAGAACAAATGTTATGGAAGCTTTATCCATGATTGCCAACAACTGGGAGCAACCAAAATGTCCCTCAATAAGCGAATAGGCCAAAAACTGCTATGTCCATTTGATGATTTTTAAAAAATTAAGCCACAGGAAAACATGGAAACACTTTTAATGTATATTGCTTGTTGAAAAAACTCAGATTGAAAAAGCTACACATATTCCACAATTCCAACTATATAACATTCTGGAAAAGGCAAAAGTAGGTAGTAAAAATATCAGTGATTGTCAGGGGTTTCAGGGAAAGGGAAGAGGGATTAATAGGTAAAGAACAGTGGGTTGTTAGGGCAGTGAAACTCTTCTGTTTGGTTGATATCTGACACTATATTTTTCAAAAATTGTGGAAATGTACAACATAAAAAGTGAACTTTAATGTTAAATATGGATCAATATTGATTCACTAATAGTAACAAATGTACCACACTAATGTAAGATGTTGATAATAGGGGAAACTGAGAAGGGCAACAGGGCAGATGAAAACTTTCTCTATTACCTGCTCAATATTTATGTCTAAAGCTCTTCTAAACACTGGTCTATTAATTTAAAATAATCTGGAAACATTCTTTAAAGGAAAGATCTATTTCCACTAATAATGAGCAATCAGCTAATATCCAAACATTAGTTTGAAATGTTGTTTACTATTAAATGTGAACCAAACTTAAGTTGTAAATGCATCTTTACATGGTCGTAGTACTACTGATTAACATAAAACTTTCACACATGGCTTAACACTTAAACTGTTTTCTCTTATATATAGGGCACTGAGTGAACTTTAACCATTATTCTTGAGACTACTTAATAATTTCCACAGTACCTTCAAGTGATTTGTTTGCAGGATGCACCCTGAATGGTGGCAGGAGGCCCATTCTTCTGACCTGATTCTGGGGTTTGGCTACTAATCTTCTTAAATGAGGAACCAGTTTGCTCTGTGTATCCATCAGGCAGGATTCTGGGAAATGCATTCACAATAAAGAGAGCTACTGACATCTTGCTGAGAGAAGATTATAGGACATTAGTAATAACTTACTCACAGTTCATACTTTTTTTCTTTAAATACGTTTTTATTGATTTTTAGAGAGAGAGGAAGGGAGAGGGATAAAGAGAAATATCAATGATGAGAGAGATCATTGATTGGCTGCCTCCTGCATGGCCCCTACTGGGGATTGAACCCACAACCGGGCATGTGCCCTGACCAGGAATGGAACCAGCAACCTCTTGGTTTCTGAGCGATGCTCGATAGCTGAGCCAAACCAGCCAGGCTACAGTCCATACTTTTTAAAAATATATTTTTTTATTGATTTAAGAAGGAAGGGAGAGGGTGAGAGATAGACACATCAATGATGAGAGAGAATCATTGATTGGCTGCCTCCCGCATGTCCCCTACTGGGGATGGAGCCTGAAACCTGGAGATGTGCCCTGACCTGGGATTGAACTGTGACCACCTGGGTCATAGGTCAATGCTCAACCACTGAGCCACACTTCCCAGGCCACAGTTCATACTTTTTTTTAAAATATATTTTATTGATTTTTTACAGAGAGGAAGGGAGAGAGATAGAGAGCTAGAAACATCGATGAGAGAGAAACATCGATCAGCTGCCTCCTGCACATCTCCCACTGGGGATGTGCCCGCAACCCAGGTACATGCCCTTGACCGGAATCGAACCTGGTACCTTTCAGTCCGCAGGCTGATGCTCTATCCACTGAGCCAAACCGGTTTCGGCCCACAGTTCATACTTTTGATCTAATTTCACCAGCTGCCTATGAGAATCACCTGGATCAAAGTTGGGCTTTAAGATCTTGCAGTTCAGCATGCACTTAAAACACCTAAATACAGATTGCATGGACAAATGTCTTTATTTCAATGAGACAGTACAGAAAATCAACAGAGCACAGTGACTGAGAGCATGGGGGCTGGTGCCTGGGGACCTCGGTTCAAATCCCACTAGAACCCACATGAACCTGGGAAGGTTATGTGAGCCCTCTGTGCCTCAGTTCTTTGCACTGTCCTTCGAAAACTTAATGGAACCTATTCTTTAGTATTATGGTAGGAAGCTAAAAATTATTAAATACAGGTAAAGCCTTCAAAAATAACTGGTTTGTCATTAAGTGTTCTATGAGTGATCAACTATTAAGTGTCTTTAGAAATTTGGTAGTGGCTGCTTCCAGAGAGGAGACTTGGGGTAGAGGTGGGTAAGAGTTTACTCTTCTGTGTAATGCTTTCTTTATAGCTCATAAATAATATGTTATCATCTCCTGCCATGCTCATGTCAGCCCTGTGTTGTGGGCAGAGCAGAGTCTATACCAGGGGTGGGCAAACTTTTTGACTCGAGGGCCACAATGGGTTCTTAAACTGGACCGGAGGGCCGGAACAAAAGCATGGATGGAGTGTTTGTGTGAACTAATATAAATTCAAAGTAAACATCATTACATAAAAGGGTACGGTCTTTTTTTTTTTTTTTAGTTTTATTCATTTCAAACGGGCCGGATCCGGCCCGCAGGCCGTAGTTTGCCCACGGCTGGTCTATACCTATATTTTATAGTTCAGGGCACTGAAATTTGAAGAGTTAAGTAGCTTTCCTAGAGTAACTAATGAGTACTGGATCTGGAATAGGAATGTAGTTGGTGCCCTGGGGATAGAGATCCCTGAATCCCCAGTCCTCTAGATCATACCTTGGACCCCTGAACCAAGCACTTCCATTGAACCATTTCTCAAATTCGGATATCTCAGGAAGGTTGATGCCCTGGAGGAGGCGCTTGAGCCAAGAAAAGGGACAAAATCATGACCCAGAGAAAGGCCTTTTCTCTTTGTTTTAATTCCTAACCAAAATATGATGCTGTTTTCCCCAAATAAAGCCTCTCTGAAGGACCAGGGGAAGTGCACACTTGTGGCCATCCTCCCCCAGTATCTTCACATTGTCAGCTGTCTAACATTGAGCCTTTCCAGTGATCAGCTGATCACTCATGACCAGTGGTCTGCGTGACTCCCAAGCTGACTCAGAACTCAGAACATTCTGAGCCAACTACCACGTGATGACTCTGTCAAGAATTAGCTTCCCTTCAACTGACCAACCTGGATGAGCAGTCAATGTGAATTAACTAGGGAAGTGGCCATTTGGGCTGGTGCTTCAGTGGTTAATGAATTATGCTTTTGCCCCTCATATCTCACTTACTATTGATGTGAACAACCCTCTGAGCAGCCTGGACTAAAGCTTGGCTGAGAGCAGAGGGTGCACTGGCTCTCAGAGTGCACCTTCTCTGCCCAAGTCCTTCCTCACCAAAATACAGTTTCTACAAACTCCTCATCCATCCCTAGACCCTGCAGGGGCAGGAGTCCTGTGTCCCCTTAGAGCAGCGGTTCTCAACCTGTGGGTCGCGACCCCTTTGGGGGTCGAACGACCCTTTCACAGGGGTCACCTAAGACCATTGGAAAACACATATATAATTACATAATGTTTTTGTGATTAACCACTATGCTTTAATTATGTTCAATTTGTAACAATGAAATTGGGGGTCACCACAACATGAGGAACTGTATTAAAGGGTCGTGGCATTAGGAAGGTTGAGAACCACTGCCTTAGAGGGACTCTTCCATACCCACTACATAAGAACGTGGCCCACAGCCTAGAGACCCCTCTCTGAGGATCATTAGACCCTCCTAACCTCTGTCACCAAATGTTCATTCCACCTAACTGATGGCACTGTCCATTCTCACTCCTCTCCCAGACAGCACCCAAAGACCCAGTGACCCTGTCCACATCAACCCATGTAAATCCCTCCATGAAATACCAGTTTCCTTTCTCACCAAAATCTCAGAGTCTAGATGGCTAAAAATTGGCATAAGGTTTTGCCACTAACATTCAGAAGAGTTGACCTGCAATTCCCCTTTCCTGCAATGTCTATTGCTGGGGTGATATCAAGATTCCCCTTATCAGTACATGCAAAGAAATTAAACTAGCCCACCAGCTTACACTTTACATAAGAATAAACTCAAAATGAATAAAATACTTAAATGCAAGTTGCAAAGCCATAAAAATTATAGAAGAAAATAGGCAGTAAAATCTTAGATATCTCACTTAGAAGGATTTTTACCAAAACCTCTCCTAGGGTAAGAGAAACACAAGACAAAATAATCAAATGGGACCACATCAAATTAAAAAGCTTCTGCACAGCAAAAGAAATCAACAAAATGAAAAGTGAACCCAATATGGGAGAATATATTCACCAATGATACATCTGATAAGGGTTAATCTCCAAAATATACAAAGAACTCACACAACTCAACATCAGGAAAACAATCTAATTTGAAAATGGGCAAAGTCCTGAATAGACACTTCTCCAAGGAGGACATACAAATGGCCAATATACTTATGAAAAAATGGTCAAAGTCACTAATCATCCAAGAGATGCAAATCAAAACAACCACGAGATACCATCTCACACCTGTCAGAATGGCTATCATCAACAAATCAACAAACGACAAGTACTGGTGAGGATGCGGAGAAAAAGGAACCCTCCTGCACAGCTGGTGGCAATGCAGACTGGTGCAGCCACTGTGGAGAACAGTATGGAGTTTCCTCAAAAAACTAAAAATGGAACTCCCATTTGACCCAGTGATCCCACTTCTAGGACTATATCCCAAAAAACCAGAAACACCAATAAGAAAGGATATATGCACCCCTATGTTCATAGCAGCACAATTTACAATAGCTAAAATTTGGAAACAGCCTAAGTGCCCATCAGCAGATGAGTGGATTAGAAAACTGTGGTACATCTACACAATGGAATACTACGCCGCTATAAAAAAGAAGGAACTTTTACCATTTGGAATAGCATAGATGAAACTGGAGAGCATTAAGCTAAGTGAAATAAGCCATTTGGAGAAAGATAATATCACATGATCTTACTCATATGTGGGATATAATGATCAACATAGTCTGATGAACAAGAATAGATCCAGAGACAAATGGCAGGGGATGGGGGTGGTTAGAGAGCAACCAAAGGACTTGTATGCATGCATATTAGCATAACCAATGGACCCAGACACTGGGGGGGTGGGGGCTTGCACCAGGGTGGGAATGACTTGGGGGTGGGGGTAAATCGGGGAAAAAGGAGACATATGTAAAACTTTAGACAATAAATGAAGAAGAAGAAGAAGAACAAGAAGAAGAAGAAGGAGGAGGAGGAGGAGGAGGAGGAGGAGGAGGAGGAGGAGAAGAAATATAAAAAAACACAAAACAGTGATGAGGTAGTAAAAAAAAAAAAAGAAGTCTGAAACAACAATCAGAAAGAATGTATGCACCCCTATGTTCATAGCAGCGCAATTTACAATAGCTAAGATCTGGAAACAGCCCAAGTGCCCATCAGTAGATGAGTGGATTAGAAAACTGTGGTACATCTACACAATGGAATTCTATGCAACTGTAAAAAAAAAAAAAAAAAAAAAAAAAAGGAGCTCTGCCCTAGCTGGTTTGGTTCAGTGGACAGAGTGTTGACCTACAGACTGAAGGGTCCCAGGTTCAATTCCAGTCAAGGGCACATGCCTGGATTGTGGGCTCTATCCCAGTAGAGTGTGTGCAGGAGGCAGCCAATCAATGATTCTCTCTCATCATTGATGTTTCTACCTCTCTCTCCCTCTCCCTTCCTCTAATAAATCAATTAAAATATATATTTAAAAAAGAAGAAGGAGCTCTTACCCTTTGAGACAGCATGGAGGGACCTGGAGAGTATTATATGCTAAGGGAAATAAGCCAGTCAGAGAAAGGCAAGTATCACTTGATCTCACTTATACGTGGAATCTAATGACCAGAATAAACTGATGAACAAAATAGATCTCAGGGAGGGTGGGGGCAGAAAGAACTTGTATGCATGTATGCATAGCCCACCTGGTGGTGGGAAAAGGGGAGGGGAATGGGGAACATCTGTAATACTGTCAAGAATAAAATAAAATAGAAAAGATTCCCCTGATCCAGTGAAAGCAGCGTGGGTGTGTGCCCTCTGTACCTGTTCTCTGGAAATTTATGTCCAAGACTGACATTATTTCTATCTTAAATATTTAGTAGAATTCAGAGCACGGCGAAGTTGTCTCACCCCCTACTAGGGACAGCACATGTGAGTCACCTTCCCGGCTTCTCTGCCAACTTTTGTCCCAGCCTTTAAAACTCTCTTCCAAATGTCCTCATGACAGTCACTTTTCCTTCTCCTCCACTAGATGCTGCTCTTGCACCCACCTACGACAACCATCATTCCTGATTCCTAGGTCGCAGTGTGGACGAGACACAGAGCTGATGTGCTCAGTACTTCTTGTTGTCCAGAGGTGAACAGAGACCTGAGTGTTTACCAGTTCAATGACATTATGGTGACAACATAACTCCAATTGTTATAACTTGTCAAGTACTCAGCATGTGCCAGGCTTTTCTCACAGACCAGCTCCTTGAACTCCCACAGGACCCTGTGATGTGAGTTCCCATCCTACGCAAGAGGAAACTGAGTCTCAGAGAGATGATGTGACGTGCCCAGAGCACACAGCACAGACCTGGAACAGGCTGTTATTTGACAAAGTCCAAATGCCAGAGACATAATATTGTCCTGTTGCCCATAGCAGTTGCTAGTTAATGAGCTCCTACTATGTGCTGGGCACTGCGTGAGGCTTGGAGAATACATAGATGAGTAGGACAGACCCATTCTGTGGGCAGTTTATCATGTGTCCACTCCCCTGGGAACCTTGAAGGCAGTGCCCACGTGTTCCCAGCATCTAGCCCAGAGCTTGGCACAGAGCATGACCTCACTTAATGCTGCTGATTAAGTGAATGAACTGCTACAGGTTATACACCAAGCACTTCAGGTGACTGCAGCTAAAATACCTTATTCTTAGACTGAAAACGAAAATTTAGTGATCCTTTCAGTATGTAATGCCGGCCAATTTTCCATACGGAAATCTTTAATCTGACCTCAAACTCATACAAAAATCAATTCCAGATTTACTGTGGATGTAATTATGCAAGGTAGAACAATACACTTTTAGAATAAAAGAAAGGAGAACGTTTTCATGATGCTGGAGGTAGGTAAAGATTACATAACTAGGATAAACGGTGCTAACCACGAAGGAAAAAAATGACTACTTTAAAATGAAGAACTTCTGTTCATCAGTAGGCACAACTAAGAGAATGAAAAGATAAGCCATGTAGTGGGAAAGGCTTGTTGCATACACATATAAAAAAACAAACAAACAAACAAAAAACAGAAAATGGGCAAAAGATGTGAATAGACTTTTCACAAAAGAGGCTATATTCCCTGCTAAAACTCAAATACATATGTGCTCCACCCCATTAGTCTTCAGTGAAATGCAATTGGACAACCCAACGTGACACTACTGCGCATCACAGAATGCATAAAATGAAAGAGGCGATGGCCAGTGCTGCTGGGGGTGTGGAGGAACTAGAACTCCACTCGGTGCTAATGGCTGAAGAAGTTGATACAACACTCTGGACAACTATGTTCATATCTCCTAAAACTGAATACATTCAAACCTTGGAACTCTGCCGTTTTCCCTCTATAAAGTCCCAACATAAGATGTGTACTTATGTTCTCACACACACACACACACACACACACACACACACACACACACACAAAATGGACTGTTCTTAGCACCACTATTCCTAAAAGCCCCAGATGTGAAACTACCCAAATGCCCATCAATGGCCAACTGGATAAAGGGAGGCATATTCACACAGTGGGTACCACACAGCACTGAGAATGAGCAAAATAACCTGCATGCAACCTGTGGACGGATCTCACAAACAGAGAGCAAACAAAATCAATATCAAAAAGTACCACTGTTTGCCAGATACAGTAGTCCCCCTTATCCACAGGGATATGTTCCAGCACCCCAGTGGATCCTGAAACTGTGGATAGTACTGAACACTATATAGACTAGGTTTTCCCTACACATACATATCTATGATAAAGTTTAAGGTTTCTCTTTGGCATACCTGAATTGCCAGCATCACTACTCTTGAACTTTGGGGCCATTATTCGGTAAAATAAGGGGTACTGAACACAAACACTGCAAATCACGACCATCCATCTGATAACCCAGATGACTACTAAGTGACAAATGGGCAGGTGGCATATACAGTGTGAATATACTGGCCAAAGGGGTGAGTCACATCCTGGGCAGGACAGAGAAGGACGGTGCAAGATTTCATGGCCCATAAATTAAAATTTATGAATTGTTTATTTCTGGAATTTTCCACTTAATATTTTTGGGTCACAATTGACTGCAGGTAACTAAAACCTCAAAAAGCAGAACTATGGAGAAGGTGGTGGGAACTACTGGACTGTGATAAGCAAGTTACACCCAGTATCTCTTTCAGTCATCACAAGACGCTGAGTTGCTATCATGATCCCATTTTACAGATGATGAGACTGAGGCCTTAGGTCCTTTGTCTACATTTACAGGCAGCAGACAGTGCACTCAAGTACATGTCCGTGGAAGTAAATTGATGCCTCTCCAGCACAGGGAGATCTGCTGGGTTCACCCCCTGTGGCTGTGGCTGCTTTATCTTAATCTTTGTAATCATCATCATTTGTACTTCTAAGTCTGGTATCTCTATCCCATCCCCTTCTTCCTCCTCCAACAAGGGGGAAGAGAGGAATGAATCCTCCATAAGGTCCAAAGTCTTGGGATCCCAATTTGCCCTGACCATGACTGCCTGGAACCCGTGACCCGGCAATCTCTTTCCTTTCCATTTGCGCCACCCTGCAGCCCAAGGTTTCTACCTTCTCATTACTATTCTGCAGACGTGGCGAGAGCCCTTCAGTAGTAACCACCTGTACCAGCTGGGCTTCCCTTTCTAACCGAAGGTCCTCTTCCAAATGGCTATTTGTAGCGGCCAGCACTAGTGCCTCTTCCCAAGAGGGGTCAGGCTACTGCTGCCACTGTGGCCTTCACATCTTTCTTTTCCTTATCTTCAGCCTCTCCCATAACTTTGCTACCCTGGCAGGTGTTTTCAGGGTGTCCCCAAACTCATGCACTGGTCCCCAAGCCTTCAATGCTTGTGCCAACTGGCCCAAAGCATGAGTGCTTGGCTATCCTGGGATTTCCCCCAGTGGAGCCTGCTTTCCACCTATTTTGCCCTTAACTTTCGTGGGTTCTTCAGAATCTTGCTCACAGTGCAAACTTCTCACAAAAAAATCTAAATTCAGGATTGATTCTGAAAAACTGACACGTAACCTTATTCAAATTCCTAAGAGCTTTAACTTATATAGACTGACAAAGTAGCTGCTTACTCCCAGGGTGGCTGGCTGGGAAGAAATCCACGCCCCTCCCAGGACAGGGTCTCTTTTTTCATAGGGGGTTAGTAGTAAAACCACATGGTGGGTAGTGGTAGTCATAAGACCACCAGAAAGAATAATACATTTCAATGTTAACAGACAAGAGCAGGCAGTTGCCCTCACTGCATGTATTCATTAACCTCCTTCCTGGGGCCTGGCGTTTATCTTTGAGCAGTATTCCGGCTTTCTGGGTAATCAGCCAAACCTGAGACTACAGAGAGTTAAACAGTCACAGAAAGTTATACAGCGAGTCCAACATTTCCCAGACGCCTTCACTGCTGGAGACATGTTAAATCTCTGCAGCATATCAAATCTGAATCTTCAAAACAGCCCTCTATCCGCAATGTAGAGAATAGGATGGAGAGAGAGGCAAGACTGGGGTCAGGGAGACCAGTGTAGGAAACCACTGCTGTTCTCATATGAGCAATAGTGGTGCCCCGGATGGTGGTGGCAGCGGGATGAAGAGAAGAGGATGAATGCAAGAACTCTTGGGGCTTTGTTCTGGCAAGCTTGGTGACCTGATAGGACTGGGCAGAGTGGGCTGCTAGGATGACACTGGTTTCTGACTTGACAGAATGATGGCGACATGTAGAGCTGGAATTGAAGAGAAGTAAAATAGTGGCCAACCAGAAGACTCAGAATAACCCCTAAATTTCACTGAAGAGAAAAAAAAATATCTCAAGTCAGGAGGGCTCAGCCTGTAGCTGGGAAAAAATGGCCCCAAATCAGCTACTTCATGAATTACACTGTGCACAACACCTGCCACAGACACTTCTTAGAATGTCCTCTCTGGAGACATTATGAACCAGCTACAAATGAGGCACACCATTCCCTTTAAACCCAATAAGGTTCTTTCTATAAAAGCTATGACTTCTTTGACTCTTCTGACATAAGGGATTAAAATGGTTTGGTTGAATATTTTACTGAAGTAAGAAATTATTTGGCTGACCAGTACAATTGACCAATATGTGCTTTGGGCTTGGGGGCTTGTCAGCTCCATTTTTATTGTCCTCCCTTAATTGAGGCCTGGAGTCTCAAAAGACTCCAGTCATTCTTCCCTTCAATCCATCCAGCACACAGCCAATTACCCAATATTCTAAGCTCAGAGGATCATTGTAGGGACTAAATGCCATGATGGGTGTAAAGGATTTAGCACAGTTTGGGGTACCAAGGAAGAACTCAAATTTCCCTATTAGCAGCACCATTGTCATTGATGTCAATAATATAATCATTGTTTTTATAAATACATATCGGGCTGATCATACCACTCCCCTGCTCAAAAGCTTGCCATGGCTGGCTCCCCACTGCACATAGGAGAGAGTCCACACTGAGCCTGGCCATGAGTACCTGACATCATCATACCTGTGCAGGTTTCATTGCTTCAACTCTCTAATATATGTCCTATATTTTAACCATATAATTGTAGGTATGTTCAGCATTTTGCAAAAAAATAGGGACAGGAATTACACATGACCGGACATTCTCTGTCTTTGTGAAACTAATGCTCTATTTGTACATTAAGACACCCCTAGTAAGAGTGGAGAGAGAGTTAAATCCTGGGAAAGGGACAACTTTATAACTAGCTAGGGATTTGGTTCCTGACCCAGATGGAATCAAATAAGCAAGAGAGAAATCTGTAGAAAAATCTTTTTTAGACCCAGGGCAAGGTATTCTACTGGGCATTTTGCATCATCATCCGTCAGTTTGGGGGCTAGGCACTGTTCTAGACATTTGGCCTATCATAATAAAAGCATAATATGCTAATTAGACCAGATGTCCTTCCAGACAACCTTCCAGATGAAGCCAGGGCTGCGAGGGGAGCCCATGTCCTGGGTGCCAGAGGAAAGCCAGTGCCGGCAGCAGGGGGAAGGAAGGCCTACTCTTGCATGAATTTCGTGCATTGGGCCTCTAGCATTATGTAATTTAATGAATCACAACTCTATGAGATGTGTGTTTTTGTCTTTATTTTACAGAACAGAACCTGAGGCTCAGGGAAATTAAGTAACTTGCCTAAAGTCACCCCGTGAATATATGGCAATGCCAAACCAAGTCCAGATATTTTTAACTACAAATCTCATAATACTTTCAAGACCACTGGAGTGGCTTTCAGGTTCAGGTTGTCGCTGAAGGTCACAGGACACACATGACAGGCTAACCAGGCATGAGGTCTACTTCACTTTAAGAATGGATACAAACTAAGGATCAGAGCAGCATATTAGGCTAATCTACACTAATAAAAGAGAAACATAGTAATTGGTGTACAACCGCTACCCTTTTCATTGGCTAATCAGTGAGATATGCAAATTAACTGTCAGCCAAGATGGCGGCTGGCAGCCAGGCAGCTGAAACTAACATGAGGCTTGGTTGCCTCAGTGACGGAGGAAACCAACGTTCCCCGCCTGCGGCTGCAGGCCTCTGAGCGGGCAGTTTAAGAAACTCTGTAACAAATACCACCGAACTTCAGCCAGCAGATTTGCAACATTGTAAGCAAAGGCCAGAAACCTACTTTCAGCTGTGGAGGCCTAAGAGCTGGAGCCAAGCCTCAAAGCTAAAGCTGGCCCAGAATAAAAAAAGAAAAAAAAAGAAAAAAAGGAGCAGTTGGGAGCTTCAGTCACCCCCAGCCTGAAAACAGCCCTCAGCCCCTCACCCGGACTGGCCAGGCACCCCGGTGGGGACCCCCACCCTGAAGGATGTGTGACCAGCTGCAAACAGCCATAATCCCCTCACCCAGGCTGACCAGGCACCCCAGTGGGGACCCCCACCCTGATCCAGGACACCCTTCAGGGCAAACCAGCCGGCCCCACCCATGCACCAGGCCTCTACCCTATATAGTAAAAGGGTAATATGCCTCCCAGCACCGGAATCAGCGGAGCCATGAGGCCTCCCGGCACCGGGATAAGCGTGACAGGGGGCAGCGCCCAAACCCCCTGATCGCCCTGCGGCTCTGTGTGTGACAGGGGGCGGGGCCACAACCTCCCTATCCGCCCTGCTCTATTCGTGACAGGGGAAGGCGCCCCAACCCCCTGATCAGCCCTGCTCTGTGCCTGATAGGGGGGAGCTCCCCAACCCCCCCCCCCCCCCCCACGGGCCCTGCTCTGTGTGTGACGGGGTAGAGCCATAACCTCCCCATCGGCCCTGCCCTGAGTGTGAGAGTGGCGGCACCCCAACCCCCTGATGGGCCCTGTTCTGTGTGTGACGGGGGCAGCGCCCCAACCCCCTGATTGGCCCTGCTCTGTGCGTGACAGGGTACAGAGCCCCAACCCCCCTGATGGGCCCTGCTTTGTGAGTGACAAGGGGCAGTGCCCCAACCCCCTGATTGGCCCTGCTCTGTGCGTGACCAAGGGTGGCGCCGCAACCTCCCCATCGACCCTGCCTTGAGTGTAACAGGGGGCGGTGCCCCAAACCCCCAGTCGGCCCTACCCTGACCGTGACTGAGGGTGGCATCACAACCTCCCAATCTCCCTGCTCTGTGCATGACAGGGGGCGGTGCCCCAACTCCCCAATCGGCCCTGCTCTGAGCCCAACCAGGGGCTGCACCTAGGGATTGGGCCTGCCCTCTGCCACCCGGGAGCAGGCCTAAGCCAACAGGTCGTTATCTCCCAAGGAGTCCCAGACTGTGAGAGGGCACAGGCCCAGCTGAGGGACCCCCCCTGCCCCCCGAGTGCACAAGTTTTTGTGCACCGGGCCTCTAGTCTATAATAATATCTATAATAATAAAAGGGTAATATGCTAATTAGATCGGATGTCATTCGGGATATCCTTCCTGATGAAGCCGGGGCAGGAGGGAAGCAGCCGGGTCTGGGTGCCTGTGGACGCCCAAGGGAAGCCAGCCTGGGTCCCAGCTGCCTGCCAGCGGCCAGAGGAGGGAAGCCCAAGTCCCGGGTGCCGGAGGAAGCCGGTGCCGGCAGCCCGGGGAAGGAAGGCCTACTCTTGCATGAATTTTTGTGCATCAGGCCTCTAGTTGTATCATAAAGGCTTTGGACATCCAGAGCCAATGTCCAACATCCCAATCACCACTTTGGTCTCTTTTTAACTTAAAGGAAATTTTGGTCTCCTTTTTAAAGCAATGTAATCTCAAAACCAGTTGAGGTAATGAGAGAGAAGAAAGAGCATGAAACCTAGCAGCATCAGACAGATGGACAGACAGGAGAGAGGGCCAGCACTGGCCAGGGACGCACACACCAGATCTTCTCCAGTTTGGAAATGAGGTCATCCCAGAGTCTGATCAGTTCATAGTTTTCTTTAGTCCTTTGCTCCGTGGTCTTCTCCAGCGAATGGATGTGCACCTGCCCCTTCCGCAGGCTCCACGGAGGGCCAAGGCCTCCCCCGGGCCTTGCTCGGGCCTGAGCCATCTCCTTTGCCGGCTTAAGCTTCTCTTCCGCGTGGGCGCCTCAGTGCCTGCGATCTCGGTCCTCCTCCTCCATTTTCACCACGTGATCCTCAGCACACTTAGTTGATTCTTCATGGTGCGGTAGCTTCCTATCACCTCGTCCTGAAGATCAGGCTGCACGAAGTGGTTAGAGAACGATTTACCCATGGAGTTCAGGTCTGCAGACCTTCTCTCTTCACTCTGGATCCCAGCTGTGGCACGATCCTTCTGTGTCTGAGCCTCCTGCGTCCCCTGCGCAGGTCCCCTCACACCCGCCTGTGACCTTCCCGTGGAGACCTCACACCTGCTCTTCAGCCACAGGTTCCCCTTTCGCGTGGCTTCCACCTCCCCACCAGATCCGTCTGTCTGCGCCTCGGCCTGTCCCAGGGGTGGGGTGGGGTGGGGTCGGCGCTGCACGCCACGCGGAGCGCGAGGGTGCGGGTGGCCGCAGCTCCTCCGGGCGTCCTGTGTGCGCACTGCGCGTCCAGGCCGGTGCTGCCCGCTGTCCCCCAGGAGCCCGTCCACCCCCAGCGTCGGGACCGGGACCGTGTCCTCAGGCGATGCCTCCGCCGGAAGCCACAGCTGCGCCATGTCACCCCCTGGGCGAGCAGAGCCCCCTGGTGTCAGGAGTGGCCTCATCGGGCCTGGCTCCTCGGCAGAGGGTGCGGACCCAGGCGGGGCGGAGGGCCCCCCAGGGCGCACAGTCAGTGAGGCCCAAGCACCCAGCGAGCCCGCGGGCCCCTCCTGGGTTCCTTCCTGCACCACCCCTGGGGCCGGGCCTCCCTGCCTCCCCGGAACGATTGAAGTTCGGGCATCCAGCGGGTCCCAGGCCGGGTTGTGAGACCCCACCCAGGACAGGGATCGGCCCTCGTGTACCTCCAGTCTCCCCCAGGGAGGTGGAGGCTGGTCTCCCCACTTTCCTGGCCTTGGACCCTCCAACCAGAGTGGGCCACGTGGCCCGAGGCCTCTTCCCCCTGAGGACTGGGGTGGGAGCGCAGCTGCTGGGATGTCCCGGGTCAGCGAGGCCTTCCCCGCAGGCGTCCTCCCGGTGCCCCGGAGGCCCGGCCCAGCGCGCAGGGGCAGGAGCTTCCGCCCGGGTCTTTGCAGGTCCCGGTCCCGACGTGGGATGCCACCGGCAGGGTCTTTAGGGCTTCGGAGATGGGAACGATCCTTGTGTCTAAGGAATGGAAGGCACGTTTCCCCCGGGCTGCTCCGGGCTGCCAGGCATTGGTCCCCGAGATGCCACTTGGTTTTCTGTCTCTCCGGGATCTGGGCGAGCTTGAGGGTCCACTCCAGCCAGGAACGCCCATCGTCAGGCCGGTCTCATGTGCCCAGGAGGCAGGTGCGCTGGCCACTGCTGGTCCCTGGAGAATCCCATGGCTCCTCGTGGTGGCCGCATCCTTGGTGAACCGTGGTTCTCTTCCTGGTCCTCATTCTGCTGGCTGCCCTGCAGAGAGCCCGTGGGTCACATCAGCATAGGGAGGTTTCAGGGCCTGGGGTCCCTCACCTTGACTACCTGGCTAGTGACAGAGAACTTGGAAGGACGCAGGTCACACTCCCGTCCTTCAGCAGCTGCAGACATAAGCTGTGGGTTATGTGATGCATGAACCTGCTGCTCTGGCTGGTGTGGCTCACTCGGTGGGGCATTCTCCTATACACTGAAGGGCTGCAGTTTCGATCCAGTCAGGGCACATACATAGGTTGTGGGTTCCGTCCTGTTGGGGGCCCATTCGGGAGGCAGTCAATGGATATTTCTCTCATACATCGATGTTTCTCTCTCTCTCCCTCTCCCTTCTCTCTCTAAAATCAGTAAAACACATCCTCGGCTGAGGATTAACGCACCCACACAAAACACACCTGGCCACAAAGTACGTACGGTGTGCTCAGAGACATCGTTCGGTCAGTGACCCGCATGTAGCCAACCCCAACAAGACCATAATTTATCTCTAATGAATATATTACACTCCCTACATTGATATCAAAGAGACCCCAGCTTTTCTATAGCATCGCTGAGACTGGAAGAGTCACAGTTCACTATTATCCTCAACCCGTTCCTTTGATAATGGCAGTGATAATGATTAAGAACTCACTGTGTGCCAGTCCTGCACTAAACTTTTTATCTGCATTATTTTAATCTTCTCAAGCCAATAAAATAGGTCCAGTTATTCTCGTTGTCATCGTATAGGTAAGGAAACTGAAGCTTAAATAGGTTCAGAACTTTCCCAAAGTTACACCTCTAGAAGGTGAAGATGCCAGGATTTAACCCCAGCACATCTGACTCCGAAACTGGTGTTCCTAATCACTCTAGAGACCTGGGTAATGGGTTTAAAACTGAATTCATCACTTACAGTTAAATTGGTTGTGTGCAGGCGTCCTAAATCCAACAGTAAACCAGTTAAATTGGGGGGGGGGGGGGGAGGGGCGTGGAACATCAATCAAAGCAGGTTGTCTAATTTGATCAGTTACTTAATTGAGTTGACAAGTCATTTCATTTAAAAGAATTGAGCTAATAATCATGTGTATTTATGTTATTCTTAGTTACAATAATTAACAGCTGTACTCCGTTTTATCACTTGAAAGCCATATTTCTGAAAGCTTTCTCTAAGGAACCAGTTTTTCAGGTGTTGTGTTATGGTCAGAGACTGGGAAAAGTGGGACTAAGCCAAGGGGATAGCTTAATCTCAAGAATCACATAACCTTGAACAGGACCTATACATTGTGAACGTCCCACTGGGGTCAGAAGTGTAAGGATTCCTGAAAGCCTGTCCTGTTCCCAAGCCCCTCTTGGGTGGAACACACTGGGAAATGTTGCCACATCTGCATGCTCCTCCTGGTCTCTCTCCTCCCAGATTTGGAGTTGTTGTTTTTTGTCTTTTTTGGCCCCATCAATCTGCCTTGAATCAGCTCCCATATTCTCAGAGCCCCATCTGCAGCACAGCAAACATCAATAGTACAGTTTTCCAGGGGACAGGGTCATGGACCTCACTTTGCATTATGTAGGACTAGCCTGGCCACTACTGTCTGTGTCTATGTGTTATATAAATACTAGAGGCCTGGTGCACAAATTCATGCATGGGGTCTGGCTAGCCTGCCCTGATGTGGGGGTGGGGGGTGGATTAGGGGTGGGGCCGGCCAGGGGGAGGGCCACAGGTGGTTGGCCTGCCAGCCCTGCCCCTGGTTGAACTCCCAGTTGAACTCCAGGCCGAACTCCTGGTTGAGGGGACAATTTGCATATTAGCCTTTTATTATATAGGATATATAAAGAAGTGATTTACAAAGTATCCTAGAACAAAAGAAATGCAAGTACATATTCACACATTAATAGCTTTGCTCAGTTTTTATCACTTGAAAGTCATATTTCTGAAAGAAATGCAAATACACATACCAAATGCCATTGCGTTGCATCCATCAAGGTGCTTTTGAATAGGTATCATAAACACTAAAAAGATGTTTACAGTGGTGAACAATGCACTTAATATCTCCTGAATAATATGAGTTGTCAGGAGCACCCATTGCAATATTTTCTCATTTTTTGTCCTCTTCAGTTGCTGCTGACCACTCTTCTTGTGCCTGGCGAGATTAGAGAAACCTAATGTCTCCAAACTCCTGTGTTAGGGCTCTTCAAGTTCCTGTGTTGCAGGAAAACTTGGCAAGCCTGGCTCTGTAGGAAACTAATGGAAATTAGGTAAGTCTAGACACCTTACCTAATTTCTCACAGCGGAGTTTCCACAGGGCCTCAGTGTAATGTGCTTCAGTTTGCAGGTGTTCATCAGTTGGGGGAAGCCTTCACTGGATTTGTAATCCTTTTGAACCTGTGAGTTTTATAGCCACCTCTCTTTCTGAGAAGCCATGTAACATGGCAGGCAACCCAGAATCTAATAGATATGGGTTCAAATTCCAGTTCTGCCACCTATTAGCTGTGTGACCTCACACAAGTTGTTTTGCCTCTCTGAGCCTCATTCTCTTCCCAGACAGTTTTTTATTTAATAACTAGAGGCCCAGTGCATGAATTCATGCATGAGTTGGGGGAGGGGCCAGCAGGAGGTTGGCTGGTCACAGGAGGTTGGCTGTGGGAGCACACTGACCACCAGGGAGCAGCTCCTGCATTGGTGGTCAGTGTGCGTCATAGCGACTGGTCGGCTGGTCGCCCTGGTCGTTTGGTTGTAACGGTTGCTTAGACTTTTATATATATAGATAATTTTATTATCCCCACTTCACATTTGAGTAAATGGATCCAGAGAAGTTCAGTTTATATTCACACCTCAGTGTGAGTGGCAAGGGCAGGAGTTTAATCCAGTTTTATCTGATGCCAAAATTTGTGCTCATTCCAGCTAGGTGGTCTTGTCTGTCTTTTTCTGTTGTATCCATGATAACCAAAAGAGCATCAGACCCACAGGAGTCACCCAAGTATAAATTCTAATGAGCTTTTACAATGTGGCAGGCACTACTTTAAGCATATATCCTCATTTAATCATTACAAGAACCATATAAGCTGGGTATTGGTATTATCCTCATTTTTATTTTTTATTAATTGAATGTATTGGGATGACATTGGTTCACAAAACCATACAGATTCCAAGTATACAAGTCAGGAAAACATCATCTGCACACTGCATCGTGCACCCATCACCTTAAGGAAAGTCTCTTTTAGTTCCCACTCCCCTCTCCACCCTCCTTTGCCCAGCTCCAGCTAACCCTCACTCCTTTTCCCCTCTGGCTATAACCACACTGTTTTCTGTGTCTCTGTGTTATGTATATACTAGAGACCCAGTGCACAAATTCATGCACAGGTGGGATCCCTCAGCCTGGCCAGCAACTGGGACCGATTGGTGGGGGTGCAACTGGTGGAGGAGAGGGACTGTGGGAGGTTGGCCAGCCGGGGAGAGGGACCGCAGGAAGTTGGCCAATTGGGGCCAATCGGGGGGGATGGCTGGGAGGAGGGGCCGGGGGAGGTTGGCCGTTGGAGCATGCTGACCACGAGGGGGCAGTTCCTGCATTGAGCGTTTGCCCCCTGGTGGTCAGTGCATATCATAGCAACCAGTCGACCAGTTGTTTGGTCATTCGGTCTCTTAGGCTTTTATATATAGAGATGATTTTTGGTTAATCCCTTCACCTTATTTCATCCAATCCCCAAGCCCCCTCCCTTCTGACAGCTGTCAATCTGTTCCATATATCCGTGCCTCTGTTTCTATTTTGTTCATTAGATTCCACATATAAGAGATCACATGGTATTTGTCTTTCTCTGATTGACTTATTTCACTAAGCATAATAATGTCCAGATCCATCCATGCTGTCACAGAAGGTAAGATTTCCTTCTTTTTTACAGCTGCATAGTATAAAATGTACCACTATGCAATGTGTAAATGTACCACAGCTTTTTTATCCACTCATTTACTGATGGGCACTTGGGCTGTTTCCAGATCTTGGCTATTATAAATAATGCTGCAATAAACATAGGGGTGCATATATTCTTTCAAATTAGTGTTTTGGGATTCTTAGGATATATTCCCAGAAGTGGGATAGCTGGGTCATAAGGAAGTTCTATTTTTAATTTTTTTATGAAACTCCATACTTTTTTTTTACAGTGGCTGCACCCCTGTGCATTACCACCAACAGTGAATAAGGGTTACATTTTCTCCACATCCTCGCCAGCAATTGTTTGTTGATTTATTGGTAGTCATTCTGGCAGGTGTGAGTTATATCTCATTATGGTTTTAATTTGTGTCACTCTGATGATTAGTGACTTTGAGCATTTTTTCATATGTTAAGATTACTGTGGGTATTTGGGGTCTTTTGTAATTCCATACACATTTTAGGATTATTAGGATACACATCATAGGCATTTTGACAGAAATTGCAATCTATAGATTGCTTTGGGTAGTTTGGACGATTTTTAAAAATATATTTTGTTGATTTCAGAGATGAAGTGGGGGAGGAGAGAGAAACATCAATGATGAGAGAGAATCATTGATTGACTGCCTCCTGCATGCCCCACACCAGAATCAAACTGTGACCTCCTGGTTCAGAAGTCAATGTTCAACCACTGAGCCATGCCAGCTGTGCCAGATTGGACATTTTAATGATACGAGTTCTTCCTATCCATGGATATGGTATATATGCAGCCATTTATTTGGATCTTCAATTTTTTCTTCAGTATCTTATAGTTTTCTGAGTAAAGGTCTTTTACCTCCTTGATTAAATTTATTTATAGGTATTTTATTTATGCAGTTGTAAGTGGGATTGTTTTATTAGTTTCTCTTTCTGATAGTTCATTATTGGTGTATAAAAATGCGACCAATTTCTGAATATTTATTTTATATCCTGCTACTTCATCGAATTCATTTATTAATTCTAGTAGTTTTTGATGGAATCTTGAGGATTCTCTATATAGAGTATTATGTCATCTGCAAATAATGACAGTTTTGCTTCTTCCTTTGCAATTTGGATGCCTTTTATTTCTTCTTGTCTGATTATTGTAGCTAGGACTTCCAGTAGTATACTGAATAAGAGTGGTGAAAGTTGTGAAAGACATCTTGTCCTGTTCCTGATCTTAAAGGAAATGCTTTTCATTTTTTTCCTGTTCAGTATGAGGTTAGCTGTCAGTTTATCATATGTGGCCTTTACTATGTTGAGATATGTTCCCTCTATTCCCACTTTGCTGAGAGTTTTATTATAAATGGGATGAGTGCTGGATTTTTTTCAAATGTTTTTTTTCCCTGCACCTATTGATATGATCATATCCTTCATTTTGTTTATGTGATGTATCACATTAATGGATTTGCAGTTACTGTACCAACCTTGCATCCCAGGAATAAATCCCACTTGATCATGGTGTATGATATTTTTAATGTATTTCTGAATTTGGTTTGCTTTTGTTTTATTGAGGATTTTTATATCTATGTTCATCAGGGATATTGGCCTGTAATTTTCTTTCTTTGTAGAATCTTTATCTGGTTTTGGAATTAGGATAGTGCTGGTTTCCTAAAATGAGCTTGGGAGTTGTTGGAATAGGTGAGAAAGATAAGTGTTAGTTCTTCTGTGAATGATAAAATTCACCTGTGAAGCCATCCAGTCCAGGACTTTGTTGGGAGTTGTTTTTTTTTATTACTGCTTCAATTTAATTTGTTGCAATTAGTCTGTTCAGATGTTTTGTTATTTGCTTTTTTAAAAATAGATTTTTATTGATTTCAGAGAAGAAGGGAGAGAGAAATAGAAATATCACTGATGAAAGAGAATCACTGGTTGGCTGCCTCCTACATGCCCCACACTGGGGATCAAGTCTACAGCTGGGCATGTACCCTGACCAGAATCGAATCATGACCTCCTGGTTCATATGTCGATGCTCAACCACTGAGCCACACTAGTCAAGCGATTTTATGGGGTTTTTTCTTGATTCACTTTTGGAAGATTGTGTGTTTGTAGGAGTTTATCCATGTTTTCTAAATTGTTCAGTTTTGTTGGCATATAGTTGTTCATAGCAACTCTCAGTTTTTGAAACCAACCGACAGCTGCCCAATCATAGTGGAAATTCTCCTTTATAATGCTGCACCTAAACTCCTACGTGCACACATAGAATCATTTAACTAAAGACTGAACAGCTCCAGCTGTCATGTGTCTTTAAATAAACCTTAAAATCAACAGCCAACGTTGGGCTCAATGGTGGAACCTTTAGTGTCTGGTTTCTTTCACTGATCATAATGTTTTTAAGGCTCATCCATGTTGTGGCATGGATATAGAACGTCATTTATTTTTCATTACTGAATAATATTCCATTGTGTAAATACAGCATAGTTTTTTCCCCATGTTTCAGTTGAGGGACATTTGAGTTACTTCCAGTTTTTGGTTATTGCTAATAATGCATATTGACAGGCAGTGGCCCCTTCTCCTTAGC
Organism: Myotis myotis; assembly: GCF_014108235.1. NCBI lineage: Eukaryota > Metazoa > Chordata > Mammalia > Chiroptera > Vespertilionidae > Myotis > Myotis myotis. Next base: position 5,476,074 of record NW_023416314.1, read on the forward strand.
CAGGCCTCGTAGCTGTCGGGGAACTAGCTGTACAGCATGGGCATCTCGCCCAGCAGAGGGCAAACTCTGGGGATCAGGGTTCCCGGCCCAGCAACCCCTGTGTGAGGCGGCAGCTTTGGGATCAGGGCCTGTGGCTCTACCTGTTGTTCTCCTTGAGGACACTGGGGGGGCGGGGGGGGGAGCTTTTAAGAACAGAGGTGCCCACACCACCCAGATTCTGGTGGGGTGACACCTCAAGTATGGCCAAGGCAGGCTGCGAGGGACATATTTACTATACATATTTCTCCATAGGAGGGTAGAAGCCTAACTTTGATGGGTACTAAATAGAAAACACAGAGGAAAACCACTGGAAACAAACCCAAAGTGTTGGACACACCCCTCCCCATAGTTCAACCTCTCCTCAGTGCTTAGAAACCTCCCTGCCTTTGGTTTCCATGAAGGTGCCCTCAGACTGAGTTCTGGCCTTTCTCCCTTGTTGCAATAGCCTTGAATATAGGGGTGACAGAAGTAGGATTACAGTTGTGAGTATATGAAACACAGCTTATTCTTGTTATTCTTTTGTGTAATAATCATAACCTGCATATCTTTTTCCATATGAACAACTAAACTTACTTTTGCCCACCCCTGTAATGACCTCTTGTGTGTTCTCTCTGGGCTGGAGCAGGGGAAGAAGGATGGGGATGCAGAAGGGCACACGGGTTGCAGGTGAGATGACCCAGGACCAGATCTTACAGGAAGAGGTGCTCAGGAATCAAGGCTTTCCCTCAAATGGCATCAGAGTGGCCAGCCTCTCTAGAGTGTCATTGGCCCCCTGCCTCCGCACTGGACATACACACTCCCATGAGCCCACTGATTTCACATCTAGGAGGGTTTCTTGTAAATACACTGTCTCAGAAGATCCAACATCCAGTTTCAATGCACCAAGCCTGAGTCACGAAGGATGGGGAAATAGGTAAACACTCTAAACAACCCAAATAATGAGAATCAATGACCCAATTCTGAAATTAAGGGAAGTAGGTAACCCAGCTGGTGTGGCATGGTTGAGCATCAACCCATGCACCAAGAGGTCACCAGGTTCAATTACTGGTCAGGGCCCATGCCCTGGTTGCAGGTTCGATCCCAGCAGGGGATGTGCAGGAAGCAGCTGATCAATGTTTCTCTCTCATCAATATTTCAATCTCTCTATCTTTCTCCCTTCCTCTCTAAAAATAAATAAATAAATAAATAAAATCAATTAAAAAATTTTTAAAAAGACACCTTTGATTCCACTCCACTTTGTCTGGCTAACTCTAATTTGTCCCTTATACTTCCAGCTTCAAGGTCATTTTCTCCACAAATCCTTCTCTATTCTCTAGACTTATCTGTCTTGATTATGTGCAGCAGCATGAAGTCAGGAACTTTGCATATTCACCTCCGATTCCCCAGCACCTAGCTCAATGTCTGGCCCATAACATGTGCCCCCTATGGGGCTCAAACTTTGCTGAGAGGACAATACTTATCGGATTCATTTTTATATTTTTCCAGAGTTCTAAGAAAAGTGCCTCATACTAGTAGATCAATCAATACTTGTTAAATACATATATATGACTATATGTAACAAGTTTGTTCTTATATTTAAAGGGAAAATATTTTAAATAATCATGATACCAGAGCCAAACAAATCCAAAGGAACCTCCAGGAAATAAAAATGTGCAAATGTACCAAGCAGTTTTTTTCGAGTAAGTCCATATGGGGTTTTAAAAAACACCACAATTGCTGTAGGACTTTATCGTGAATTGGATCTGCCAATATCAATGCTGAAGAAGCCAATCCTGAAGCCAAATACCAGCATTTGTTTCCCAAACACTGATTAAAACAAATATTTTTCAGTTGCCATAGCTTTTGGATCTGTTTTTGATGTGCACACTGAGCGTAGCAAATAATATGGAAACTCTGGCTCCCTTCATTGCTATTTGAGATTGAGGAACCTAACCTCACTAGTAAAGCCAGAAAACACCAGCTTCAGAACCACAAAAGATAACTTTCCTTGGTTCCAGGCAGCCAACACCAGTGCTCTCTTTACCATGGTCTGCCATTTATACTGGTAGCACGGACAGCCTCACAGTAGCCTTCAAGTTTGGAAACTAGTTAAAATTAGACTAAGCCTTATGTCATTGCATAAAAGCACTGACAATAACTCTATAGCTCTTTGATACTCTATATAGCCCTATCTATACATTTTTAATTATAGAAATGTGAGCATATACTGCCGACCCTCTGAATCTGCAGGTTCTGCACTTGCAGATTCTGCATCATAGATTCAACCAATTGCAAATCAAAAATATTCAGATAAAAAAAAATGCTATGCTGTGGTTGATGTGTACTATGTAGTTAGGCCTATAATTACTGTCTCTGTATTGAACATGTACAGATTTTTTTTTGCCATTATCCCCTAAACTATACAGTGTAACAATTATTTATGTAGCATTCATATTGTAGTGGGTATTTTAGACACTCTAGAGATGATTTAAAGTATATGGGAAGATGTAAATAGGTTATATACAAATACTGTGCCATTTATATAAGGGACTTGAGCATCCTTGGATTTTGGTGTCCATGGGGGTTCTGGAACCAATCCCCTGTAGATACCAAAAGACAACTATATACAATATTGGAGAGAAGAGTAAAAGGGCCTGAAGTACCTTCCACCCAGCTTCAACCATTACCAGTTGTGAAAGGAGAACTCAGACACAAAACCGCTAAGAAAAGAATTAGTACTTTCACTATTTTGCAAGAGAGACCATACTTGAGAACAATTGAGCTCTCCAAAGAATACGGAAGGTCTTTAGAAAGAAAAAAAAAAAGTTGCCAAGATAGTAGCTTGTTCCTTACATAATTACCGTATATCAAGCGTTGTCATCAGTCTGTAGATACCAATACTGAAAAATTAGGAATAAAGTTGTGTGCTTTAGGTAGTTAGCAGCTTACAACAAGGTCTCAGGTCTTCATTTAGATTTTAGAAACTAGTATTAAACTGGGTGTTTCTGTCTTTTTAAAATTTATTTAAGAATGCCAAGTATTTGGAGGTTTTTTTGTTGTTGTTTTGCTTTGTTTGTCTTTTTTTATGACTGTGGTAAATGATGTGCTAAGTCAAATGGCAGCAGGGCAAGTATCATTCCTGCTTGCTTTGCCCCTCCTGGCCAGTTCCTACCCCTTGAGTATAGACTTGACCACATAGGCTTGTTCTGCATTCTTACTTATATCATTAATTTGGTGTGTTCTTTCTATTTGGCAAAATTAATTTACATGGGCGTCACAAGAGATGTTCATTAATACACAAAGATTTCCTTGCTCTTTCTCATCTTGCAATAAGGCGGGTGAAAAACTGAGAAGCCAGATACTAAGGAGGAGAAACCTGAAGCGAAGAAGGCCAATGCTGGTGGCAAGGTTAAGAAGGGTAACCTCATGGCCAAGATGCCTAAGACAGGGAAGCCCCACTGCGGCTGAAACCCTGTCCTAGTCTGAGGAATTGGCAGATATTCCCAGTCGGCTATGCATTCCCAAAAGGCCATGTACTAGAGGAAGAATTCAGCAGCTAAATCGAGGGTTGAAAACAAAAAGGAGAAAGCTCTTGCTAGTGTCACAATACCAGTTGGTGGTACCCGAGTGGCTAAACTTCACAAAATGCCTGGGTATTATCCTACTGAAGATGTGTCTCAAAAGCTGTTGAGCCACGACAAGAAACCCTTGTCAGCATATGAGAAAACTGCGGGCCAGCATCACTCCCGGGACCATTCTGATCTTCCTCACCAGCGCCCCAGAGGCAAGAGGGTGGTTTTCCTGAAGCAGCAGAGCAGTGGCCTGCTACTTGTAACTGAACCTCTGTCCCTTAACCGAGTTCCTCTGTGTAGAACACACCAGAAATTCATCATCGCCACCTCCACCAAGACTGATGTCAGTGGTGTGAAATCCCCAAACATCTCACTGATGTTTCCTTCAAGAAGCAGCTGCGAAAGCCCAGACACCAGGAGGATGAGGTCTTCGACAGAGAGAAAGAGAAATACGAGATTACAGACCAAGACAAGGTTGACCAGAAAGCCATGGACTCGGAAATTCAGCCAAAAATCAAAGCAATTCCTTGGCTCTAGTCTAGGGCAACCTCTGCTCTGTGTTTGCTTTCACCAATGGGCTTTATCCTCACAAACTGGTGTTCTAAATTTCTTACGAAGAACCTAATTAAATAACTGATCTGTTTTCTTTGTGTCTTTTTTTCTTTTTATTCTTGACTGCCTGGATATGTGGTTTGACTCAGTCAGTTCAAGGGAGTGTTAGCCTCTACAGAGAGTGTGACTAGAAAGGTGGAAACAGCTGCAGTGAACTTCATCAGCATTAGATCTGCATTCTAAGCTTCCTTAGTGTCTGGCTTCTCAGCTTTTTTACCCAGCACCTACCAATATAAAATACCATTTCCCTAATCACCACCACACAAGTCAGTACTAAAATGTACATGGATGCTCTGGCTGGGTGGTTCAATTGGTTGGAATATCATTCCATGCACCAAAAGGTTCCAGTTCAATTCCCAGTCAGGGTACATACCTAGGTTTCTGATTCAATCCCTGTCAGGGCGAATACAGGAGGCAACTGATCGATGTTTCTCTTTCACTCTCTCTCCTTCCCTCTCTCTCTAAAAATCGATATAAACATATCCTAGGGTGAGGATTAAGAATATAAAAAATAAAAATAAAATGTACATGGATATAAAATGTGATGTCTTTGAGTCACAAACTTTCATCCCATTCAATTATTTAACATCCATTTTTCCCCATTGGTTCTCAGCCCCACCCCCATAATGATACTTATTAGTTTATTGAAGCATGTAAAGACAGTAAATGAGTAGAGTTATTTACCTTCTCTTTTTTTAACCAAAAATCTATCGTACTGTATATACTAGAGGCCCAGTGCACGAAATTCATGCACTCGGGGCAGGGGAGGAGGGGCCCCTCAGCCCAGCCTGCACCCTCTCACAGAAAGTTAGGGATTTCAGAAGAATATTGAGCTTTGAGTCTGTTATTCTGTGCCCAGCTAGCAGAGAATCCAGGTGTCACTGAAATATACTTACAGGAGAACCTGTTAACACTTTGTGTATTTTTTTGGTTATGCACTTAAATAATTTTTTAAACAAAAGTCTACTTCTTAAAAGGCTACAGTTCCTCGTACTTATTATTTGATGGTATGTATTTTCACTGTATCCAAGACTGTAACTGTTTCTTGTGTTTAAGCATCTATGCTCTCATCTTGTCTCTTCTGATAACTTTTTATATTGGCTTATACAAATTCAGCCCCAGATCTAAATGAGGAAACCTCACAGATGTCTTTTACAACCAAACTATTTTGCAGCTTCTCAGACAGCTTTTGGACAGCACCAAAGATTTACTTTCTCATTTTGTAAAAGGAGGAATGCTAGAAATCATTAGGAACACTCTTTTAATTCTCACCCAAAGATTATATCTATCTATATATATATATATATATATATATATATATATATATAGAGAGAGAGAGAGAGAGAGAGAGAGAGAGAGAGAGAGAGAGAGAGATGAGAGAGAACATTTATTGGTTGCCTTCCATATGTGCTCTGACCAGGAATCAAACCCACAGCCTTTCAGTATATGGGATGATGCTCCAACCAACTGAGCCATACTAGCCAGGGAAGGAACACTTTGTATTATAGTGTCTGTATTCTGAGAACTGTGTGTCAAGCCCAAAGTATGGGAAGAGCTGGCAAATCAACCTCCCTAGATCAATTGCATACAAGTAAGATGTTATTGATATTAAAATGAACATGTTTTAGTACTTGTGTGTCTTCAGGATGGATAGAGTATATGCATGTTCATGTACAAAGACTGGCATGGTAACTGTCAACAAAATTTATTTTTCTACATGTCCTACAACACTGTTCTTCACCATTTATAAGTTCCCTTTGCTTAATAACTTTAATATTCTATCATAGGCATATATTTGGACATACAAAAATAAACTAATAGAGTTAAATGGAAAATTATGAAGCTTTTAATTTTAAAACACTGAGTTTATCAGCCTATGAGATGTTTATCCACATTAAATTTATCATCCTAATAAAACTGTTAATGTGGTGAAGGCCGGGGGGCGGGGGCCTGGGTGGAGATGGGGAAAAGGGAGAAAGTGGGGGACATCTGTAATCGTGTCAACAACAAAAATTGTTCAGATTTCCCTTGAAAAATAGATGAAATATATCCATTTTATTGTATACACAGACATCTGCTTCTCTTTCAGTGACTGCATAGCCTCAACTACTATGTATATTAGTCCCAACCAGACTTACCACCTTCTGTTCTCTCAAAGGCCCAGAGAAGACTGGCCGATGAGTGGCTGAGAACGGTCTGCTGTACCCATGCACCTCAGCAGGAAAGGAAGGCCACTTGTGCCCGAGCTGTATTACATATCCATTTACATTTTTTAAAGTGGCAAAAATGAACTAACACAATATATATATATATATATATATATATATATATATATATATATTTTGCTTTCTTACAACACATAACCAGTCTTGTTCCATTCAAATCTCAACCACCAACAACTGGCTCTCTGGTTATTTTGAAGCAAATCTTAGGCATGTAATTTCACCTGCAAATGTTTCAGTATCTTCAAAAGATTTTTTTACTCTGTGAATAAGAACATAAGCAATTATCAAATGCAAAAATTACCAATAATTATTTAATGTTATCAAATATCCAATCATCATTCATGTTTCCCCAATGTCTTATAAAATTTTCATCTTCTCTATTTAGATCAGGATCCAAATAAGACACATTGTAATAGAGCAATAAGTCTTTTAAATCCACTTTAATCTATAGGTTTCTCTTCCTTATCTTTTTTCTTTGCAATTTTTTCATTAAAGATTGTCCTTTAGAGTTTCCCATAAACTGGATTTGCTGACTTCATTCCTAAGGTATCATTTTTAAAAATCCTCACCCCAGGATATGTTTATTGATTTTTAGAGAGAGGAAGGGAGGGAGAGAGAAGGGTTGATGTGAGAAACATCAATTGCTAGCCTCCGCTTAGAGCCCCAACCAGAGACTGAACCCACAACTTAGATATGTGTCCTGACTGGGAATGGAACCTTAACCCTTTTGGTGCCAAACGACACTCCAACCGACTGAGCCACCTGGGTGAGGCCCTAAGGTGTCATTTAACATGTTCTCCATCCCCTGTTTCCTGTACATTGTTAGTTGCATGAAGGGCTTAAACAGATTCAGATTCAATGTGAGTTGTTTTTTGTTTTGCAAGATGTTTAGTAAAAATTTAATCTTGTCCAACAAGGGGTCTGGCTTTGGTTTCTGGGAGGTAATATTTTATCTCTTGGAATATCGTGCCTGATAAGAGTGCTTCTTTTTGCCTGGGGGCCTTGGGTCACATGTAATCAGCTCAACTTTGAAGGCTATCAACCAAATAAAAACTCTAGACAGGAAGGCTCTGGTGAGCTCCCCTGATTGGCAGTGATCTGTGTGTATTGTCATTCAACAATTCTGGGAGTAATGCTGTGCACAACCCTGTGGAGAGAGGACAACTAGAATGTCCATATTTGGACCTTTCCTGGACTCTTCTGGTTTCTTTCTGTGCACCCTGAGAAAGAAGATACCTACTAAGAAGGGCTCCTGGTGGCTAATTGGTCTAAAGTAAAAAACAAAAACAAAACAGCCTAGCAGCCATTTCTATACAGGGGCCTCTGTTGCAAATCATACTTCAGGGAGAAACTTGCACTAAGCTCCCTTCGTCCTGCTCTGAACTGCCTTCCTGCACTGTGGTTATGCCATCTGAGTCCACCCTTATAGAGGAGTGCCTGGAATCTTGTTTCAATCAATAGAACTGAGATTTTGCCCATCCAACTGGAGCTACCCAGCTATACGCCCATCAGCATCTTCACCGACCAATCAGAGCAGCTCCATTCCAACCGATCAGGACAGTGCCTTTTGGACCAAACGGCAAGAATTTGGAGTCCTCATTTGCGTGAGGACAAACCAATCAGGGGCCAGGACACCCAATCAGGGTGAGGACTTCTGTCTGTATGTCAGCTCCCCAGTGGCTCAGAGAGCACACTTTCACTTTCCACCAAAGACTGAACACTGCATTTCCCTAGTTTACCAGAGCGGAGTGGATTGGACCAAGTGGAGTGGAGCGGAGCTGTCTAAACAGGGAGGGGCCTTGCCCCAGGGCCACCTCACAGCAGTGCTGTTCCATAGCCACTGCTTTAAAATTGAACTGTAACGCTATGGAGCTGTTCCATGCTACCCTCACAGCTCTGCTGTATCACAATTGAGCTGTTTGCACTGAAAAAGTTTCCTTTTTCACCGCACCGTAATTTGGGGATTTCTGTTGGCATTGAATTGGCGCCAACAATCATCAGTCGGCACTTCCGTGGTTACTTATAATCTGTATCCTTTAGCTTGAAAGTTGTTAGTATAACACTTTCACTGAGCTCTGGGAGCCCTTCTGGAGAACTATCATGACTACGGGTGGTTTGGGGAATCCCCACACTTGCAATTAATGCCAGAAGTGAGGGCTGACTTGACGACTGCCCCCTAAATTCCCCACAAGACCACTACAGAGTGGTGGTGTCTACCTACTATGTATCAGGAGGTACATGATTTCTGGGTATTTCTGTTTCTGACATGATGATCATGGCTTAAAATCATTAATTATTCAGGGGCTGTAAAATGGTGTTCTAGTTCTATCATCTATTCTTTATTAATCTTCTTTGTTAGTCTTCTCTTATCACGTATCTAGATAGATAGATAGATAGATAGATAGATCAGCGGTTCTCAACCTGTGGGTCGCGACCCTTTTGGGAGTCGAACGACCCTTTCACAAGGGTTGCCTAAGACCATTGGAAAACACATATATAATTACATATTGTTTTTGTGATTAATCACTATGCTTTCATTATGTTCAATTTGTAACAATGACAATACATCCTGCATATCAGATATTTACATTACGATGCATAACAGTAACAAAATTACCGTTATGAAGTAGCAACGAAAATAACTTTATGGTTGGGGGTCATCACAACATGAGGAACTGTATTAAAGGGTCGCAGCATTAGGAAGGTTGAGTACCACTGAGATAGGTAGATAGATATCTAGATACTATCTAGGTCTATTTCAGATATATATCTATTTCAGATAATATAGGAATGACAGGAAAAAAAACATTTATTTTCTTTATCAGTTTTCAAATTAAAGAGGTAGTTCCTTGCATCCTTCACCCAAGTGACCAATGACTGGGTTTTTTGTATGTTTATGTCATGAATTTAAGCATCAATCCATTGAGTTTCTATCATTATCAATGTTCATATTTGATCATCTTTAACCAGTGAGGGCTTTTCTAAACTGACTGCAGAATCCTTCTGACATGACCCTAGAGCTCTTTGATAGCTTCCTTGCTTTCTGGTAAAACACGATATTAGGCTGATCTGGTATAGTTCCTGTTTCAGACCAGGAATTGGCCACTTCTCCAGAAGCCCTGTCTCAGGCTAGGTTCCCCAAAGAAAGAGTTTGAGTCAAATATTTACACGCAACAAGTCTCAGAATCAATACCTGTTGGGAGTGGCAAAAGTAGTGAAAGGAGTTGTAGGGATAAAATAGGCAGGTGTGGGGAGTTTTAGGAATAAGGAGGGTTCATGGGAGAGGAATGTATAGGTGAGGGCTTGGAGTCGCCAGAAGACATGCATTCATAGAAAAAATAAAAAAGTGCCACAGGATAAGGAGAGAGGAAGACATCCATTCCCAGAAGATAAGGAAAAGCCACAGGAAATGGGGAAAAAGGAAACCGAGGACAGAGAAATGCCCACAAATGGCAGAAAGAGGAAAACGGATCTTTCACAGGAGATAGAGAACTGTTACAAGATAAGGGGGAGAGAAAGAAAAAGGGGGCACCACGTGGAGTTTGGGCTTTGAAGTTGATATTCTGCAAAAAAAGAGTGACCAATCAGAAGGGAGCGTGAAGAAACAAAGAACTACAGCATTTATAAACCTTAGAAGAAGGGACTTTGTGGGTAATCCCCGTGGGACTCCCTCCCTACATGGGAGTCTGTATTGGCTTCCAATACATTTCCACCCTTTTCATCTACCACCTTTCATTCTTTGAATCCATCTGGACAAGGACCTGGGACAGAAATCACCCCTGCATCCTGTTCAGGAAAACAACCCGAATCAGTTGATGCGTTGGCTGGGAACACGAAGGACCCACGGACTCTATCCCTTCCTCTGCTATGCCTTTATAATTTTGGAGACATTAACAGACACTCGCCAGCCACTTAAACCTGGCGGCCATCTTATGCGGGCATTTCTCCTTTCTCCCTTACTATCCCTTCCCAGACGCACTCTCCACCTCAAGGGCCAACCTAAAGCAGGTGGGCGTCAGCCAAATGAAGGGCCACAAGGATGACTGCCACATGTAAAGTCTCCATGTGAGGATGAACTGGTGCCGAGTTGGGTGCAGCGGTTCTCAACCTGTGGGTCACGACCCCTTTGGCGGTCGAACGACCCTTTCACAGGGGTCGCCTAAGACCATCCCGCATATCAGATATTTACATGACGATTCATAACAGTAGCAACATGACAGTTATGAAGTAGCAACGAAAATAATTTTATGGTTGGGTCACAACATGAGGAACTGTATTTAAAGGGCCAGAAGGTTGAGAACCACTGGGTTAGCCGTGGTCGGCAAACTGTGGCTCGAGAGCCACATGCAGCTCTTTGGCCCCTTGAGTGTGGCTCTTCCTAAGCCTTAGGAGTACCCTAATTAAGTTAATAACAATGTACCTACCTATAAGTTTAAGTTTAAAAAATTTGGCTCTCAAAAGAAATTTCAATCGTTGTACTGTTGATATTTGGCTCTGTTGACTAATGAGTTTGTCGACCACTGGTAGAGCATCAGGCTCCCGCCAGTTACAAGACAAAGCCCGGTCATTAATTAAATGAGTGCTTGGGTCCCTGCCCAGCTCTGAAGATCAAAGAGGCAATTCCTCCCACCGGTCGGAGACTCATATGTCCTTATGTGAGTAAGAGCCCTCGTGGAGGTGCCTGAGATTAAATTCCTAAGGCGAGAAGGCAGCCTCACAGGGCTCTTACATAAATGTAATTAAACTCTGACCCGACCAGGGAATGCAAGTAAGGGCTGAGCAGACAGCTGGGGAGAGAAACTGACGCACGTAAAGGAGGGGAGATTACCAGAGGCATCACTTCCCCTGGGAGCCCTCTCCACAAGCAGCACACTTTGACCCACAACACAAGTCCACTCCCCGGCCCAGATCCCACTCAGGTTTAGTCGGAGAGTCGTCTGCCTTTTCTTCTGCTTCCTATCTCAGTCGGTCCCCTCCCAGACCACTGTCTCATGGGCCAGACCCCAGATCCTGTGTAAGAGTGCTTTTTAGTTGCAGGGGCAGGGGAGCAGAGTGTGTGAGCACTTCTGAGCACTCCTTCCCTGCCGCCCAGACTCCATGCAGTGAGGGGCTGGGGGGCAGAGAGAGAGAGAGAGAGAGAGAGAGAGAGAGAGAGAGAGAGCACAAGGCTGCTGCTTGCAAGTAAGGGCACGGCCCCGCCCTTTGCTGGCATGCTTCGGCACTACAGATTGTGCGCAAGTGTTCAGCATGTGTTCATAGGGGTCAGTCGAAGGAATGCTAGTGACTCACTTTTCTTGATTGTTGGAAAGAGTCAGGGTGGAAAATGATAGAGTAGGAACATGGAAGTCATAAGGCATGCATTTTTTGAAGGACATAGGAAAAAGGTTTTAGTCTTTTAAGTATCTACTCTAAGTCTGAGTGGGGTTTTTACCAGGCAGCTTTACTGAGAACAAGATGAGAGGTTTACTTCGCCCGCCCGAGGGGTTAATTGCTTAGCTTGATTCATTAGCATGATAAGGCACACTGTTGCTGGAGACTAATGGCAGCTGCCTACTGATGGGGTTGATTTAAGTTTAGGAGGGCTTCCCAGTCCCCTTGGAATTCTAGGGTTGGAGCCCCAACTTTCCAAGTACTCTGCATGCAGCCGATATTAATATCAGTTTTACAAGAGGGCCCAAGGGCATTAGAGAAATATTCCTATTGTTGGGCACACCCACAGGGAGCAAACATGGGTATGCACCACACCCCAGGACAGGGAGAGTTGGAAGGACAGCTCTGCATGAGCCCCTGAGATCCCAGTGGTAAGTACGGTTCAGTCCTGGTTAAGTCCTGCAACCCTTATCTGCAACCATACAGAGAGGCAATCTTTCACTCCCTGTGAGTGAGAACTCCCCGCATCCTTAGCTAGGAGGGAGGACGCCCCACCATCCAAGGGAGCGTCACAAAGGATGATGGATGTCCTTTGGTGTGTTTTCTTACAGATGGGAAGTGTGTAGTCCACACCATGTAAAGACAAACCCCTAGGGTGCAACCTTAAGAATTGGGATGATTTCAACCCACAAACCTTAAAGAAGAAGCACCTGGTTGTTTTTGCCCTCAGGCCTGGCCTCCATCGTCCGTACCAACTAGTGAATGGAGAGAGTTGGCCCTCAGAGGGAAGCATTAAGTATAACACCATCCTGCAGTTAGATCTTTTCTGTAGGAGGGAAGGGAAACGGTCAGAAGTCCCCTATGTCCAGGCTTTCTTTGCTCTAAGGGACAAGCCAGATCTATGCAAGAACTATAAACTTGATCCCTCCCTCCGGACAACAGTAACCAAAACCCGCTGGAGGAGAAGGCTCCAGTACCCCAGAGCCCTCTTGCCCTCCGTCTGAACCCTCATGTGGATCATGTTGCTCCCCTTATCCTGGACCTCCAGAAAAACTGCTCCTGCAGAAAAGCAGGCAGCCAGGGCAGTCCCTACACCAGGCACCCAGAAGGTCTCTACCCGCTGGTAGAGCAGGTGGGCCAATCTGGGTGTGAGAGTTCAGGCCCCTTTCAGCCTTAAGGACCTGAGCCAGGTAAAGAAAAACCTGGTAGTAAATTCTCAGATAATCCTGATAATTATATTGAGGACTTTCAGAGCCTAAATCAGATATTTGTCCTGTCTTACCGGGACTTAATGCTCCTTCTAGAGCAAGCCTTGTCTTACCCAGAGAAGGAGAAGGTTTTGGCAGAGGCTCGAAACTTTGGCAACAGTTATTACAGTTCTTGTGTATGAGACATTACAAACCCTGAAGAGAAAGAAAGATACAATGCAGACCCAGAGTGGGACCCTGATGTTGAGATGTGGAAAATAAGCCTATTAATTACTCCAGACGAACTACCATCAGCCAGGAGGCTAATAAAAACCCCTCCACATTTTTGGAGAGACTTAGAGAGGCATTGGTTAAGCACACCAGTATAACCCCAGTTTCATTAGAGGGGCAGTTGATTTTAAAGGATAAATTCATCATTCAAATCAGCCCCAGGCATCAGGAGAAAACTACAAAAATTGGCTATCGGCCCCGAGACCACCTTAGACGATCTCCTGAAAGCCGCCACCTCTGTGTTTTATAATAGAGACCAGGAGGAGGAGGATAGAAAGGAAAGGAGAAGTCAGGCCAGAACTAAGGCTCTTGGGGAAAACAAGGGCTCCCAGTTAGAGCCCAGAGGCAAATGGTCAGTCACAGCCACCTGTTACACTGTGGCCAGGTTGGACATATGCGCTGGGGTTGCCCCAAGGTGCATGGTGAACACCTCCCCCCCCACCCCCCCACCCCTGCAAGCCCTGTCCTGCCTGTCAAAGAAACCACTGGAAGTCAGACTGTCCCCCCGGAAATGGAGGTCTCCTGGGGCGGGGCCGACGACCCAGCTGGCCCAACAGGACTGATGGGGCCCAGGATCTCCCAACCCGGCTCCTCATAGAACTGTTATTTCCACCCAGGAGCCCTGGGCAAGCCTAACAGTTGAGGGAAAGGAAATTAATTTCCTCCGAGACACAGGAACCAATTTCTCCGTACTTCTTTCTAACCCTGGTCAGTTATCTTCAGAGGCGATAACCATTATAGGTGTGTCTGGAAGGCCAATAAAGAGATATTTTCTCAACCTTTAGGATGTAGCTGGGGTGAGCTGTTCTTCTCCCATGCCTTCCTAATCCTGTCAGAGAGCCCTACAGCTCTCTTGGGAAGAGATATCCTAGCTCCTCTGGGGACTACAGTCCACATGTATCCAGAGCAGGTCCTATGCCTCCCCCTAGTGGAGACTGAAGTGAACCCTGATGTTTGGGCCACACAGGGCAGGACAACCCATCACAGCCTCCCCAGTCCAGGTCCTTCTCAAGGATTCAGCCTCATTCACACGTCAGAGGCAATATCCCCTCAAGCCTGAGGCTCAGGAAGGACTCACGGTTATAATAGACAACCTAAGGGAGCAAGGCCTGTTAAAAGCATGTAACAGCCCTTGCAATACTCCCATATTAGGAGTACGAAAACCTAATGGTGAATGGAGATTAGATCAGGACTTACCACTAGCAAATGAAGCAGTGATGCCCATTCACCCAGTTGCCCCTCACCCTTATACTTTGCTTACTCAGATTCTGGAGGACACAGAGTGGTTTACAGTGCTAGATCTCAAAGGATGCCTTTCTCTGTATACCCCTGCATCCCAACTCACAGTTCCTATTTGCCTTTGAAGATCCTAATAACCAGGGCAGTCAGCTAGCATGGCCAGTGCTGCCCCGGGGTTTGAGGGATAGCCCTCATTTATTTGGGGAGGCCTTATCGAAAGGCCTTGGGCAGTTTAGTTTCCCCAGCACTAAGGGCCTCCAGTATATAGATGACCTTTTACTATGGCCCCATTGGAGGAAATCTCCGTGAAAGGGACTAAGGCAGTGGTTCTCAACCTTCTGGCCCTTTAAATACAGTTCCTCATGTTGTAACCCAACCATAAAATTATTTTCGTTGCTACTTCATAACTGTAATGTTGCTACTGTTATGAATCATAATGTAAATATCTGATATGCAGGATGGTCTTAGGCGACCCCAGTGAAAGGGTCGTTCGACCGCCAAAGAGGTAGTGACCCACAGGTTGAGAACCGCTGGACTAAGGCTTTACTAAATTTCCTGGTGGAAAAAAGGCTGTAAGGTCTCCCAAGCCAAGTTGTGTTCCCGTTCAGTTAAATACCTAGGCCTTAATCTATCAAAGGAAACACGAGCTTTAGGACAGGACTGGATAGGCCCTATTCTTGGCTTCCCTTGGCCCCAGACCCTAGAGCAGTGGCTCTCAACCTTGGCTGCACATTAGAATCACCTGGGAATCTTTTTAAAATCCTGATTTCTGGGCCCCATCCTCCGGAAATTCTGTATCTTTGTTACTAATATTGTGACCTCACCCACCCCAGAACAAAGAAACAGAATTTCCGGAGGATGGGGCCCAGAAATCAGGATTTTAAAAAGATTCCCAGGTGATTCTCATGTGCAGCCAAAGTTGGGAACCACTGCCCTAGAGCCATTGAGAGGCTTCTGGGCATCCCTGGCTATGGCGAGTTAGCAAGCCCACTTTATCAGCTGGTTAAAGAGGCACAGAAGGACAGCGTCCGAGTAGAGTAGATGGGGTATTACCCAAGGCGTCCCTGAGATAAAGTTAACCATGCAGGTGTTCAGATGTTAAGTAGCTGCTAGCGAAGAGACTACTCTAGGCAAGCAGGACTGAGGGCAGGCATCATCACCTGACCTTACATTACCATAGTGAAGACTGCCGGAGGAATTACGCCACGCAAATATATGCAGTTGCAAGTCACACCGCACTTCATTACTCACACAAATTCTTGGTGCTGTGGGTACAGGCTTGACGGGATCCTAAACTGTGGCTTCCCCTGAAGGCAGTTGTGGTGCCGACTGGTAGCTGGCGATGTCGGGTCAGGAGACAGAGTTCGCAGCTGCACCGCCCTAGGTCTCCCGAAGTTCGGTCGCGGCTCGATCGGGTAGCAGCCGTCTTCTGTCTGGCACGGGGCAGGGGAGCTTCAGATCAAGTCGATCGATGTCTGAGGTTCGGGACCCGTTATTATAGCCAGACGGTTTACCTCACGGCAATCCAGGTACTTACCAATCAGGTACAGGGATTCAAGGTATAAATCCATCAATTACGTCAATGGTACAGGTGCTTATCAGTCAGGGCAAGTGTTAATCCATCAGGGTACAAGATATTTTTCCAAATTACACTTTAAACCAAAACAGGTTCTGGACTTCCCAGGGTGAGTCACGCTTGTACCTCAGGCTTCTCCGACCAGTCCTTATCTATGGGGTGCACTCCCGCTCATGCTCTTTCCACAGCAAATCCTTATCTATGGGGTGCACTCCTGTCTAGTTACTTTCCAAAACATCATATTACATTTCACACAAGTATTTTTCTACGTGTCCTACAACACTCTTTAATTATTTTCTGCTATAACATTGTAACACCCTCTACTTATTTCCTATCATTGTCACGGTTACTATGGCAGACAGCCTCTCCATTGTAGTCTGGGAACCTGAGGCCGAGGGGTCTTTAAACAACTCAGAAAGGCCCTGTTGCAGGCACCGGCTTTAAGTCTCCCAACAGGCCAGGAATTCAACCTGTATGTAACAGAAAGCGGGGAATGGCCTTGGGAGTCTGACCCAACCTAGAGGACAGACCCAACAGCCCGTGGGATATCTGCGTAAGGAAACTGATGCTGTGGCTGAGGGCTGGCTCTCCCGCTTATGGGCAGTGGCAGCCGTCGCTCTCCTGCTCCCTGAGGCAGTTAAGCTAACTTTGGGACAGGACTTCACAGTATACACATCCCCCTTTTAAATACCAGGGGAGGCCTATGGCCTTCTGATAGCCGACTTTTCAGGTATCAGGCCCTCTGCTTGAGGGCCCAGCTGTTCAGATCAGGACTTGCCTTGCCTTGAACCCTGCCTCATTTCTCCCTGAGGAGAGTGGAGAGCTTCTGCACGAGTGTGAACGGTTTATTTTACAAACGTATGCAGCTGGAGAAGGAAAAGCCTCCGGGTGCTCACCAATGGCAGCTCTTATGTTGAGCCAGGAGTCACAAAAGCCAGAGATGCAGTTGTTTCTTAAATGAGAGTCAGCCGTTTCCCCCGGGGACTAATGCACAACTGGCAGAATTAATTGCTCTCCCTAGAGCCTTAGCGTTCAGCCAAGGAAAACGAGTTAACATCTCTACTGATTCCAAATATGCCTTCGGAGTGCTCCATGCCCATGCAGCCACCTGGAAGGAGAGGAGCTACTTACTGCTAATGGGTCCCCAATTGACTATCACAAGGAAATCGACCGCCTCCTATCAGCCACTTTTCAGCCAGCAGAGGTTGCAGTCATGCATTGCAAGGGGCATCAAAAAGGAACAGATGAAATAACAGCGGGAACTCAGCGGGCAGATGTTGCAGCCAAGGCTGCCACCCAAGAGCCTTGGAAAACGATAGCCCCTCTAGTCTGGGAAGACTCCCTGCGGGATAGTAAGCCCTACTATACACAGAAGGAGAAGGAATGGGCTGACTACTGAGGTTATACTCTCCTTCCCACTGCATGGATACGGACCGCGGGGGATACGCTCCTCCTCCCTAAAGCCAATCAGTGGAAGGTCATTAGGGCGTTGCGCCAGGCATTTCATCTAGGGGAGAAAAGACCTATCAAATAATTCAGCAATTATTTACAGAAAAGGATCTCATGAAGACCACCCAACAAGCAGTCAAATCTTGTGAGGTCTGCCAAAGGAACAGTCCTAGTAACCAGGAATTAGCATTACCCGGTCTTCAAAGAACCGGAGGGTATCCAGGGGAAGACTGGCAGATAGCGTTACCCACATGCCTAAAGCTAAAGGATTTGATGCCTCGTCGTGTGGGTAGACACTTGCACTAACTGGGTCGAGGCCTTCCCCTGTAAGACTGAGAAGGCACAAGAGGTAGTCAGAACTCTAACTTCAGAAGTTATTCCCCGCTTCGGATTGCCACACTCTCTCCAGAGCGATAATGGCCCCTCATTCAGGGCCCAGGTCACTCAAGGGGTCTCAAGGGCCCTAGGAATAAAATACCACCTCCATTGTGCCTGGACGCCTCAATCTGGGAAAGTAGAAAACGCAAATGACATTCTAAAAAGACACCTTTGTAAACTTGTCCAGGAAACTCACCTCTCCTGGCCACTAGTTTTATCTATAGCCCTACTAAGAATTAGAAGTACTCCCCAAAACTGAGGGCTTAGCCCTATGAAATGTTTATGGCCATCCTTTTCTTACCAATGACTTCCTTGTATTCAAGGAAACCATGGCATTAGTACAAGATATTACAGCACTGGCTAAATTTCAGCAGACTTTACAACAACTCTCTGAAGCCAGACCCAGGGAACCCCAGGTTCTATCCCTAACACCTAGAGATCTGGTACTCATTAAGGCTTTACCTATCCGCTCTACTACTATGAAACCATGATGGGAGGGTCCCTATCTCATAATTTTATCCAGCCCCTGCTGTGATCAAGGTCAGTGGAGTCGATTCCTGGATATATCTGTCTTGACTAAAGCGTTGGATGCTAGCACAGGAGGAAGATGAAGATGTATTGCCATCAACTGAATCACTAGACTGCTACTCATGTGAACCTCTGGAAGACCTGAAACTTCTCTTTCGAAAGGATCCTGGAGAGTCAACGAGTGCCAGATGAGTAACATGCTTTGGTATTTCTGGATAATCATTGTTTTCATCTTCCTAATAGTTCTTATTCTGCCTTTTTCGGAGTGTTGCCAGAACCCTAGGCCAGTACCTGAAGGAGACCTTTTCTGCCCTTGCTGGGACACAGAAATACCATAAAATGCTCCTACCTATAGCCCTTTTCTGTATCCCTAGTATAGCAGGAGACTGGGAAACTAATGTCCTAACGAATTTCTCAGCCATACTGGCTCCCCAAATTCCCGACGGCTGGGTGTGTTATGAGCAATTCAGGGTCAGATTATCTCAATTGGATATATATCTCCCATGTTCCTCTCAGAGTCATGCTGCCTTACCCTTACATGAGCACCTCTGGGCATCTCCAATCTGCTGATCGTTGTTCCGAAAGCTCTTAAAAATATAGCCTTCACTAGGACCGTAGGAGGTTACTCTTATATGACAAACATAGATCCTAGTTTTAACCAGACCCCAGACCCTCCTTGTCTTGGATACCCATATTCAAATCCTGTAATCTCCCATACAATACTTCCCTGCAGCCTCTCTCAACAGGCCCCATGCCATGCTTGTGACTACAAAACACAAAAAGACATATACAACTGGTTTCTTAGACATTCTATTATAAACTACAATCTCCGGAGATCAGTTCTACACAGCAAACTCCCTACCCACCTAGGTCAAGGACTCGAACAGATAGATGCTTCTCTAGATGCCAATTCCACCATCCCTGTTACTCCTGGCCTCCTGTGCCTCCCGGAGGAATATCTGTTTGCAGGGGACAATGATTCAATATCCTGGGGACCCCAGCATCTAGATTGGAAAGAATGTGTCAGATCTTGTACTATAGGACAGCGGAGGCTGAATCAGACCACCACCCGAGTCTTCAATAATTCCATCATTCAGCAATAATTCTCTTCCAACACATAAGGTGGTCTAATCTAACATGTATGGGAGCCTATTATTCTCATGGTTCTAGGAGTAATGTTTTAATGACTGCTATAGTTGGATTGATGGTGGGAGTCACTTATAATGCAGTCACAGTCACCAACCTAACCAGAGCCATTTCTCAAGTTTCTGAAGATGCTGACCAGAACTTTAGGGACATCCAGAAGTCTATAGATTCTTTAGCACACATGGTCCTTACTCACAGAATGCCATGATTAGTACTTCTTGCTGCATCTACATAAACACCTCCAAAGAGGTAGAGGAACTAACAACTCGAATCTTGCAACAAGTATCTTGGCTAAAAGAAAGGGCCTCACAATCTCTTGCCCCGGAGGTCTGGGCACAAATTAAAGATATGATGCCATCCCTGAGAAGTTGGCTAGCTCCCCTTCTCAGACCTTTGTTTGTGTTGTGTTTATTACTCATCTTTGGCCCTTGCCTGTTTAACCTTTTGGTATGTTTTGTATCCTCCAGCTTAGAAGCCCTGAAGCTACAAATTGTCCTCCTGATGGAACCACAGATGGAGGCCACTGCATCTTTCTTCCGTAGACCTCTAGATTGCCCACCTCCGATGGGACCTTGACTACTGCCCCAATCAATGTCCCTGTCCAGCAGGAAGTAGCCAGAATGATTGTTGGCCCTTGTCCCCAACAGCAGTTGAAATTTCCTGATCAGAGGGGAGACTGAAAGAGTTTTAGGGATAAAATAGGCAGGTTTATTTATTTATTTTTATTTTTTTTAAAATATATTTTATTGATTTTTTTTTTAAAAGAATTTTTGTGAGTTTATTTGAGCCAAACTGTCGACATATGCCAGGAAGCAGAACCTCAACGAATTGAGATAGTGCTCCCCTATTTTATTGATTTTTTTTACAGAGAGGAAGGGAAAGCGATAGAGAGTTAGAAACATCAATGAGAGATAAACATCGATCAGCTGCCTCCTGCACATTCCCTACTGGGGATGTACCCACAACCAAGGTGCATGTCCTTGACCAGAACCGAACCTGGGACCCTTGAGTCCGCAGGCTGATGCTCTATCCACTGAGCCAAACCGATTAGGGCTTAAATAGGCAGGTTTAGAGAGTTTTAGGAATAAGGAGGGTCCATGGGGGAGGAATGCATAGGTGAGGGCTTGGAGCCACCAGAAGGCATACATTCACAGAAAAAAAAAAAAGAGGTGCCACAGGATAAGGGGAGAGGAAGACATCCATTCACAGAAGATAAGGAAAAGCCAAGGGTATAGGGGGGGGAGGAAACAAACTTTCACAGAAGATAGAGAAATGCCTACAAATGGCAGAAAAAGAAAAACAGATTTCACAGGAAATAGAGAAATGTTACAGGATAAGGGGGAGAGACTGAGGGAGGCACCATGTGGGGTGTGGGCTTTGAGGTTGATATTCTGCAAAAAGAGTGACCAATTAGAAGGGAGCATGAAGAAACAAGGAACTACAGCATTTATAAACCTTAGAAGAAGGGACTTTGTGGGTAATCCCCTTGGGACCCCCTCCCTGCACAGTAGTCTGTATTTGCTTCCAATACATTGCCACCCTTTTCATCTACCACCTTTCGTCCGTGGCTTCATTCTTCTGATCCATCTGGACAAGGACCCAGGGAAGAAATCACCCCTGCATCCTGCTCAGGAAAACAACCCGAATCAGTAGGACTGGGCCAAGGAAGAAGTTGAAATGCAGTGTACCCACAGCCAATCCCACAGAAGTGCTGGAGATAGTCTATCCCTTTAAGTTGTCCTGCTTTGAGGCAAGAGCACCTGACCTTTATAACCTACATTAATCAGTTATGGGACGTGGGCCACCCCTGGGCAAAAGGTATAACCTTGAGTGAAGTGGCTGTCTTCATTTTAGGCAGTGGTTCTCAATCAAGGCAATTTTGCACACACCCAAGCCTCCCCCCGGCCAAGGGATATTTGGCAATATCTGGAGACATTTTTGGTTGTCCCAACCATGAGTAGTAGGCTATTTGTATCTAGTGGGTAGAAGCCAGGGATTCTGCTAAACGTCTAATGCACAGAAAAGCCCCCAACAACAAAGAATTGTCCAGTCTACAATGACAATAGTGCTGAGGTTGAGAAATCTTGGTTTAGAGCAATGCCCAGATAGTGGCTCAACTGAGAACCAGAAGCCTCCAGTGCTCCCAGCTTCAGGGGGGAGGGGGGAGGAATGAGATCTTCATCCTGAAAGGGGATCTGGGTGACACAGCACAACACCCACTACATGCCTTGATTATGTTTAGAGAAAACTAGTATACAAAGACCTTAGTCTGGGTGCTAGGAGTGCTTATTGCTCCTGGTTTTATTAGGGGCAGAAATATAATATTGGGGACTAGCTATAATTATAAGAAATATTAATCATGGCCTGTTAACATGATGGTCCTGTTCTGGTTAGAGGAAGCACATTATAACCTGGCTGAGAGTTGTACGCCCTGGGACATGGGAGCTAACATCGGAATGCTGTCCATCCTCCTTCCCAAGAACTGCCTATCGTTATGGAAAGACTGACAACCTCGTGGCCAAAATTATCTAGTCCCAGAGGCACCTGCCCTTTGCAACCTCCAGCTCTATTGCCTGTAACCATTATACCTTACGTACTTTCCCATGCCTGTAATTCTTCCTTCCCACGTAATCTTTGCCCTTCTATCCAATAAAAGCAGCTGACATGTGGGGAGGGGAAGAGCAGATTTTTGTGGATGACCTGCTGATCTCACATACGCCGGCTTTATTGGAATAAATGCTCATCTATGATTCAACCCTGTCACTGCTTAATTAGCTCAAGTAGTGACAGGCAGCCTGGACCCCTTGGTTGTCTCTATTTCTAGGCCTTTTCAGTGGACAGAGCTAGAAGCTTTTTTTTTAAATATACATGATTCATTCATACTGATACTCCTAATTCGAAATCAGAACTGTAGCTATAATCCTTATATGGTGAAACCTCAGTTCCCGAACTTAATTTTTTTTGAAAGCTGTTAGAGAAACAATTTGTTCAAAATCCAAATAATTTTTTCCCCATTAGAAATAATGTAAATTAAATCAGGAAGAATAAAAAAAATCTGAATATGCCAATAACTATTGAGAAAATTGAAGCAGTAATCAAAAAACTTCCAGCAAACAAAAGCCCTGGGCCAGACAACTTCACAGGGGAGTTTTACCAAACATTCAAAGAAGAACTAAAACCTATCTTCCTCAGACTATTCTAAAAAATTCAAGAGGAAGGCACACTTCCAACCTCTTTCTATGAAACCAGCATTACTCTAATCCCAAAACCAGATAAAGACACTACAAAGACAGAGAATTACAGGCCAATATCTCTGATGAACATAGATGCTAAAATCCTAGCAAATCGGATCCAGCATTACATTAGAAAGATCATACACAATGACCAAGTGGAATTTATTCTGGGGATGCAAGGAAGGCACAACATCCGCAAGTCAATCAATGTGATACATCACATAAACAAATTGAGAGATAAAAATCACATAATCATATCAATTGATGCAGAAAAAGCATTTGACAAAATGTAACACCCTTTCTTGATAAAATCTCTCAGCAAAGTAGGAATAGAGGGATCATACCTCAACATAATAAAAGCCTTATATGACAAACCTCATACTCAATGGGCAAACACTAAAATAATTTCCCCTAAGAACAGAAACAAGACATGGATTCCCACTCCTGTTCAACATAGTACTAGAAGTGCTAGCCACAACGATCAGACAAGAAGAAGAAATAAATGATAAATGACATCCAAATTGAAAAAAAAAAGAAGTAAAACTGTCATTATTCCCAGATGACATGATATTGTACATAGAAAACCCTAAAGACTCCATCAAAAAACTACTAGATTTAATAAATGAATTTGGCAATGTAGCAGGATACAAATTTAACACCCAGAAATCTATGGCTTTTTAATACACCAATAATGAATTCACAGAAAGAGAAACAACAACAAAAAATCACATTTACCATTGCACCAAAAAATTAAGATATCCAGGAATAAGATACCCTAAGGAGGGAAAATACCTGAACTCAGAAAACTATAGGACATTGAAAAAAGAGATAGAGGAAGACATAAACAAATGGAAGAATATACTGTGTTCATGGATTGGTAGAATCAACATCATTAAAATGTCCATACTACCCAAAGCAATCAATAGATTCAATGCAATTCCCATTAAAACACCAACGGCATATTTCACAGACCTAGAACAAACTTTCCAAAAATTCATCTGGAATAAAAAAAAGACCCCGAATAGCCACAGCAATCCTGAGAAAGAAGGACAAAGTTGGAGTGATTGAAAGATATCAAGCTATATTACAAACCCACTGTTCTCAAAACTGCCTGGTACTGGCACAAGAACAGACATATACACCAATGGAACAGAGCAGAGAACCCAAAATTGACCCTAGCCATTATGCTCAATTAATATTTGACAAAGGAGGCAAGAGCATACAATGGAGTCAAGACAGTCTCTTCAATAAATGGTGTTGGGAAAATTGGAAAGATTCATGCAAAAAAAATGAAACTAGACCACCAACTTACACCATACACAAAATAAAGCCAAAATGGATAAAGGACTTAAGTGTAAGATGGGAAACCATAAAAATCCCAGAAGAATCCATAGGCAGCAAAATATCAGACATATGTCCTAGCAATATCTTTACCAATACATATTCTAGGGCAATGTAAACTAAGGATAAAATAAACAAATGGGACAACCTCAATATAAAAAGCTTCTTCAAAGCAAAAGAAACCATCAACAAAACAAGAGAGCCCACTGCATGGGAGAACATATTTGCCAATGTTATATCCGATAAGGGTTTAATCTCCAACATTTACAGGGAACTCATACAACTTACCAAAAGGAAGATAAACAATCCAATCAAAAAATGGGCAAAGGACCTAAATAGATACTTTTTGAAAGAGGACATACAGAAGACCAAGAAGCATATGAAAACATGCTCAAAGTCACTAATCATCCAAGAGACACAAATCAAAATGACAATGGGGTACCATCTCACACCATTGATAGCCATTGTCAGAATGGCTATCTTCAACAAATCAACAAACGACAAGTGCTGGTGAGGATGCAGAGAAAAACGAACCCTTGTGTATTGCTGGTGGGAATGCAGACTGGTGCAGCCTCTGTGGAAAACAATTTGGCGTTTCCTCAAAAAATTAAAAATGGAACTCCCATTTGATCCAGTAATTCCACTTCTAGGAATATATCCCAAGAAACCAGAAACACCAATCAGAAAGGATATATGCACCCCTATGTATATTTACAATAGCTAAGATTTGGAACAGCCTAAGTGCCCATCAGCAGATGAGTGGATTAAAAACCTGTGGTACATCTACACAGTGGAATACTACGCTGCGGTAGAATAGAAAGAATTCTTACCATTTGCATCAGCATGGATCGACCTGGAGAGCATTATGATAAGCAAAATGCGTCAGTCAGAGAAAGATAAATACCACATGATCTCACTCATTTGTGGAATCTAACAAACAACATGTACTGATGAACAAAAATAGATCCAGAGACACAGAAGCAAACAGACTGTCAAACCTCAGAGGGAAGGGAGGGGCAGGTGGGGGGGTGCGGGGAAGCGTTAAGAGATCAACCAAAGGACTTGTATGCATGCATATAAGCATAACCAATTATTCGCAGACACTAGGGGCGTGAGGGCATGTACTGGGGGGTGGGGGTGGCCGGGGAGAGGTCAATGGGGGGAAAAGGAGACATATGTAATACTACAGTATAAATAATAAAGAATTAGAAATAAATAAATATAAAAAGTAATGTAAATTAAATTAATTCATTCCAGATCCAGAACTGATTCCCTGTTTTAACCTTTCTTATATATAGTATATGTCTAATGTACTGTTTAATCTATAAACACTTTAAAAACAAAAAGGACATGAAATATAAATGAAAATTTAACAAAAAAGGAAATGAAATAGACAGTAAAAATGAAAATTTATGTACACACTAGAACTTGAATTTTAAGAGCTGTTGATGACTGAATATGGAGGGGAGACAGGGAGGGATGTTATTGTTTGGAACGGGAGTCCTGTCCATAAAAAAGTCAGGTAGCTGTTCTAGGCTCTTTCTCTTGTCTCTTTGCTCCACTAGAACTTGCTTCAGGCTCACTAGGCCTCTGTCTCACTAAAAACCTATCCAATGATGTTTGCTTTTCCCTGTGTTTTAACACTTGCCTAAAGTGAAACAGTGCATTGCCATTGAAGAAGTTGATCTCAGGGTTTGCTACTTCTTTGTCGGGGTGGCATTTCTCAATAAAACTTTGCATTTCTTCCCATTTCCCAAGTATTCCCTTGATTAGTGAAATAGGAATATCCTCCCTTCCCTCCTCCTCTGAAGAGTGTTCCTCAGCTGCCCTCTGTGGCTGCCCCCTCTGAAGGCCTTGGAGTTCCTCCATGGTCGGCTCAGTGTTTTGTGCTCCACCAACTCCTCCCCACCACCACCCACCTCCAAGCCCATGGACTTGCCCAGAGACACAATACCCTCCACAAGAGACACAGGTTCCTCCCCAAAGCCCTCAAAGCCTCTGTTAGCAAATGGCTCAGGCCACAGTTTCTTCCAGGCTGATTGCATGGTCCTGGAAGACACTTCCCCCCATGCTTTCTCTATGAGCCTCAAGCAAGTGAGGATATTAAAATGTTCCTTTCAAAACTAACTCCATGAGGGTCAAATTAGACTCAGAGGTCACCTCAAAACACCTCTGAAACAGGGTCTTTGTGCAGAGTTTCTTGAAATTAGAAACGACCTGCTGGTCCATGGGCTAGATGGGAGGAATTGTGATAGGTGGCAAGAACCTAACAGGGATGAAGCTGTACTCCTCCATCAGCTTGGCCTCCACGCCTGGAGGGTGGGCAGGAGCCTTGTCCATGATAAGAAGTGCTCTGAGTGGTAACTGTTTTTCCCAGAGGTATTTCTTCATACTTGGGGCAAACACTTCATGAATCTGTTAGGGGCAGAAATAGAATATTGGGGACCAGCTATAATTATAAGAAATACCAATCATGCTCTATTAACCCTGCCTGTTTTGTTCTGATTAAAGAAAGCACATTCCAACCTGGCTGGGAGTTGCACACCTGAACATACGGCCCATCCTCCACATCTGGGAGCTGCCTATTGTCATGGAAAGATTAACAACTTTGTAGCAGAAACCAGAGGTGCCAGCCCTTTGAAAACCCCCAGCCCTTTGCATACCCATAGGCCTTTGCAACACACCAGCCCACATTACCTGTAAACTGTCCATTTTGCATACCCATTCTTATCCCTTTTGCCTTCTTCCCTATGTAATCTTCCTCCTTCTACCCAACATAAGCAGCTGGCTCGTGGTGGGGGACAGAGCAGATTTTTTGTGGATGACCTGCTGGTTTTCCATACTGCTGGCATTGTTGGAATAAATGCTCACATATGATTCAATCCTGTCTCTGTTTAATTGACTCAAGTAGTGCCAGGGAGCCCGGACTCTTTGATTGTCTGGTTGTAAATCAACTCAATAAAAAATTGCCTGGCCCTGACTGGTTTAGCTCAGTGATTAGAGCATTGGCTTGTGGACTGTAGGGTCCTGGGTTTGATTCTGGTCAAGGGCACATACCTTGCAGCAGGCTCCTCTCCTGCCCAGGCCATGGTCAGGAGGCAATCAATCAATGTGTTTCTCTCTGTGTTTCCCTCTCCTCCACCTTCTCTAAAAATCAATGGAAAAATATCCCCAGGGGAGGATTAAAAAAAAAATTGTCTGGTTACCCAACCTTTGCTATTTGCCATCCATACCACTTTCAATTTGTTTGTTATAACAGTATTTTTTTCTTGAAAACTCACAGGATTTTAGAATGGCAAACTAATAGAGGCTTCAATTTAAAGTGCCCACTCACATTTGCACACAACAATAACATCAGCCTGTCCTTCAATGGCTTGTGTCCTGGCAGTGACTTCTCCTGTGTGATGTAGGTCCTCTTGGCATTTTCTTCCAGAAGAGGCCTGTCTCATCACAATTGAACACTTGTTGGGGGAACAAATCCCTTTGCCTCTACATATTCTTGAAATTCTGTCACAAAATTATTAGCAGCTACTTTGTTAGAACTGGCTACACTCCCCATGCCTCACTACATTATTTTCTGAAATTTCTCGAACCACCCCCTACTAGCCTTAAATGAATCACTCTCGGCACTTGTCACAAGGGCAGCTTTCGGAGGTTAGTATGCGGCATCTTCACTTTTTAGCATGTCATTGCCTCCAAAATGCGATCACTGGCTAACTGCTTTTCATTTATCCAAATCAACAACAATTTTTCTACCTCTTCAACTGCCTATGATCATTGTTGTGTGAATACTTTCACACCCTTAGCAACAAAAGCACTGGTGATGGCCTCTTCATGTTTTAAAATTGTGCTAACCATTGATTTCACCATGCCATACTTGGTAGCCATATCAGACATGTGAACACCTCTATCATACTTTGAAATTGTTTCTTTTTCTATTATTTCTTGTTCTCATAACTTTCCTTGTCACATTGCTGCTATCACTAACTGTCTTAGGACCCATGGTGACTTACTCTACATATTTAAGCAGCAACAAAAGCAAAAAAACAACAAACAAACAAACAAACAAACAAAAAACCATGAAAATATTCACAGCACAATTTCCTAAGAAGTTAACGTGAGGTTCAGCAGGAAAGTGACTCATACTTTCGCATTCTCTTCTTTGTTTGTTTGTTTGTTGCCTGAGAGATGTGTGACTGATCATATAGATATCAGCATGAAAGGGTTGTCAGTTGACAACCAAAGTTTTATTCAACAATGGAGACATTTTTCTGTGAACAACTTGGTTGAGAACTGAATTGTTTGAGATGGAAGACATTCGAGAACCAAGGTTTGACTGTATTTTCAGAAGCTTGGAAACTCATCGCCTCTTAACGGTTTCTGAAAGCTATGTGATCAAGCCTTTTTTAAATCTCATCAAGGTTACACTTTAGGGGATTACAAAACAAAAGGAAAACTTCGCAGGAAATTGTTCAAAAATAATCCTGAACATTAGAATTAGAAAAAAACTTAGAGATCATATTGTCACCAAAACTCTCATTAATAGGCGAGGAAAAAGGGGCCTAGCAACGTTCAATGAACTTGCTCCAAATTTCATGACTATTTAGTGCTGTAGGCAGAACTAAGACTAGGCCACCTAACTCCTAACATTCTTGTTTCTTTTTTCCTGACTCTTCTCCCTAGAATGACCACCCTCACGTTGCAAAATGAGAAAATAGAGCGAGCAGAGAGGAACAGAAAGCAGGATGGAACTCACTTGAGATTTCATAGTGCCTCCGTGGAACTGAGGACTCAGAACACAGATAGGCATGTCAGAAGCACTACTTACCCCCCTTTAGTAGAAAATATTTGTTTCATTTGTTCCCAGAACAGATTGTGCTGTGTCTTCCATATTCTCACCTTCACTTTTGCCAGTGGCCAAGCAATTGCATACTAGTAAGAGTTCAAGCAACCAACCCCTCAGGATTGATGACTTCGTCTCATTAGTGTCACACACACAGACAATCGGTTAATCTGGCAACATGGTGTGATGCCTCTCTTCTCTGCAAATGGAGGATTTTTTAAGGATTCGGTCAATCCCTCCCTAAACATATTAATCCTGTGCAATAGTTCATTCTCTCTTTCAGTGCTTTTAATTTTTTCCACTGAAGTACTAGGAGAGAAAACTATCAGCTGCACACCACACACACACACACACACACACACACACACACACGTATATAAATGCACAGCCCTGGGGAAGTGGCCTAACCATCTTCAATAAATACACATTTCTCCAAAGTTCTATGTTTACCTTAAATATTTGCTTAAATTTCCACCTACTCTGTTTTCATATCTAAATAAAAGCTTCAAAGAGAAAATTTGTATTCCAGAAGATACAGTATATTTAACAAAGACTTTGAGAAATCCCACCCCCTCCTTAATCCTGGCATATCTTATACCCCCTTTTGAGAGCCCCCACTTGAGAAACTGCTTATATAATAGATTTTTATTGATCTTGGGTATAATTCATACTCATAAATGTGGTTAAATATGTTTTAAATTTACATTATATCTACTCACTATACCAATATTTACAGACTAGCTACAATTTTTATTGATTTTATATTAGCAAAATCACTAATTAACTGTTATTATGAATATTTTCCATAATTTGTTTTACCAGCAGTAAAGATATAAAATTAAAATGTAAGTGCATTCAAACCATATAAAATGTTGTGTTTTCATAAAAAAATATGAACTAAATGTAAGAAATAAAAATATTAAATTATTTGTATATATTGCCCAACAAATTGTCTCTTCTAAAATATTTTTAAAAACCTATTAAAATTATAAATATATACATAAATTAAAATTAATGTCCTTTTATTTTTTAATCTTTTTTTTTTAAATATATTTTATTGATTTTTTACAGAGAGGAAGGGAGAGAGATAGAGAGTTAGAAACATCAATGAGAGAGAAACATTGATCAGCTGCCTCCTGCACATCTCCTACTGGGGATGTGCCCGCAACCCAGGTACATGCCCTTGACCGGAATCGAACCTGGGACCTTTCAGTCCACAAGCCGACGCTCTATCCACTGAGCCAAACTGGTTTCGGCTATTTTTTAATCTTTATTGTTGAAAGATTAAACATATGTCCCCTTTGCCCCCCCCCCCCCCCGCCATGACCTCTCCCAGACCACCCCTGTCCCTCCCACAGCAGGCCTACCTTATTGTCTGTGTCCATGGGTTATGCATATACGTATACAAGTTCATTGGTTCATCTCTTCCCACCTGCCCATCCTTCCTTGCTTTCACTCTGAGTTTTGACAGAGTGTTTGATGCTTCTATGGCTCTGGATCTAGTTTTGTTCGTCAGTTTATGTTGTTCATTAGATTCCACATATGAGTGAGATCATGGGAAACTTATCTTTCTCTGACTGGCTTATTTCACTTAACATAATGCTCGCTAGGTCCATTCATGTTGTTGCAAATGATAAGGGTTCTTTCTTTTTTACAATGGCATAAAATTCCACTGTGTAGATGTACCACAGCTTTTTAACCCACTCACCTGCTGATGGGCACTTAGGCTGCTTCCAAATCTTAGCTATTGTAAATTGTGCTGCTATGAACATAGGAACGCATATATTCTTTCTGGTTGGTGTTTCTGATTTCTTGGGATATATCCCTAGAAGTGGGATCACTGGGTCAAATGGGAGTTCCATTTTTAATTTTTTGAGGAAACTCTGTACTGTTTCCACAGAGGCTGCACCAGTCTGCATTACCACCAGCAATGTACCAGGGTTCCTTTTCCTCCACATCCTCGCCAACACTTGTCAGTTGTTGATTTCTTGATGATAGCCATTCTGACAGATGTCAAGTGGTACCTTATTGTTTTAATTTGCATCTCTCTGATGATTAGTGACTTAGAGCGTTTTCTTTCATATGTCTCTTGGCTTTCTGTATGTCCACTTTGAAGAAGTATCTGTTTAGATCCTTTGCCCATTTTTTAATTGGATTGTTTATTTTCTTTTTGTTAAGTTGTATGAGTTCCCTATACATTTTGGAGATTAATCCCTTACCGGCGGTATCATTGGCAAATATGTTCTCCCATGTAGTGGGCTCTCTTAGTATTTTGTTGATGGTTTCTTTTGCTGTACAAAAGCTTTTTATTTTCATGTAATCCCATACGTTTTTCTCCTTAGTTTCCATTGCCCTAGGAGCTGTACAGGTAAAGATATTGCTATGACATATGTCTGATATTTTGCTGCCTGTGGATTCTTCTAAGATTTTTATGGTTTCCCATCTTACATTTAAGGCCTTTATCCGTTTTGAGTTTATGTTTGTGTATGGTGTAAGTTGGTGGTCTAGTTTCATTTTTTTTTTTTTTTTGCATGTATCTGTCCAATTTTCCCAACATCATTTATTGAGGAGACTGTCTTGCCTCCTTTGTCAAATATTAATTGAGCATAATGGTTTGGGTCGATTTCTGGGTTCTCTGTTCTGTTTCATTGGTCTATATGCTTCTTCTTGTGCCAGTACCAGGCAGTTTTGATTATGGTGGCTTTATAGTATAACTTGATGTCCGGTATTGTGATTCCTCCAACTTTGTTCTTCTTTCTCAAGATTGCTGCAGCTATTCGTGGTCTTTTTAAATTCCACATGATTTTTGGAGAGTTTGTTCTAGGTCTGTGAAATATGCTGTTGGTATTTTAATAGGGATTGCATTGAATCTACAGGTTGCTTTTGTTAGTATGGACATTTTAATGATGTTGATTCTACCAATCCATGAACACTGTATATTCTTCCACTTGTGTATATCTTCCTCTATCTCTTTTTTCAAAGTCCTTTAGTTTTTGGAGTATAGGTCTTTTACCTCCTTAGTTAAGTTTATTCCTAAGTATCTTAATTTTATGGTGCAATAGTAAATGGGATTTTTTTAAAAATTTCTCTTTCTGAGAGTTCATTATTGGTGTATAAAAATGCCATAGATTTCTGGGTGTTCATTTTATATCCTGCTATGTTGCTAAATTCATTTATTAAATCTAGTAGTTTTTTGATGAAGTCTTTAGGGTTTTTTATGTCATGTCATCTGTGACAGTTTTACTTCCTCCTTTTCAATTTGGATGCCATTTATTTCTTTTTTTTTTGTCTGATCACTGTGGCTAGTATTTCTAGTACTATGTCAAACAGGAGTGGTGAAAGTAAGCATTCTTGTCTGTTTCCTGTTCTTAGGGGAAATGGTTTTAGTTTTTGCCCATTGAGTATGATATTGGCTGTAGGTTTGTCATATAAGGCTTTTATTATGTTGAGGTATGATCCTTCTATTCCCACTTTGCTGAGAGTTTTTATCAAAAAAGGGTGTTGGATTTTGTTGAATGCTTTTTCTGCATTCATTGATATGATAATTTGATTTTTGTCTTGCAATCTGTTTATGTGATGTTGTATCACATTTATTGATTTGCAGATATTGTACCAGTCTTGCATCCCCAGAATAAATACCATTTGGTTATGGTGTATTATCTTTAAAATACATTGCTGGATCTGATTTGCTAAAATTTTGTTGAGGATTGTAGCATCTATGCTTATCAGGGTTTTGGCCTGTCATCCCTTTCTTTGTAATGTCTTTAACTGGTTTGGGGATTATAGTAATGCTTGCCTTATAGAAAGAGCTTGGAAGTGTTCCTTGCTGTTGAATTTTTTTGGAATAGTTTGAGAAGGATAAGTGTTACTTCTTTGAATCTTTGGTAAAATTCCCTGGTGAAGCCATCCAGATCAGAGCTTTTGTTTGCTGGAAGTTTTTTGTTTTTTTTTTTAATTACTGCTTCATTTTTCCAGTAGTTATCAGCCAATACAGGTTTTCTGGGAGATTGTATTTCTCTAGGGCTATGTCCATTTCATCAACTTTGCCCAGTTTGTTAGAATAGAATTGTTCATTGTATTTTCTTTTTTACAATCCGTTGTATTTCTGTGTGTTTGTTGTTACTTCACCTCTTTCATTTCTGATTTCATTTCATTTCTGATTGTTTATTTAGGTCTTCTTTTTTTGTTTCTTCGTGAGTCTGGCTAGAGGTTCATCAATCTTGTTGATTCTTTCAAAGAACCAGCTCCTGGTTTTATTAATTTTTGTTGTTTGGGTTTTTTTTGTCTCTGTGTCATTTATTTCTGCTCTAGTCTTTATTATTTCCTTCCTTATATTTATTCTGGGTTTTTCTTGTTGCTCTCTTTCAAGTCTTTAAATTGTAGGGTTAGATAACGTAATGCAAGTTTTCTTATGTTTTTTTAATTAGGCCAGTAGTGCTATGAACTTCCCTCTTATGCTGCTTTCACTATATCCCATAGATTTTTGATTGTTCTGTTTTCATTATTATTTGTTTCCAGGACGTGCTTTATTTCTTCTTTGATCTCATTGGTAATCAATTCATTGTTTAATAGCATGCTATTTTGCCTCCCTGTGTTTGTATTTTATTGTTTTTCATGTATTTATTTGAGTTCTAATTTTATGCCATTGTGATCTGAGAAGATGCTTGATATGATTTCAATCTTTTTGAATTTGTAGAGACTTAGCCTGTGTCCTAACATGTGGTCAATCTTTGAAAATGTCCCATGTGCACTTGAGAAGAATGTATATTCTGTAGCTTTGGGATAGAATGTTCTGAAGATGTCAGTTAGTTCCATCTAATCTAGTGAGTCATTTAAGATTGTTGTTTCCTTATTGATTTTTTTATCTAGAAGATTTATCCAGTGATGTCAATGGGGTATTAAAGTCCCCTGCTATGATTGTATTGCTGTTGATCTCTCCCTTGATATCTTCTAGAAGTTTTTTTTAATGTATTTGGATGCTCCTGTATTGGGTGCATATTTGTTTACCAGAATTATATCCTTTTGTTATATCGATCCCTTTAGTATTATGAAGTGGCCTTCCTTATCTCTTGTTATGGCCTTCACTTTGAGGTCTATTGTGTCAAATATGAGTATTGCTACCCCAACTTTTTATTCATTTCCACTTGCCTGAAAAAAAATTTTTTCCATCCCTTCACTTTCAGTCTGTGTGAATCCTTTGCTCTGAGGTGGGTCTCTTGTACTCAGCATATACGTATATGGGTCATGTTTTCTTATCCATTCAGCTACCCTATGTCTTTTGATTGGAGCATTTAATCCATTTACATTTAAGGTTATTATTGATACATACTTGTTTGTTGCCATTCTTTTTCTTTATGCCTGTGTTCCTTCCTCCATTTCTATGTTTTCTTTTTACAACAATCACTTTAGCATTTCTTGCATTGCTTGTTTGGTGGTAATAAACTCCCTTGTCCTTTTTTTTGCCTCAATGCTCCTGATTTCACCTTCAGTTTTGAATGATAACCTTACTGGATAGAGTATTCTTGGATTCAGTCCCTTGCTTTTCATCACTTTGTATACTTCATGCCATTCCCTTCTGGTCTGATGTGTTTCTGTTGAGAAATAAGCTGATAATCTAATGGGAGATCCCTTGTAGGTAACTTTCTGTCTCTCTCTTGCAGCCTTTAACATTTTTCTCTGTCTTTAACATTTGTAATTTTAATTATTATGTGCCTTAGTGTGGGTCTTGTTGGCTTCATCTTGTTTGAGACTCTATGCTTCCTGGACTTGTGTGACTTTTTTCTCCCAAGTCAGGGAAATTTTCTGTCATTATTTCTTCAAACAGGTTTTGTATTCCTTGCTCAGTTTCTTCTCCTTCTTGCACCCCTATTATGCAGATGTTGCTTCATTTCATGTTGTCCCAAAGCTCCCTTAAACTCTTCTCCTGCTTTTTAAATTTTTTTTCCAATTGCTTCTCTGATTGGGTGTTGTTTTCTACCCTATCCACATTCCTCAGCTTCTTTTAGTCTACTTTTATAACCTTCCAGGGTGTTCTTTATTGTAGCTATGTCATTCTTCATTTCCTCTTGATTCTTACTCTGGTGTATTTCTCATTCAGCTCCTTATAATTCTCATTGAGTTGCTTGTAATTCTCAGTCAGATGTTTGAACAGCCTTATAACCATTACTTTGAATTCTTTATCTGGCAAATTACTTGCCTCCATTTCATTTAGTTCCTTTTCTGGCTATTCCTCTTTTTTCTTTTTGGGGGGTATTGTTTCTTTGTCTCCCCGTTTCTTCTGTTGCTTTGTATTTGTTTCTATGTCTTAGATCACACTGCTATGTGATTCAGATTTTTCGGGAGTGGTCCTATATAGTAGGTGTTTTGTGGCACCCACTGGTGCATCACGCAGATCTCCTGGGCTGAGTGTTCTAGCAAAGTCCCCTACTTGAGTTATTTGGGTTCTCCTGATGTAGATGGGTCTTGAATGTTATTGTCCCAGTCATAGTTGTAGTCTCCTCACAGGTTGTCTGACTATGTGCCTCATCCCAACCTCATGCAAGTTGTTATGGATGTGCTTAGGGTCCCACGTCCCATGGCTAGAGTTGCCTGCAAGGTCCCATTGGCATATGACTTATGGTGGGAGTGGCATGCAACTCTGCAAGTCACTGCAGTGGTGGTGAGGGAGGGGTGGTCCCAGAGCCAATGGTAGGGGTCCCTTACAAGGTTCCACTGGCCTGTGGCTCACTGCTCAGGTCCGGGATGGTGTCCAAGGCCAATCTGGGTGGTGGTGAAACTGTGCTCCTAGCCACCACTGCTCTCCCTTTCAAGATGGCATGGCCTCTGTGCTGGAGCCCCACCCACTTGGGGAATGTCAACATTTTAAATAAAAGTTTTTTAAATTTAGTTCTTGAGGAGAACCAAGATGGCGGCATAGGTTAACGCCGGAGTTTGCTGCTTTGAACAACTACTTCAAAAGTGAAACCAAAAAACGGAAGGGACATCACCCAGAACCACAGGAACGCTGGCTGAGTGGAAGTCCTACAACTAGGAGGAAAGAGAAACGCATACGGACACTCAGAGGAGGCACAGTGCTGAAGTCAAATTCTGAGGTGCGGAGTGCGTGGAGCGGGCTGGCGGTGGAGGGCGCGGTTGGCGTTTTCAATCGGGAGGGAGTCGCAGACTCTGAGCTCCAGATCCGGGCGAGTCTTTAGGGACCCAGACTCAAACGGGAGAAGCGGGACTGTCTGGCTTCGGTCAGAGCGAGTGCAGCTTTCTCTCTGAGCTTTGCAGCGGGTGCTGGGACTCAGAGAGGCAGAGCCCCTGGGGACAGGACTGAGAGCCGCCATAACTGCTCTCTCAGGCCCACCCTGTTGATCCTGTGCGACCCGCCCCGCCCAAGCCCTGCACAGAGGCTTTTGCCGGATAGCCTCAGGCAAAGGCTAGATTAGCACCTCCCTAGAGGACAGAAGTTCTCTCACTGCTGACACAGCTGATTCTCAGAGCCACTTGGCCTGGAGGTCAAACCCTCCCTGGAATTAGCTACAACAATCAAGATTTAACTATAAGACTGCGAACAAAGACCACTAGGGGGTGCACCAAGGAAGCATAACAAAATGCGGAGACAAAGAAACAGGACAAAATTGTCAATGGAAGATATAGAGTTCAGAACCACACTTTTAAGGTCTCTCAAGAGCTGTTTAGAAGCCGCCGATAAACTTAATGAGATCTACAAGAAAACTAATAAGACCCTCGATCTTATATTGGGGAACCAACTAGAAATTAAGCATACACGGACTGAAATAACGAATATTATACAGACTCCCGACAGCAGACCAGAGGAGCACAAGAATCAAGTCATTGATTTGAAATGCGAGGAAGCAAAAAACACCCAACCGGAAAAGCAAAATGAAAAAAGAATCCAAAAATGCGAGCATAGTGTAAGGAGCCTCTGGGACAGCTTCAAGCGTACCAACATCAGAATTATAGGGGTGCCAGAAGATGAGAGAGAGCAAGATATTGAAAACCTATTTGAAGAAATAATGACAGAAAACTTCCCCCACCTGGTGAAAGAAATGGACTTACAGGTCCAAGAAGCGCGGAGAACCCCAAACAAAAGGAATCCAAAGAGGACCACACCAAGACACATCATCATTAAAATGCCAAGAGCAAAAGATAAAGAGAGAATCTTAAAAACAGCAAGAGAAAGAAACTCAGTTACCTACAAGGGAATACCCATACGACTGTCAGCTGATTTCTCAACAGAAACTTTGCAGGCCAGAAGGGAGTGGCAAGAAATATTCAAAGTGATGAATACCAAGAACCTACAACCAAGATTACTTTATCCAGCAAAGCTATCATTCAGAATTGAAGGTCAGATAAAGAGCTTCACAGATAAGGAAAAGCTAAAGGAGTTCATCACCACCAAACCAGGATTATATGAAATGCTGAAAGGTATCCTTTAAGAAGAGGAAGAGGAAGAAAAAGGTAAAGATACAAATTATGAACAACAAATATGCATCTATCAACAAGTGAATCTAAGAATCAAGTGAATAAATAATCCGATGAGCAGAATGAACTGTTGATTATAATAGAATCAGGGCCATAGAAAGGGAATGGACTGACTATTCCTGGGGGGGAAAGGGGTGTGGGAGATGCGGGAAGAGACTGGACAAAAATCGTGCACCTATGGATGAGGACAGTGGGTGGGGAGTGAGGGCGGAGGGTGGGGCGGGAACTGGGAGGAGGGGAGTTATGGGGGAAAAAAAAGAGGAACAAATGTAATAATCTGAACAATAAAGATTTAATTAAAAAAAATTTAGTTCTTAAAATGTTAATGAAATGTTATTAAATGGTTTACAAAAATAAAACAATTCCTCATTCAGAATTTATTGTCCTTCTAGCTGTCAATGCAAATAATTGATATCATGCTTCATAAATGTTTTAGTTAGATCTTCATTATATACATACAATTTAATGTTGCAAAAAATTCCTCAGCCACCATGTGCAACAGTTGTGAAAGCACGCTAAATTTTTGAAAACAAAAAACTTAGCACTACTGGAGAATAATAATTGAGTATGGAAATATTTGTTCATGCTTGTTGAAAGAGAAGATTTGAAGAACTGGTTCATTTGTCTTTCCTCTTACCTAAGCACTCCTATCACTCAAATGCTCTCCACACTTCAAAGCAGTGTGGGACTTTGTCTTTAGCAATAGCACAACCCACAAAGCTCTATCACATTCAGGGGCAGCCATCCCCTGTTTTGATTATGTGAGGTTAGAAATGTGGAAAAATGTTTTCCTAGGGCTTAAACAGTGTTAGTTATAAAAGTGGATATATAGGCTATGGCCATGTTATATCAATGCTGAATGCCCAAGCGAGAGAAGGAGCCATGTACTCTTTAAGAAATTGGGAGCGAGCCTTGGCCATGTACCTCAGTTAGTTAGAGCATCATCCCAATACACCAAAGTTTGGGGTTTGATTGCCGTCAGGGCACACAAAAGAAGCAACCAACTAATGCATAAATAAGTGGAACAACAAATCGATGTTTCTCTTTCTCTCTTTTCCCCTTCCTCTCTCTCTCTCTAAAAAAAATCAATCAATTAAAAATTGTTAATTAAAAAAATAAATTTGGAGGCAAGGGGTGAGTGGGTCCAGGGTAAGGTGCATTGTGACATTCGAGGCCCTCTAAAGCCAGGGCAGGCCTCACTTGCCTCAGACTGAGGGCAGTCAGATGTTTTCAGTATATAGATGCATAATGGAGTAGAAAGAGTGACCCCTCTACTCCACTCCGCAAAGAATACAGAGAAGAGGACCTAGGAATAGTCTATAAAGTGATTTCCCACGCATGACCTGCCTACCCAGTGAAGCTAGCATATAAAACAGATATGATTATTACTACTTTGCATATAAGCAAACTGAGACACAAACTGAACTCAGGTGACCATCCAATAGTTACCTACCTACAACTTGGTGAAGCCAAGACCATAACCCAAGGCTCTTAGCTCCACACCCACAGAATCTAACTGCGATGTAGCTAGCTTCTTGATGCTCAGAGTTGCTCCTAAATTTTCTGTCAGGTTTTTGTGGTCAAATACTGTATGAGTTGAAAATAGTTTTAGAAAGCATATTGTTCACCTTCTTTGGTATTTAGGGATTTGGAGATTCAGGAGTGAAGGGAAAGGGAAGCCATTTTAATAGATGTTTTCTGAACTTGATTATTGAATATCCATGTCTTAGAACCAACATATCCTGAAATGTTTCTGGTCAGTGATTATGGGCAAAACAATAGAATTACTGTATTTAGTCTTCTGGGGAGTGGTCAGTATCTTCTTTCATCCTTTTCATTTGGATTTCCTTGGGCTACTGGATGGGGCTGTTTTTTGTTCTTAACATGGCAATTTGAAAGGGGTAGCTAAGTAGCGTAATTGTTATTTACCATGTGGTATGCACTACTTGGGAATTGGGGGTTGAACCTAACAGAAAATTAAATGTGATTTCTGCCCTCAGAGGTCCTCATTTTACTCTGATGAATAGATTTGACATGTAAACACAGGAAGGAAATGAGAGCACCAACTTCAGGAGAAATAGGGAAGAGATATACCCAAAAGCCAGGTGTCTGTGAGGGTACATAATAAATTTAATTTGATGCTAAGTTGAAAATTAATAGAATTTTTAGCTATAGAGCAAAAGCTTTAGGTGCTGCTTCTCAATCTGACTTCCACACCTCTAATATTCTTCCCCCAACGTTTTTGTACAAGTCATAATATGGCATCTGCCCACAAACCAGGTTCTTGGTGGCATTCTGTCTTCTTCACATAAAAATACATACACCTCTCTCTTTCTCACTGTCGACTCTGCCCTCCCAAATAAATAAGGGCACTAAAAATAAGCATCATGTGCTGGTTTTCTTCCTGGCACATTTGTTAAGTTTTCAAATGGGCCTGACTCTGCCACATATATTATATAGAAGCTGGGAAAGGCTTGATGACAAAGAGGTCTCTTTCTGGCCTTTTCTGCATCAGAGATTGGCTCCCACATGTGAAAAAAAAAAGCATCAAATTATCTTTACTCACAGGGATAGATGGATGCTGTTTAGGAAGACATTTATGACAAAATATGGCTAACCAGTAGCGGGGGCATTAGCTTCAAATTGGTGTTCTTTAAAGAAGAGGTCACAAAGTCGAAAAAATTAGGTGTAGAAAAAATTTACAAACACTGAAAAGGTTTTGCAAGCACTCTATTTTTACATTCTTGTGTGGACATATGAAAAAGGATCATTTTTTGGACTAGAGAAATGAATCACTTCTGATCCAACAGAGAATGACATTTCTTACTTGAGCTCTCTTGCATTCAAATTCTTATTCAATGATATGATATGTGAC
Source organism: Myotis myotis (assembly GCF_014108235.1). Lineage (NCBI taxonomy): Eukaryota > Metazoa > Chordata > Mammalia > Chiroptera > Vespertilionidae > Myotis > Myotis myotis. The sequence continues at coordinate 5,516,447 of NW_023416314.1, forward strand.
TTCATTTGAACACAGCTTTTCCATTATGACATGCATGTGTAAATTCTTCAACTTGCCATGGCATACCTGTATGGCAAAATAATTAAATGTTAGGTGAACTCCTACCTTGACCTATCAAGAGATTGTTACCTTCAGCAGAATAACTGCTCTTTGTTGATATCTCAGTGAGTAAAATAGTCTTAGTAACCAGGAGCCTAGCCCAGTTGTTAAGTGCTAAGCCTTACAGTCAAACAGCTGAGACTTCAAATTCTGGATTCTATCAGATGCTAGCTTTGTGGACTCAAACGAATTATGTTAATTCACTAAGATTTGATTCATAAAAAGGGGATTATATTAGTAACTAAAAACAAGATATTTGTGTGGCTTAATGATAACTAATAATAAAAGCGAAACATAGTGGGGAAGTAGATGCTGTTCTTTGTTTCCCACTCAAGTGCACAGAATTGGATTATCTTGCATTCATGACACACTTTCATCACTTGCCTAAGCATGGCCCTCTTTGTTTCTATTTATACATACTGTGTACTTATTTCTTGTTATTAATAATGTAAATAGTTGTGAACAACCACCCAAGATAAGAATTAGAACACTGCCTTAGCCAATTTGGCTCAGTGGATAGAGCGTCCAGCTGTAGACTGAAGGGTCCCGGGTTTGATTCCGGTCAAGGGTACGTACCTCGGTTGCAGGCTCAATCCCTGGCAACCAATTGATGTATCTCTCTCACACTGATGTTTCTCTCTGTGTGTCTTTCCCTCTCCCTTCCACTCTCTCTAAAAATCAATGGAAAAATATCCTTGGGTGAGGATTAAAAAACAATTAGAACATTAACCATCATTTACACACACCTATGATCTTCTCCCCAATCTATTCCTCTACTTCTTCCCCTTCCTTGAATCTTGCAGTTATTATTAAAATATGTTTTTCAAATTATATATTTATAACATATTTGTATTCCTAAAAATTATAGTGTTCATTTTTTTTGTTTTTAACATTATAAAAAGGTTGGCAGGCTTTATAAAATCTTTAGGAGCTTCTTTTTTTAAAGATTGTATTGCTCATTATTCATATTCATATTCATATTCTTTCTTATAGCTATTTATTGTGCTATATAATATGCCACTGTATAAATTTACCACAATTTATTTATCCATTTCCTATGACTAAGTATTTGGGTTAAGGTATTTATCTTACTGTGCAGTAAGTGCTGCAGGAAACATTCTTGCTTATGTTTCCAATGTACACAGAGGTTTTCTTAGGTATATACCTAGAAGTAGAATTGCTGAATTATAGAATATAGAAATATTCAACATTTAGATAATGAAAAACTTTCCAAAGTGGTCATGCCCATTTTCACTCCCAAGAGTTTGTATAAGAAACCCTATTAATTTACATTCTCTCTAATACTTGTCATTGTCATAATTTTTAATTTTTGCCAATTGAATGGGTATAAATTGGTATCACATTGTGATTTTAATTTGTCTTTCCCAAACAATAAGTAACATCTCATAAATATTTTATTGATTATATGTGATTTCTCCTCTGTGAAATTCCTGTTTATATATCTTGTCCATTTTCTATTGGATTATCGTTTCCTTATTAATTTGAGGAAACCTTTAAATATTCATGCTATGAATTCGTTACTGATTGAGTTGCAAATATCTTCATCCAGTTGGTACCTTCTCTCTCTTTTTTAAAATATATATTTATATTTTTTTATTGATTTCAGCAAGGAAGGGAGAGGGAGGAAGAGATGGAAACATCCATGATGAGAGAGAATCATGGATTGGCTGCCTCCTGCATGCCCCCTATTGGGGATCGAGCCCCCCTATGCATGTGCTCTAACCGGGGATAGAACCAGTGACCTTTTGGTTCATAGGTTGATGTTCAACCTTTGAGCCATGCCAGCTGGGTAGTACCTTCTCTCTTTTCTTTTTGCAAGATATTTGTTAGTGTTCAGATCTTAATTTTAATATAGTCACATTTATTCATATTTTATGGTTACAGGCTTTTATATATGTCTTTAATAAATGCTTCCCTAGCCCCCAAATCAGAAAGGTATTTACCTATATTTTCTAATAAAATTAGTAAAATTTACTTTTAACATTGAAGTTCTTAACTTATCTGGAGTTCATTTTTACAATTGATATGAAGTAAGGGTCAATATCATTTTTCCAGATAAATAACCATATTTTATAAATCCATTTATGGAATAGTCTCTCCACTCCCCATTAATCTGCCACCTCCTTCCTTCTATTTTCTTTAATGTATCCTGTTTTATTTATCTACCTTAAAAATGTCTAACTTAAGGACAACACCTTTTGATATTGTGTAGAATTTAAGTCTAGGTTACTTCCTCATTTTCTTTTTCTTTTGGGCCTCACTAGTTTTTGAAAAACAACAGCAAACTTTTTCCAGGCGTTTGGTTATATTTACGTAATACATCTCTACCAGCATTTCCTGGATTTTCTTTTCTTATTTGAGTATCTTTTTCCAGTACTGTTTTCCATGTAGGTCTCTGTGTGACAAACCTTGTGAGGCCTTATAGCCTTAAAACATTTTTATTATACCTTCACATCTAAATGACAATTTGGCTGGATATAAATCTAGTCTCAAAGTTCTTTTGTCTTTTCAGTACTTTAAAAATATTATCATTGTCTTCTTGTTATTCTTGAAAAGTCTGAGATCCTGATGATTTTTGTTTCATTACATTTGATCTGCTCTGTCTCTCAAAACTTTTAGAATTTTATCTTTGCCTGTAAAAACTTTAATTTCATGATAATATTACCAGGGTTAGTTTCTATTTATCACTCTTGTATGATAGTACATAAATAAATATGAGTTCTTTCTTTTTTCTTTAATTCTGGGAAATTAATTTCCATTTCTTCAAATACTTCCTCTTGTCCATTTTTATTTTTCTCTCTCCCTGACACTCCTATTATCTATAAGTTCAAGTTTGTATTCCAACACAATTTTATCTCTTAACTTTATTTTATATATTCTTTTTCTTTATTCTTTCTTGCTTCATTCTAGAAAAGCTCCTTAATCAGGTCTTCAGCTCACTAATTTTCTTTTTAACCATATCTATCTCATCTGAGGTCATCTCTACTATTACATATTGCCTAATATTTCCTCTTTTATGATTTCCTTATTTATTATTGTTACTAGAGGCCCAGTGCATGAAATTAGTGCACGGGTATGTCCTTCAGCCCAGCCTGCACCCTCTCGCAATCTGGGATCCCTTGGGTAGGGTCCCTAGGTCTGGCTGGCGATCAGGGCCTATTGGGACTTTCCTTCCCACGGCTGCTGGCATCTGGTCCTGCCCCCCTTGCTGCCACTGCTTGCCATCTGTGTGGTGCTGTCCTCTCTCCCCCACCTCCAGTCACCTCCCTCTGCAGGCAACAGGCATGGGGTGCGATAGCTTGGCTGGCCTGGGCCTCCCTCTGTGGGGTAATCGTGGGGTGATGGCAGGGCCCCCTAACCAATCGAATTGCACCCGCCTTGGCTGGCCTGGAGCCAGTGTGTGTCATACATAGCGTTGTCATCTGGAAGGTCATCCAGACAGTTGTTCTGCTGTTCAGTTGCTCAGTCAATTTGCATATTATGCTTTTATTATTATAGATTTTTGTTAACCATTTAATATATTTGCTTCTGGTGGCATCTATAATCAAGGTTGTTCTTTTCTTTTGAAGTAGTTATGCTCTTTAGACCTCTCCTTACTTCCACCTATGAACAGATATTTCTCTGATGTTATCAGCTATTCTGTCTGAGCATTTGGTATGGGAAAAGACCAAAGAGCAGAGCCCAATCTATGTTAACATCCAGTGCGATCAAGGAGAGGGGAGGAGATAACCCTAGAGTGAAGAGCTCCAAGCACCAGACTACCATAACTAATTGCTCAGGCTGGGTGTCATGCCCCCAAATATTTCTTCAAGTCAGGGCCCTACTGTGAGACCCACTCCACTTTCCACCCCTCAAGGAGAAGTAACCTTAAGAAGGAGGTACTCCTAACTAATAATTCACTAGCCCAAGAAGCTGGAGAGATTTGGGAGACAGAAGTGAGTAAATGATCAAGGTCAGTCAATCCTCACCAGTTTTCTACATTCTAGCTTCCCTTCAGTCTGATTGTCATCCTTGAGGACACGTATACCAGCAATCTGAGCTTCTGTTGGTAATCTCCATAGAAGTCTCCTCCACCAGGAGATGCACACACATACACACACTAGTTCAAAACAGGCTTTACTGTCCCCCAGGGATTTCTCTGTTTTGTTTTACTTCTTTCCCATTATTTCCTATTTCATGATGGTTTTCCACTTTAGTTTCTCCAAGACTGATCTTGGGGTCAGCAGTCAGCCCAGGTTAATTCTCTATCTTGGCAAAATTGGAGGCTTTATGTAAGTTTATATTAGACAAAACTGTGAAAAACAAGTATCTCCTGGGACCACAGTTGTACCAGGACAAACCAAGATTCAAAATTTCCATTACAGTGCTTACCTACGTGAGCCTCCCTTCCCTATCATCTGCCAAAGGTCTCTGTGCTGTTCCTTGCCTTCTTGGAATTTCAGAAATTGATGCTTATCTTTTCCCTACGCAAACACCTAATTAACCCAATCATGAAGCTAGTGGGAAAAAATTAGAATAGCAGAGAGGAAGGAGGCCTAGAGACTCTCATCCGATAACCAAAGTGCATTTTGATAGTGGGTTTTGGAAGGCTATCACATCTGCTTTATTTAATCCAAAGGTTTTGTAGAAAAGAAGTAGGAGGCTGCTGGAAGAAACATTTTAGATAAATAAAATATTTCAACTTTCAAATTTCGCTGTGTAGAATGAGATATCGATATAATATCATAATTCCTATTAATGCTTACAGGCTGACAACAACAGTTATAAGTCAACTTTTCCCATTTCAAGTCTATGGGTTAAAATGTACTTCATTATATAGTACAGTTGGGTATATGGGACCTTATGTAATATGCACTTCAGCCCATCCTTCTACTTCCATTGCTACTGTTCAGTTGGAACATTTCCAGCTTCTTCCCACCTCAAGTATTCAAAAATTCTTTTACTTTTGCTGGTAAAGCTCTCCCCACATCTCATCCCCTGGCTTAGTCCTATTGACTTATCAGATCTCACCTTAAATGTCACTTCCTTGGGAAAACTTCTTGATCCCCACCCTCCAGAGTAGATCAGGACCCCATGTTCTACAACCTCATAGCATAGAGTACTTTTTAGAACACTTACCCATAATTATGATTAACTAATGAAATATGTAGGGAAACAGGAATTGGTATAATATACTGGAAAGCAGAAAATCAAGCATTTTTATTTGTATTTAGAACAAACATATATTGAAAACTCATCATGCTCCACGCATATAGGAATATAGTAGGGAGATATAGTAGGAATATAGTAGGGGGGAAGGCAGACCACTCCCCTTCACCTTAATTACCCGTTCTTGAGGACTTATCATCACCAAAACAATATCTAACTCAAATATACCAGCATAGACATGACTCCTTCTCAAGATCTTTCACGTCCTTGCTCTCATCTCACCTATGCCCCAGACAACTGAGCCCTCCATTTTCCCATCAGTCTCCAGCCCCTTCTTATTTTTATCTCGTTATCCAGGTTACATGTACTTGTTTTCTTGCCAAATTCTTAACTCCCTTGCCCCTTTAACATTCTATAGAGTCCATACAGCAAATTCCAACCCTGTATCAGTGTGACATCCAACCTACTAAACATTGTTGCAAAAAGTCCAAGACTGCCCTAGCTGGTTTGGCTCAGTGGATAGAGCATTGGCCTCCAGACCAAAGGGTCCCAGGTTCGATTCTGGTCAAGGGCACATTCCCAGGGTTGTGGGCTCAATCCCCAGTAGGGAATTTGAGGAGGCAGCCAATCAATGATTCTCTCTCATCACTGATGTTTCTATCTCTTCCTCTCTGAAATCAATAAAAAAATATTTTTAAAAATGTTGGGGTGAGAGCCTGAGTGGGGGGAATGGGTGGGGGAAATGGGGGGTAATATGGGGATAAGGACACATATGCAATAACTTAATCAATAAAGAATTTTTTTTAAAAAGTCCAAGACCATGTAAAATGGTATTTCTACCAATTCATTGTTTTCCTGCCTCAATTGAACTTTCTTGGAGCTTCTTATTGCCCAGCAAGTTTTCTACGTGTCCTAATCAATTTCCTCTCTCATCCTCACAGTGGATTTTCAAACCTTCACCACTCATCTAAAGCCTCCTATTCCTCTACTCTCACACTCTGTGCACAGTCTGCTTCCCACTTCACAGAGTAAACTGATGCATTGCAAACTTCCTGCTTACCTGCAGCCAAAGCTGCCCCTGCTTCCTTTCCCTACCCACATCAGAGTTAAAGAGGCACCTCAGCTCCTGACTAAAGAGTCCCTTGTAGTCTAGATTTCATTGCCTTCTATAGATGATTTCTAATCACCTTTATTTCAATCTTTCCCTCCTCTAGCTCTTTCCAAAAATGCTCATCTACCAATTTTAAAAAAACAACAACAGACTTCTCTTGATTCTATATCCCCTTCTTTCTTTGTTTCTTCATAGACAAGTTTCTTGAAAGAATGGTCTACACTTACTTTTCTTTTTTTTAAAATAATTCTTTATTGTTGAAAGTAAAGAATTGCTGAAGAAGTTCCCTTCCCCCCCACTACCCATTGATCCCCTCCAGCCCACCCCTGCTGGCCCACCCCAGACCTTCACTATCCCACTGTCTGTGTCCATGGGTTATGCATATATGCATACAAGGTCTTTGGTTGATTATCTCCCACCCACCTACCCTTCCCCACCTTCCCTCTGAGGTTCCACACTCTGTTCCATGCTTCCATGTCTCTGGATCCACTCCGTTCATCGGTTTATTTTGTTACTTAGATTCCACATATGAGTACGATCATATGATACTTGTCTTTCTCTGACTAATTTCACTTAACACGATACTCTCCAGGTCCCTCCATGCTGTCTCAAAGGGTAAGAGATTCTTCTTTTTTACTGCATAGTATTCCATGGTATAAATGTACCACCTCTTTTTTATCCACTCATCTACTGATGGGCACTTGGGCTGTTTCCAGATCATAGCTATTACAAATTGTGCTGCTATGAACATAAGGGTGCATACATTCTTTCTGATTTGTGTTTCAGGTTTCTCAGTATATAGTCCTAGAAGTGGGATCACTGGGTCAAATGGCAGTTCCATATTTACTTTTTTGAGGAACTCCATACTGTTTTCCATAATGGTTGCACCAGTCTGCAATCCCACCAGCAGTGTACTAGGGTTTCCTTTTCTTCACATCCTCGCCAGCACTTGTCACTTGTTGATTTGCTGATGGTAGCAATTTTGACAGGTATGAGATGGTACCTCATTGTCGTTTTAATTTGCATCTCTCTGATGATCGGTGACTTTGGGCATTTTTTCATGTCTCTTAGCCGTCTGTATGTCCTCTTTGGAGAAGTGTCTCTTAGGTCCTTTGCCCGTTTTTTAATTGGATTGTTGTCTTCCTTTTATTAAGTTGTATGAGCTCCTTATATATTTTGGATATTAACCCTTTATCAGATACATCATTGCCAAATATGTTCTCTCATACAGTGGGCTCTCTTTTCATTTTGTTGATAATTCTTTTGCTGTGTAGAAGCTTTATATTTTGATGTAGTTCCATTTGTTTATTTTATCCTTAGTTTCCTTTGCCTTATGAGATATATCTGTAAACATTTTGCTACAAGAGATGTCTGAGATGTTGCTGCCTCTGGTTTCTCCTAGGATTTTTATGGTTTCACACTTACATTTAAGTCTTTTACCCATTTTTAGTTTATTCAATGTGTGTATTGTAAGTTAGTGATCTAGTTTCATTTTTTTGCATGTATCTTTCCAATTTTCCCAACACCATTTATTGAAGAGACTGTCTTGACTCCATTGTTAAATATTAATTCAGTGTAATGGTTTGGGTTGATTTCTGGGGTCTCTGTTCTGTTCCATTAGTCTATATGCCTGTTCATGTGCCAGTACCAGGCAGTTTTGATTATGGTGGCGTTATAGTATAACTTGATATCTGGTATTGTGATCCTTCCAACTTTGTTCTTCTTTCTCAAGATTGCTGCAACTATTTAGGGTCTTTTTTGGTTCCATATAAATTTTGGAGTATTTGTTCTAGCTCTGTGAAATATGCCATTGGTATTTTAATAGGGATTGCATTGAATCTGTAGATTGCCTTGGGTAGTATGAACATTTTAATAATGTTGATTCTACATGAACATGGTATATTCTTCCACTTGTGTATATCTCCTATCTCTTTTTTTTAATGTCCTATAGTTTTCTGAGTACAGGTGTTTTATCTCCTTGGTTAAGTTTATTCCTAAATATCTTAATTTTTTTTTTTGTTGCAATGGTAAATGAGATTGTTTGTTTACTTTGTCTTTCTGGTATCATTATTGGTTTATAAAAAAAGCCATCATTTTTTGGATGTTGATTTTTATATCCTGTTACATTGCCAAATTCATTTATTAAATCTAGAATTTTTTTTGATGGGGTCTTTAGGGTTTTCTATGTACAACATCGTGTCAGCTGTGAATAATGAGAGTTTTACTCCCTCCTTTGCAATTTGGAAGCCTTCTATTTCTTCTTGTCTGATTGCTGTGGCTAGGACTTCCAGTACTATGTTGAATAAGAGTGGTGAAAGAGGACATCCCTGTCTTGCTCCTGTTCTTAGGGGAAATGGTTTTGGTTTTTGCCCGTTGAGTATGATGCTGGCTGTAGGTTTGTCATATAGGGCCTTTATCATGTTGAGATATGCTCCATCTATTCCTACTTTCCTGAGAGTTTTTATCAAAAATGGGTGTTGGATTTTGTTGAATGCTTTTTCTGGTCCTATTGATATGATCATTACACTTACTTTTCTTTACCTCTTCCCACTCACTCCAGTTTGGCATCCACCCTCAGTACTCTGAACTCCTCTGCAAAGATCATTAATTATCTCTTCATGCCTAAATCCAATGAATTCTTGTCATCTTTAGCTTGCTTGACATCTTTTCAGTGATTGAAAGTACTCCCTCCTTTAAATTTTTTTTCTCCCTACATTTTAAAGGTATTTTTTCTCTCTCCATTCTACTTTTATTTCTCTGGCCTCTCTTCCTTGGCAGGGAGGGGATGCTTCTCTTTAGTTACTCACTCCTGTGAGTGCTGAACAAATAGTGTAGGATTCTGTCTTCTTCACTTGTTTGGGGGGTTAGAGGGGGTGTGTATAGAGGAAAGTAGGGAGTTCTTTTAATTGGCTTGTTTTTGTTACCTTTAGGTTGGTGAACTAAGCAAATACATATATTCCTTAGTCTTGGAGACCAAAAATAAATGTACAAGACAAAATAATATTTGTAGTTACAAATATAAGAAATTTAAGTATAACACTTAAACAATCTAAAAGTATCTGCTAAAACTAGGTTAAAATTAATAGTCACCGAAATTGGACATCTATATATATAAAAGCAACTGTTACGACCGGTCAACTGGTTGACTGTTTGTTCGATCACTATGATGCGCACTGACCCACAATTAACTTCCCGCGGCTGGCCAACCTCCCGCGTTCCCTCCCCCTGGATGGCCAACCTCCCTTGGTCCCTTCCCCCGGCCAGCTCGCCCTGATCGGGACTGGGCAAGATGACCTTGATTGGCCCCAATTGCTGGCCAGGTTGAGGGACCCCCCAACCATGCACGAATTCGTGCACTGGGCCTCTAGTAATTATATAAAAAACCTGAAATTTACATACTCGCAGCTCCCAAAATATATCAACAGAACCAAAAGGAACAGTTCCACTAGTAAATCAGTAACTAATAAAGTTCTAATTTTCCTGATATAACACACTTTCCAAAATTGAAGATAACATTTATTCCATTCAGAGTTGAGTCATAATGGCAAAAATTCAACACCAGTGCCCCCCCCCCCTATGAATTTGGGTGTGTGTCCCCCTGAGCTGTAAGTAACAGACTCCTAGACTGGCAGAAGGCAATAAATAGCTGAAATGTCTTCTTCACTGTTGATATTCCCACTGCGTGGTACCACTCACATCTTTGACCTCAACTTATCGGTACTATCAATCTCTAAATTTTCAGCCTAGATCTCTCCGCCAATCTCCAGAATTATGTATCCAGAGCTTGTAAATGGCAATGCAGAAATTCTACTCCCAGCGCAACTCATTTTGCTCCAGCACACAGACATAATATATAGTGATTTCTAATTACTTAATAGCCTTTTACAGTACCTTTATATATAGTCGAGGAATAAGAACTAAATGTCTGAATTAAATATATTACATGTTCTTTGAGGACTAGGTCCATATTTCATCCACTTTGTATGTTTAGTGACCAGCAGAGTGAATGGCACATGGTCAGCTCTCAGTAATTGATTGCATCTGTTCACTCCTGTCAGAAACCTGGAAGCAATCTTCAACATCTCTCTCTCTCTGACCTCTCCCATCACACCACTGGTGCAGTTGGAATCCATCACTCCAGCAGCTTCCCACCCAGCTGCAACTTCAGAATTTCTCTTTGGAGGGCTTAGGAGCAACAGCCTGGCTGGAAGGAGAGAAGAAGCCCTCCAGCACATGGTGCCATGTATCTTCTGTTTTCCTGTGGTCACTCTCAGTATTATTGAGTCTCGACATTCACAGCTAATAGTAGTTACCTGAGTGCATCATGACTCTTCATATCTTCAGAGCCATTGTTCATGCTATTTCTTCTCTTTCAAGTGATCATAAAATCCTTTTCCACCTGGCTAACCCTTACTCCACCTTCTCAACTCCACTCAAGTTTCATCTTCTGGAAGACTCTCCTGTGAAACTTTCGATTGAGTTGATTGCCTCTCCTTTGAGCTCTGTGTGGATATCTCTTATCTGTATTTCCTATGCTGTACTTTACATCCTCATGTCCTATTTCCTTTCAACATGTCTTCATCATTCTTTGACAATCTTGCTTTCTTGCACAAGAGCCTTCAAGGGCATTTAATACTTTCCCTCTCTCTGCCCTGGAATCAGCCTTCTCCAGAGTTCGATTATGTTTGGTGGAGAACGGCATTTAGAAACCAAGATCTGCAGGCACGTAATATACTTCAAAATGTTAAAATAGGCCTAACCGGTTTTGCTCAGTGGATCGAGCTTCAGCCTCTGGACTGAAGGGTCCCCGGTTCAATTCCTATCAAGGGCATGTACCTTGGTTTCAGGCACACCCCCAGTAGGGGGTGTGCAGGAGGCATCTGATTGATGTTTCTCTCTCATCGATGTTTCTAACTCTCTATCCTTCTCTCTTCCTCTCTGAAAAAAAAACCAATAACATATATTTCAAAATGTTAAAATAACACTACCTGTTTCCTTGGGTCAGCATATGGAAGACTGGTTAGATTTGCAATCTTAACTCTTGCATTAACCTGAGTGACTTGGCAACTACCTTCATTCCTTGGAACTTGATTCCCCTTCCGGAAAGAAAGTGCAACAGATTAAGTATGTATTTCTTAACGTTTTTGGGGTCAGCAACACGTTTGGGAATCTGATAAAAAACTATAGTCCCAACTCCCCAGAGACAAACTCAAGTAGGAAAAAAATGTGCATACATTGGGGGGCGGGGGCAGTGCTGAGGCTCGGAAGCCCAGTTGAGGTTACAGATCCCTGCATTAGGGTCTCTTCAACACTAACATTCTGTTCATCTATAAGCGATCGTGCTGCTGTCAGAATGATTCCTCAGAGACGTCAAAATGTGTGTGTGTGGGGGGGGGGGGGGCGGTATCTAGAAACAAAACGAGAAAAGGATACAAAGAAATGAGCCTGTGAGCCATGCTGCACTTTACCTCCCCGTGGCAGCCACAGTTCTCTGACCCTGCCAAAATTAAGACACACCGCAGCCATAAGGGAGAGGTTTTGGCGGGAAGGTCTGGGGTGGGCGGAAAACGCGGGCGCTGGGGAAGGAGACCAAACGGCAGGCCCGGGCCGGGCCGCTGCATTCCTCCACTCCGCCCACCAGGGCTCGCTCTCGGCCTACGGCTGGGACGCCGGGGAACGGGGCGTCCTGGGGTGCACGCCCGCCCCTGGCAGCCGCCGAGCGGCGGGGAGAGCTCAGAGCGCCGCCGCCCGGAAGGAACGTGCCGTCCAGGCCCCGCGGGTCTGCCCCCCTTCCCTCCCGCCGCCCGCCGACGTCGGCGCTGCTCCGGTCGCCATGGTGACCAATCCCGGCCGGCCCCGCCCCCGCCCCCTGCCGCGGCCCCCTGACGTCGACGCACGTCAGCAGCGGCGCGCGCCTGGCTGGGCCCAGCGGAGCTGAAGGGACAGAGCGAGGAGCGAGCCGAGCGGCCGTCGCCCGAGCTCAGCCGCGCCGCCCGCCAGCCCGCGCTCCAGGCTCCAGTCCGCCGTGTCGGGCAGCGGGACCCAGCATGGTCATGGCGGATGGCCCGAGGCACTTGCAGCGCGGGCCGGTCCGGGTGGGGTTCTACGACATCGAGGGCACGCTGGGCAAGGGCAACTTCGCCGTGGTGAAGCTGGGGCGGCACCGGATCACCAAGACGGAGGTGCGGCCCGGGCTCGGCGGGGGCGTCCGAGGCGAGGGCTGGGGAGAGGAGCTGTTTCCCGAGCGGGGCGGCTGCAGCGGGGCCTGGGGAGACCCCCGGAGGCCGGGTCACCAGCGGAGGCGAGAGGGCCCGGGACTGAGGACCCAGGAGGTGCAGCGGGTCGGTGAGCGCCGAGGGGGTCGCGGCCGGGCCACTCGGACCGAGTGTCGTCGTCCCCTTGGAAACCCGACCAGCCGGGGCTGTGCCTTTCCCGACGCCAACCCCCGGCGGCCACGCGGAATTTCGGCCAGCGCCTCCCACCCTGGCGTGACCCGGTCCGTGGCCTCCGCTCGGGAGCCCAAGTTCCGCGTCTTCCCTGCTTTCGGCTGGGGGTGGGGTGGGAGGGGAAGTGAGGTGCTCCCGGGCTGCGCGGTGCGGGACGCCGCCGGCCCCGCGGAGGGGACGCCCTCCCGCGCTCGGACTCCGGAGACGGGCATCGCGCGCCCCCGTGACCTCGGCGCCCCCCGCGGCCCCGCGAGGCAGGGACCCCGGCGGCCGAGAATGCCCGGACGGCCGCTGTCATCTCTCCCTGCTTTTGCCCGACAGTGCCTCCGATTCGGTGGCAGGCGGCTGGCTCCCACACTCCAGACAATGGGGCTGGTGACAGCGGTCCTCCCTGCGTCTGCCCGGCGGGCGGCGTGGCCTGTCTCACCCCGGGCGGTCGCGCTGCCAGGTGTGCTCCGTGCTGTGCACACGCGTTCCCCGCGCCGCCGCCGACTCCGCTCTGCACTCGCAAAGCCTCCGCTGCTTCCCGGCGGATTCCGCACCGCCCCCCCCCCCCCCCCCATTGCACATTCTAATGCACCGCACACATTTCCCCACAAGTCCCTGTTCTTACCTAACCGCCCCCCTTCCCTCCACGGCCTCAAGCTGCTCTCCTCGGGGTCTCTATTTTAAGATGTGCAAATTAAATACTTTAGAAAAAAACGGTAGAAACAACCATTCTTTAGGGGGGAAAAAACAAAAACCTGGTGTTTTCGACGTATTCCACATTCCACTTTGCCTCATGGTAGTGGTTCTGTTATTTCATCATTTTTCAGTTTGTTTTTTTCTCCCAGTTTTCACCCCTTTCCGTTTTTCCCCATATTAGTGTGGGTGTACTAGGGTTTGAATGTGGAATAACAGGACCTTTTCATTTTTCAGAAGGGCAGTGTAAGGTGGAGGGCAGTTGACAGCTTGAGTAATTTTCGTAGCTGTTTTTCTTAGAAGTTTTGCTTAACTTTGTTTTTTTCTTTGTTTTTGTGAAGGGATCCATTGCCAAAAAGAAGGGGTGTATGTCATTGCGTCATCTTCACTGTTCACCCTCCCTTACTGATCTTGAAGTAACCCAAATATGACTTATTTTTTAGCATCAGTACCAAGGTTACAGGTTGTCCTCTCACAGATTTCTCAATGTTAGCAATTCAGATTAAGTTTGTAATGATAAATACTGTGACTAATAGTGAAATTACTTCATCTGATCCAGCATTTTTTTAAATGAAGAAATTGGTTCCATTCTTCTAAAGAACTATGGTCTAATGATATGGCATTTCCCCTTTAAATTACATTAAAAGAAGGCATTTTTAAAGTGTATTTTTTATATGAGTCCTTGCTTCATAACTGTCTAAAAGTCTAACAAATTGCATGTTACAAAAGCTACAGAACTTTGAACTATATATTGTTATGTGGCTAAATTCCAAACCCGTCAGTTCATATCATTTTTTTTTTTCTCATCAGGTCTTATCAGTATTAGTTGCAAGATTTAATTGTGAGCTGTTATTTATTAGATGAAATTTGGGTAATAGAGTATCTGTTTAAGTGGGGCTTATAGTGACTGACACATTCTGTTGAGCTTGACAGTTCAAAAGATGTCAGTTTTAACCTGATATATCTTGCAGAGCTAGGGGGCACTGTGAAGTAGTGCCACGATTTGGCTATCAGATGGAGTGAGATCAGTTCGTAATTGAAGGCACAGGTCAGATTGTGAAAGAGCACCCAGATCCTGATTTGTGTGTGTAGTATATGTGTGTGTAAAATGATTTATGTTAAGAGCTAAATTTCTAGTCCACAGGGCCCATCTCCTTTGTGCTTTTCTAAAGAAGGTGTCCTTAACATACAAAAAGAAGTAGTGTGCGTTTAACATAGGGTGAGTGTGTTTGTGGTGATTTGGTGTGATTGGAGATATTCAAGTTGAGAGGGGTGAGTGAAATAGCAGGGTAATTAAGGAAAGGTTCCTGTAGATCTCAAGTTTTATAAAGTTGCTGTGAAGTTTTATGGTAATTTGCATTTAGAATTGTCTAGATACAGTTGTAAGAACAATTTTTCTTAGAGTATACTATTTGTTGTTAATGAGAGTTTTTAAAAAGAAGTATTTTGTTATCGTCATTAATTTACTGTATTTTTATGTCTACTACAATAGCTACTTCAAATATAAATAAAAAGGCTAGTGGAAACTTTAAAGTTTTATTGAACATTATTTTAGCTTCTCATTGCTGAGCACAGTACAGTAATTACAGTGAAAATAATGTATAAAGAACAGTATCAGCAAAATAAACTTATACTTATTGCTTATAAAGGTTCTTCAATATAGTATACTTTAACATCAGTATGTTTGTGTATTTTAAAACTTAGAGGTCTTTTTTCTAAAATTGGAACCCAAGACAGATTTTAGGGCTTAGTTTAAACATCAATGTCATGAACAATTGGACCCTTTTATTTTGAATGGGCTCTTCTCTGCCTCTTGTTCTGTATCATTAAAAAATAATGTTTTCTACAGAGCTTGGGAGATCCAAGACTGTTGGCATTTTGGGGGGGGCGGGATCAGTAGACAAAAGAGTCTTGGTCTACTTTTGGTCTAATCAGTTAAATAGCTTAACATTAAGAAATATAATTACATCATCATCTGAAGCAGTATTCTCATGTTGGACTTCTGTGTAAATTTGCAAACAAAAGGGAAGGCTTCCTAATATAATGCAGTACTTCATAAAAGCGTTGTAGTATTTGTTTGTGATTTATGAATTAGAGTGGCTAATTTTATAAAATTAGCATAATGGGAAAAGAATAATAGCATTTAGACTGTTAAACTATTTTAGGCAGTCGTGCTATATGTCCTTGAGTAGTGTTTTATTTTATTAATACTATACTAGCAAAGAACTTTTACCTTTTATCTGATTATATGGCTAGTTTTTTTGTCTGTTAAGTAAAATTCCAGAAAAATCACTTGTACCCTTAAACTTTTTCTTGTTTTCTGACTATTAAAGAAATGTAGTCTTGATGTAGAAAATATAAAGAATAGATCATAGAAAAGTACATGTATAATTTCTTCACCAGTGGGAATAAGTCATTCTCAACATTATGGTGCGTTTCCCTCTAGTCATCTTTTTTAATGCATTTTTCCATAGATGAGATCACATGGTAGGTACACATATATATATACATTGTATACCTTTTTCCACTTACAGCCTGAGCATTTTGCTCATTATATGTAACTTGATAAAACATTTTTTTAAAATGTTTTTATTGATTTTTTTTAGGGAGAAAAGGAGAAAAAGAGAGAGAGAGAAAGAGAGAGAGAGAATCATCAATCAGCTGCCTCCCACACACCTTGACTAAGGGATGAACCCACAACCAGGATATGTGCCCTAATGGGGAATGGAACCGGCAACCTTTCAGTGCCCAACCAACTGAGCCACACTGGCCAGGACTTGATAAAACATTTTTAATATCTTCAGTGTTCTACCTTACAGATGAATCCTATTTTACTTAATAATTCCCTTATTATTGAACATTAGATAGCATCCAGTGTTGACTTATAGTAAATAACTTGCACTGAATGATTTTTGTGTATATAATTCTTTGTCTGAATTTTTTTATTTTTTCAGGAAGGAGAAATTGGAGGTAAATTCCTAGAAGGAAATTACCAAGCGAGAAGGTTATTTTTATATTAAAGAGTAATATATTTTTATCAAATTTATCATGTTTAGCTAAAGAACACATAAATATGTGGTCCTTGGAATCTTAAATATATTTCACAGAGATTCTGAAAATGCCTTATTAAATGGCACCTACCCTTTAAGAGAACCTGGAATACAAAACTTATAGTAAGGACATTCAGAACACTGCTTTTGTTCACTGAAAAGCTTTCTGTGTGCATTTGGGCTTTTATATTTAGGCATAACTCTTTAACTATTACATTAAAATATATTTTTTAAGTTTTCCAAATAAAGTATCCAAGTTGCATTTTTGGAGCAAGGGTAAGAAACCAGAGAAGGGTATATCGTACCCTGATTGCAATATTTCTTGAAGAAGAGAACTTATTTTTTTAATATAATTGAATTTTATACTTTGCTTTAAAATTTTAAGACTCCTCTAAGTATTCTTGGTATTAATCTTGTGCTATGAAGTAGTCCAGATTTCAAGCAGCAGCTGTACTATGGGCAACAGAAGGACTTTCTACCAAATAATTTAATCATCCATATTTGTATCTAGGCCTATTTATGATCTTTGTGATGAAATAATTATTTTATTTATCATGGAAGATATATGCTTTATTAGAAATTGTCTCTAGTTTCTTGGCACCCAGCCTAGTAATATTTGGCAAATTATTCAGTTCAAAATACTCTGTTCTTTTGGGGCAGTTGAGGGAGGCAAATATGCAAAATAAGAGTTGTGTAAATTTTTATATTCTGTAGAAACTTTAAACTTTAACAGAGTTTAATGTGTTCTTAGTTTAATTCCACTGGGAAATTATATCTCAGTATCAGGCAATTAAGAAAACATTTATTTAGAAATAACTGAAACTGGCCTCGATTCTTGGATTCACATGATGACATTTGATTTATGACCCACTGCTGATGACAGATTCATTTTCTTGGAGCCAAATGGATTCCAGAAATACATTAAGATACCTTTCTTTCCTCTTTGGTGTACCTAGTACTTCTAACTTCTGGCTGCATATTTTTTATAAGTTATGTAAAAGTTCCTTTATACAGAACATTTGTGGAGAATGCGATTTCACCCTTCAAAGAGAAACAGCCCATGTATCCAGTTTCAGATTATTAGAAGAATGAAAGAATTACATTTGGGAATGTAATTTAAAAAATCATCATTTTAAAAATACTTTAAACAGGTTAAGAGATGAATCTTGGATGGAGTAAGCTAAAAAGTGATGCTAAAATTTGTTTTAAGTTCTTTAAAATAATCATAGTATTTATGTGTTTTTCCTCCAACTACAAAAATAATTGTAGACATTGCTTATTCAATGTAGACATTGTTGAAAAGCTCAAAGAAGAAAATAAATATCCTTAATTCCACCATCCAGACCAAGAGATAATTAAGTTCATATCCTCTTAGTTATTCACATATGTTCTACATATAGGTAATAAAATTGATGTCATCTATATATGTAATCTGTGTTTTTTATGTGTTAGTGAAATTTCCCCAAGTTTTAAAAAGAACTTCAGTTAAATACTAACTATCCTTGCACATGACTGACTGTATTTTATTTATCAACTTCCTGTTCTTATTTCGCTCTCTCACTGTTTCTCTTTCAAAAATAATGTTTCAGAGAGCATTCCTGTATATACATTTTTGTATACCTATCTGATTATTTCCTTAGGGTAATACCATAGTTATGGAAATTCTTGGGTCAGGAAATATGTCTTTACATCTGTATCTTATGGCATGGGATGCCAAATTACCCTAAAATAAAAAAGGAGTACCTATTAATTTTTACCAGGAAGACTGCATATTTACCAGGAATAAGATTTTTAAATCTTCCCGATTTGATGGAAGAAAATAATATATCTTATTCTCATTTGCGTTTCTTTGATTACACAGTTTCATGTGATGACTGTATTTCTTTTGTGAATTGCTTGTTTGTTCTTCGGCCCATTTTTTAATTGAGTTGTCTTTTTGTAAATTTGCTTAAATAATTTTTAAGATTATTTTTAATCATTTATAGTCTTAAAAATTCTCAGTTGAATTTGTATGCGTATAAAAGTATACTAACATTTACCCTTACTCCAATTGGTTTCGCTTACCCATCATTATAATAATCAAATTAAATCTTAATGAGGGCTTATTTTATTATATAAATTCTTGTATTTTAAAAGTCAAATTTTAAATTGGAAAAAAAGTCTAATTTATTTACCCTTAAAGGGTAATTAAAGAACTCCATGTCAGTTTTACTACTGACTTTTACTGCTTTCAGAAACCCTTTCATTGTAGACTACTTACATTCACTTTTTAGTCAAATTTTATTTTTTAACTTTAAAAATATAATTGTATGGTAAGGATAAATCTACTTGCTACTTTAGAGAGACAATGTAGAATTAGTGTGTTAGTAGTAAATAACACTGAAGCAGATATTACCTGAGACAGCAAACATATGTTAATGCCTTCTGATTTGTTACTAGAAGAATAGCTCTTATTTTGTAACTTCCTTATAAAGTTCCTCAAAGCCACTCGTGTGTGTGGTTTCTTTAAATGTATGAGATTAATATTTCTTATGAGAAGTGAAATAATTTTTTCTAAATTTATCATACAGGGTAACATAAGCATTAAATTATATGTTGAAACATGAAAATATTCCTCTTATTCATCAGTTTAACATTATTTGATTTCTGCTCTTACATTTAATCTGTGCAAATTTGTATTTTACGTAGTTGTTACTTTGTGTGTATTTTTTAACTTAAGATTATTGGAAACATCTCTATATATAGTCTTAACTAATATTTAAATCTTAAAATATACCCATTTTATAAAGAATTTAGAAATTAAGAAAATGACTAATATTTCACAGATAAAGAAGTTAGCATATTTGATAAATATAACTCCATTTTCTTTTTTCTTATTAGAAAAGTATTCATTTTAATCAAAGAGAAATTATACAGAAAAGTATAATGGAAAAATAAAATAGTCCATTATTTTTTAGTCTAAGCATTTCTCCATATTATTAAAAGGAACCATTTTAATAGTTAATATTAATAAGTCATAATGTAAACTTACCATAGTTCATGTAATTATTTCCTAGTTACTGTTTCTACTTTTTAATGTTATAAATTATCATTTCAGATTATTTCTTTCAAATAATTTCTTAGAAGTAGAATCCTTAGGCTAAATGGGATGGATGATTTTTAAGGTTCTTGACATTGTCAAATTACCTTATAGAAAAGTTATAACCTATTTTTTATTCCTAGCAGCCACATATAAAAGTGGCCATCTCTTTGAACCTTAGCTCTCAAGGGTATTTACATTTTAATCTTTGTAAATATAATAAGTGAAAATGGTATCTTTTGAGATATAAGTGACATATTAGGTATTTTGTTAGGATTTTTGTTTTTGTTTTGTTGCCCTGACTGGGAATCAAACTGGAGACATTCTGGTACATGGTATGACGGTCAATCAACTGAGCTACATAAGCCAGGGCAGTATTTTGTTGTTTTTAATTCTCGTTTTCCTATTTCTGAGGTTATAATATTCAGTGTTGCTACTTTACATGGGATTTAGTAATCATTTTAGCTTATCCAATGTGCCCTCTAATGTTGTATAGGAAACTTTCTTTTTGAACACTTGCAGAAGGAATATTAATTTTTCTAATCTCCAATAAATTCACTGAAGGTTATTTTTAAAACAATGCATACATATCTAATTAGTCAGAAACAGCAGTTTGGGTCTCCACAGCAGACCCATCCCAGACTGCTCAGCGAGGCAAAAGCCAGCGGGAGCCCAAGCGCCTGCAGCTGACACCTGCAGAACTAGCTCGGTGAGGAGAGTACAGCTCAGAACAGGGAAAATCAAGGCGTGAGACTCAAAGCAGACCCAGCCTCTGGGCTAAGGAGTCCCTGCCCACTGGACAGCTGGCACGACAACCTTGGGGTTGAACTTCACTGGTAGCAAGTTGGAGGGGCGATCCCTCCCACAAACGGGACATCAATAATCAAGTCCCAATTACAACAGGAGAGCCCAAACAGTGCACACAAGGGGCACTCCTAGAGCATCCAGCTCAGCTGAACAAAGAGACTGCACTACTGGGCCCCTCAAGATACTCTCTACGCTATGCCAGCCCACAAAGAATGGGAGGCATAACAGTCCTATCTGATACATACTAGTAGAAGCAAATATGAAGAGAGAGCTAAAATGGGGAGACAAAATATGCCCATGTTACCGTCCTAAGGGATATTGAAAATATTCAAGTATAGAGTTACCTTTTTATCTGTCAACTTTTACCCAAAGTAAATGATAATAACTGTGCCTATAGTCTCATTTCTAGCAAAGTTTAGCACTTTCTACTTTCTAGAATATTTTGATTACAGAAGCAAAATACTAACAAATATCAAAATAACTATTGTAAAACTGCCTAGCAAAGAAGCTCTTAGGCAAAAATTTAGTTTTATGAATATATTTAGTAATCTGATTTCTCTTGGGAACTTGAGTTCTTCTGTGGATTACAATTAATTCAAATCAGAAAACAAGCTGTGACAGCAAATTAGAAATAGACAAAGGTAAAAAATAAACCTTACAGCCCTGACCAGTTTAGCTCAGTGGATAGAGCGTCGGCCTGTGGACTCAGGGGTCCCGGGTTCGATTCCGGTCAAGGGCATGTGCCTTGGTTGCGGGCGCATCCCCAGTGGGGAGTGTGCAGTAGGCGGCTGATCGATGTTTCTCTCTCATCGATGTTTCTGACTCGCTGTCCCTCTCCCTTCCTCTCTGTAAGAAATCAATAAAATATATTTTTTTAAAAAAGAAAAGAAATAAACCTTACAGTAGAGATACAAGCAAAGGACAGAGTAGCTATAAGGAAAGAAGAAAAAAATAATTGTATAATCAAGGGTCTGAGGGAATTGACAAGCTGAGTCCTATTAGATTATCGTGCATACAGTATCAATATCTTAAATATTACCCTGAAACAACATACAACTGAATTATGTTCAGAATACATACAAAGAATGAAAAGTACATTTTAGAGTTTCTTCAGAACTTACAATTAAATTTGGGTGGTGTCTAATTATCTGAAAATTTTAAGTCAGAATGGTTTATTTCCTAACCAAAGATATACTAATTTTTAAAAATTGGGTTTTTTTGATTGCATGAAAAAAAGGTACATGATTGTTGATTTCTGATTACCTAGTTATTCATCTTCAAATGCAGCTCCTTCAAATTATTAACCTTGGGAGGGTTTGGGTTCCTATCTAGTTATAAGAGAGAGAGGCCACATTTTTAAAAATCAGATTTCGTTATGAAAGTCAAAATTTAGTGTAATTACTAACATTTGAGTTTTTGTACTTTGTTTTTTAGAACAAAATTTAAATCAGCCCTGGCTGGTTTGGCTTGGTGGATGGAGCGTTGGCCTGCGGACCAGGGTGTCCCAGGTTCGATGCTGGTCATGGGCACATGCCTGGGGTTGCAGGCTCGGTCTCCAGTGGGAGGTGTGCAGGAAGCGGCCAATTGGTGATTTTCTCTCATCATTGATGTTTCTGTCTCTCCCTCTCCCTTCTTCTCTGAAATCAATAAAAATATATCTTAAAAAATTTAATCCAATGGGTAGTTTCATGGAGATGAATTTTTATAATTTATATTAGCTTTTGAACCTATCATTTGGCTTTTCTAGAAAAACTAGTGGCCTGGTGCATGGATTCCTGCACATTAAAAGGAAATTAGAAGAAATATTTTAATATTGCTACTCACCCTTTCTCTATAATAGTGTCAGAGATGAAAGAAAATTAGTAAAATGTATATGAAAATAATATATAAATTGATTAATAAATAAACAACATGATATAAAAACAACAAAGACATGATATAAAACAACAAAAACATGTTATAAAAACAACTGATAAAAACAATGACTGATAAGTTGATTATGCAGATATCTCCCTGTATACCACATTAAGAGTAAAAACACTTTCAGATTGCTTGACTAATTTCCCTTGTGATGAAGTATTTACAACATTAACGTCACACGCTCTTCAAACTCGAGAGAAAGCAACACACGCATGCTAAGGCGCCAGCAAGAGCTTTATATGTATCGCACATATGCGAGTCAATGTTTATTTTTAAATTGCCAGTGTGCGTCATATATACTGGCCGGTTCGTTGGACAGATGTACAGTCGGTCACTTAGCCTTGTGTGTGTGTGTGTGTATATATATATATTTCATTTTAGCACAATAGAAACTGTTCTAGTTGATCATTTATTTATAGGTACCTTGTGGTGGGATAATAACTAGTTGAAACTGCTGAGATTTTATTTAATTTATAAATGGAGTACAAAGGCATTTCGTTTGTATTGAAAGGGGAATATGTTTTATTAAAGTAACTTTGTAGGGTTATTCTTCATAGCACACTGAAGACACTACCGAACAAAATATACCAGTGTTTTACACATAGTAGATGTTTAAGAACTATTTGTTGAATGAATAAATGAGCATTGAATTTAATCTAGCTATTATTGTAATAGGAACCTACAGGCAAAGTCTCAGATGTCATTTGTTAAAAAGATTCTAACTGGAAAATGTTAACCATTCTATACTAACTGTATTTATTTGTGTATGGGATGCAGGTGGCGATAAAAATTATAGATAAATCTCAGCTGGATGCAGTGAACCTTGAGAAAATCTACCGAGAAGTACAAATAATGAAAATGTTAGACCATCCTCACATAATCAAACTTTATCAGGTATGACTTAGCCTTACAACTCTCCATGCTTCTCACATTCAGTTCTCTATTTTGCATCATCATTTTTCTCTTTTATGATAGTTTTTTCAACGTATTAAAAAAGGATGATGTCATGTTTTTACTAAACTGAATAGAACCACCTTTCTATATTCAAATAAAAAATTGGGAAAATAAAAACTTGTAGCTTAATTTTAACGTGTCTCTCATACTGTAAGTTATTTATTTAAAAAGCTTGCCTGGCCGGTGTGGCTCAGTGGTTGAGCATCAGCCTATGAACTAGGAGGTCATAGTTTGAGTCCCAGTCAGGTCACTTGTCAGGGTTTCGGGCTCAATCCCCAGTAGGGGCGTGCAGGAAGCAGCTGATCAATGATTCTCTCTCATCATTGATGTTTCTATCTCTCTCTCCTTTTCCCTTCCTCTCTGAAATCAATAAAAATATGTTTAAAATTTTTTTTTAATTAAAAGCTCATAGTTGTGCATTTGTGATACCATCTTAAACCTGCTGGGATTTGGTGGTGGTACTATTAATGAGGACATGGGAATTTTGCTTACTTAAAAAATATATTGCTATTGTTTTATTAAATACAAAGGCCAAAAATGATTTATTACTTAGTGACATATTTGTAATACGTAGAGCCAAATCTTATGTTTTATTTGGGTTGTTATATTAGATAAAGTAACTGAGCCATTTTTTAAAAAACAACTTTATTAAGATATAATTTTTGTAAGAAACTGTACCCATTTTAAGTGTAAACCATGTTTTTTAAAAGGAAGATTTTCTCATATTTTTAAAGAGTATTTCATCTTTAAGAATGGTAATGTAATACCAAACACTTATAATAATTTCATTCATTAAGATGTGGAATATTTATATTGGAAAATTAGTTTCAAACTAAAATGTTACAGTATGCTAGACTATATGTACCTATTGTATTTAGACAGTGGCACGAGTATGTAATTTGTATCTCTTTATATATTCAAAATGCAGATACATATTTTATGTATACATATGTACATACACATATACATATTTAGCTAAACAACTTTTTATTGATAGAAATTTGCAGTTAAAGAGGTGTGGGACCATTAGCATTATCATTACCTAAAAATGAGAGACTGTGGTGTGCCACTCAAAACAATTCCTGAAGTTCTAAAACCCTAGAGGCCCTCTTAGGTCAAATGTATAGTATACCAGAGTATTTCTCCCTTTATGCTTTTTTAAATTTTTTTAGTTTATAAATATATTTTTTATTCGTTTCAGAGAAGGGAGAGATAGAGAGAGATAGAAACATCAATGATGAGAGAGAATCATTGATCGGCTGCCTCCTGCACGCCCCCCACTGGGGATCCAGCCTGCAACCCAGGCATGTGCTCTGACCGGGAATTGAACCGTGACCTCCTGGTTCATAGGTTGATGCTCAACCTCTGAGCCACGCCAGCCAGGCCCCTTTACACTTTTTAAAAAATATTTCTGAAGAGGATACTTATAAAAAAATTATCACATTCTTAGAAGTCTCTGATGACCCATAAGCCAAACTGAGGTTAAAACATGAAGCTTCACATGATAATTCTATGTTTATTTGAACTAAATGATGAGGTAAATTGATTTGCTGTTTGACTTGTTTAGACCCAAATTGTAGGTGGCTCTTAGTTTTCTGGTCTGATAGGGGGTAGTCCTACACCTACATGTTAAAGCAAATTTGCTTCAGCTGTTTAGTAGATAGCAGTTCAATTTTATGCTATTAGTATGTGCCAGTATGTAAAATGGTAGAGTGTTACAGAGAGGCAATCTAAAACTCAATCATTTTTGAATTTGTAAATTCATTTCTTTTCGGTTCAGTATAGTTTGAAAAATCAAGTTTATGACAATGACAGGCTTCTTTTCTGAACCTAGAAAAACTAATTTAAATAAAAGTATATATAGCGGTGGAGTTATGAAGAAACTTTTGAACAATGTTTTAAAATAATAATACTTGTTACAGTATTAAAGTATAGTAGGAGGAATATCACATTGTGCCAGATAAACTGAGCTGTGTTTTATTCTCCTTTCCTCGATCAGAGTCTCCCGTATCACACAGGGCTAGAAAAGTCAGTGAGGAGGTGGTAAAAAATTGAACTTCAAAACTCCAGTTACCTATATTAGCATTTTTTAAACTTGAATGTGCATAATAACCACCTGGAGATTTTGTTAAAAGATAAATTCTGTGTCAGTAGATCTGGGTGGGGCCTGAGAGCCTACATTTATTTCTAAGATACCTGAGCAGTGCTGCCTCTGCTGGTCCGTGGATGACACTTGGAAGAGCAAGGATCTAGATTTTTCACCAGAGTGTTAGCATAAGGATATTGTGTCTTATACTTCGCCAGCTTCTGAATTGTTCATGACTTTGACACTTTTATTAGTAGTTTTAAAATAAGTAACTCTATAAAATGTGGCAAATTTCAATTCTTTCCTGTCAGACTAATATGGAATTATTTATCAATAGGTAATGGAGACCAAAAACATGTTGTACCTTGTGACAGAATATGCAAAAAATGGAGAAATTTTTGGTAAGCACTTTTTCCTTAATTTTCAGAATTTGAAAATGTCGCCCTGGCCAGGTGGCTCAGTTGGTTGGAACATCATCCTGAACACCAAAATAAAGATTGGGGGTTCGATTCCCAGTTTGGGCACATACCTAGGTTGTGGGTTCAATCCCCTGTCGGGGGGCAACCAATCAATGTTTCTCTAAATCTCTCTCCCTTCCTTCCTCCCTCCCTCCCTCCCTCCCTCTCTGTCTAAAATCAATAAAAACATATCCTCAGGTGAGGGTTAAAACTTAAAAATGTCACTAATCTTCATAAATGGAGTATTTTCTATTCTTCTGCCTGTTCAAGAGTTGGTAACATGAATTAGAAATTTTTAAGCATGCAAATATAATAAAATATTCAGTAAGCTAAAAATATGGAATATAATTTATTCTCTTCTATTTGTGATATTAAAGATATTGCTTAATTTTCTCACCTGTGTTAGAGATTATAAAATTGAAGATAAGGAGACACTTCCAGTCATATTGCAAGGGAGATTTCCTTTCCTTTTATCTTCGTTTTTACCCTCCTTTTTAACAAATATTTATTGAACTCTTACCATGTCCCAGGCATTGTACTAGGTAAAAAGGATACAGTGGTGGCCTAAATAACAATCCCTGCCATTGTGGATCTTAAAACAGTTTATTAAGCCTTTAACTGAAGCTGTAAGACCTTGGGCAAGTCACTAATTTTCTGGGATATCTTTTATCTATATACTTGAGGCCCGGTGCATGAATTCGTGCATGGGTGGGGTCCCTCAGGGTGGCCTGCAGGGATGGGGCCCAGCTCACGCCCCCAGTCTCGCAGCCCCGCAGCCCCGCAGCCCCGCAGCCCCGCAGCCCTGCCGCCCTGCCTGGCACCCCACCATGGCCTGGCGCCATGTCCTCACCTGCTCTACCATCCCGCCTGCGCGGCAGTTGATCGGGGCCAGGCCCCCTGCTTGGCTCCCTCAGTGCCTGGGAGCTGGGCGGTAGCACCGCCTGCCAGCACCACGTTGCTCATACCTGCCATGTTTTGTGCCGCCCCCTGGTGGTCAACTCCCAGTCTCCCTGTCGAACAACTGACCCAGGGGACAATTTGCATATTAGGCTTTTATTATATACCAGAGGCCCAGTGCACAAAATTCATGTACTGGGTGGTGGGGATCCCTCAGCCCGGCCTGCACCCTCTTGCAGTCTGGGAGCCCTCAGGGGATGTCTGGCTGACAGCTTTGGCCGGCTCCCCCGGAGAGTGGGCCAAAGCCGTCAGTCAGACATCCTTAGCATTGCCACAGAGGCAGAAGAAGCTCCCACTACTGCCACTGCGCTTACCAGCCGTGAGCCCAGCTCTGGCTGG
The DNA here is from genome assembly GCF_014108235.1 of Myotis myotis. Classification (NCBI taxonomy): domain Eukaryota; kingdom Metazoa; phylum Chordata; class Mammalia; order Chiroptera; family Vespertilionidae; genus Myotis; species Myotis myotis. The sequence goes on from NW_023416314.1 coordinate 5,543,603, forward strand.
ACAGTGCTCCCCCTGTGGGAGCGCACTGACCACCAGGAGGCAGCTCCTGCATTGAGTGTCTGCCCCCTGGTGGTCAGTGCATGTCATAGTGACGGGTCATTCCGCTGTTGCACCGAAACTGGCTCTCCAACATCCCCCGAGGAGTTCCAGATTGCAAGGGGGCGCAGGCCAGGCTGAGAGACCCCACAGTTGCACGATCAGGGCCAGGGAGGGATGCAGGAGATTGGCCAGCTTGGGAGGGACCATGGGAGGGCTGCAGGGTGTGTCCGGCCCGTCTTGCTCAGTCCCAATCGACCGGACCCCAGCAGCAAGCTAACCTACTGGTCCAAGTGTCTGCCCCTGGTGGTCAGTGCATGTTATAGTAAGCAGTTGAATGGCCTTAGCATATCATTAGCATATTACGCTTTGATTGGTTGAATGGCTAACCAGACAACTGGACACTTAGCATATTAGGCTTTTATTATATAGTATTATACTAGAGGCCCGGTGCATGAAAATTCATGCACTGGAGGGGGGTCCCTCAGCCCAGCCTGCCCCCTCTCACAGTCCGGGAGCCCTCGGGTGGGAGGCCACCCAGCAATCAGGCGAAGGCAACACCCCATCACACCTCTGCTGCTGCCACTGCCGGCAGCGCAAGCCTTGGCCAGCCCTGGTTACCTAAGCCTCGGGTGGCCCGGCAGCCGCCATCCAAGGCTTGCCTGCACCTTGGGCTGGCCCTGGGCAGCTGTGCAGCTGCCTTCCGAGGCTTGCCTGTGCCTTGGGCCGGCCCTGGGTGGCCGGGAGGCTGAGGGGACTGGGGGACTCCAGAGACAGGCGCCTGGGCGGGGCTGAGGGGACTGGGCGCCTCCATCTGTGGCTGTGGGTGCCGCCATCTTTGCAATGGTGTGAGGGTCAATTAGCGTATTCCCTCTTTATTAGATAGGATAGGATATAAAAGGCTAATGTGCAAAGTATCCCCTCAGGAGTTCGACCAGGAGACTGGAAGTTCGATTGTCGACGCCCACCATGTTCCGCGCCGTCCCCTGGTGGTCAGCGCACATCATAGCAAGCGGTTGAACTCCTGGTCTTCCTGTCGAATGACTGCCCCAGGGGACAATTTGCATATTAGGCTTTTATTATATACTAGAGGCCCGATGCACGAAATTCATGCAAGAGTAGACCTTCCTTCCTCCGGCTGCTAGCACTGGCTTCCCTCTGGCACCTGGGACCCAGGCTTCCCTCTGGCCACCGGCAGGCACCCGGGGCCCAGGCTTCCCTCTCAGCCCCGGCTTCATCCAGAAGGTCATCCGGAAGGACGTCTGGTCGAATTAGCATATTACATTTTTATTATTATAGAATATATCCTATATAATAAAGAGGTAATATGCAAATTAACCCTCACGCCCTCACAAGATGGCTGCCTACGACCAGGCCAGCAGGGGGTTAGTGAGAGACGACCAAACGACTGAAGAAGCAGGCTGTGTGGGGTGAGCAGACCGGCGGGGGGGTTAGTGAGGGATGACCAAACAATTGAACAAGCAGACTGCGTGGGGCAACCAGGCCAGCAGGGGGATTAGTGAGGGACGACCAAACGACTGAATGGGGCTGCATGGGGCGACTAGGCCAGCGGGGGGGGGAGGGGCAGTTAGGAGTGACCAGGCTGGCAGGGAGGGGGCAGTTGGGGGCGATCAGGTCGGCACACAGAGGCAGTGAGGGGCGATCAGGCCGGCAGGGGAAGAACGCAGTTAGGGGTGACCAGACATGCAGGCAGGTGAGCGATTAGGAGCCAGCGGTCCAGGACTGTGAGAGGGATGTCTGATTGCCAGTTTAGGCCCAATCCCTGGGCCGAAACCGGCAGTCAGACATCCCCCAAGGGGTCCCAGATTGAAGAGGGTGCAGGCTGGGCTGAGGGAACCCACCACCCTCCTCACCCCCCATGCACAAATTTCGTGCCCTGGGCCTCTAGTAGGATATAAAAGGCTTATGTGCAAAGTGCCCCCTCGGGAGTTCAACTGGGAGACCAGAAGTTCGATGCTCGCTATGACATGTGCTGGCCACCAGGGGGCAGTGCAGAATGAAGGAAGATCCCGGCCGGCAGCCAGAAGGCCCTGATCAGCCCTGATCGCTAGCCAGGCTTAGGAACCCTACCCATGCCAAATTTCGTGCACCAGGCCTCTAGTCTTTAATAAGAAAGTATTTGAGTAGTTGGTTTCTGTGATCCAACTTAATCCTTAAAAATTATAAGTATTTTATTAGTTCTAGCTTTCATCTATTTTATTTTTACTCTGTGGAGCCAGAGCACTGTAAATAGTCTAAATATTTTTTGTTTTTAACCTAAATTTAAGTCCAAAATTGTTTTTTAAGCAGCTTTATTGAGGAATAGGTTATATACAATAAATTACACATATTTTAATGTGTACAATTTAATAAGTTTTACATATGTGAAAGAAACCATCACCACAATCAAGATATCCATCACTCTTAAAAGTTTATTGTGTACTTTGTAATCTGTATTGTCCCACATTACCACCAGGCAACCATTGATCTGTTCTCTGACTCTGAGGATTAGTTTGTGTCTTCTAGAGTTCATATAAATGTAATCATACAGTATGTGCTCTTTGTCTGGTTTCTTTCTCTTGGTATAATTATTTTAAGATTCATCCATTTTGTTGTACCAATCAACATTTTTTCTATTGTTAGTAGATCCTATTGTATGAATTTACTCCAATTTGCTTATCCATTCCTGTGTTGATAGACACAGGATAGACACAGATTTGGGTCGGTTTCAGTTTTTGGCTATTACTCATGAATTGCAATGAACATCCATATACGGGTTTTTTAACTTATAGTCTACGTTTAAGTAATATTCAGCACTTCACATGCAGTATAAGAACCTTACAATAATATACTTCTGTTTTGCCTTTTTGGTCTTTATGTTCTTATCATACATTTTTCTTATACCTATTTTATAAAACATAGTGTTGTTTTTGTCTAAAAAGTTAGTTTTAAAGACACTTCAAATTTTTAAAAACTCTTACATATTTAGCAGTGGAGATATCATTGTCTCATCCCTATAGGTAGATACATGCTTTCATTTTCATTCCTATGTGTAGATACATTATTTTCATCTGGTGTCATTTTTCTTTTGCCTGAAGGATTTTCTTTACCATTTCTTGTAGTGCAGATCTGTTGGTGATTAAATCTTTCAGCTTTCATATGTCTAAAATAATCTTAGCCTTAGCTGGTTTGGCTCAGTGGATAGAGCATTGGCCTGAGGACCAAAGGGTCCCAGGTTTGATTCTGGTCAAGGGCACATATCTTGGTTGCAGGCTCTTCCCCTGTCAGGGCTCATGCAGGAGGCAACCAATCGATGTGTTTTTCTCACATTGATGTTTCTCTCTGTCTTTCCCTCTCTCTTCCACTCTCCCTAAAAATCAATGGAAAAATATCCTCATGTTAGGATTAACAACAACAACAAAATTAAATTAAATAAAGTAATCTTATTTTGTTTTGTTTTTGAAAGATATTTGTACTGGGTATATATATTTGTAGGTTGACTTTTTTCCTTCAGTACTCTAGAGACGTTTGTCCATTTTCTTCTCATTTGCATTACTTTTGACAAGAAATCTGCTGTTATCTTTTTCTTTATGCCTCTGTATGTAATGTGCCTTTTTTCTCTGGCTGCTTTTAAGATTTTCTGATATCACTGGTTTCAATAATTTGATTATGATGTGCCTTTGTGTGGTTTTCTTTATGATTCTTATGTTTGGTGTTCACTGAAGTTCTTGAATTTGTGAATGTAGTTTTCATCAAATTCTGAAAATTTTCAGCCATTATTTTTTTAACTGATTTTTCTGGCTCACTCTCCTTTTCTTCAGAGACTCCCATTATACATATATTAGGCTGCTTGAAATCCTCCCACAGCTCACTGATGTGCTTTTCCATTTTAAAAAATTCCTATTTCTTTCTGTATTTCATTTTGGATAGTTGCTATTTCTGTGTCTTGAAGTTTACTAATCTTCTACAATGTCTAATCTGCCATTAATCTCATCCAGTTAATTCTTTATCCTCGGGCATTGTCATTTTGAGCTCTATAAACTTGATTAGGGCTTTTTTTTTTAACATCTTCTATGTCTTTAGTTAGCTTTTTGAACATATGGAGTACAGTTTTAATAACTTTTAATTCCATGTCCCCTAATTTTGGCATCTCTATCAGTTTTGGATCAGATTTGAATGGTTGATATATCTCCTCAATTTTGGTTATATTTTCCTGCTTTTTTACATGCCTGCTAGTCTTTGATTGGATGGCAGACTTTGTCAATTTTATCTTACTGGTTGCCACATATTTTTATATTTCTATAACTCAACTTAATCTTTGTTTGGATATATAGTTAAATTATTTGGAAAGTTTGATCCATTTTGGGTCTTTCTTTTATGATTGGAGCAGTACTCAGTCTAGACCAGGGGTGGGCAAACTTTTTGACTCGAGGGCCACAATGGGTTCTTAAACTGGACCAGAGGGCCGGAACAAAAGCATGGATGGAGTGTTTGTGTGAACTAATATAAATTCAAAGTAAACATCATTACATGAAAGGGTACGGTCTTTTTTTTTTTTTAGTGTTATTCATTTCAAACGGCCGGATCCAGCCCGCGGGCCGTAGTTTGCCCACAGCTGGTCTAGACACTATTCTCTATAATCCTCTCAGATGGTTCTTTCTTTGGTCTCGGGTAGTTTTTTCACACACATGAACCAATTAGTAGACTCCTGAAAGCTGAAGGGGGGACCCTCTGTGGAACTTTAGTGTTCTATCCATGTGTAGCTCTCTCTTCTCTGGTACTCCATTTTGTAGTGTCTATTGGCATTTTTCTTTCTAGACTCTCAGCTCTGTCTCTTCAACTCAAGGACTTTGCTGGGTTTCTGCTCACTATGTTGTGACCTGCACACTTTCTCAAGGCATTCACTGGCCTTTCCTCATTTATTTCCTGTCTCTCAAAGATCACTCTTCTTCTTTGACTGATGTTCAGTGTTTTATGTTCTAATTGTATTTCAGGAGACAGTTATCTTGCCTCTTTTACTTATTTTTTTCTCTTTTTTATGATAATGCTTATTGAGCTCATTTAAACTCTTAAGGTATTTCTTTTAACTAGGATCTTCTTTTTTTAAAATATATTTTTATTGTTCATAGTATTACAAATATCTCCCATTTCCTCCCCCTTTACTCCCCACCCCAGGTCCTCACTACCCTGTTGCCCATGTCCATGGGCTATGCATATAAGTGTATAAATTCTTTGGTTTATCTCTTCTCATCCCTCCAACCCCTCACATAAAGGTATAGCAGTCTGTTCCAAGCCTCCATGCTTTGGGTCTTATTTTGTTGGTCTGTTCATTTTGTTCATCAGAATCCACAAATAAGTGAGATCATGTGATATTTGTCTTTCTCAGATTGGCTTATTTAGAAGCTTCTTAACTGATGTGATAATAGAACTAGAGGCCCAGTGCACAAATTTGTGCATGGGTGGGATCCCTTGACCTGGCCAGCGATCGGGGCTGATTGGGGCCATCTCGCCCAGTCCCGATCGGGGCCGATTGGGGCCAGCCGGCTGGGAGGAGGGACCGCAGGAGGTTGGCTGGCCAGGGGGAGGGACTACAGAAAGTTGGCCGGCCAGGGGGAGGGATCACGGGAGGTTGGCCGGCCATGGAAGGTTGGCTGTGGGAGCACACTGACCACCCAGCCAGCCAGGGGGAGGGACTGCGGGAGGTTGGCTGTGGGAGCCCACTGACTACCAGGGGGCAGCTCCTGCATTGAGCGTCTGTCCCCTGGTGGTCAGTGCACGTCATAGCTACCGGCTGGTTGTCCGGTCGTAACGGTCACTTAGGCTTTTATATATATAGATAGATGGTATGGGCTTTGAAGTCAAGCAGATCTGGCTATACCATATTAATTGTTTAAAATGCTAGCTGCACTATATTAATTGTTGCATTGCTTTGGGCAAGTTTCTTCCTTTTTTTTTTTTTTCCTTTCCTTTTCTTTCTTACATTCACTCAGTCACTCAGTCTTTCAGGAAATCTTTATTGAAAGCCAACCATGTGTCTCACACTATTCTATGTGGTGAGAATACCACAATGAAGAATACAGACAAAAATCCCTGTTCTCATAAGCTTTACATACTCATGGAGGGAGAGAGACAATAAACAAAATAAGAAAATTGTGTAGTATATTAGATGTTAATATGTGGAAATAATAAAGCAAGGAGAGGAGCATGAGGAGTAGGGAAGTTGATTACAATATTAAATAGAGTGGTCAGGGAAGGTCTAACTGATATTTGAGCAAAAATTAGAAATCTCAGTATATAGATAAGAGGGTGACCCGGGGAGAGGGAAGAGTAAATGAAAGGCCCTGAGGCAGCAATGTTTGGTGTGTTCAAGGAATAGCAGGTATATTTGCATGGCAAGAAAAGCAAACAAGAAGGAAGAGCAAGAGTAAACAAGAAGAAAGAATAGTAGGAGAGGAGGTCAAAAAGGTAAATGGGAGGCAGGAGTGCGGGAGATTTGGGGGCTTTGTAGGCCATTGTAAGGACTTTGGTTCTTGTTAAAATTAGGGAACCAGTTAGAGGTGCTTGAACCAAGAAGTGATTTCATCTAATTTAACATTTTAAAAGCATCCCTCTGGCTTCTGTGTTGAGAATAGAGTGTATTAAGCAAGGGTGGAAACTGGGACACCAGGTAGGAAGCTGCTGCAGCAGTTGAAGTGAGAGATGATGCTGGGTTAGACCAGGGTGGTAGTGCTGCACATAGTGCTAAGTGGTCAGACTTACAATGTTTTGAAAGTGGAATCAGTAGGACTTCTGACAGATGGACACCACCTTAGTAGTGAGTATGATTAGGGAAGGCACCACTGTCTGATCCCTGAGGCACTCAAACATTAAAAGAGAAGGAACCAGCAAAGGAGACATGGAAGAAAACCAAGAGAATGCAGTATCCTGAAAACCAAGTGGCACTTTGCTACAAAGGTGCTTTGGGGTGAAATATATAGAAGGAAAATGAGTTTTTTCATGTAGAAGAGATTTCATTCATTCTGTAATGTAGCAGATGAGGCACCAGGGAAGGAGCCAGTACATTACACACTATAGTGTGGGGAAAGGTTTAGAACAGCTGATGGTACTCATATGATAGTCAAGTGGTGAATGAAAGCATTGATAATTAGCAGTGAAGGAGTTCCTGATAGACTCACAGTTAGCAATGCTTTCCAGCCCAGGAGGAGAAGTAGACAATATGAATGACCCAGGCTGGGGACTGGAATGGTAGAAGGACAAATGCACCTAGGAGTTGCTGTGGCCAAAGAGGTGAGAGTTGAAATAGCTGACAGTTAGATCCAAGTTGAGGAGGGAGATAAATGAAGCAACAAAGGGTTTCATGAGCTGAAAAAAAAATAGAACAGTAGAGCAATGAAGGTTATGACGAAGTGAAGTACTTTTGGGAGAAAACATTCATAAACAAAAAATAAAAATGCCATCCTTGATCTGGTACATAACTTCCAAGCAGCTTGACACTTTCCAGTTCTCTGCTGCTGCTGGCACTGACTGCCCTAACTGCACCCGCTTGTACAGGAAGGGACTTCTATACTCCTCAGTTGCTCTTTCTTTGCATAGAAGGTTTCCTGTGCCATCTGGTTTTCTTGCCTCATCTGACTAGGTTTACAGCAAAAGAGTGATTTGGGTGGCATGCTGGGACTGCATCTATAATGCATGATTCGTACATTATGGGGCTGTAGTGTTTACCCCCTTTATTTTTGTTTGGTTAGGTTGCACCTCATTTTATAAATGGCTAAAGTAGCTTTGAAGAAGAATACCAAAACAATAATTCTAAAGTATAAATAAGAAAAAGAAGTGATTCAGAAAATGCATAGAACAGTAGGAAATAATCATGAGCTGTGGGGGAAGGGAACACAAAAGTGCAGGCAGTAAGGGCCCAGGAGCTTCAGATAGGGCTCTAATCTTTCTGGATGTCGCAGTGAAAATAATATGTAGTCATTTACAGAATTTTATCTCAGAGAAAGACAGGTGCATATCCCTCAAAGAAAAGAAAACATTTTTTAGTAGTATATTTTTCCTTTGGGGTTTCTTATAAGAAGTACTAATTACACCATATTTTTAAAACAAAAAATCTGATTAAACCTGTTTCAGGGGCTTTTATTGTTTTTAGAATAAAGTTCAGGATTCTTAACAAAGCCAAGAAGGATGATTACACTCTATACACCCTGACCTTAAATACAATAGCAATGAAGGTTATCATTTCTTGAACATTTACCACGTGCTAGGCATTATGCTAACTCCTGTACATATACATAAACCCTTAAATAAGATGGGGACTTATTAATATCTCTCTTTTACAGTAGAGAAACTGAGGCATGGAGAGGTTAAATAATTTGCCCACGTCATAGAGCAAGTAAGCCTTAAGTGGCATAACCAAGAATTACCAGTAAGCCTTAGTCTGACTTCAAAGGCTGAGCTTTTACTAACTCCACTATACTAACTGGTTATATGCCCCCTTAAAGTTCTTTGAATTTAACAGGTTTCTTCTGTCTTAGTAACTTGGCACCTTACTGTTTCTTCTGCCTGAAGGATTCTCTAACCTCCCTACTTTGCCTTAAGCATGTCAGTTAATTGAATTGAATTTGATAGATATCATTAATTTAATGTTCTCATTAAAATTAGAAATAGGCAAAGTATGTAATAGTTTTATCCACTATAATGGATGCAGGAAGCTCTTGAGCCCCTGTCTTCAGTACTTTGGAAACTGGCCAGTGGACTTCATACCAAATCTAATGACCAAATCTAATCTAATGGCCACAAAGCCCATAACTAGGCTTATCTCCTTGTTGGTTTTCAAAACAGAGCATGTAAATTTCTGATTCCAAATCTGTGCTCATGTTGATCTGGAGACCTAGAGAGCCCTTTGCTTTCCACATAGTCAAATCTTACCTTTTTTAGAGGCCTACCTGAAGTTCCATCCTTCAGTAAAGTCTTTCTCAGTTCTATCCACATTGATTTCCTCTTTGTTCTCTTTCCTGCACAACTCATTTTATTATTTTTTAAAATGTCTTTTTACTGATTTTTAGAAGGAGAGGAAGAGAGAGATAGAAACACTGATGAACATCGATCAGCTGCTTCATGCATGCCCCCTATTGGGGATCAAGTTCACAACCTGGGCATGATCTCTGACCTGGAATTGAACCTGTGACCACTTGGTTCATGGGTCACTGCTCAACCACTGAGCCACAGGGGGCAGGCTGCACAACTCATTTTAGAATTTATCTACCTTATTGCTTTTCATTGTCATTTAAAGTCTTTGTGTATATCTTTTTATCTCTACTAGATTGAAAATTTCTGCTGAGGACTTAGCATAATACACAGCTTTTTATAAACACCTGTTCAATGAATGACGTAATAGTCTAGTTTGGCTTCATATGCCTTATTTACTTAGTGAAGCCAACAGGAGAACACTGCCAGGTTAAGTAGTCTGAGTTACTTCTTTGTTCAGTTTTTGAAAGAACTTTTCTGTTGATTTATACTTCCGAAGATAAACATGAGAGAGGAAATGCTAACTGAATCAAGGGAGAAAACTCGCTTACTCTAGTATACGGAGCAGTTTTTGAGTACTTACTGGTAGTTAACCAGCCTGCACTTACATTCTTCCAACTCCATACCTCCCTAGTATAAAGGTAAATAAGGGCATATACATTTAATCCGAATAATTTTTGTTTTCTAATTCTTATGTAGTCATTGGTGCTCATCTCTGAAGGGTATTAGTCACATAGCAATGCCCAGCTTCCTCTCCCTAGCGACTAGCCTCCTTGGAGTTTCTTCAGCCTGGGGACATGACTTGGATTATAGCCAGGTGGAAACATTTTACACTGTAACCAAATGTCTGTGAAGCATTTTCCTGTGCCTCATCTCATTTGATCCTCACAGAAATCCTGGAGTAGGTAGATAGGAGACTCAGTGGAATCCTATTTTCTTTTCATTAGCCAGAAAATGGAGAGTTAGAAAGCTTAGAAACTTGACTCGACTGAAAAGAAGTAAGAAATGGTGGACCTTGAAAATGACTTCAGGTTTTCTCACTGCGCAGAATATAGTCAAACACTGCTGCAGTTAAATATTTTACCTTTGTTCTCTCTGCGTGATCTACAATAATAACCTGCTTTGTGTTGATATTTATTGTTGTGTAGCTGACAATTACCTGAAAGAGAAGTTGAGGTGCTTCACTGGGCTGAAAAAAGTTTAGCTAAATCAGAAAGCAGGTCTAATTAAGCAAGTTTATCTATATACTAGAAGCCCGAAGCACAAAATTCATACAAGGGTAGGCCTTTGCAACTCCGGCTGCCTTGGCCCTCGCAGCTGCCCTGGCTTCGTCCGGAAGGTCGTCTGGATGACCGGACAGTCATTCTGCTGTCTGGTCTAATTAGCATATTAGCTCTTTATTATCCTACTAGAGGTCAGGTGCACAAAAATTTGTGCACTCGGGCGGGGGGGAGTCCCTCAGCCCGGCCTATGCCCTCTCCCAGGCTGAGACCCCTCAAGGGATGACCACCTGCTGGCTTAGGCCCACTCCCTGGGGGGATTGGGCCTAAGCTGGCAGTCAGACATCCCTCTGGCAGCCCAGCAGCCCTCGGGAGATGTCCACTTGCCAGCAGGGAGCAGGCCTAAGCTGCAGTTGGATATCCTTAGCGCTGCTGAGGAGGCAGGAGAGGCTCCCACCACCACCGCTGTACTGGCAGCCGTCAGCCTGGCTTGTGGCTGAGCAGAGCTCCCCCGTGGGAGCGCACTGATTACCAGGGGCAGCTCCTGCATTGAGCATCTGCCCCCTGGTGGTCAGTATGTGTCATAGTGACCAGTCATTCCCAGTCGTTCTGCTGTTAGGCTCAATTTGCATATTATCCTTTTATTATATAGGAGTGCCTGGCCAGCCTGGGTGAGGGGCTGATGGCTGTTTACAGGCTGGCCACAGCCCCTTCAGGGTGGAAGGTCCTGCTGGGGTGCCTAGCCAGTCTGGGTGAGGGGCTGAGGGCCTTTGCAGGCTGGCTAAGCCCCCCTGCGGGGACCCTCACCCCATGAGGGTGTGGCCAGCCTGGGTGAGGGGACGATGGCTGTTTGCAGGCTGGCCACAACCCCCAGCCACCCAAGCTCCCAGTGGAGGCTGGCTGGAAGCAGGTATCTGGGATTTGTTTATCTTCTATGATTGAAACTTTGTTGCCATGAGTGGAGGCCCAGCCGGCTCACCGCAGTTGGGAAGCTTGGCTTCCTCCATTGCCTGGGCAATCAAGCCTCCTGCTTGCTCCAGCTCCATGGCTGCCGGCCTCCATCTTGGCTGGGTTAATTTGCATATAGTCGCTCTGATTGGCTGGTGGGCATGGCTTAGGGCATAACAAAGTTACGGTCAATTAGCATCTTTGTCTTTTATTAGTGTAGATATAATAAGAGAGGAATATACTAATTAGCCATTACACCCTGAGGCATAATGACCAAGCGCATCATGACCAGGTCACGGATCAGCAGGAGGGTGGGCCAGCGAGGTACAAGTGGGCTGTGGAGAGCTACAAGAGGGGGCAGGGCAGCAAGCTATGAGGGGGTTCAGGGGGAGCTACAGGAGGGCAGGGCAGCAGGTGGAGAGCTACAGGAGGGAGGGGCAGCGGGCAGAGAGCTACAGGAGGGTGGCAGTGACCTACTGGCGCACAGATTCCTGCGTAGGGCTACTAGTATAGGATATAAAGCTCTCACTGGCGCCAATCGCATGTGTGTGTTTCGATCTGTCATTGTCGATTGTGAATTTGGTTGACACTTCTATTATAGAGGAAGGGTGAATAGCGATATTAATTCTTCTAGTTAATTTCTTTTCAATGTGCATGAATTCATGCACCAGGACACTAGTTTATAAATATTATAAGGTTTTAACTCTAAAATTTTTCTTTGGAATCATAGGTGTGATTAATAAAAGTTATTCAAGATTCCTGCATTCTTTAGAACTATTTCTCATGTTTGCCCATGTGGTCATAGGCAGTAAATGGTACAAAAGTCTTAGGGTGGTCACCTCATCAGACAATTTGGGCACTATTCAAACAATTAAACCGGCAGTCAGCAGTTTCCGGCCTGGTCATTAATTACCCAGAGCCTTTGTTTTCAGATTTCTGCTCCTTGATATGCTGTGTCTTTCCAGGCCAAGCATGTGCCTGGGGTTTATTGATTCATTTCCTGTCTTTCCCTTTCAATGGTAACATATTAGGATGCTGGCTCTGGGATTAAAGGGGGGCTTTGTTTTAGCCAAAATACCTTTAGACAGTTCCTCAGAGAATCTAAAGGACAAATTTGGTGGCCTTGGTTACTATCTTAACAGCATGAAGATAATGTTAGAAAAGTTGTTTATTTGCCTTTTATTATGAGTTTCAATAAACTTTGAAGATTCTACTTTACATTTTAGTTCTTTGGGTTTTTAAATTATTAACCAGGATCCTAGTTGCAGTACTGCTTACATCTGTACTCACTTCTTCAATTTGTTCCATCATCCCTTTAGTTTGGATCTTCATCATTTCTCACTTGAATTACTTGAGCAAGCAGCCTAAGGTCTCTTTGCCTACAGTTTTGTCTCTCTTCTAAATCATCTTTCATGTTGCTGTCAAATGATCTTTCTAAAATGCACATCTGTCAGTTTTATACTTAAAACTAGAGGCCAGGTGCACAGACTCATGCATTGGTGGGGTCCCTCGGCCTGGCCTGCACCCTCTCGCAATCCAGGACCCCTTGGGGGATGTTGGACTGCCACTTTCAACCCAATCCCTGCAGGCCAGGCCAAGGGCCTCTAGTGTGCATATAAGATCTTTGGTTAATCTCTTCCCGCCCTTTCCCCTCCCCGCTTTCCTCTGAGATTCATCAGTCAGTTCCACGTTTCCATGTCTGTGCATTCAGCGTCCCTGGTAGTCATTGCGCATCATAACTACCAGTCGGACGGTCGCTTAGGCTTTTATATATACCCATTGCCTTCGGTATAGAATTTGTATAATGATGCAGCCCCTGTGTAGCTCCCCATCACATCTTGTATGAGCTTTATTAACTGAACATGATCTACTGTGCAGATGTATAGGCGAATGTTGGTTTCACACGTCTGAGGATGCTAGATGTCTGCAGGAAGATTAAATCTGTGTATACTTCAGAATGGGTATGCAAATGTTGAATTCATGCAGATTAAATAGACTGTCCTTGGATATAAAATTTAGGATCTTTTCTTTTGAATTTTTATTAGATGCATGTAAAATAGTTACCTTTGAAGAGGTCAGATCTAATTGGATTATTTGTAAATCTTTCTGGTTAACTTTTAGGGAAACTAGTAAAAACTAGTAAAAACTACATAAAAGAGCCAGCATGATTCACGATTCAAAAATTAATTGTTGCTTTCCCCCACATCTTTGTTTGAATTGGATTAGACATTAAAAGAAAAGTCTGGAATAAGGTCTGTGTGCTAGTCCTAGTTCTAACTTCTAAATAAACCTCTGGAGCTAGCCACATGTTTCTGAACTTTAGTGTCTCTGAAAATGAGGGGGTTGTATGGATGAGTTCATTAAGTACTATGTGCTTGATACTGTGACTAGTGCTGGGATTTAAAAGAAAAAAAAGAAATGAGTGACTTAGCCACTGCAGTAGAAGAGATCATAGTCAATTTTCTAGGTCTAAAAAGCTGATGTATGTAAATTTCAGGAAACAAAGTTTAGTTTGTGAATATTTGGTGAATGAAATGGATTAGTCAAAGATGACTAAATATATTTTTAAGCATCATATATTTGGAAATATAAGCTTAACAGGCCTTAATTAAATAGACACGTTTTAAAAAGTAGTCGAGTTTTTCCATTAACTTCTATTTTAATTTCAGCTATCTCCTGCAGATGACTGGCAGCCTGCCTCTAGCTATGGTTCAAAGCCGACATTCTGTGCTGTGAGCAGTGAGCCTCTCCCATGTCTGGCAGCTGCAGCTGCAGCTAGGCTACAGTGAAGAGAGGGAGAAGCATCAGCTGTTCTGATCTGGCCATAACCATACCTAGCCAAATTCTATTCATGTGAGGCTTTTGGAAGTCTGTGTTTTCTGCTTCTTTCAGGATGAATTTCCACTAAGTGAATCATACTATTAAGGAATCTCAATAAGATCGAATTAATTAAGAGTAAGCTATTTCTTTGTGAAAGGGGAGAACCAGAGATAGATTTTATCTGCTAATTAAGGTAGTAAGAGGGATAGATATCCTACTTAGGATAAAATCAGAAAACCATAGTCCATGCAGGGAATAATCTTTTCTTCCTATTTTGAAGAATATTCTTTCTGCTTTCACAAAGCACTCTGTAAGATCTGTGTTTCTGAAAATGCCTACACTTTATCCTCATATTTGAATAGATACTGTGATTATGCTATTGCCCCATTGTCTACTAGTATAAATTTATTTATTTATTCCTATGGAAGCAGTATTGTTTACTGAGAATCTGTTGTGCTCAGAACACATCAGTGAATATGGATAGTCCTTGTCCTCTTGGAAATTATATTTTAGTGAGAGAGTTTCAGGTTGGAGGGATTAAAAGAAAATTATTATTCCAGTGTTTCAGAGAAGGAGGACACAAAAGCCAGGATGGGGATGAAGATTTGTTCTTTTATAAAAGGTGTCAAGAAGAGCCTTGCTGATACACATTTGTGCAGAAACCTGAGGAAAGAATCCTATATAATAAAAGCCAATATGCTAAGTGACCAGTTGTCCCGTCATCGGTTCAACCAATCAAAGCATACTATGTTAATGATATGCTAAGGCAGCTCAAGTGCTCACTATGACATGCACTGACCACCAGGGGGCAGACGGTTGACTGGTTGACCAGCCGCTATGACATGCACTGACCACCAAGGGGCAGATGCACCGACCGGTAGGTTAGCTTGCTGCTGGGATCCAGCGGACCAGTGACTTAGTGAGATGAGCCGGATACGCCCTGGAGCCCTCCCGCGGTCCCTCCCCAGCTGGCCAACCTCCTGCATCCCTCCCTGGCCCTGATCGTGCACTGGTGGGGTCCCTTGGCCTGGCCTGGGCCTTCTCGCAATCCAGAACCCCTCAAGGGATGTCAGAGCCAGTTTCAGCCCGATCCCGCTGGTCAGGCCGAGGGACCCCATTGGTGCACGAACTTGTGCAAAAGGCCTCTAGTGAATAATAAGAGTACATTTTTTGAGGCCATACATGCCTTGAGATCTTGCACATTTACTATAATAAGATCTCCTCTTTGTCCCCCGTATTCAGAAATTTCACAATGATATGCCTTGGTATAGGTCTGTTTTGCTTCATAGTGCCAGGTTATTGGTGGTCCCTTTTAATCTGGAAACTCATATCCTTCTGTTCTAGAGAATTATCTTCAATTACTTAGTTGATGGTTTCCTTCCCTAATTTTCACTGTCTTTTCTTTAACAAATGCCTGTTATTTAGATATTGACCACACTGGATTAACCCTCTAATTTTTTTCTTTTTATATAAAATTGTATAAAATTATTTTATACAAAATAATTTTCTTTTCGATGTCTTTGTCTTTTTGCCTCACTTTTTGGTGGATTTCTTCATTTTTCTTCAACTTTTCTTTTGCTGTCATATTTTTATTTTTATTTTTTTCTGTCATATTTTTAATATCTATGAGTTAATTTTGTTCCCTGGTTCTTTTAAAATAACAATCATTTTTTAGTTAAAGTTATTGGTGACATTGGTTAATAGGATCATGGTTTCAGGTAAAAACAACAATCTTTTTTAAAAAAATTTTATTGTTGAGAGTACTATAGGTGTCCCTTTTTTTCTTCCCATTGCCCCCCTCTACCCGGTTCCTGCCCTGCCCCAAGCTTTCACCCTATTGTCTGTGTCCATAGGTAATGCATATATGCATATAAGATTTGGGGTTAATCTCTCCCCAACCCCCCTTCCTCTGAGATTCATCAGTCTGTTCCATGTTTCCATGCCTCTGATTCTATTTTATTCATCAATTTATTTTGTTCATTAGA
Source organism: Myotis myotis (assembly GCF_014108235.1). Lineage (NCBI taxonomy): Eukaryota > Metazoa > Chordata > Mammalia > Chiroptera > Vespertilionidae > Myotis > Myotis myotis. Next base: position 5,559,636 of record NW_023416314.1, read on the forward strand.
TTCCTTATTCATTTATTTTGATTTTTAGATACAGTTGTTGATAGATATGTATTGCTATTTTATTGTTCATATTTCTTCTTCTTCTACTTCTTTTTCTTCGTCTTCCTCTTCCTCTTCCTTTTAAAGAATACCCTTCAACATTTCATGTAATATTGGTTTGGTGGTGATGAACTACTTTATTTTTTTTCTTATCTGTGAAGCTCTTTATCTTGACCTTCATTTCCAAATGAGAGCTTTGCTGGGTAGATTAATCTTGGTTGTAGGTCCTTGCTATTCATCACTTTGAATATTTCTTGCCGCTCCCTCTCGCCTGCAACGTTTCTGTTGAGAAATCAGCTGACAGCCATATGAGTTCTCCCTTGTAGGTAACTAACTGCTTTTCTCTTGCTGCTTTTAAGATTCTCTCTTAACACTTGCCATTTTAATTATGATGTGTCTTGGTATGGACTTCTTTGGGTTCCTCTTGTTTTGGACTCTCTGTGCTTCCTGGACTTGTAAGTCTATTTCTTTCACCAGGCAGGGGAAGTTTTCTGTCATTATTTCTTCAAATAGGTTTTCAACATCTTGCTCTCTTCTCTTTCTGGCACCCCTATAATGCAAATGTTGGTTCATTTGAAGTTGTCCCAGAGGCTCCTAACACTATCTTCATATTTTTGGATTCTTTTTTTCTTTTTGCTCTTCTGATGGGTGCCTTTTGCTTTCTCATATTCCAAATAGTAGAGGATTCTCGGCATTCTCTACTCTACTGTTGATTCCCTGTAAATTATTCTTTATCTCAGTTAGTGTATGCTTAATTTCTGATTGGTCCTTTTTCATGTCATTGATGTTCTCACTAATTTCCTTGAGTGTGTCACTTGTGGATGTGCAGAGTTGTAATCTTGTATGGTCTGAAGCTGTCCATCAGGTGCACTGGCTCTGGGGCTTCCCAGTAGGTGCAAAGTTAGCCACTGCCTGGGGCCACCCAGCAGGAGTTACCAAGCAATCTATAGATGGCTGCTATTTGTACTGGGTTTGTAAATGCCCAGGTGAGGCCAAGCAGGCTGGTGCTAGTGCCGGATCATAAGTATGGGGCACGCTGACATGAGCTGTTGCTTGTTTGAAAGATTTTAGGAAAGTCTGAAGCCTGAGCCAGGACAAGCCATTCATATGGAAATGCCACTACAAACAGCCTGGGTAGGGCTGTTAGTTGGATGGGATGGGGTCTCAGAGAATCACCAGGGTGAAGTGAACAGTATGAGCCATGATAATGGAAACTCAGATATGGCTGCCAGTCAGCTCTGGGATGGGGGAGGTCCCAGCACAGGAACAATGAACCCTATGAGCACTTCCATCTGGGAGAAAGCTACCCCTGAGTTCCTGCCCTGATGCCAGACAATCCAGTTCCTTCCAGTATGTTTCTGGTTCTCCCAATGCCACTGCCCAGCGCTGGAGCTCAGAGGGATCGAATCCGACTAAGTCCATGTGCTGGCCCTTTAAGAGGGCCTGCCTGGATATCCAGCAACCTCCATGTCACTCAGCCAGAATCCATGCTGGTTTTTACAGCCTAAAGTTACAGGAACTTCTCCTCTCAGCTCTGCAACTCTGGGCCAGGGGGGTTTGGTGTAGGGCTGGGACCCTTTGCTTCTCAGAGGAGGCCTCTGCAGTGGAAATATCCCTCTGGTTTAAAAATATGCCACATGTGGGTGCCAGACCAGCCCGTTCCGTGCCTCTGTCCCTTTTACCTGCCTCAATGTGCTTTATTCTTTACTTCTCTAGTTTTAGACTTCCATTCGGCCAGCTTTCAGGTGGTTCTGAATGATGGTTGTTCTGTATTTCAGTTGTAATTTTGATGCGGTTGTGGGAGGCGGCGCGTACCAGCGTTTAGGTATACCTCCATCTTGGTTCTTTCCTCAATAACAATCATTTTTTATTTGATGATTTCACAATGTCTTAGCTCTCTGAGAACAACAATAATTTTGTTATACTTTCTCTTTTTATAGTGTCTTTTTTCTCCAAAGTTGATTCTTTTCTGTTGGTGTGTATGTTGTGATCTATATATTTTATGTTAAGAGATTTCTTTAGATGATTACTGGATATATTTGGTTGTCAATTCCTACTTAACAGCAAGGAACCAAGAGCCAGTAGATGGGATTTGTTAGCTATAAGAGATTTTCAGTAATGAATACATAAATTACAGATTAGGACAGGGTCTTAGAAAAGAAGGAAGTTCCCAGTAGATTGAACAGAGTTGGGTGCTAACTTATCCTGCTCCATTAACATCTGTTCACCCCTGTGTATCTATAGTGCTGAAACATTTTCCTTCATTAAACTGTGGCTTTGAGACTGGATGTTCTCTTTACTCATAGTTGTGTTCCCATCTATTAGCCTTGTCTCTAGTACATACAGACCCTTGATAAATGTTAAAATACCTCACTTTTAGCTTTGCACAGTGGCAGTATCGTAGCCAATGAGGTTTATCCAAGGCACGATTATTGCTAATTGAATATATATTTCACTTTTCTTTTAAAACTCTTAGAAGACCCAAACTGGGCTGGAGTCCTTTCAGGGCCAACTTTTAGCAATTTGAGAGCCTTGAGCATCACCTTCCCATCTAGGCCCACAATCCAATTTAAGCTGTGACTTGCTTCCATGAACCAACCATTGAAGTTCCACACAACCTCAAATCTTGAGTCTTTCCAGCTGCCCCAAGAAGAAAACTGCCAGGAAGACATGGCAGCCTCTCTTCCCTCCTGCTCAGCAGTGCTGACAGAGTGCTCAGAAACTTGACCTCAGTCCTGGGCCCAGCTACCCTCCACCAGAGCACCACCCCAAGAGCAGGACAGACAGGAAACCAACAGAGGCCATAGGAAAAGACATTGTTACTTCAGTTCTGAAAAGACAATTAGGTAGAGATCCTTCTGTCACAGTACATATTATAAAATTAACTTCAGGCTTGAATTTGAATGCTGTCATTTCTTGAATCGTTCTGGGAACTATCCAGTTAGAAAAGCAGCTTTCCGTTGGTCCTTCTCAACTCAGAAATACTTAGAAACTTGTCCCTCAGCCCTGGTACCATCCTTCTCTTCACTAGAAGAATTGTTCCAGTTGCAAGAGAAAACGGAAATCTAACAAGAAGGGCAATGAGAAAGGATATTGGCATTTTCTGAAAAAGGCTCCTAATACTGTGCTTTAATGAAGGCTTGTCTTCCTCACAGGATGGAGATCAGTTTGGATGTAAACATTAATGTACATATCGCCTTGAACAGAAGCTTTCTAAGAACTTAAAACAGTGAGGAATGGTCAGTTTTAGCAACAGATTTATACCTAAGAATCATATCGGAAAATAGATTTGATTCCATTTTAGTGCCAGTACCAAAGTGTTCCACTGGTAATTTTAGGATCACTGTGGGACAAGCTGCAATGTTTCTGGAATACGAGTTATCTTTTTTTTTTTTTTTTTTTTTTTTTTGGTCAGATCTTTCTTTCCTCCCTTTCCATGTTGCCTGCAGTTTATAAGTTAGCTATGTAGATTGAACATCTGATTTCACTTGCTTTACTTATTTTATTGATTAGCTATTCTTTGGCACCTGCATGTGTGTTTTAGAATTCTTTGGTCAACTATAAGATGGGATCCATTGTTAAGAAATTGAAACAAAGAACTGTGGGAAAGTAAAAATAAACCTTGTTTAAGTAAAACATTGATTATGATAAAGCATATATTAGTAAATATTTTTTGCTCCATAACAATGATCTTATTATTTCCTGTTAAAGGAATTTCTGCCCTGTTATTTCAGTGGGTTTTTTGTATAAGCTAAACATGTTTAAAGGGAAGAAAAAACTCAGAAGCTCTAATGATAGGGCATATCCTCCTGGAAAAAACAAAAAACACTCAAAAAGAAAAATAAAACTAGATGTCAGGATTGGAGTAGCTGATTTCTTTTTCCCTGCTAAGCATTTTTTTCATTTGTTTGTTGAAATCCATGATTATTACATGATCTATGTTGCAGATTTTTACACTTTGCAGTAGAATGCTCCAAGATTTGAGTCATTGGTTTCAAACAGTATTTGGCCATAGTCAGCTTGTTTAGCTAAAATAGATATTGTTTACCTGTCTCTTTCTGTACTTAAGTCTTTACTTGGTTGTATGATTTTGTCACTTGATACTCTATTTATAGTCCTATCCATATAAAAACCCAGTTATGAGTTATTTTAAATGAAAGGTGAATTTTTAATATTGTGCTGTTTAGTCAGTATAAAATAACTTTTTTATATGATGTTTTACAATTCTAAGGCATCTCAAGTAGCTTTTAAATCCATTCCCCACACCTAAATGCAAGTGAGAATTGTACATTTTTCTGCTTGTCATCAACTGTCTCTTCTCCACAGTCTTATCCATGTTTCACTAAACATGTCCATCTGTTGTGTCTTATTAAGACTGTGTACACCCATCAGCTTCACGCTTTTAGAGAAATCTAGTATGAACGCTTTGTGGGGAATAGGACTTTATGTTTCACTATAGACACAGACCCTTTTAGAAGATAATTTTGAGGATGAGATGATTTTCAAATATTAATTCCTTTGAGAGAACATTTACTTAAAATACCTGTACTCTGTAAATGTTTATTGAGGAACTGAGAGAACTGACTGTCCAACATTGATGATTACAGCTCAGGTTGTGCTTCTGTGGACCAAGATCATCAGCAAGAAACATATTTATATTGCTTTTAACCATTTCTCTGTTACTAATAGTTCTAGGTATTCATTTACTAGAGAATATGTTATTTTTTCTATTTACCAAGAAGGTTTAACATCCTAAATGCAATCATATGCAACTAATTTTATTCAATATGGTCAAATGCTGATAGGCCTTGCCATAAGGATACTGTCCTGATGATTATATAATTTCAAGCTGGTTTGCTATCCATTCTCCAGTTGTACAACTCACCTTTTTCTACTTGCCATTCTATGAGAGTAACTGACATAGTAGTTGTCACCATTTTAAAATCTCTTTTTAGAGAACCTCATTAATGGGAGGAAACAGGGACACGTTATTTATAATGCAAAATAATGCATTTAATTTGTTTCTGAGATGCATTTGTTAACATTTTTGAAATGTCTAATCTGAAATTTTATTTTGTGTTATGCCTCACGCTAATAAATGATCTTCACTGTTAGTGATTTTGGCATTCCAAATAAAATAATTATGTGAAAACTCTGACTTGAGTTGATTGAGCTAGTTGCCCAATCAATTCCCTTTGAGTTTTCTTACTTTTCTCAGAAACTTCTATTTCTCCCTCAGTGTGATATCATACACATTTTAATTGTGTTTTATACTCTAAACTAGATGTTTGGGTAACTCAAATTCTCTTTAAGAGGGAAATAGAAACCCTTTATAAGGCCTTTCCTGTTATTTTAACCTAAAGATAGAAAGAGAAACCTCAGTATCCCTTTTGTTCTCTAATAGCCTAAGAATATTTTTAGGCAAATATTTTTTGAACATCTATTTCTTATAAGTCACTGTTCTTAGTGCTGTGGACTAAAAGTTGAGTAAGATGTGGTTTTCTGCTTTCAAGTCTGTTGGACTCATGAGACATATTCATATAACAGTGACAAAGCTTAACGAGCTAGGCAGGATTTTTTTTTAATGAGATGGCATTTGAGTTGGAACTTGCAGAACCTATTGAAAGGATCTGGTCTCTGACTGATACCTTTGTATAGTACTAGGATTGCTGCTGATTTTGCTGATAAATTCCCATTTTGGCTGCATTCTATCTTCCTGTTTTGGTAAAGTATAACCGACAGCAGTCTTTCAGCTACAAGTACTAAAATCCTGACTCAAATTGGCTGAAAAAGGAGGAAATGTAGTGTCTCCTGTAACAGGAAGTCAGAAGGGCAGCCTTTAGAGTTGGTTGGTTGGTTGGTTGGTTGGTTGGTTGGTTGGTTGGAGGCTCAACAGTGTCATCAGAAAGCCGGGGTTCTTTGTATTCCTTCATTCTACTGTACCTGGGACTGGCTTTATCCTTAGTAAAATGGCTACAGCCATTTCTTCCTTCTGTGGCTTTTTCTTAGGAGTGAGAAAACTTTTTCTAAAAATCTTTCTGGAAATGACTAGATTCCCCCATCATGTTTTATTGGTCAGATTTGCAGTTAGAGATTTTTGGGTGGTTAATAAACTCTCTTGGTAAGGAGGAGAAGCCACCAGAATATACCATTCCTAAATACTTCCCTGGCAGGGGGCATGGGATTACACAGAGACTAAATCAAGCTTGTCTCTGAGGTTGGGATGGAGGGCATTTTCCTCTGTGGTCAGTGAAGCCTTAGCTGGAGGGTGGAAAGGAATGGATTATTGATGAGACCCAGAATTATTGATGGAGACCCAGAAAAGTCCTTCTGCTCAAAGATACATGTCCATCTATATTGGTGTATAAGCTCTTCCTTTAAAATGATAATTACTGTGAGAATTTCTTGTGAGGAAATTTGAAGTTCTATCAGGATGAAAGACAGTTTACTACAGTTATCTTTGGGTGAGATATGTGCCCCTTTTCCCAGTTAGCTATGGCCTGGAAAGGGAGTATAGCATATAGTCTGTATATAGTATAAAACAAAGCTGTTTTCTAGTAAAAGTGAGGACTCTCCCAAAAGGGCATGGCAGACAGGTACTCTGGAATATGACTGGTGTGTACCTCTTGGATTATTTTCTGAATTCTTACAGACACAGTCCTTCCTCAGAGATTTTCAGTAATGAATACATTGATTTCAGTGAAATAGTGCTTCTTGTTGTCATTAAAAACATTGAGTATCCAGTCTCATAACATTTTTGCAATATATGGAATATAATTTAGAGAAAGTCCCTTGTTCACAGTGAGCATACCATATAAGATTATAGTATCAGTAAAGACATTCTTTCGAACACCTGAACCTAATAGATTTAATATCCAAGCTGCATTATCTAATATGATTTTTAGGATTAATTTATAGTAAGGAGTGTTCACTTTGCATGGCCTGAATCTTGCTGAATTTGTACCTACTAATTATTAAGATGAATCTAAAAATACTGAGTGTCTACTATGATACTCTCTCTTTGCTTGATACAGTATGCAGGTAAAAGATTCAAAATGTAGCTTGTGTTTGTGAAAAACAAGACTATGATCAAAAGGAAAACTAAAGTAGGTTAGAAGCCCAGAAAGGCTTATCTTTTCAAAGGCTACCTAGAAAGTGCATATACCAATGGGGTATTGTTTGTTTTTGCTTAATAAGCTCTGTTGGTAAGAAAGAGAACCCACAGAATGTAGAAGAGAGATGGGGAAAGGAAGCAGGAAGGGTACCAGAGACAACTGTATTCTTTCAATTTTACCTGGAGCCCTGGTGGCCACTTTTGTAAATGGTTTTCAATACTTCTGTTGCCTACAGCATATTTCACAAAAACTGAGTCCTTGACCTGCTCCTTGAAAAAGGACTCATTCCGTAGTCACAGACAATGGGAAATATGAAATTCTTCTCCCAGAGACTTACACTGCATACTCATAAAGACTGAGAAGTTCTGTGGTAAAATCACACAAACTTATCGAATCCTATAGTTTCCAAACTTAATCATCAAGTCTCTCTTCTCATATAATGTATTAAATCTGACTCAGCACACTGCAGAACTGCTGGGCTCAAAGAGGAGTATTCTTGAGTAGAGGAATAAGCAGCATTTTAGTAGAATAATCTTGTGGTATGTAGATGAATTGGGGACAGAGAGATTGGAAGCATGTGATCCTGTTTGGAAGCTGTTGGAATAATTTGGAATAAAGAAAATGTTACAGATCGGAAAATAGTAAATATTTATTCATTAATTCAACAAATATATATTGAGCCACTATATGCTAAGCATTGTTCTAGATCCAGATTATACAAAAAAACCCATTAAAATCTTTGTTTGCATAGAGTTTAATTACATCCTAAGAGAAGAAGAAATAGTACAGTAAATAAACAAATATACATAATGACAAGTGGCAAAGATTGCTAAAAAGAAAAATAAAGCAGAGAAGAGGCAAGGTAGAGTCTCTGGGCAGTAGTTAGAGAGAGGCCTTTCTGGGGAGGGGGTATGTAAGAGAGACCTGAATTAGATTAGAAAGCAATGTGAATACCTAGACAGAGGGAAGAGCAATGCAAAGTCTTAGAGAACCAGTGTGGCAAGAGCAGAGTAAGGTAGACGATGGTAGGAGATAGGGAAGGGGAGATATGGGAGGGGCCAGGAATGGGTAAGATCAAGTAAGGCCGAATCAACCACGGTAAGGACTTTGGATTTTATCCTGATTAAAACTGGAAGCCATTGGAGATTTTTGAGCAGAGGAGTGGCATAGTTTTTAAGTTATCACTCTAACTTCTGTCTGAAGAATAGACTAGACTAGAATTGGAGTGGAAACAAGGAGAGTAGTTAAGACCATTGCCAAGTTCCAGACAAGAACTGATGGTGGCTTGGGCTTGGAAGGTAGTGGTGTAGGTGGTAGGTAGCCAGATAAATTTTGGAGTTAAAAATTGACAAGAATTTCTGTTGATGATACCATGTGCCAGGTTTTATTTTAAGTGTGTAACCCTAATTATTTCACCTTCATAGAAAACAGCTTTAACCCCCTGTCAAAGGGCAAGGAGACACCTGATTGGTGGTGTTGCTCTTATATGAATTAGGAGCAGAGCAGATGTACAGTCCTTAGTTCATTCTAGTTTGATGTCTGTGTCGGTGGCTAGAGCTCTTTCATGCCTGAGGCACATATAAAAAAAAAGAAGAAAAAGAAAACAGCTTTCATTGTTTTACAGCTGAGAAGATTAAAGCACAGAAAAGTAGCTTGCCCAAGTTCATATAGTTAATAAGTGGTGGTACTGGATTTGGAACCTGGACATTGTAACTCCAGAACCTGTGATGTATCCATTATGCAATCCACCCCTACCCTCCCTAAGGAGGAATCAGAGAAAAACCCTGGGCCAGTACCAGGCAACACCACATTAATGTCTTCTGCCTTCCACCTTCTGTAATGCTAACTTCATAAGAAATAAAATCAAAGTTTTTCTTCTTTAACCTGCTTTTAAAGTGTTTGAGCTAGTTCTGCATAACCTTGTCCTTTTTTGTTTTTCTGTGAAACTGTTTTTGAAAGACTTGGAAATCATGTTTTCTGACTATTTTTCACCACAGTAAAAGGTTGAGGCAGCATAAACTGGTGCTGGGTAGACGGGAGTGTGGGAGAAAGTGAGATAAGATTCCATGTATTTTTTTGCAGTTACTTCTGACAGTTCTTTTTTTTTTTTTTTTTTTTTTAAATTAAATCTTTATTGTTCAGATTATTACATTTGTTTCTTTTTTTTTCCCCCCCATAACTCCCCTCCTCCCAGTTCCTGCCCCACCCTCCGCCCTCACTCCCCACCCACTGTCCTCATCCATAGGTGCACGATTTTTGTCCAGTCTCTTCCCGAATCTCCCACACCCCTTTCCCCCCCAGGAATAGTCAGTCCATTCCCTTTCTATGTCCCTGATTCTATTATAATCAACAGTTCATTCTGTTCATCAGATTATTTATTCACTTGATTCTTAGATTCACTTGTTGATAGATGCATATTTGTTGTTCATAATTTGTATCTTTACCTTTTTCTTCCTCTTCCTCTTCTTAAAGGATACCTTTCAGCATTTCATATAATCCTGGTTTGGTGGTGATGAACTCCTTTAGCTTTTTCTTATCTGTGAAGCTCTTTATCTGACCTTCAATTCTGAATGATAGCTTTGCTGGATAAAGTAATCTTGGTTGTAGGTTCTTGGTATTCATCACTTTGAATATTTCTTGCCACTCCCTTCTGGCCTGCAAAGTTTCTGTTGAGAAATCAGCTGACAGTCGTATGGGTATTCCCTTGTAGGTAACTGAGTTTCTTTCTCTTGCTGTTTTTAAGATTCTCTCTTTATCTTTTGCTCTTGGCATTTTAATGATGATGTGTCTTGGTGTGGTCCTCTTTGGATTCCTTTTGTTTGGGGTTCTCCGAGCTTCTTGGACCTGTAAGTCCATTTCTTTCACCAGGTGGGGGAAGTTTTCTGTCATTATTTCTTCAAATAGGTTTTCAATATCTTGCTCTCTCTCATCTTCTGGCACCCCTATAATTCTGATGTTGGTACGCTTGAAGCTGTCCCAGAGGCTCCTTACACTATCCTCGCATTTTTGGATTCTTTTTTCATTTTGCTTTTCCGGTTGGGTGTTTTTTGCTTCCTCGCATTTCAAATCATTGACTTGATTCTTGCGCTCCTCTGGTCTGGTGTCGGAAGTCTGTATAGTATTCGTTATTTCAGTCCGTGTATGCTTAATTTCTAGTTGGTTCCCCAATATAAGATCGAGGGTCTTATTAGTTTTCTTGTAGATCTCATTAAGTTTATCGGCGGCTTCTAAACAGTTCTTGAGAGACCTTAAAAGTGTGGTTCTGAACTCTATATCTTCCATTGACAATTTTGTCCTGTTTGTCTCCGCATTTTGTTATGCTTCCTTGGTGCACCCCCTAGTGGTCTTTGTTCGCAGTCTTATAGTTAAATCTCAATTGTTGTAGCTAATTCCAGGGAGGGTTTGACCTCCAGGCCAAGTGGCTATGAGAGTCAGCTGTGTCAGCAGTGAGAGAACTTCTGTCCTCTAGGGAGGTGCTAATCTAGCCTTTGCCTGAGGCTATCGGGCAAATGCCTGTGTGCAGGGCTTGGGCGGGGCGGGTCGCACAGGATCAACAGGGTGGGCCGGAGAGAGCAGTTATGGCGGCTCTCAGTCCTGTCCCCAGGGGCTCTGCCTCTCTGAGTCCCAGCACCCGCTGCAAAGCTCAGAGAGAAAGCTGCACTCGCTCTGACCGAAGCCAGACAGTCCCGCTTCTCCCGTTTGAGTCTGGGTCGCTAGAGACTCGCCCGGACCTGGAGCTCAGATTCTGCGACTCCCTCCCGATTGAAAACGCCAACCGTGCCCTCCGCCGCCAACCCGCTCCTCGCACTCCGCACCTCAGAATTTGCCTTCAGCACTGCGCCTCCTCTGAGTGTCCGTATGCGTTTCTCTTTCCTCCTAGTTGTAGGACTTCCACTCAGCCAGCGTTCCTGTGGTTCTGGGTGATGTCCCTTCCGTTTTTTGGTTTCACTTTTGAAGTAGTTGTTCAAAGCAGCAAACTCCGGCGTTAACCTATGCCGCCATCTTGGTTCTCCCCCTGACAGTTCTTTGAAACATTCCCTACACACATTCATTCTCTCTCTCTCTCTCTCTCTCTCTCTCTCTCTCTCTCTCTCTCTCTTTCTCTCTCTCTCTCTCGTTAGAGAAATGTGATCGCAGTCAGGATGCTGTGAGCTGCCTTTCGTTTCCCTGCTCACAATGGCCTAACTATTGTGAGTGATTCTGATAGGTATGATTGGAACAGGCGGACTCAGGCTGCTCATCACCTTACTTTATCTTTTCCTTTTACCTCGTTGGCTCAGGGCTTCAGAATACTTTCTGGGAGAGAGGAAACAGTCTTGGAATTTGCACATTTGCAATATTTTTTCTGGTTTCTGGTCTGGCACATAAAAAGCTTGGAAGTCATCACCTCATCCTAACAACAAATAAAAACCTGAACAAACTAAAGCATCAGCAGTCACGGGGCAAACTGCTGCCCCTAAATTGGAAAGATGGACAGGCAAATGCAGAGAATCACATCTTACCAGAGCAGGAGCCACAGCAGGAACCAGTCCTGGGATGGGGAAACCTGAATGAAGAGTTGTGGGAAGCTCAGTGTAGACGGGTCTGAGAGTTAAAAACTGCAGAGGGATATGGCTGCATACTTTGTGAGTTTTAGAGCTAAAGAATGCTTTCCTTTCTCCCACATCTCCTCACATACCACTAAAGGTGATTTACCAGAGTTCCTTTACCCAGTACATCATGACCAGCTTTCAACAAAAAATTACAAGGCATATTAAAAGGCACAAAACACAGTTTGAAGAAACAGATCAAGCATCAGAACCAGACTCAAATAAGACAGGGATAATAGGATTATCAAAGTGGAAGCCTAAAACAACTATGTGCTAAGGACTTTAATGGAAAAAGTAGACAACATGTAAGAACAGATGAGTAATATAAGCAGAGCTGGAAATTCTAAGAAGGAGTCTAAGATAGAGATCAAAAACACTAACAAAAATGAAGAATGCCTTTGGTGTACTTACTAGTATACTGGACATGGCTAAGGAAAGAATCTCTGAGGATATGTTGATAGAAACTTCCCAAACTGAAAAGCAAAGGGAAAAAAACGTGGAAATAATGGAACAGAATGTCCAAAAACTGGAACAACAGAAGGTATAATATGTGTGATGAGGAAGGAGGAGAAGAAAGAAAGGAATGGAAGCAATATTTGAAGTAATAATAACTGAAAATTTCCCCCAAATTAATGTCAAGCCCAAACCACAGACAGATCCAGGAAACTTAAGGAACACCAAGCAAGATAAATGGTCCCTAAAAACTGTACTGAGGCAGAGTGTATTCAAATGGCAGGAAATCAAAGATAATGAAAAATCTTGAAAGAAGCCAGAGGAAAAACACCTTATCTGTAGGGGAGCGAAGAATAACATCTAGCTTCTCAGAAACCAAGCAAGCAAGAAGTTAGTGGAATAAAATATATAAAGTGTTGAGAGAAATATTTTTCTCCAGTTGCATTGGCTCTGATCTAACCACCCAGTCAATGTTAAATTAAATCTGATCCTTCTCCCACAATTCATTGAAGCTCTTTTCTAAAAATAACAACAACAACAATAATAATAATAATGGTTAAACACTCAAAATAAAACCTGGAATAGATCCAGATACTGTAGGAATTTCGATTTAGAGATGCACCAGGAATGCAGTGAGGCAGGTGTAGACCAGGGATAGGATGAAATGATCAGAGTAAGGTCAAGGTGGGTGTGAGACATTAGAATCAAAATTTAGAAATGGCAGAGAACCACTGAGCCTCCCTTGTTTTGCATGAACTTTGGTTTTCCAAGTGCTGCTCTCTGGGTCACTAGACCACCAGTAAGGGTCAGAACCTTGGAGAGTTCCAGAAAGACCAGGGCCAGAGAAACGTGATTGTAGCTGTTACACTGGCATGAAGTAAAGAAGATAAAAGGCTCTTAAAATTGATGCTAAAGCAACCCTCTTGTTTCTTCCTATTAGGATCTCCAAAATTTAAAATTCTGGCACCTCTGCCTCCCCACAACCTTATGGAGATCTTAGTGAGGCTAGAGGTTTTGGTTTGTCTTGTGGAACAAGCACAAAGACATAGTGGCAATGGAGCCTTTGTTAAATTCTTGTGATACAGAGGGACACAATTTCAGATACTGGGCTTTCTCCTAAGGACACTCCTAAGGAATGAATGGTATTGCTTCCCTGTGTTATTTCCTGAGCTATTATAAAACTAATTAAAATCCTTGGTGAGGTTGGGAGGATGGATTGCCTAAAAGTTGTTTTCTGATAGGCACTTATGTTTGTAACTGAAAGATAAAAAAAGATACTCTGTGTATTAAAGGTGGTTTATAAAAGCTGAAGTAAATTCAGCAACAACAGACTTTTGCAAACATAATTGCAGGCTGATTAGCCTCCTAAACTCAATAATCTGGTTTGTTTTGCTGTTTGTTTGTGTGTTTTTTAGGGCATTAAAAAATCCAAACACTTATATTGTACTAAAGACCCAGTGCACGAAATTCGTGCACTCGAGGGAGTCCCTCAGCCCAGCCTGCGCCCTCTCGCAGTCTGGGAAGCCTTGGGGGATGTCCGTCATTCGGACTTCCTTAGCACTGCCATGGAGGCGGGAGAGGCTCACCACCGCAGCGCTCGCCAGCCATGAGCCCAGCTTCTGGCTGAGCGGTGCTCCCCTTGTGGGAATGCACTGACCACTAGGGGGCAGCTCCTGCACTGAGCGTCTACCCCCAGGTCGTCAGTGTGCATCATAGTCACTGGTTGTTCTACCATTGGGCCGAAACCAGCTCTCTGACATCCCCCAAGGGGTCCCAGATTGCAAGAGGGAGCAGGCCAGGCTGAGGGAGCCCCCTGGTGCACGATCAGGGCCGGGGAGGGATGCAGGAGGTTGGCCAGCCAGAGAGGGACATGCTCCAGGGCATGTCCAGCCCGTCTTGCTCAGTCCCAATTGGCTGGATCCCAGCAAGCTAACCTATCAGTCAGAACGTCTACCCCCTGGTGGTCAGTGCACGTCATAGCGACTGGTTAGCCAGTCGACTATCTGCCCACTGGTGGTCAGTGCACGTCATAGCAAGCGGTTGAGTGGCCTTAGCATATCATTAGCATATTACACTTTGATTGGTTGAACGGCTGGCTGGACGACCGGACACTTAGCATATTAGGCTTTCATTATATAGGATTGTTCTCTTTCTCCTCAGTTTTAGGGCACATTCATGGTTTTCACATAAGATTAATAAATTTCTAATGCTTCAAAGCTTTGCCTAACTTTTTAATCAATCTACATTTATAATGTCAAATCAGGCTAAAAATAGGAAATTGAATGTAAATTTCAGGAAACACCTAACTAGTAAATCCTGGGGGTAACAACACAAAGAGCAGAAAAATCTTAGGAAAACAGAACTTATTACAGAGAATAATCATGGCATATTTACACTCTGTTAAGTTCTAAGCTATAGACCCTTTTTTTATATACTACTTGAGAGAACAAGAGAGTTAGAGCAAATTCCTGAATGGCTAACCGATTTGCAGTGCCAAAAATAAGTAGTCTCAAAAAGGTGTGTGATGAAAAGGGAGTCTCCAGAATTTCATTAGCATTCTAATCAGATTTTGGAGATAAGGAAAGTTAGATTTAGTTATAGATAATAATATTAGTAAGAAAGATACAAGACTGTACCAGATGTTTGTGTCTCCTTCAAGAGGCATCTTTTAAAATATTTATTAAAGCCTATTGTTGGTTATCATAATGAGTATTACTTTTTTATATGATGAGGCAGACCCAGTTTGTGGTTGAAAACTGAGTTTGGGTTGAGACTTAGATTTTTAGTGTCTCCACATGCATCAAAACACCGAGAGGCTACCATCAGGAACGTTTCAGGTGGGCCAAGTAAGAGGAGGGGATTGTGTCCTGAGTGTGATTTTCAGCTGTGAAATTGTAAGTCAACACTAGAAAATATAATGGAATGAAGGAGAGGCAGATGTCAAAAGTGACTATGAAGGAAATACTGGTAATAGGAATTGACGAAGTTACAAAGGAAACCAGTAAAT
Source organism: Myotis myotis (assembly GCF_014108235.1). Classification (NCBI taxonomy): domain Eukaryota; kingdom Metazoa; phylum Chordata; class Mammalia; order Chiroptera; family Vespertilionidae; genus Myotis; species Myotis myotis. Next base: position 5,574,839 of record NW_023416314.1, read on the forward strand.
AATTAGTTACATTTGGAATGTGTTGAATATGAAGAATTGAATAATATCCAGTTGGAAAGATTTACTAGATAGTTGGAAATTTTATTCATTCAACAAATATTTTTAAGCCCTAGACATGCCTTTCTTAACATTTGAGGAGATTGAGAATGGTACACGTTTCTTTCCTCCTCCTAAATGCCCAGGAATGTGGTCCCCAGATGGGTTTTCTTAAGGAAATATTTTAAGCCAATTATATAAAATGTAACATTTGCTTTTTTAAAACCACCTCTTTGTTACATCTCATAGTAATCACAAATTGATCTTTTCCAAACTCAGAGACTGTTTTTAGTGTTGTTTATAAAAATAAGTCTCCCTATGAATGTACTAGAACACATTGAATTGTGTCATTTGAATGGGTGAATTGTATGTGGTGCTAATTACTCTCAAAAAAGCTGTTTAGAAAGTTATTCTTCATCCACACATTTCCAAGTCGATGTCTTAAGACCTCTAGGGAAGGACCATAGTTCCATATCAGTGGTTGAACTTGTTACATACAAATTACACTGGATGTGAGGACTAGAGAGAGTAGATAACACTTAATTTTTAGAATAAAGTTTCAGGCTAGGTTTTAGAATATAGAAAATGTAGATATTTTCCCTATAATCTACTCAACAAACATTGAGCACCTGTCCTACCCAGCCAGAGAAGTCAGGAAATACTTCCTTAAGGAGATGATACTCTGAGATGAGTCTTGAAGATGTGTAGAAATCAGTAGAGTAAGGAGGGTGGAGATGTTAAGAGGGAACAGTTGTGCAAGGGCAAGTATATGTGAAAAACTGCATTTAGTTTGGAATTACTAAAGTGAGGTGTGTGTGTGTGTGTGTGTGAGAGAGAGAGAGAGAGAGAGAGAGAGAGAGAGAGAGAGAGAGAGAGAATATGAATATATGAATACTGGATACTTCCATGTAAATACGTAAAGATTCATAACACTTTTAACAGCTTCGTAGTGTTCCATAGTATGCTTATATGCCATAAATTATTTAGCCATCCCTCTATTGATGGACATGTAGATTGTTGCTTGGTGTGGGCACTGAATTTATTTCTACACGTGTCCTTGAAAACTTTAGATGTAATTCTGTGTCAAAGGTTAGGCCTGTTTTTGATAGCCAGCATTGACAATTTTGACTACATACCTTAGGTTTGGGTTATGGCCAGTCACACTTCACTATATTATTTATGTAGTTGTTGAGTCAAGTGTGTTGTTTTTTTTATTAAATCAGAGATGTTTTCAGTTTGAGATAATTTATGACTGTATTTGGCCATAGTAAGGACGTGGTTTTTACTCTGAGTGACATGGGAAGCCATTGGTGGTTTTGCACAGGGGACGGGCATAACATAAAGATGTTTCTAAAGATCCTCTGGCTGCTGTGTCAAGGATAGAAGTGGGAAAACCAGTTAAGAAGCTATTATAATAGTTCAGACAGGGGATCATGGTGGCTTAGACGAGAGGAGGAATGATGAAGGAAAATGGGATTCTAGACAGATGCTGAAGCTGGAGTTTGCAGGATTTGCTGATGGATTGGTTGTGGATGTGGATGTGGAGAGAGAAAAGGGTCTCAAGATTAACTCTAAGATTAGAGTGGCCTTTTCCTGAGTTGGGAAGTTTAGGAAAGATGTATCGTTGATAGGTAAATTAGGAAGGAAATGTAGAAAACAAAAGTTTGAAAGAGAGCAAGAATTACAGTTAACTCCTTTAGTATGACTCACATGCATGGTCCTTTTCTGTCCGCTTCCAGGTAAGTCTCATTCCGACTGGAATAGAGCTAAGCTGGTGAGAGTTTGGAGAGGTTGGGGGGTGGGAGGAGGGTGGAAATACACTTGTATATGTGTATTTATTTCTCTCAGAACCTACCTGTATCTAAAACATGACAGTCCTAAGAAATATAGTTGCTTTAAAATCTATATACAAATATTCTGGCTTTATGGAATTGCTATGTTTCAGCAAAATGATTATTAAGCACTGGCCAGTGTGACTCAGTTGGTTAGGCGTCATCCTGGGAACGAAGGTTGATGATTCAATTCCTAGTCAGGGCACAAGCCTGGGTTTCACACCTGATCCCCAGTTGGGGGCATGCAGGAGGCAGCCCATTGATGTTAAATTCTCACATCAATGTTTCTCTCCCCCCCCCCCTCTCTAAAAATCAGTAAATTACATCTGTAATACTCTCAACAATAAAGATTTTAAAAATAAAGTAACTATGTACTAAGGTAAAAAAAATCAATAATCATCAACAAATCAACAAACGACAAGTGCTAGAGAGGATGTGGAGAAAAAGGAACACTCGTGCACTGCTGGTGGGAATGCAGACTGGTGCAGCCACTATGGAAGACAGTATGGAATTTCCTCAAAAAACTAAAAATGGAACTCCCATTAGACCCTGTGATCCCACTTCTAGGAATATATCCCAAAAAACCAGAAACACCAATCAGAATGGATATATGCATCCATATGTTCATAGCAGCACAATTCACCATAGCTAAGATCTGGAAACAGCCTAAGTGCCCATCAGTAGATGAATGGATTAGAAAACTGTGGTACATCTACACGATGGAATACTATGCTGCTGTAAAAAGGAAGGAACTCTTACCATTTGCAACAGCATGGATGGAACTGGAGAGCATTATGCTAAGTGAAATAAGCCAGTCAATGAAGGAAAAACACCACATGATCTCACTCATTCATGGATAATAGAGACCATTAAAACTTTTGAACAATAATAGATACAGAGGCAGAGCTGCCTCAAACAGATTGTCAAACTGCAGCGGGAAGGCCAGGGAGGGTTGGGGGGCAGGAAGGAGCGGGGTAAGAGATCAACCGAAGGACTTGTATGCATGCATATAAGCATAACCAATGGACATAAGACACTGGGGGTTAGGGGAGGCCAGGGGATTGTCAAGGGCGGGGGGAAAAAAAAGGACATATATGTAATACCCTTTGTAATACTTTTAACAATAAAAATAAATAAATAAATAAACAAACAACAAAAAAAAGAAAAAATCAATAAACTAGTCTGTTTCAAAAAAAAAAAAGAAGATGGTTAAGGAAACCACTTTTCATTTGAACTTCCATCTAAAATTAGAAATGTGTGCTCACAAAAAAATTCCAATAAACTTAATTGGAAACGTCTTGATAAGTTAGCAGTAAAATGTGAATCACTTTGGAGCATTTTGGCTACGGTAATTTAACCAGCCCAAATGACATTATGGTTACTTAGATCAGCGGTCAACTGATGGTCCACGGACCACTGGTGGTCCATGAGTTCCGAAAGGTTGGTGACCACTGACTTAGATCATTTCCTTAATCCCTTACCGGCATCTCTGAACTTGACTATCCCTTTCTCAGTGATCATAGACTACACTTCCAAACCCTGCTGCACATTCTCAGTTCCCAAAGTATCTTTTCTGCCTTTTATTTGTGTGTTATGGGGCTCCCTGTATTTAAGAAACTTCATTCCATTCATAGCACAAACGGTAGCCTAATTATAGTAGTTTACAATGCTGTGCATTAAATCTTTATCATTTATCTGCATGAATGATTAATCCATGTTCGCACTGATTGCTTAATTCTGTAGATTTCAAAGGATCAAATCCAAAGGCATTGACAGGTCTCACTCACTTTTTCCAGTTTGTTTGGTTAATAGACATCCTTATTTATAGAAAAGCTTAAGGGTCCACAAATATTTGAATAGCACATAAGGTATTCTACTTGAACTGTTGGTAATACTAGAACTTGATGGGCTTTAAATTTAAAATATGGCAAGCTCAGAATTTCCCCAAGGCTCTAGCTTTAGCTCCTCAGAGTTACATGGCTCTACAGTGCCTATGATGTTTAGTAAACCTTATAGTGGAAAATTTTTATATGCTTTTATTAAATTTGAGAGAGAGAGGAAGGGAAAGGGGGAGAGAGAGAAGTATCAATATGAGAGAGAAGCATCGATCAGTTCCCTCCAGTACACACTCCGACTGAGATCGAACCTGCAACCTGGGTATGTGCCCTCACCGAGTATTGAACTGGCGACCTTTTAGTGCATAGGACGATGCTCAACCAACTGAGCCACACCAGATAGGGCATAAAGTGGAAATGTTTAAATAAAAATTGTAAAGGAATCAATTTATTCTTTATTACTAACATTCTTGTAATAATTGGCTAAACGGTGATTAGATTTAACATGTCTTAAGAAATTCCTAGAAAGCATGGATTTATCATTAAATTCTTTTTTTCTTTTGCTCAAAGAGGATACAAAAGATTGATGGAAAGATAGGTCAGAGACCATTGAAAGCTGCTAACTAAACAACAACAATAGGTAATCCGAAAACTCTTGCTTTGAAATCTATAGACATCACCTGCACTAGGATACAAGGACTTTTAATGTCTTTCAAGTCATAGAGCCATATTCTAACTTCAGTCGATGTGGAACTTTGAGATGAGAATGCAAACACTTTCTAAATTGTAGATCCAACCACTATTAGCTTAAACTCGGACTTAATTAAAATTTAGGAATTAGTGAGAAAGTGTTTAAGACAAACTGTCTTAGAGTGCTTTTTGTGTGTTAGCAGTCATGGTAACAGTGTGCTTGGTTTTACTAAGAGTAATTACTAGAAATCCATGCTAATCTCTTTCCTGGTTAACCACACCTGCAATAGGACTAGCCCAGGGGTGGGCAAACTTTTTGACTCGAGGGCCACAATGGGTTCTTAAACTGGACCGGAGGGCCAGAACAAAAGCATGGATGGAATGTTTGTGAGAACTAATATAAATTCAAAGTAAACATCATTACATAAAAGGATACGGTTTTTTTTTTTTTTTAGTTTTATTCATTTCAAACGGGCCGGGTCCGGCCGGCGGGCCGTAGTTTGCCCACGGCTGGACTAGCCACTCAAATCACCTGGAGACATCAGTAAATGTAAGAGTTAACTCTGCAAACCAACTCTCTGAAGTCATGTCCTTTGTCAAATATTAATCTTTCAAAGGCCACCGAAGAAAACTTCGCTCAAGACTGTACCTGTTCCTCTGTTATTCAGGGACATCACCACTAAATTTTTAGAACCAGCAAGTTTCATAAGCTTTTACAGTTTCTTTTTCTTTTGTTAAAAAGGAACATGTATTCCCCAGCCAGTGTAGCTCAGTGGTTGAGTGTTGACCTATGATCCAAGAAGTAACATTTTGCGTTCCGGTCAGGGCACATGCCCAGGTTGTAGGCTCAATCCCCAGTAAGGGGTGTGCAGGAGGCAGCTGATCAATGATTCTCTCTCATCATTGATATTTCTCTCTCTCTCTCCCTCTCCCTTCCTCTCTGAAATCAATAAAAATATATTTTAAAAATACGTAAATTTTTAAAAAGAACATGTATTAATTAGCTATATGGTTACAGTCCTTATGTCCATGCTTTCATTTAACTGTATTTCTGTCACTTGGAGTACACTTGTTTTGGCACAGTACTACTAGCTTTATGAAATGTCAAATCTTGTTTTCTAAAAGTAGATTTTAGGAAATCTACCTGTATTGGATCTTAAATATTGCCCAAGCTGGAACCATGTACCTCTTATCTTCCCTGTGCCCCTCTTGAATTTGATGTTTTCTTCTGGCTTCTAGCAGTCATTGTTCACCTTGGATTCTGTCCTGTCAGCCTCATTGCTGAATAAGTAGTAGCTTCAGAGCTTCTACCCCAATGCATCTAACTTCTCTCCAATACTTAAAATAAGTGCCCTTGCAATTTTTGTGCCATAAATTACAGAGAAAATGATGAGATAAAAATAAAACGGGGGGGGGGGACTGTACGTTTAAAAATGGTTAAGATTTTTTTTATATTACATGATTTTACCACAGTAAAAAAAAAATTTTAATAAATAAACAAAAAGCAAATTTGAAGTCACATTTGTACACATAGCTGTTATAGGAAGCAGTAGGTAAATCCAGGTGCTAATAGTGGGTAACTTGGCTTGGAAAAATTGATCAAGTGAACTTTTGAGAGGAAATAAAACTAGTGCTTTTTACATTATCCTGTATAATAAAAGCCTAATATGCTGTGTCTGACCGTTTGACCAGTCACTATGATGTGCACTGACTACCAGGGGCAGACGCTCTGACTGGTAGGTTAGCTTGCTGTTAGGGTCCAGCCGATCAGGACTGGACGAGATGGGCTGGACACGCCCTGGAGCCCCTCCTTGATCCCTCCCCGCCCCAATTGTGCACCGGTGGGGTCCCTCAGTCTGGCCTGCACCCTCTTGCAATCCGAGACCCCTTGGGGGATGTCAGAGAGATGGTTTTAGCCCGATCCCCACAAGCCAGGCCGAGGGACCCCATTGGTGGATAAATCTGTACACCAGGCCTCTAGTCTTACATAATAGAGCCAATAAACATTAAAAATGGTGGCAGAGTAGATGGATGCTACACGGACATGCTCCCAGGAACAAGCTGGAATTACAACTGAAATATGGAAAGGCTTCCTGAATAATCATCGGAAAACTCACAGGAAGAACCCTAATAACCAAGGACCGAATGTAGAGACCACATAGAGACTGGTAGGAGGGGCAGAGGTGTGAAAGGGCTGGCCGGGTGCCCACAGACAGCAACTGAAGTCCCAGAGAAATATCTCAGCTGTGGGGGTTGCCACTGAGAACTCTGGGATCTAATCCCCAAGGTTGGCTCACCAGCATAGAGCACCAAACCTGAGGAGGGTACCCATATAACATCCAGCTATGAAAAGCAGCAGGGTGCTGTCTGCCAGGGAGTGGCAGCTGAAAGTTCCGGCACCTTCTTGAAGGGCCAACGCACAAAAATTCCCTGTGGAGCCACCCACCTTGTGCTCTGGCACAGGGTGGGTGAAGTGGACTGGAGCTGTGAAAGCAGAACTCAGGACTGGGGACTTGGGGATAGAGCTCAGAAGGCAGACACCCCAAGTTTTCTGGGCTGAGTCATTCCCTCACACAGCAGAGGACATCTTTCTCACATAGACATTTGCCTGGCCTGGGAAGAAGATAATTGACACACCCTCTTGGAAAACACCTTGCCCTGAGGACACTTAAGAGATTAAAAATAATAATTAGCCTCCAGGCAGAAGCAACTGCCCCACCCTGTTGAAAATACTCTGGCGCCGAAACCGGTTTGGCTCAGTGGATAGAGCGTCGGCCTGCGGACTGAGAGGTCCCGGGTTTGATTCCGGTCAAGGGCATGTACCTGGGTTGCGGGCATATCCCCAGTAGGAGATGTGCAGGAGGCAGCTGATCGATGATTCTCTCTCATTGATGTTTCTGACTATCTCTCTCCCTTCCTCTCTATAAAAAATCAATAAAAAAAAAAAAAAGAAAATACTCTGGCTACACCTGAGGATGATTCCCTGGGGACAATTCAAGTCAGAATCCTATTAGTCTGTAGACAGAGGCAGTCTCTGGAGGCTTTGAGTCTTTGCCTGATCCAATTAGTCAGAAGCAGCCTTTAACACTGTCCTGCAGTAGAGATTGAGAGGTGTAGAGGATCTACCTAAAACATAGTCACAAGCCCAAACAGTCAACCAAAATGAAGAGACAAAGAAACAACCCCCAAATGAAAGAACTGGAGAATTCTCCAGAAGGGATAAATGAAGCAGAGATAAGAAATTTATCTGAAACAGAGTCCAGAGTAATGATGGTAAAAATGCTCAACATAATAGAGCCAGTAATTAATACAGTCTACATGAGAAGTTCCTACTCAGTCAGGTTTGTTTTGATATATAATGATGTCATCCAGATGTATAAAAATAATAGCAAATGTATGTGTAATTAGTAATACAAAATATCAGCTAAATCCCTGGCTAGTGTTGCTCAGTTGGTTAAGCATCAGCCCATGCTAAGGGTTGCCAATTCAGTTCTCCATCAGGGCACATACACAGTTTGTGGGTTCAGTCCCGTGGAAGCAACCAATCAATGTTTCTCTCACATTGATGTTTCTTTCTCTCTTCCTCTCTCTCTAAAATCAATAAAAACATTTATAAATGTCATCTAAATTGTGTAGCAAAAAATGTTCAGAAGATTTCTTTGTGCAATTGTAGTTTATTTTATAGCTAAGCCAACCACTTTTCTATTATTGGAAACTTCATCAGTCATATTTCTGCTCTAATAATGTTATATAACAAACACCTCTATGATTCAATGATTTACATTAACAAGTATACAGTGGGGCCTTGACTTATGAGTGTCCCGACTAACGAGTTTTTTGAGATACCAGCTATCTCTCGGCCGATTTTTTGCATTGAGTTGGTAGAGTAATTTGAGTTAACGTGCTCCTTAACGAGCTCGGTCTCGGAACGAATTAAACTCGTAAGTCAAGGCCCCACTGTATTTTGTCTGTGAGGCAGCTGGGGTGGCTCTATATCAAGCTGAATGCTGGGTTCAGTTCCGTTCCACTTGTCTCTCATTCCAGGGCATTCTCTTCTCACAGTAGATAGTAGAAATACAGGAGACCAAGTTGAACCACCTGTATTCCCCTTGACCAAGATTAAATGCAATAGGGTAGGGATGTATACCGTCTGTTTTCCTGGGAGGCATTCAGAGTCACACAAGAGGTTATAGATAAATAATCCTATTACAGATAAGGAATGAAGAAGTGGGGACAAAAGTCTACCACAGAAACATTTCAACCTTGTAATGTCAGTTTGTTGTTGAACTAACTGTCCTTTTTGATTTCTGAAAATTTGAGCAGATAGGGTCTTGTTTTGTTGTTTGTTTGTGTGTGATTTTTTCCCCAGCTATCCCTTCCTTTTCACTGTTATCCTTTCTCCTCTCTGACAAGTGACTTATTAATTAGTGTGTAAGACCCCAGGAAACATAGTCAGGCCACTGGCTGATAAACTAAGGGGCTTGTTTACCCGAGAAACTTGATTTATTATTTAACTAAGTTTATTTCAGGAGCTTCATTGAAAAATTGTTTTTATGCAGCACAGCCTTATCTATACCCTTGAGCCCATTTCTGAATGAACCAGTCCAGCCTGTCTTCATTGTTTTCCTCTCTCAACTCACCTGAAGAAATCAATGAAAACATAAAACGACGTCTTTGCCCTTTGACTTATGAGTGAATGATGACAATGTCCTAGATCTCAATTATTTGCTGAAAATGTATCTTTAGAGTAATATATAAAGAAATGAAAATATTAAAATTAACACATTTGCTTCCTTCATCATCAGTATCTTATTCCCCATGTTTGGCATTACAACCCTAATTCCTAAAAATTGCATGGTTTGGTAAACCATAGTCTTTTCTTTGGACTGTATTTCTTCCCTTTTAAAAAAATAATGGCATATCAAAATAGCTATCTAGATATATTTATCCGTGTAAGGAATGTGTTAGAAGTGTGACCAGATTGCATTTATAAATATTATTATAACACTACCACAAATTGAGTAAATAGACACATCAGTAGTTCAGCTTAGAGTGATTCATTTATTAGTCCAGTCATAGTCATTGCTCAGAAATAATTAACAGCAGACCTTGAGATCCTGTAGACATGATAAAAATAGGTGGGATGAAAATACCTATTTAGAGAATTGTCTGGAATGTTTTAATGCCTTCGAGATGACATCATCACCTGGTGGTTTAAATATGACTGGGTACTTCCCTAGGTTATTCAGTTGACATAATTTTTTTAAAATCATTGCCTAAAAAACAGTTCTGGGACAATTAATGAAATGTTACTACATATATCAAAATTAGTAAGAAAACCCGGCTATTGTTCTGGAATTAAGAGAGCTTATGATATTTCAGACAGTATCTCATCTTATGTCTGTAAGCCAGTATTGCCTCATGACATCTATTATTGTTGGAAAGGCTGATTAAAACTCTTAATATTTAACCTTCTTTTCTCATATTTATTATAAATTTGTTTGCATTAGGGTCTGAATTTATCTCTTTATGGCTCTCACATCAGCTATTAGGATCATTCCCATAAGGGTGCTTAAATTTTTGTTTGAATTTTTTCTTGTGGAACTGTACAGCTTATTAAAATAGAGTTCATAGTTTCAGATTATTTTTAAGTGCTCTTAAAATGTAAATTAGAACAGGTCTCTCAACTAAAAAGCACTTAATGTTTTTCCAATCTTTTTTTTCCATGTTCTCCTAAAATTGAATTTTTTTTTTACTGTCCCTTTATTTAATTTAATTTTTTATTTTTTTAATGTTACATGCAATAAATATTAATATTTCAAGAAATATGATTTTAAATGTAATGTTACATGCAATAAGCATTAATAATTCAAGAAAAATAATTTTAAATGTAATGTTACATGCAGTAAACATTAATATTTCAAGAAATATAATTTTATGTATAATGTTACATGCAATAAACACTAATATTTCAAGAAAAACAATTTTAAATGTAATAATGTTACATGCAATAAACATTAACATTTTGAGAAAAATGATTTTAAGTATAATCTTACATGAAATAAATATTTCAAGAAAAACAATTTTAAATATGATACATAAATTAATTTTTCAAGAAAAAATATTTTAAAAATAATAATATTACCAAAACTGTACTAACATAGTATAATATCACAAAAGTTTTAGGAAATATTAAAAATCTGCAAATAACAAGATTACTTCTATTATATTCTAAAATATTTTTTTCCTCTGGCTCTATTTTTGTTCATCAGTTTATCTTGTTCATTATATTCCACAAAGTAGTGAGATCATGTGATATTTATCTTTCTCTGACTGGCTTATTTCCCTTAGCATAATGCTCTCCAGGTCCATCCATGCTGTTGCAAATGGTAAGAATTCCTTCTTTTTTACAGCAGAGTAGTATTTCACTGTGTGGATGTAGCACTACTTTTTAATCCCCTCATCTGATGATGGGCACTTAGGTTATTTCCAAATCATAGCTATTGTAAATTGTGCTGCTATGAACATAGGGGTGTATATATCCTTTCTGATTGGTGTTTCTGATTTCTTGGGATATATTCCTAGAAGTGGGATTACTGAGTCAAATGGAGGTGCCATTTTTAGTTTTTTGAGGAAACTCCATACTGTTTCCCACAGTGGCTGCATCAGTCTGCATTCCCGCCAGCAGTGCAGGAGGGTTCCTTTTTCTCCACATCCTAGCCAGCACTTGTGGTTTGTTGATGATAGCCATATCTCTCAGATGATTAGTGACTATGAACATGTTTTCATATGTCTCTTGGCTTTCTGTACGTCCTCTTTTGTAAAGTGTCTATTTAGGTCCTTTGCCCATTTTTTGATTGGATTGTTTATCTTCTTTTTGTTAAGTTCTATGAGTTCCCTGTAAATTTTGAAGATTAAACCCTTAATGGATATAACATTGGCAAATATGTTCTCCCATGCAGTGGACTTGTTGTTTTGTTGATGGTTTCTTTTGCTGTGCAGAAGCTTTTTATTTTGATGTAGTCCCACTTGTTTATTTTCTCCTTAGTTTCCATTGCCTTAGTATCTGTACTGGTAAAGATATTGCTATGACATATGTCTGATATTTTGCTGCCTATGGATTCTTCTAAGATTTTTATGGTTTTCCATCTCACATTTAAGTCCTTTATCCATTTTGAGTTTATTTTTGTGTATGGTGTAAGTTGGTGGTCTAAATTCATTTTTTTTTTCATGTATCTTTCCAGTTTTCCCAACACTATTTATAGAAGAGACTATCTTAACTCCATTGTATGCTCTTACCTTCTTTGTCAAATATTAATTGAGCATAATGGCTTGGGTCTATTTCTGGGTTCTCTGTTCTGTTCCATTGGTGTATATGTCTGTTCTGGTGCTAGTACCAGGCAGTTTTGAGAACAGTGGATTTATAATGTAGCTTGATATCTGATATTGCGATCCCTCCAGTTTTGTTCTTCTTTCTCAGGATTGCTGCAGCTATTCAGGGTCTTTTTTTATTCCATATGGATTTTTTGGAGAGTTTGTTCTAGGTTTGTGAAATATTCCGTTGGTATCTTAATGAGGATTGCATTGAATCTATATATTGTTTTGTGTAGTATGGACATTTTAATGATGTTGATTCTACCAATTCATGAACATGGTATATTATTCCATTTGTTTATGTCTATCCCTATCTCTTATTTCAATGTCCTGTAGTTTTCTGAGTACAGGTCTTTTACCTCCTTAGTTAAGTTTATTCCTAGGTATCTTAATTTTTTTGTTGAAGTGGTAAATGGGATGTTTTTTTAGTTTCTCTTTCCGTGAGCTCATTATTGGTGTGTAAAAAGCCATAGATTTCTGGGTGTTCATTTTGTATCCTGCTACATTGCCAAATTCATTTATTAAGTCTAGTAGTTTTTTGATGGAGTCTTTGGGTTTTCTATGTACAATATCATGTCATCTGCAAATAATGACAGTTTTACTTCTTCTTTTCCAATTTGGATGCCTTTTATTTCTTCTTCTTATCTGATTGCTATGGCTAGCACTTCCAGTACTATGTCTAATAGAAGTGGTGAAAGTGGGCATCCCTGTCTTGTTCCTGGTCTTAGGGGAAATGGTTTTAGTGTTTGCCCATTGAGTATGATGTTGGCTGTAGGTTTCTCATACATGGCCTTTATCATGTAGAGTTAAGCTCTGTCTATTCCCACTTTGCTGAGAGTTTTTATAAAAAATGGGTGATGGATTTTGTCGAATGCTTTTCCTGCATCTATTGATGTGACCATGTGATTTTTATCTCTCAATTTATGTGATGTATCATGTTTATTGATTTGCGATTATTGTACCAGCCTTGCATCCCTGGAATACTAGTATATCCCACTTTATCATGGTGTATGATCTTTTTAATATATTGCTGGATGCAATTTGCTAATATTTTGTTGAGGATTTTAGCATCTATGTTCATCAGGGATATTTGGCCTATAATTCTCTTTCTTTATAGTGTCTTTACCTGGCTTTGGAATTAGGATAATGATCGCCTCACAGAGTTTGGAAGTGTTTCTTCTTCTTGGATTTTCTGAAATAGTTTGAGGAGTATAGGTGTTAGTTCTTCTTTGAATGTTTGGTAAAACTCCCCTGTGGAGCCATCCAGACCGGGGCTTTTGTTTAGTGGGAGTTTTTTGATTACTGCTTCTATTTCATCATTTATTATTGGACTATTCAGGTTTTTTTATTCTTCCTGATTCAGTTTTGGGAGATTGTATTTTTCTAGGAATTTGTCTGTTTCATCCACATTATCCAGCTTGTTGGCATATAGTTGTTCATAGTATTTTCTTACAATCCTTTGTATTTCTGTGGTATCAGTGATTACTCCTCCCTTTCATTTCTGATTTTATTTGGGTCCTCTCTCTTTGTTTCTTGGCTAATGGTTTATCAATTTTGTTTATCCTTTCAAAGAACCAGCTCTTGGTTTCATTGATTTTTTTGTATTGTTGTTTTAGTCTCTATGTTATTTATTTTTGCTCTAATCTTTATTATTTTCTTCCTTCTAATTCAGTGGTTCTCAACCTTCCTAATGCCGTGACCCTTTAATATAGTTCCTCATGTTGTGGTGACCCCCAACCATAAAATTATTTTTGTTGCTACTTCATAACTGTAATTTTGCTACTGTTATGAATGGTCATGTAAATATCTGATATGCAGGATGTATTTTCATTGTTATAAATTGAACATAATTAAAGCATAGTGATTAATCACAAAAACAATATGTAATTATATATGTGTTTTCCGATGGTCTTAGGCGACTCCTGTGAAAGGGTCATTCGACCCCCAAAGGGGTCGCAACCCACAGGTTGAGAACCGCTGTTCTAATTACTCTGGGCTTTTCTTGTTGTTCTCTTTCTAGTTCTTTAAGCTGTAGGGTGAAATAGTTTATTTATGGTTTTTCTTGTTTTTTAAGGTATTCCTGTAGTGCTATGAAGTTCCCTCTCAGGACTGCTTTTGCTGTGTCCCAGAGGTTTGGGGTTGTTGTGTGTTCATTTTTATTTGTTTCCAGGAAGTTTTTTATTTCTTTCTTGATCTCATTGATAACCCATTCATTATTTAATAACATGGTATTTAGCCTCCATGTGTTTGAATGTTTTTGGGTGTTTTTACTGTAGTTGATTTCTAATTTCATTCCACTGTGATTGGGAAGATGCTTGAAATGATTTCCATCTTCTTCAACTTGAGAGACTTGTTTTGTGTCCTAACATGTGGTCTATCTTTGTGTGATCAATGTGCACTTGAGAAGAATGTATATTCTGCTATGCTGGGATGAAATGTTCTATAAATGTCAATTAAATCCATCTGATCCCGTGTGCCCTTTAGAGTCTCTGTTTCCTTGTTAAGTTTTTGTATGGAATATCTATTCAGTGAAGTCAGAGGGGTGTTAAAGTCCCCTACTATGACTGTATTGTTGTCAATCTCTCCGTTCAAGTCCTCTACATGTTTTTTATATATTTAGCTGCTCCTATATTTGGTGCATATATGTTTACCAGGTTTATATCCTCTTGTTGGATCAATCCATTTAATATTATGTAGTGACCTTTGTTGTCTCTTATAATGGCCTTCATTTTAAAGTTTATTTTGTCAGATATGAGTATTGCTGCTACAGTTTTTTTTTCTTTTCCATTTGCATGGAAAAAAATTTTCTCTCCCTTCACTCTCATCCTGTGTGTGTCTTTTATTTTGAGTGGGTCTGTTGTAGACAGCATATAGTTGGGTCATGTTTTTGTATCCATTCAGCTACCCTACGCCTTTTGATTGGAGCATTTAATACATTTACATTTACGGTTATTATTATTATTTTAAATATATTTTATTGATTTTTTACAGAGAGGGATAGAGAGTCAGAAACATCGATGAGAGAAACACCAATCAGCTGCTTCCTGCACATCCCCTACTGGGGATGTGCCCTTGACCAGAATTGAACCTAAGACCCTTGAGTCCGTCCACTGAGCCAAACCATCAGGGCTATGGTTATTATAGATAGGTACTTTTTTATTGCCATTTTAATTCTGTATGAGTAGGTTTCTCTCTGTGTTTCTTCTTCTCATTACAGCAATGCCTTTAGCATTTCTTATAATGCTGGCTTGGTGGTGATGTACTCTAACCTTTTTTTGGTCTGGAAAGCTTTTTATTTGACCGTCAATTTGAATAATAGCTTTACTTGATATAGTAACCTCGGTCTCAGATCCTTGCTTTCTATTACCTTGAGTACTTCATGCCATTCCCTTCTGGCCTGTAGTTTCTGATGAGAAATCAGGTGTCAGCCTTATGGGGACTCTTTTGTAGGTAACCGTGTTCTTTTCTCTTGCTGCCTTTAAGATTCTCTCTTTGTCTTTAATTTTTGGCTATTTAACCATTTGTATGCCATAAGCGTCTATAGATGCAAGCAGCGGACCTTTTTTAAATCCAAAATATTGTGGAAGTTAACTGGTTAATTGTGATGTGTCTGGCCGTGGGCCTGTTTGGGTTCTTCTTATTTGGGGTACTCTGTACCTCCTGAACTTGTGTGACTTTTTCCTTTACCAGGTTAGGGAAGTTTTCTGCCATTATTTCTTCAAACACCTCTCTCTTCTTTTCTCCTTTTCTGCCTCTTCTGGCACATCTACTGTTCTAATATTGTTATGTTTCACATTGTCTCACAGCTCCCTTAATCTGGCCTCCTGTTTTTTAGTTGCTTTTTCTTTTTGGTTCTCTGATTAAGTAATATTTTCAACTCTGTCTTCTAATTCACTGATTTGATTCTCATCTTCCTGTAATCTGCTGTGTATGCCTTCCAATATGTTCTTTATTTGTGTTATGTCATTCTTTATCTGAGACTGTTCTTTTTTCATAATTACTATATTTTTTTTCATGCTGTTGAGCATTTTTACCACCATTACTCTGAACTCTGTTTCAGATAAATTTCTTATCTCTGCTTCATTTATCTCTTCTTCTCGATAATTCTCTAGTTCTTTCCCTTGGGAGTTGTTTCTTTGTCCCCTCATTTTGGCTTTCTGTTTAGGTTTGTGACTATGTATTAGGTAGATCCTCTACATCTCTCAATCTCTAGTGCAGGACAGTCCCAATACCTTAAATTATAGACTCCCTCCTTAGCCTTCTGTATTCTGACAGAGTTGGACTTGCACTTCCTGGGTCTCATCATCAGCCTTCCCTTCTTCCTTGCTATTTATGCATTAGCCTTTGTTGGTGTCCTTTTGGTTTCATGAGTGTGCTGCATCGTTCCTTGAATGCTTTTCTCCCCTGTTGAAGTAGAACTTTTCATAGTCTATCATTTTTACCTTTCTATTTATTTATTGTCATTTCTGCCACCCAAAAAGAAGTTCCATGAGGACAAAGTGCCAAGTATAGTAACTAACACAAAGAAGTCACCAAGTATTTGTTAAATGAATAAATAAATTAATGACCCTTACACTTTAAACTCAAAATAAAGTTCAACTTTCTTTTTAAATTTGATCCCATGAGGGAGAAAGCATTGTGCTCTAAGATTGACCTGAAGAGATTCAATACAATTGAGGGTCTAAGTAAGCTACTGTGGTCATGATTCTTTTGTTGTTGATTGTATTCTGCTTCATAAATGGGGTGGGGGTGTTTTTATTGAGATCTGTACAGATATATGGAATACTGGGCCAAAATCATATTCTCTGCACATTTTTGTTTTTATAACCCTTCTTGCTTGATTGCCCTATTAAATGTTTCAGAATTGGAAGTATAAATTTTTTCTAATGCATACTTTGTGTTGTAACTACTAGTTTCTTATTAGACACTGCAAACAGCATATTTTCATGCAACGGGATAAAGAAATTACTGTGTATGGACAGAGCCGAGAGTATACATGTGGAAATGAAACACTCTTAAAGGTCTTTGCCATCAAGTTGGAATTTATATGTGGAGAAGCCTAAGCTAGGGCCCTCCCACAAAAGACAAAACGCGGGGTTTATTCCTGATAAACCAGTCATCCAGGACCTGAATAACTTGCTCAAGGTCACACAGCAGTGAGAAGTAGAAACAGCATCCCAAATCAGGCGTGTTTGCCTCTAGGACAGTGGTTCTCAACCTGTGGGTCGCGACCCCTTTGGCGGTCGAACGACCCTTTCACAGGGGTCGCCTAAGACCACCCTGCATATCAGATATTTACATTACGATTCATAACAGTAGCAACATTACAGTTATGAAGTAGCAACGAAAATAATTTTATGGTTGGGTCACAACATGAGGAACTGTATTTAAAGGGCCAGAAGGTTGAGAGCCACTGCTCTAGGACCTTTTTCTACTATACTTTGAAATCTTCTTAGGTAAAAGAAATCAGAAATTTATATTAGTTGTGTGTTTTATTAAAGATATGAAACTTTGATTGGCTTATGTCACTTAGCATAATAATCTCCAGGTCCATCCATGCTGTTGCAAAAGGAGGTGGGCAAAGGGGAGGGGAGATTGGGGACATCTGTAATAGTGTCAACAATAAAAATAAAGTTGAAAAAAATGGTATGAAACTTTTTGAAGTTGCTATAACCAGATATTACAACCTATTGGCTTCTATATGAGGGTTATAAATACTTTTAGAAATGTTTGATCATATTTGCTTTTAATAGTTGCTGAAAACTTTAACATGTAGTTCCAAAGTCAATTGTAAATAATCTTTAACATTTTAAACTATGTACCTCAAAACACATTTACTTACCAGAAGACTGTGCTTGGTTTCAGTAGTCCCACATAGCTGGAAGAACTGATTCAGAGTCTTAACAGATGTGAACAATCTAATGTAGGAAAATTGCTGAAAGCACATTTAAATTGCCAGAGTGTACCACCACAACAATTTCCTTTAATTTTTGTCAGGCACACAATTTGAAATGATTACACACTGACAAAAACAAACAGAAAATAAAATATTTTAAAATTTATAGTTTCATATTCATAAATGTGTCTCAAGGTTAAGCTTAATGTAATTTAATATAAGTAATGTTATAATCTAAGATTTAAAATCAGAATAATTAATGTTATCCTAATTTAATACAAGTCATATACTTAATCCATTTTTAGTGTTCACGATGTAAAGTGATACATATATTAATGTACTAAAACTGTTTTTAGGGCTTTGTTTTATTAATAAACCTTCCTTTCTTAGTTTGACTTTATTTAGGAATGACTGGTTAGGATCAGCACAGTCTAAGTTGGCAAAGGCCAGAGTGCTGAGTTACAGTAAGATAAGAGTGTCTTTTTTACATAGCAATGTTATATGTGTATGTGTGTGTATGTATATGTATATATACACATATATATTTCAGAGAGAAAGGAGGAGGGAGAGAGATAGAAACATCAATGATGAGAGAGATTCATTGATTGGTGCCTCCTACATGCCCATCCCACAATCCGGGCATGTGCTCTGACCAGGAATTGAACTGTGACCTCCTGGTTCATATGTCGACTCTCAACCACTGAGCCATGCCAGCCGGGCTCCAGCAACGTTTTGTATTGATTAGAGGAGAGAAATGTTAGAGAAAAAGAAGAGTAGAAATTTGAATCTGAGGGTTGAAAATAATGGATCTTCACAATATTTGAAAGGGACAAATGAGCCAATTTTAATTACTTTATTGGAGCTTCATGGTTGATAGTGATTATATTCCTAAAAACACAATTTCCCTTCAAATTTATGATTTTCAGAAGTGTGAAGTTTATGCAAAATAGTGGGTTAGGCACCTTTGACCACGATTTAATTATCTAATATGTGGGGGGTTTTTTAGCCTTTTTAAAAGGCTAGTTAAGCATAAAATATTAAATTGGCATCAGCCTTTTTACTCCCAAAATACAAATTGATAAAATTATAAATTTAATCACTTTAATGTAACATTAATTTTATAAATTATTAATCTTTTGGACTATTATTAGTCAGCTCCAGCTTTAAGAGATGCTAATTCCAACTGAAGAACAGTAAGCTGAAAGGAAGTCGTTCAAAGATTCTGATATCCCTAAAACTTAAGGAAATGCAATTGGCTGGGTTTCTCCACTTTGATACGATGCTAGGAAAGCTGCCCCTTATCCTTAGAGGAAAAGAGGAATGTCTACATGGTGGTGATGGTAGTGATGATGGTGGTGATGATTGTGAGGAGGATAACAGCTAACATTTACTGAGCATTTCTTATGTGTCAGGCATTGTGCTATGAAATCTAGACTTATCATCTATAAATACAGGTTGAGAACATTTATTAATTATATTACAAAATTATATCTATGTAACTTGAAATCTACATATTGGGGCTTCTGTTATACTTAATTTTGGGGTTGGTAGAAGTGTCTTGAATTTTTGAGATTGAGTGACTAAGATAATAGTTATGGTGACTTAGAAGGTGGTAATAAAGTTTATACAAAGAAAGAGAGTTCAGTCTTGATAACACTGCAGTAGCAGAAAGAAAAATCTGTGTAGATGTACAATTGAGTAATTACTAACAAGTCAAATGCACTTGGCAAATCTGGAATTTATTTTTATAAAAATTCTAATCAATGAATGAAATCTCCCAAGGCAGAGTTTCTTAACCTTGATTAAACCTAACATTTTATAGACCCCTCAAAATTGCATATCAGATGTGAGTGTTTGTATGTAAATACAATTTTCATGAGATTCTCAATAGAATCTGTGAGCAGGAGGCCCTAGGCCAGTGTAAAGGCATGTCGTGACTGTAGTGATAAAGAGGCACTCATGAGACAGGCACTCAATAAGAAGAGCGTGAAAGAGAACTAACATCATCCAGCTAAAAATAAAATAGATCGGAGGTTATCCACAAGAAGGTGGCAATTTCGATTAATTCTATGAGAGAAGGAGTTTAGAAAAAAGAAAAAAAAAAAAGGGCAAAGGCCCAGAACTAGATCATGGTAGTTTTATGTGGTTAGATGAGAAAGAAGAGCCAATTAGTGAAAGAGATGGAGGAAAACTAGATAAACATGAAATCAACCGGGAGGGATATTTAGAGAACCAATTAAGTGTAAAATTTAATGAAAGGTCATAAAAGGTGAGTATTGAGAAAAGGTAATTGGCTTTAGACTAGGGAAGTTACTGGTGAAATTTAAAGCATTGTCAGTGAAGTGTGAAACATAGAAACCATATCATAAGCAGTGGATAGATGGTAGTTAGGGAAGGAAGGTACCTGAGTCAGCTCCTGACAGTATAACAACATTATCATAGTTGAAATAATAACAGCTAACATTTTTGAGCACTTATGTGTCAGACACTGGGAAGAGGTGTTTTATTTTTCTTTTTTAATTTCTTTCCTCATCTAACCACACATACAGTAAAACTACCATGGCAGTTTTTCCATTTAATTTTCACATAACTTTGTGAGGTAGATTCTACTATTATCCCATTTTTAGACCAAATGAAGGGATAGGAGGTTAGGTTTAAGTAATTTTCTCGGGGTCACATAGTTAGCAAGTGTGAAGACAGTATTTGAACCCAGGCAGCCTGACTCTTGAGCCTTTATTCTTAGCACCACACTACTAACTTTTAGTATCTAGTGTGTACTGCTATGAACTGGGGAGGAAAAAAGGACAAATGTTTTTGTGCAAGAAGCAGGGAGTATACAATTATATACACATATTTTCACATACAAAATGAAACACAGAAGGGGTAAACCAAAAACTAATAAAAGCAATTACTTTTAGGCAGGGGATAGGAACAGACTTTTTGGACTATATGGTGTTACATAGTTTTAACTTTGGCATCATATTAAACAGAAGGTAAGTGTTTTACATATTCAAAAAAATGAAGTTAAACAGGAGAAAAAGGAATCCCTAATATTTATAAACAAACACATAAATGTACTATCTTTATATCATGGTGGCAACACATGACACAATTGCTTTTCAAGCGATTATAAAGCATTGTATTAGGCCTGTGCATTCTTAGGACAGTATAATCTCAAGGTTAAAAGAACTGCAAAGAAATGTTAACTTTTAAAGTTCATCCAGTAATTTTATTTTTAGTAGTAATATTAGTATAACTATTTTGAAAATATTTTATGAGTATTGTAGGATAAAACAAGTAATGTATGCTAATGTTAAGAACCAGGATCTTGCCCAGCTGGCGTGGCTCAGTGGTTGAGCATCAACCTATGAACCAGGAGGTCACAGTTTGATTCCTGATCAGGGCACATGCCCAAGTTGCAGGCTCGATCCCCAGTGTGGGGCATGCAAGAGGCAGCCGATTGATGATTCTCTCTTATCATTGATGTTTTTCTCTCTCTCTCCTTCTCCCTCCCTTTCTGAAATCAATCAGAATATCTTTAAAAAAGAGAAAAGGGAAAAAAAAGAACCAGGATTTTTTATGTAAGAGAAAAGAATGCAAATATAAAAACCAAAGAAAACTAATTCCTATAACCTTAAATTTGAAATGGAATGGATTAATTTTTTTTTTCTCTTTAAAAGTACTTATTTCCTGCCAAAACCGGTTTGGCTCAGTGGATAGAGCGTCGGCCTGCGGACTGAAGGGTCCCAGGTTCGATTCCGGTCAAGGGCATGTGCCTGGGTTGAGGGCATATCCCCGGTGGGAGATGTGCAGGAGGCAGCTGATCGATGTTTCTCTCTCATCGATGTTTCTAACTCTCTATCTCTCTCCCTTCCTCTCTGTGAAAAATCAATAAAATATATTAAAAAAAAAAAAAAGTACTTATTTCCTAACTCTGTCCCTGAAAAGGCTTAGAAGCAGTACCAACCAATTACCAGATACCATTCCCAGTGCTTTGGAGAAATGATTGATTCCAGGTTTGGGGCAAGAAGTATTCAAGATAAGCATGAGACATTTTTATTATGTCAGAAAGCAGTAAATGTATTAAATATTTCTTTGGTCATATTAAAAGACAGAAACATTGTAAAGTGGTTCCCACTAGACAGAGGTGGAAAAATTTGAGCATCAAAAAGAATAGTGACTATAGTTGATTGAAACTGAATATATACGAGTAAGAATCCATGCACTCGTTATGATAGTTAAGAGAATCATACAAGAGAGAAAGGGAAAAGAAAGCTAAATGTAAGAGGGAAACACACACACACACACACACACACACACACACACACACACACACATCCTAATAGATACTGTTGGAGGTAGTCATTGTACCAACCCCTTACTCTGAAAATTGGTACTTAAAGGAGGAAGAATTGAACATTTGAACAGTTTTCCTTCCTCACCTGTTTTAGTTGTATTCCTGGATAATTAAATAGTCCTAACTGACAAGAGAAAATTCTTTTCTACAGAAGAATTTCATCTAATAAATGTGGCAGGAATTTTTTAAAAATAGAAAGACCACAGTTTTGCAAGTGAAGTAATTGAGGTATGACCACCAATGAATACTGAAATCAGAGCTGTGGTTCTCAAAGTGTGGCTCCCATTCCAGCATTTTAAGCATCACCTGGATACTTCTAAAAAATATGTAAGTTCTTGGGCCCTTTCCAACACCTACAATGTAAGAGACACTCTGGGGGTAGGTCCCAGTAATCTGTTTTAACAAGCCCTCTAAGAGCTCTGATGTATACTTAAGCTTTAGAACCACATTTGGAGAGTGAGTGATGAAAATTTTTAATTGAAAGATCAGTCTGTCATCCCCATAATTCATTGATTGATCTTAGTGCTCCTAGAAGTAGGAGAACCAGATCTTATATTCCTCCTAGTAGATCCACCTGTGACATATTCTTGCCACCCTCCAAAAAAATGTAAACAATCTCTTCTATTCTTTATACTTGAATTCCAATTTACAGGAAATACAGGAGCTAGAAGAATAACTCAAAACAAAATTATGAGGAAGCCAAGGACAAATCTAGAATGTAGGACATACAATCCAGTTTCTTTAAGTCAGTGCCATGGGGAGAGGAGGGGAAGGGAGAGGAACTGTTCCAGAATGAAAGGACTCCAAAGACAAAATAAGTAATTGCAAAATGTACATCTTGTTTGGACCCTGATTCAAATAGCCAACTGGGAAAATCTGAATTCAGACTGTGTGTTAGATAATACTAAGGAATTGTTGATTTTGTTAGATGTGATAATGGCATTGTATTTATATAAGAAAGGGGTGTGTTTTTTTTTAGGGATACAAAAGTAGAGTGAAACCAAATTATGTCAATATTTGCTTTAGGTTACTACAGCAAAAAAAAAAAAAAAAGGAATTTAATGGGAAAAAGGATAAATGAAGCAAGTATAGCAAAATTTAGAGAACTCTTGAATCTTAGGGATTCATTATACTAATTTTTCTACTTTCATGCATATTAGAGACTTTCATAATAAAAAGAAAATTTTAAATGATTTTTAAAAATAATACATTTATTAGTACATATTTATTTCTGTTCTAGCCTTTATCACAGCATATTGTAATTGCCTGTATATTTGTCTATCCCAATATTTCTCAAACTATCAGTATTGAAAGACCAATTTGTTAATTGTCCAATGTGTCACAGACCATGACTTTCGTAATATTCAATAAAAACCAATTAACATAAAAACAAAATGGGGGGGAAGACATACAAAATAAAACCTTAAAAAGTTTTATTATTAAAGTCAACAAACAAAATTACATTTCACTTAACAATCAGTACAAATGCAAACATAAGAATAAGCCAATTTTTTAAAAATACATATTTTTATTTATTTCATAGAGGAAGGGAGGAGAGAGACAGAAACATCAATGATGAGAGAAAATCATTGATTGGCTGCCTCCTGCACGCCCCCTAATGGTGATGGAGTCTGCAACCTAGGCATGTGCCCTTGACTGGAATCGAACCAGGGGCCCTTCAGTCCACAGGCCGGCGCTCTATCCACCGAACCAAACCAGTTAGGGTAGGAAAAAAACAATTATTTGAAAACCGTATCCATTTATCAAAAATACACACATAGGCCATGAGTGTAGACGAGTTGTCACATACAAGTGTGTGTGCTCTTTGCATGGTAACTTGATGTCGTGGTTTATTAACTGGAGATTGGATTGATAACAGTGCCCTTCACTGAGGATGGTGGATGCCTAAACTGGTTTTACTGGCAGCCACAGGTTTTTGCCTCAGTTACTTCTACTGATTTCTCAGCAGATGTATATAGTTTTGAAGGCTGCCTACACTGCAGAAATCATAAAGAATGGGGAAGATAATAGATATGCTTGCTGTAATACTCGCTGAGATTTTTGCTTAAGGGGTGAAAATACCACTTCTTTAAATCTCTGGAATGCAGATGTTGTCATTTTTCTCACACTGTGTGTTATACATTTATTGACATGTGAGGACTGTGACTCTACATGATAACTTTAGGCTCAGATGTACCGTGCCTTAGTTTTTCCGATAGTACCCTTCTTGCCAAGTATTAAAGCTTTTTCCCCCCTTGGCTGTGGTGGTGCCAGTTTTTTACTGACTGCTTCAAAAAATCATATTGCTGTAGATTCCGTTGTGCTTCCCAGGACTCATTTTGTAGGCAACTGTTTGGGTTCTTTTTCCGTACATATTAATCCATACATGTTCACATTGGATCTGTTAGGTTTCTCTATATTGCCAAAATTTCAAAAGTATTTTCCAAGGATGCACATTAACTCAACATTTTCAACAGGAAGAAATTTTGTCTGTCATTTATTTGTCTATGAAATAGCTGCCTCACTGTAATAGGATTTGGTGTGGAATCATAGGGAATATATTACTAACCAGCCAAAAGAGATTCCCTCACAGAAAGCGTTGCATTCCCTCATTAAGTTTGGCCTACAGGTCCAACCCTTCATTATGGATTCCCCAACTCATCCAGTATAGAAGGAGGCTCAGGTATACTCAGGAATAGAAAGCACGGGGTCTACTTGCCAGTGTACTTAGACATACAGTTTGGACATTTTGACTGAAAATCCTGCATATTTGTTCTTAAGTGGCCCTTTTGCCTTTCAGAATTATGGATGGCTACTATGTGGGCTCTGTAAAGGCAAAGGGAAGATGTGATGAGCTGATGATCTCAGCTTGTGATAATAGCTGATATAGAAGGAAAAACAAAATGTCCAGCTAAATTTAAAGCCTATAACTTGTAGAGTATAACACTAATACTCCATATTTTGTAATACTATTGATGGAAAGTTTCATGATAGCATCCAGGATAAGACCTTAAGCAATTAAGTATTTAAATACTATACCTACGATGTTTTGTGCACAGTGTTAAGCATTGTGGGAAGTACAAAGAAGAATGATATTGTCCCTACCCTCGGGAAGCTTTAATGAAGGTATTTTTTTATTTTCTGAAACACTGTATTGGAACTGGGGCTGTGTGTGTATCCAGGCATGAACACACATTGGGATAGCTATGATATATATGCAGATAAAGTGTGAGACAGTGTGTTATAAGTGATGAGGAGTTCAAAGAAGAGAGATTTGAAGTGATTTATTTCTATTTGAAGTGGTAAGGGACTGTTTAATATCAAAGTGGCATTTGAGTAGGGTTTGAAAGGATAGTTATGATTTTAACAGGAATCTAGTAAAGAAGCAGCTTGATAGAGTTAAAAAAAAAATTCAAAAGTTTCTAGTTCCAACAGCCTAAGTGCCCATCAGTAGATGAATGGATTAGAAAACTGTGGTACATTTACACGGTGGAATACTATGCTGCTGTAAAAAGGAAGAAACTCCTACCATTTGCAACGGCATGGATGGAACTGGAGAGCATTATGCTAAGTGAAATAAGCCAGTCAATGAAGGAAAAACACCACATGATCTCACTCATTCATGGATAATAGAGACCATTAAAACTTTTGAACAATAATATATACAGAGGCAGAGCTGCCTCAAACAGATTGTCAAACTGCAGCGGGAAGGCCGGGGAGGGTTGGGGGGCAGGAGGGAGGGGGGTAAGAGATCAACCAAAGGACTTGTATGCGTGCATATAAGCATAACCAATGGACATAAGACACTGGGGGTTAGAGGAGGCCAGGGGATTGTCAAGGGTGGGGGGGAAAAAAGAACACATATGTAATACCCTTTGTAATACTTTAAGCAATAAAAAGAAAGAAAGAAAGAAAGAAAGAAAGAAAGAAAGAAAGAAAGAAAGAAAGAAAGAAAGAAAACTCATTAATGACACATAAAAAAAAAAAAGTTTCTAGTTCCAGATCAGCCATCCACCTAATAAATATATGAATTTAGCCAAGTTACGTAATTCCTTTGATCTTCAGCTTCCTCAAATATAATAGAAATTAGAGTAATAGTTATCATAGAGGGATGTTAGGAAGATTGAGATACTGTGATGTGAACATGCTTTATAAACTGTAAAGGGCTGTACAAATGTTAGTAAATTTTATAGTAAATATGATATGAGCCAAAGGCATGGAATTTGCAAACAGTAAACCACATTGTCGAGAGCAGAAAATGCGTGAAGGTGCTGTGACTATTGATTCACCGGTACAGTTCCTTACTTGGGGGAAATAATTAAATAGAAAAGCCTGTCATGGTTTATGTTACCCTCTTTCCCTCAAAAGATCATTTCAGAGGCCTTTAAGATCTTCAGGTAAAACTTGTATGAGTTGCATATTTATTTTAGTTTTATTAAATTTATATAAATATATGCAGAATTAGTTTTCAGGTAAACTGCTTTAATAGAGATTATAACATTGCACAGAAGGCTAATGTATCTTATAAAGCATATTTTTTAGAGAACAGTGTCTCTCATAAGAGTGCTTGGTTTCAAGAACAAGTCTGCATGTTCTTGGATAGATCTGAATTGCTCGATTGAACAACAGGGTGTGAATTATTGAAGCTACTTCCAAGGACCACTGTATCTCATGTTACAGGTGGTTTCTATAATAACTATATAAAATGATTTTTTAAAAGAAAGATAACCTTGCCCAGCCAGTGTTGCTCAGTGGTTGAGCTTCAACCCAGGAACTGATTGGATTCCAGGTCACAGCACATGCCCAGGTTGTGGGCTCAATCCCCAGTAGAAGGCATGCAGGAGGCAGCTGATTGATGATGTTTCTCTATCATCAATGTTTCTATCTATCCTTCTCCCTTCTCTCAAAAAATCAATGAAAACATTTTTTTAAAACAATGAAAGATAACCTTGATTGATTGGATGTCAGAGAATTGATTCATGTTCTTCATTTTACATAAATGTTATTTTTTAATGTGATTAGAAATATTCAGTACTCAGTAAATTTTTAAGGAAAAGAACAGAGGGAGTGCTTGGGCATAAAGGTTACTTTAAGTTGCACTGTGAATATTATGCCACTAGCTATTGTCTCATCTTGGACTCTTCATTTTTCTGGATTCTAGTGAAATAAAATTGGAATTGCTTTCTCAAGGCAAGAAACTTGGAAAACAGCATAGTATTTGAACATGAACCTTTAGTCATTATAAAAACTTTTCAAGGGGAAAAAATCCCAAATCTGAACGTTTGGGTCATTTTATTTTGGTGAATATTTTAAATTCTCTCTTCTTTTACAGACTATCTTGCTAATCACGGCCGGTTAAATGAGTCTGAGGCCAGGCGCAAATTCTGGCAAATCCTGTCTGCTGTTGATTATTGTCACGATCGGAAGATTGTGCACCGTGACCTCAAGGCTGAAAATCTCCTGCTGGATAACAACATGAATATCAAAATAGCAGGTAACTGGGGCACAGCTGGCTCTAATGTGATCAACTGTGAGTCCTTGTGCTGGGTGTTTGCAGAAAAAGAACTGCAGGCAGAGATTTGGAGCATTTCTACTGATGACATCAAGCTTTCTCAAAAAACAAGTGTATTCTATTCTTTTCCTTAGAAATATATGCAATGAAAAGAAAGGGAAATCGGTTTGTTATTAATGTGCACAGTGGCAGGGCTATAGCTGGTGTCTCATTTGTATCTTCGATCTGATTTGTGTCCAGGT
This sequence comes from Myotis myotis, assembly GCF_014108235.1. Taxonomy (NCBI): domain Eukaryota; kingdom Metazoa; phylum Chordata; class Mammalia; order Chiroptera; family Vespertilionidae; genus Myotis; species Myotis myotis. Next base: position 5,602,613 of record NW_023416314.1, read on the forward strand.
CTGTTTGTGGGGCCCTGCCAGAGGAGAGAGATGCTAGGTCTGCAGCAGCAGTGCAGGTTGCTGGGGCGGGTGGCTACAGTGAGGTTACAGACGGGGAAAATGAAAAGGGAGGGATGTAGATTGATACAGGAGGAGCAGGTAGGCCAAGACCAGAATGTGAAGGGTCTTGAGTGCCATGAAAAAGATTTTAGAGTTTATTCTGTAGGTCATAGGGGGTCTAACCTATTGAACATTTTAGGGTGGGGATAGGGGTGAAGTGGGATTGGGATGACAGATTTGCATGTTAGAATGATGTCTCTCTCTGGCACCAGAGTAAAGACAGGTGGGACATGTGAATAAGACTGAAGACAGGAAGATAATAAGGACTCTAATGCAGTAGTCCAATCACGAAAATGTGGGCCTGACAATAGTGTGGTGAAGGGGATAAGGGGGGGGGGGGGGGGGCGGGGGTATCTGTAATACTTTCAACAATAAAGATAAATTTTAAAAAAGAGAATGAATGAAAATGTGGGTCTGAACCAGATTGTAGGATGAGATGGAGGGAGGGAGATTTATTTTGGATAGGGTTTTAACAACATTGCAAATGCTGGTGTTTTGTTATAGGGTTATGAAAGAGGAACAAAGGCAGATGAGAGGCGCTGACCAAGAAATTCTTGGTTGACCAGCGAGGTTAGATATTCACTGGAGAAGGTTTAGGGAGAAAACAGCTCCTTGAGGTATAAAATAGAACCTCTATTAAAAACCTCTGATTGATTCATTTAACTGGTTATGTTTATGCCAGGTCCCATTAGTTTTTGTCTGAGCATTTTGAGGAAGGTACATAATTTTTATTTACTTTAACTTTATTTATTGTTACTTTAATTTTAATAATTAATTTTAAATGCCAGTGTTACATATGTTACAAGGAGGTAATGAATGGATTTTCCATTCTGTAGTCTGTGATTTTTTTTAAATAATGGGAATACTTGAATAAGACAAAGTGTTTGATAAGCTAAAGTTAATTTGCTATAGTCCCACTTTATATATATAAAGAATTATATATTTGTCATTTTTGTTTTGAAAATGCAATCCACTATATTAGTGTCTCCATAGTTTCTTATGTGTGTTCACTTCTCCCATTTGTGTTTTTCCCTTCTTCTGGCCCTTCCATTTGCTCTTTCATTTCACTCCTTTTTGCTGTAATGCACATCCCTGGAATTTTTGTTTACTTCTATTTGAAAAAATCTGCTGCCCTCAAATTGCCCTCTTCAGAGTTGGCTCTTGTTTTTTGAAGTCCTTACCTCTGTAGAAAGGAGGGGGAAACCCCTGCTTCACCTTTGCATTCACTTATCACCAAAACAACAAAAAATCACAAGACAATACCTCAGAGGAGCTTTGGGAGTGTTTTCAAGCAGAGAAAGGTTAGAGTGTGAGTCATATGCTCTAGGAATTACAAAGTGCTCTGTAGAGAACTTCTCAAAAGAAAATGTTCAAGTAGAACCAAAGAAACTTGGAAACAAACATACTCACCTCTACCTGGCTATCATCTATCTATATGATCTAGGAATATTGGTAGGTAAACTCAGTATTTCTAACGTCATTATGAGATATCTAGTTTTTTGTTTGTTTTTGTTGCTTTATTTTTTTTTAATATCTAAACTTAAAGGTCTTCTAATTTTTATCTAGAAGATCAGTAAAATGTCCAAGACCTAAAGTGTTCTCTCTGGTTAAACTAGTAAAATGGCTAACCTATTGAACCTTCACTATTTTCAGGTATTATGCTAGGTACTTTATCATTGAATCTTCACAGCAACCCTAGAAGCTGCATAGCTCTTGCCAGTTTTTAGGTGAGAAAGATGAAATACAAAAAGATTAAATAACTTGTCAAGGTGACTCAGATAATAAATAGCACACCTGGAATTCAAACCTAGGTCTCTCTGACCACAGTGTGTTATTTCTTCCACTGCACCATGTTGTTTCCAAGCATTGCCAGTTATCCCTCAAGGGGTACTCACTAACTGAATTTTGAATTCCATCATTCTGTATGTATACATTTGGTGTCCTTGATTCCATGTCTCATAAGTATACACACACACTGTATCTAAGCACTCAAATATCTTCTTGCTCACATTTTTTTGTCATCTTCACTACCACTTACCACAAATTTTAGTAAATGTTTATTAAGCATCTACTGTGCTCCTGAGCTAAGTCCTATAGATGCAAATATTTCAAGACAAAATGGCAGCAATGCAATAAAACTCAACTCTGCTCTTACCTTGAGTTAATCCAGAACTAGACCTTTAAGTCAATATAACACAGAGAGAAAATTATTGTAAAGGCTAGGAGAAAGACTGACTCTGCCTTGAAGAGAGTATTAGCTAAGACTTGCTTAAGAAGAAGACATCTGTGGTGGGACAGTGAGAGTGTGTTGAAGGGGTGAGGTACGGATGCAGCTCCAAGCAGATGGATTAGCATGTGCAAAGGCAGGCAGGCCAGAAAACTCAAAGTTTGTAGGGAAACTACAGAGCAGATCTAGTGGGACATAGGTGCCCATGAGGAATGATAGGTAAGGAGCCTGGACAAGTAGGCAGAGCCAGATCAAGAGGGATTCCACATGACATCAAAGCTTAGATGTGCTCCAGTGCTGTGAAAGGACTTCTCCAGGATATTTATGTTTATCCATAGATTTTATAACTTTATGGCTCTGCTTTCTTTAAAAATATCTGCTGATTTCAGAAGATTCTTCTTAAATTTTAAATAAATCTAACACAAGTAGGAAAGATGGGGCTCCATGAAAAAATTGCAAGAACCCAGAATAAAATATGAAATTATTCTCTCAGTCTCTGTTTATTCTACCTATGAAGATCTCTTTAATTGCTAAATGGGTTGAATAAATGAACTGTTTTAGCCATCTTATATGTTGAAATTGAAGAGAATTGCAAACCAAAACTAGATTAAACTATCCTGTATTTGTCTCTGTTTGTAAAACAGAAACCGACAGTTCATTTCAATAAGTACAGAAACATGGTTTTGAAATCAGCATCTACTTTATGCTCCAGTGGTCAAAGACACCAGACACTGATGAGCCATGGGTTCATCCACACCTGTGTATGCTCGGTGCCTCAATTATGAGACCTCCAGCCTTCGCAAAATATGAGTGTTAGGACATTCAGAGTAAGAAGCAAAATGCGAAGAAATATTGGCTTTCATTAGTATTAGTAATTGGAGCACTCTTTTCTCCTAGCAATTTTTGCTATGATTATTTAAGCATAAAGTTGAAAATAAGTAGATGAACGATATTTAGTTTTATTCTTTAACTTTCCTAGTCTGAAATGTTAGCAATAAATAGTTAGATAAAGATAAAAATGTATGAATTACCTGAAGGAAGTTTTCACAAATATCATAGTTTAAACAAGGCTTCACATAAAGAATGTGGAGTTGGTATCAGGCAGTTCAGATGCAAATTCTGGCTTTGTGACCTTGGGCTGATTATTTAACCACTTGGAGTCTAACCACTTGGAAACATTTAACCATGTTTCCATATCTGTTAGGCAGAGATTACTCTGTTCCTTGGGAACATTGTAGGGATTAGGGATAATGTTAGAGACAGTGTGGGTAGTAGATAATAATAGGGGAGCCAGAGCCAGGCTGCCTGGGTTTGAATCCTGGCTCTGCCACTTACCAGCTGCATGACCTTGAACACATTACCTAACTTCTCTGTCCTCAGTTTTCTTAACTGTAAAGAGGGAATGATAGAAGTTCGTATCTCCTAGTGGTTACTGGTTAATATTTGTAAAATGCTTAGAACAGTACCTGGTACATAGTACTATTTTAGTGTTTGTTAAATAGTGTTCGTTAAATAAATTGTTGCTGACACCCTGTAACACTCAATTAAAGGGAGCTGGTATTTGTATTTAATGTGTAATTGATTCCATATGAAAACAAATCCTGAAATTTTTTATAGCTATATAAACCCCCACACTATATGTGGGTGTTTTTTTTATTACCAAGTCCTTACAGCCTTATTAAATACAAATCCTCAGAGGAATAAAGAAAGTTTACCATTTATATTCTAAATTATCTCTGCTTGATGCAAATTAATTTTTTTTTCCCGAGGGACCTTCAGTATAATTAGTAATGTGTAATGAGACTCGTTAATCTGACCTGTGCATCATAAGTCCCTTGACTTTAGCCGAAGGCCAGTGCTTCCTTTAGGAGTTGACCCAGGGTTTCTGAGTGGCCACTCTCTCCCATTATTGCTTCTAACAATCTTCCTGCTTGCTAGAAGACCTTGAGACAAGGTTTTTGTATATAAAATTCCAGTTTTGTGCCCTGGAACCAAAAAAGAGTGGGGGAGCCTGAGGCATATTTCATTGGTAAAATATTTATTAGAAGTCTTCATTTATTATTCTCCTGCCACTAGCATTAGGTCAAATGTAAAACAGCTTTGCCTCAGCAAGCCCAATGAGACCTTATCTTTATCCTTCAAGCCTACTTAGCCCTAGCAGCACATTAAGCCTGGAATATGGAAGAGAGCTCGCAGGGTTTGTTTCATATTGCTTTGTTTCCCACCTCCACCTCCCCACTCCATTTTGGACTAAAGGAATTGAGTTGCTTCTTATTTCACTGAACTCTCTCATTGGACAAATAGCTGCCTTGCTCTGGTCAGCAAGATGGCATTCCATCTCAGCTGTGCTGATTGTATTTGTGCCCTTCGGTCAGGCAGGGAGGGAGTGCCTGATGTTTGGAAGTCAACTATGCAGCTGCCCTTTTCTGGCTGGTGGGCAGTAAAGTGTGCGTTGACGTCAGTGTTGGCTGATGGCTATTCAGTTTGTGCAGTGGGTCAGCTTCATCTCTACCACGCACCTACCTTCCATTGGTCAGCTTTCTTTTCCTCATAATTGTCTTCTTCGCTCCTATTATAATAGTTACAAAAGAGGTGTAACTCTTCAGTGAGTCTACATATCTGAATTCTACTGATAATTTTAGAAACCAGGATAAACTTAACCCTAAAGCCATGTGCTGCTCTGGAGGAGGGGTTGTTTGTTTGTTTTTTTCATTCTAAATTAGACATTTTAACACCCTGCTGGAGTTTTGCCTTGGTTGTGTTCATTCCTAGAAATTGTTTACCTTTTCTTAGCTTTAAAGACTGATGTTTGATATTTTGTTTGCTTTTTTCTTTTTGTAAAAAATGACTTAAATAGTTTACCTAATGACATCTTCTACTTGGTCTTTCTGTCATTTAAGTAAAAATCCTGAAGTATTTAGTAATTATAATCATTCTGCAACAATAAACAGTCCGCTGTTTAGCATCGTCCATATTTTTTCCACAGCTTCTGTTTTATCTCTATTTCCTGGCTACTCAAAGAGTAGTCTAGGGGCCAGCACATAAGCATCACTTTGGAGCTTGTTAGAAAGGCAGAATTTCAAGCCCAAACCTAGACCTACTGAATTAGAATCTGCATTTTAGCAGGTTCCCCAGATGGTTTGTATGCATGCTAATGTTTAATTTACTTCACTCCAACAGACACCACAGAATTCTCTAATGTGCTTGGTCCTCATCAGACAGTAAGCATCAGGATCAGCTTATACACTCTGTACTAATTAGGTTTTGTTATCAGGAAGATACAAGTCAATCAGTCACTTTCAAAATATAAAACAGAAAACAATAATAGCAGTTCTAGTACTGTTTTCAAATATATTCATGTTCTGTTACTCGTTAGTTAGATAAGAGATACCTAGAGGATTCAGCTTTCAAGGCCAAATAAATTTCCATGAGAGCCAGTCAACAGTAATTTATCTTTTCTGTGGTTAAATACTCTACCCCAAATTCTCTTTTTTATAAACATTTTAGGTCACACAGAAACCAGGTAAGAGAATATGCTAATATAAGGAAATCTCAAAATTATCGTTAGAGTAAAACCTTGGAGTACATGCGTTAGGGTCATAGGGACAGGAGCATGGATCATCTTCATGTGAAAAGAACAAGATAGGTATGTTAACGCCTCATGCAGTCTTAAAATGAAGATAGAGTCCTAAAATGAATGTTGGTGTAGATTTCTAACATTTACTTTGTGTAGATCTTAATTATTCCCATTCACTTATTAGGATGCTATTAACATAGCATTCACTTGTCAAGGTCTGCTGGCAGAGGGATAAATTAGGAAATCTCTCTGTCTGATGTGAAATTGGATTAAACTTCTCTGACTCGTGGTATTCTTGGAACATCTGTGATATAGTGAAAAAGGACCCCTGGCTTGGAACTCAAAGGACCTGTAGATACTTGGGCAAGTCAACTAACCACTTTGAGCTTCAGTTCCCTCCTTTGTAACGTAAGGCTGATGATACTTCCCAGCACTTCACAGGGCCGTCATCATGATTAGGTGAGAGAATAAATGCAGAAATGTCAAATGTGTAATGCTTAACCCAAAGTAGGCATGACATAAAGTTTTTGGATTTTATTAGTCAGTGTTGAAGGACTAGTTGTCATTTTGTTTTTAAAACTTATTATGATCTTATATTGAACTTTCTTAAAATTGAGTAGCTAAGATATTTTTTTAGGAAGATTTGTCTTTTTCCTGCTATGTTTCAGATGTTGAAAATCATGGTTCATCTGACAAATTCAAGGTATGTTATGAGGGAGAGTACAATTACTCTTACCCAAATGACAAATTTCTGCAGAGGAAAGAAACTTCTTTATGTCATCAAAGCCAAACCCAACATGGGACCCCTAAGCGTTCCATGACCTGCAGGTTCTCGACTTTGTGCAAGAAAGGAGTCAAGATCATAGTTGGAGTGAAAGGGAAAGCAAGTTTTATGTAGGTTAAGGGAAAGAGGCCAGGACGTGGGTTCCTGGAGTCAGGGTCAGAAGGTAAGCCCAAAAGGAGCTGCCACTGCCTGTAAGTCTCCCAGGCGCTGCTCTGAAAGAAGTCAAAGTACACAGGGAGACGAGCAAACTCGCCAGTTGAGGGGCAAGCGTGATCAGTCAGTTCTTGGGATTTTGTGTGTTTATAAGCATGGGCTGTTCCTGAACTTTGTGGAGTCAAATTCTGTGCCTGCCTTCTGGTTGGAAGGGGGGTCTTGTTCCTAAAATGGTCGTTCTTTTTTTTATTATTATTGTTAAAGTATTACAGATAGTAGTACATATGTCTCCTTTTTTTTCCCCTCGGCATTGACCTTACCCCGGCCTCCCCAACGCCCCCCCGCACCCTCCACATGCCCTCACCACCCCCACCCCCCCCAGTGTCTTGTGTCCATTGGTTATGCTTATACAAGTCCTTCGGTTCTTGAAATGCCCTGGCATTTTTCACCCTTGGTGCCCCCTCCTACTTGTGTCAATTTTCATTATAATGATGGTATAATGAGCTTAGGGGTCAGTTTCCAGTGAATTTTTCCTCCATCTTGGATTGATCTAGTGTTAGCCAGTTCTTGTTGACTTCTGTCACCACCTCAGTGATTTCCTGCCATAAACTGTCTCACTTTGATCATGCATGGAAGTGGGGGTTCTGGTGAGAGGCCCTAGCAGTTTATCGGGCTTGCAGTGTCTGTTTTTACTTTCTCATTCCACTTGTTGGGAGCTTCCCCTAACCTCTTTCTATCCTGCCTCACTTATAGCTTCACAATTTTTTCAGCGTTGCTCAATTATGTATGAATAAAAATAGTATCAAAATAATTCTAGCCCTAACCAGTTTGGCTCAGTGGATAGAGCATCAGCCTGCGGACTGAAGGGTCCCAGGTTCGATTCCGGTCAAGGGCACGTACCTTGGTTGCAGGCACATCCCCAGTAGGGGGTGTGCAGGAGGCAGCTGATCGATGTTTCTCTCTCATCGATGTTTCTAACTCTCTATCCCTCTCCCTTCCTCTCTGTAAAAAATCAATAAAATGTATTTTAAATAAATAAATAAATAAAAATTCTAGGCTGAACCCTGGATCAGTGTGAGAAGTATCAGTATGAAATGAAGGGTTTTAAGAAAACATATATACATATAGATAGGTACAAAAATAAATACAAGTATTTATTATGAACTAGCACTCATACATACACTTCCTAACTGTCTGCTGACAGGGCTTAGAAGCAGTGACATCCCAGTTGTGATGAGCTCCTCTAGGTCCTAGTCTTGGTTTCTAAATGTCATTCCTCTGTAAAGGGAACCAGGTCCCCTCTGGGAAAGTGGTTGATTTCAAGGCTGGGGTAGGGAAAATGCAAGATGAGCCTGGAACATCTTCTGTTGCCAAAAAATAAGGAAATACTTAAAATGAAATTTTTATTTTTTTAAATATATTTTATTGATTTTTTTACAGAGAGGAAGGGAGAGGGATAGAGAGTTAGAAACATTGATGAGAGAGAAACATCCATCAGCTGCCTCCTGCACACCCCCTAGTGGGGATGTGCCCACAACCAAGGTACATGCTCTTGACCAGAATCGAACCTGGGACCCTTCAGTCTGCAAGCCCATGCTCTGTCCACTGAGCCAAGCCGGTCAGGGCTAAAATGAAATTTTTAAAAGACATGACATGTTGAAAGGAGCCAACCTGAGTTAGCTCCTAATGGCCAAAGCATCAAAATAAATAACAGTATAACAGTAGTATTGAATTGCAACCCAAACAATAAAATAAATATTCATGACAAAGCGAATTCAACATTATATGGCATACAATTTATGACGGAGAAACAGGAAACAACGGCTGAGGGACATAGCAGCCATCGTGTTAGGAATTAACTTACAGATCAGAGCACTGCAGAAGAAATTAGACTAGAAGAATCTTTCCTTTCCAGCAGGCCAGGCTGGATCTGGGTCTAGCATAAAGAGGAATAATGCTCAAGTGATTGTTTTCTTAATGCTTTCCAAAATTCAGATGAAAATGTACTGTCTTTTATTATCCTCTGTTGTAGTTAGAACCTCTTCTGTGTTTGCACAGTGGTTGATCCATGTATGCACTCAAATGTTTAATGAAAGAATGCAGTGAATTTGGTTGGTAGGATGACACATTAATGCATTGCATTTGAATAAATGGCGATAAGAAACAAATCCTGCATAGCTGTGCCATTTTCGTATCTCATCCCTCTTGCTCATCCTTCATTTTACTGTGTGCTTCTAGGCAGAAAGCTGCAGACTGAGTGAAGCAAGTCATCCAGATTCCTGTGAAGAAATAAAAGCTTTCCTTTTAAGTGCCTTTCCATTGCCACTTCTTAAACCTGACCATTATTAATTTGCTCAAAAATAGTTACAAATCACTGCCAGGAAGGACACAAAGGTGGCAGTTAACATTGAGGACTTTGTTTCCATTCCAGTTCTACAACTTAGTATAAACTCTAGCAAGGTCCTTAACTTTCTACCCTCACTTTCTCTTAATAACCCTGTAAGAATACCAAAGGGGGTTATTAAGAAGAAATCATCTTCAGAGGGCCTAGAGAAGTTTCTGACACATAGTAAGTACTTCCAAGAGAGATGACAGTATATTCATCAGCAAACCCTCATTGAATGGCTGCTCTCTACAGAGAGCATGTGCTAAGTGCTGGGAGTTCAGACATATATCATTCCCCTCTCTACTCTCAAGGAGTTTAGTCTGATGGAGAAGGCAGATAAGTAAAGCAAGAAGAGGAAGAATTACTATTCTTCTATTCTTTTGAGTAACTCATGCATTATATATTATCTATTTATAATAGACTAGTGGCCTGGTGCACGAAATTCGTGCACAGGGGGTGGAGGGTTGTCCCTCAGCTCGGTCTGCACCCTCTCCAATCTGGGACCACTGGCTCCTAACCGCTCACCTGCCTTCCAGCCTGCTTGCCCCCAACTGCCCCCCCTGCCAGCCTGATCTCCCCCAACTGTCCTCCACTGCCAGCCTGCTCACCTCCAATTTCCCCCCTGCCAGCCTGCTCGCCCCCAACTGCCCCCCCCCCCCACTGGCCTGATCACCCCCAACTGCCCTCTCCTCCTGTCCTGATCATCCCAACCACTTCTGCCTCAGCCCCGCCACCATGGCTTTGTCTGGAAGGATGTCTGGAAGATCTCCCTGAAGGTCTCCTGGTCTAATTAGCATATTACCCTTTTATTAGTATAGATAATATACAATAAGTTGCTCACAGAGACTTTATGAAGTGTAGGTATTATCCCCATTTTGCAAATGATGAACCAAGGCTCTGTTCGAGAAGTTAAGTAATTTATCCAAGATCACACAGCTAAGTGAAAACCCAGGATTTGAGTCCAAATCTGCCTGACTCTACAGTTTTCCTTCACTGGTGTATCAGATGATTGATTACAAATACAATGTGTATAAGCACTTTGACAAGCTTATAGAAAACATCTGCATATATGCCATTAATAATAGCCTTCATAAACCTCATTGTCTTTTGGTGTTTTATTGTTTCTACAGGCTCAAGTTCCAATTTTCTTTAGTTACTTACAGGAGATAGAAGTATACATCTGCTTGGTAACCACTCCTCACAAGTTAACAAGACACTTCTGTGTCCTAGACATGTAAAGCCAAGGTTGAGCCTGGAATGTCACAAGCACGTGACGCTTTCCTTGCCCTCGCCTCTTCATGCCTAGGAAATGTACAGTGAGCAAGCTCAGGCAATAAAAAGGCCAGGCTGCTTCCTGCCCAGCCCCTGCCCAGTCACCCCTGAGTTCATTCCACCAGAGTCCAGGAAAGTTCCGAATGAAGGAGTTCTGGAATGGCTTTTTGAGACATTAAAACTTTACAATGCTGCTTGGAGTGTATCCTCAACTACGTGTGCTAAAACTCATCCTGTGATTATGGTTTGAAGCACAGCAATTATCGGACCTATTTCAGGATCTCCAAACACTCATGCAGAGCTCTGTGTGCTTTTCTGTGTGCGTGAAATTAACATTTTCCTCTTTAAATATTATTTGAACATGTAGTTCTTGACTCATTTGAGAATATAGGTTTTCTAGATTATTAGAAGTGTATCAGTGTGGACATATATTGTGTGGTGAGTCGCTAGTCTTAGAGGTGGGATTGAGAAAATAAGACCTTTCTCACAGTCTTTTTGGAAAACAGAGTATAGGACTGAAGCTGAGAAGGAAGTTCTCATTGTCTCGTACTCCTGGATGCCAAGGACAGACCACAGTGTTGCTCCACCAGGTGTAGACTGCGCCTGAGGCTCTCCCCCATGCACCCTTTTCTCTTCTGAACCCTTGAGCTCCACTATACTTTTCCTACCTTTCTTGTGTGTTTTCTCAGGACCTTTTTCTCTGAAAGGCGGTAGTTGATAATGATGCTCCACACAAGGAGAAGGGAGCTCGTTTCACATAGGCTCCAGGCATTTTATACTCTTAATCTGGCTTAATCCTCGCAGCATCCTGTTTGGCAGGTGGGTATCCCCACATTTATAGATACAGAAACTATGGTTCAGGGAAGATAAATTACTTCCCTAGAGGACTTGAAGCTAGAAAGTGGCAAAATGGGAGGCCAGCTCTAGTTCTCCCTAACTTCCTAGTTTGTACTCTGCCATGAAGCTGTAATGTTGGAGATTGTGACTGTTGTTACTGACACTGCTGGTTGCCACCAGCTTTAAATCAACTAGCTGAGAGAATGCTTCCACGTAAGGTACAAACTCAAGGTGTGAAGATTGTGAGTTTATATTATCATTGGATTCCCACAACAACCTGCTGACTATGTATATTTATTATTTCAGCTTTACAGATGGGGAAACTAAGGCTCACAAAGACTGATTCAAAGTCACACAGCCAGTCAGTCTGGCACTAGAGACTTGATCCAGTCCCCTGGGGCCGCTCACTGTCCATCAGTGCTGTGCAGAGCCAGTACCTGTCACTAGGGCAGTGTTCTTCAGTCAGGCTGTAACAGAACAGTGGGGCTATACCTGACAAAATAATAGGAACTTGTTTCGTCAGTAAGAACATGAGACTATGTGAAGGCTGAGCAGAAGGGCACAAGCTTGTGTTTATACCAGAGCTCACTGAATTCTGCTGTAATTTTCATGCATATTGAAGGCATGTGAGTATAGTATTTCCAGAGTGCATGCTGTATATTGAAGATGTAGATTCAGTATGAGTAGTTGGGGAAGGCCATTAACTGTTTTGAAGTGTAATGCCACTGCATTCCACAAATGAGTAAGTACTGGTGATAGGTGGCCTGTGACTGGGCCATGTAGCCATCACATGTTAATTAGCTATTCAGGTAGGTATCTGCCTATATCAAGATGCATGGGCCAGCACTTAGAGAGTTGTTACTTAGGAAACACTGTACTCAGTTGCCTTAAAAGGTTATACATTTTGCTGCCCTGGGATAATGACTGTAGGAACAGCCAGTCACTTGGTTGTGTTTAGGTAAATCTCTTAGAGTTTTACTCATTAGTTCCTTTCTTGTAAACCATATTAAGACAGCTAACTCTTAAATCATGGAGTGATTAAAATTCTGAGATTATCAAATTCAATTTGTTGTCCACACCAATGGATTTTCTTTCAGCCTTAAAAATACAGTATTAAAGTATTTTTTCTAATCTCTTATTATCTTTGAGAAGAAAACTTGATTCATTAATACATTCATTCAAGAAATATTTTTTGAATGCTGAATATATGCTGAGTGCTAGGAAAATGGAATAGATGTCATCCCATTCCTCACAAAGTAAATAGCAGTGATAACGTTAATATAGCATATAAAATTTGTTACAGAGAAATTGAGTATAGTTTGAGACCATAGATGAAAGTAACATTTATTTCCACTCCAACAGATTTCGGTTTTGGAAATTTCTTTAAAAGTGGTGAACTGCTGGCAACTTGGTGTGGCAGCCCCCCTTATGCAGCCCCAGAAGTCTTTGAAGGGCAGCAGTATGAAGGACCACAGCTGGATATTTGGGTATTTCTTTGCTTTGCTGTGTTGTGTTAAATGCATCTATAAAGATAATACTTGGTACTTTGGCTCATCTTTAAAGCTCTTGTATCTGACACATAGGCAGTAGTTCATACTTTCCTTACCCATTGGACTATAATTAGTTGATCATCTTGAATTGGATTCTAGGAAAGAATTTCTAAGGACACATGTTCTTATTCTAACAGCAGCAGTAATTTAAAGTTAAGTAGAAATCAAATGATTAACATATTTTGATATTTATAGGATACTTTATTGTAATAATTAGCATTTCAGATTTTTTTTCAAATTCAAGAAAATAGTACATTCAAACAGAAATTTTTTTAGTCCATAGGATATTAAGGGATATTTTGGGAAGCAAAGAGTGTTTGAAGTTCTCGGTATGAAAATTACCCCGTTATTTTCTTCCCCTAGAGCATGGGAGTTGTTCTTTATGTCCTTGTCTGTGGAGCTCTGCCTTTTGATGGACCCACTCTTCCTATTTTGAGGCAAAGGGTTTTGGAAGGAAGATTCCGGATTCCGTATTTCATGTCAGAAGGTAACAACCTGTTCATCTTACTAATTGGGCACTACGGAGTCTGTGCTCCTAATGAAACGCGTAGGCAAAGCCTCCCTTTTTCTAAGAGTTTGGTTGCTAAATGAAGTGACTGAGTTACTTTAAAAGCCATAGAAATAAGCAACTCTCTCCGTGTAGGTGAGGAAAGTTCCAGCCTTCCTAACTGAAAACAACAAGTTTCCCAGATTAAAAACACAAGTATCCCCATTCATTCTCCGTCTATAAATGTCCCACATTTATTTTAGCCTTAGAGAAGTTCTTTGTAGATACAGATTCACAACCATTTTACCCTAAGTTTGAAATGGATTTTATCATATCTTTTGGCAGGAAGTTGCAAAATTGAAATGTTTAAATTAAGTTTGAAAACCAACTGGCAAAACTATTGAATAAGATGAAGTGCTGTAATCCCAACCAGTTTTATATTGGACTAGAGGCCCGGTGGACGAAATTCATTCACATAGGCAGCAGTTAGGTTTACTCCTTAGATTAGTTTTTAGTTATCACCCTTAATGCTTTTGTTCCTAGAAACGGTAGAAATGATGCTTCAGTAGTTAAGAGTGTAGACCTTAGCACCAGACTGCCTGGTTTCAATCCTAAGTTCACTCATATCTCCTCTCTGTTCTTCCATTTCTTCAATTTATAAAATGGAAAAAACCATAGTTCCTAAGAGAGCTGTTGTGAGGATTAATTAATCTGTATAAAGCACTTAGCAGAATTCCTGGCACCTACCAAGTGATCCAAGCTTATGTGGGATGGTAAAGAGCATGATTTCAGCTCAGGAAATAAGCTGGTGCCCAGATTTGCAGCAGTACAGTTTTCTTAGTGTAATCAGGAGTAATATTTCACATACATTTGTCTCAGTTGCACTGATGAGGAGAAAGCAACAGTCCACAGGCTAGCTCTTGCCTCACAGAGTCTTAGACATAACTGAGGATCATTTATTATTTGCTTATTTTAGGAAGAAGGCTTGTTTTTTCCTCTAGTGGAAATCTAAGTCTGTGTCTAGATATTTTCAGTTGATAAAGCAGTTCATTTAGCACAAAATTGGATAGGCCTCCAGCCTCCTGTTTTTCTTAAGTATTCATTCACAGTGATGGTTAATTTTGTGTGTCAACATTCACCCTGAGTACTTGACAAATATAAGTAACCTTTATGTATTTATTTATTCATTTGACCTTCTGCTTTCCAGTAGGCACTGTGGAGGACACAAAGATTACTGCCATTGTACAAAGTCACATGAATAAAGCAAACACCCTGAAGTGCAAGGCGATTGACGTGACTTTTGTACCATTGTGTTTTCCATAGATTGTGAGCACCTTATTCGAAGGATGTTGGTCCTAGACCCGTCCAAAAGGCTAACCATAGCTCAAATCAAGGAGCATAAATGGATGCTCATAGAAGTTCCTGTACAGAGACCTGTTCTCTATCCACAAGGCCAAGAAAATGAGCCATCCATTGGGGAGTTTAATGAACAGGTTCTGCGACTGATGCACAGCCTTGGAATAGATCAGCAGAAAACCATTGAGGTAAAGTGATCAGAAATTTGACTGAAAAAATTTTAGGATTCTGTTGTACTCAGTAACTTGTAATTTCATGCTCATACCTATCAGCCTAGTCGTTTAGCATGGCCATCCCCAGCACCTAGACATACTGTTCAATATTCCCTGAAGATTAATCAGATGTTTGTGTGTTTTTTTGCTTTTACTCAACGTATAAATTCCTACCTTTGCCCCATCTGCCAAAAAACTCAAGAGGAATGGTATACACTGAGTGGCCAGATTATTATGACCACCTGATGTTTGTAGGCAAATTAGCTATAATTTCCCGCTGAAATTGCTAGAGGGCCAGATCATTATAAATGTTTGAATAGCACAACATACCTAAGTATCGTTACTGATCAACTTCATCCTGTTGATGGCATATCCCAATGGAGACGGCTTCTTCCAACAAGACAGTGCGCCTTGCCTCGGTGCTAGTATTGTGCAGGAGTGATTTCAAGAACATGAGGGAGACTTTACCTTGCTTAGGTTGCCCCCACAATCACCAGATCTCAATCCAATTGAGCATTTGTGGGATGAAGTTAAAAGAGCCATCAGGCATCTGGTTCCACAACCATCAAATCTCACAGAATTGGGCAGTGCTATTCATCAGGCATGGTGTCAGATTCCTCACATCACCTTTCAACATCTCGTGGAGTCAATGCCAAGAAGAATCACCGCAGTATTGAAGGCAAAAGGTGGCCCAACGAAGTACTGATGGGGTGGTCATAATAATCTGGCCAGTCATAATAATCTGGCCACTCAGTGTATATAGGTCTGAGAAAAAGACAAAGACAGAAGCTTAATAAATACAAAGAGCAAGTTTCTTCTAAGATGAACCATAACGTTTGACATAGGTAATAAACTAGTTTATATGGAACATAAATGTGCAGTTATGGAACAAGGCTGAGGGCTGAGCAGAAAACAAGAATGGTAGGCATCAGATTTAGGAAAGCCAACTGGATTTAGCTTGTGAACTGGAGAAACTGAGATGACAAAAACAGGTAGATTCCTGATATGGAAGTACGAGAAGGTTTGAACCTAGAAAATTTCTCATCACTTTCATGTCTTTCTTTCCTTAATAGCATGTTCATAAGATATACATATTCTTAATACCTACACAAAAGTAAAACAAACAGAAAATAGTACTTATAAGGAGGGACCATAACAAAAAATATTAAATGCTTCCTTATGAATATTAAGTGCTCTGAACTGTACTGCCTTTTCCTTCAGTGTAGCCATAAGTGAAACCAGACTGGCTTTCCTGCTTTGCTTGTCATGCACTCTGATGTTTTCCTGTACTTGTCCATGAAGTAGGTACAGAGTGGCAGCTGTGAGCACAGTTCCACTGGCCTGGGATTTGTGCTGAGTGCTCTGCCCTCTGAGGTGTACTGCACAGCGCCCAGGCAGACTGTCAGGTGGAATTGGAAGTGAAAGGAGCAGTTGTTTCTCCGTTTCCTTAGTGCCCTGGGAAATCTGGCGGACGAGGAATGTGAAAAATTGGGAAGCAACTTTATATTCAAGGTTTCAAGAGGGCTGGATTGCAAAAGCAAGAGGAAAAAATTACTGAGGAACGGAGACACAGAGTCTCTCAATAGAGCATCCAAATGTCATTTTCCAGCCTAAAGTAATCACCAGAAAGTTCCCCAAAGACTTTAATCAGTCACTTCAGAGTGCAATGGCTTGTACCTATGTAGAAGCTATAGATTTAGAGCCTCTGGGCTCAGGTTGCTAACCAACCTTACGCCATAGTTACAGCTATGAGATGGAACCACATGACAGCATTGGGGAATGTCTGCATGAGACAGTGATGGCATTTTCTCTGAATGCAGAAAAATAAATGGATCCTGTTAATATCAAAGGGCCTGTCATTTAAAGGTATCACCCTGGCCAAAACCGGTTTGGCTCAGTGGATAGAGCGTCGGCCTGCGGACTGAAGGGTCCCAGGTTCGATTCCGGTCAAGGGCATGTACCTTGGTTGCGGGCATATCCCCAGTAGGAGGTGTGCAGGAGGCAGCTGATCGATGTTTCTCTATCATCGATGTTTCTAACTCTCTATCTCTCTCCCTTCCTCTCTGTAAAAAATCAATAAAATATATTTTTAAAAAATAAATAAATAAAGGTATCACCCTGTATATAATTAAAACTAGATCTGTCTTTTATTCTAAACTCTGGAATAGCTTTTATTTTGAGGCATACTTTGTTACTCTGTTTGTAAGAAAGAAAACATTATTTCTTCCATCTTTTTTTAGACAGGTATAGATCATTGGATTGATTTTTATGGCTCTTGGCCTTCAGCACTTGTTTTCTCTTTCAGTCTTTGCAGAACAAGAGCTACAATCACTTCGCTGCCATTTATTACTTGTTGGTGGAGCGCCT
The DNA here is from genome assembly GCF_014108235.1 of Myotis myotis. Classification (NCBI taxonomy): domain Eukaryota; kingdom Metazoa; phylum Chordata; class Mammalia; order Chiroptera; family Vespertilionidae; genus Myotis; species Myotis myotis. Next base: position 5,619,920 of record NW_023416314.1, read on the forward strand.
GAAATCACATAGGAGCAGTTTTCCTGTGGAGCAGAGGCTCGATGCCCGCCAGCGGCGGCCCAGCACCATTGCTGAACAAACAGTTGCCAAGGTAACACCCCATTAGCCAATAGTCTTATCTGTGCATGTGCCTGTTCACATGGTTGACACATTGTTCATCTTGTATTACAAAGGGTTAGGATTTCATCCTCTGTGCTCTGTTTTTCTGTAAAGTTTCTGCCTGTCATTCACTAGATTCTCAAATGTTTTAGCACCTTCCTTTTTTTTTTTTTTTCAGTTACAGTTGACATACATATTATATTAGTTTCAGGTATAAAACCCATGATTAAGCACTTATATAATTTAGGAAATGATCACCCCAATAAATCTAGTACCCATCTGACACCATAAAAGGTATTACAATATTGACTATATTCCTTATGCTGTGCTTTACATACCTATGACTATTATATAACTACAATTTGTACTTCTGACTCCTTCACCTTTTTATCACCCATCCTCCCAACCCCCTTCCATCTGGCAACCATCCAAATGTTCTCTATCTGTGAGTCTGTTTCTAGTCTGCTTGTTTATTTTGGTTTTTTTAGATTCCACATACAAGTGAAATAATATGGCATTTGTCTTTCTCTGTCTGACATAATAGCCTCTAGGTTCATGCATGGTGCTGCAGATGGCAAGATTTTATTCTTTTTGTTTGCAGTTTACATTTAATATTATTTTGTATTAGTTTCAGATATACAGAATAGTGGATAGACAATCATATACTTTACAAAGTGCTACCCCCTCCCAATATTTCCAGTACCCATCTGGTACCATACATAGTTGTTACAATATTATTGACTGTACTAGAGGCCCGGTGCACAAAAATGTGTGCACTCGGAGGAGAGGGGGGTCCTTCAGCCCACCCTGTGCCCTCTCGCAGTCTGGGCCCCCTCGGGGGATGACCACCTGCTGGCTTAGGCCTGCTCCCCGGGGAATTGGGCCTAAGATGGCAATCAGACATCCATCTGGCAGCCCGGCAGCCCTCGGGGGATGTCCACTTGCCAGCGGGGAGCAGACCTAAGCTGCAGTCGGACATCCTTAGCGCTGCTGAGGAGATGGGAGAGGCTCCCACCACCACCGCTGTACTGGCAGCCATCAGCCTGGCTTGTGGCTGAGCAGAGCTCCTGCATGTGGGAGCTCACTGACCACCAGAGGGCAGCTCCTGCATTGAGCGTCTGCCCCCTGGTGGTCAGTGTGTGTCATAGTGGCCAGTCATTCCCAGTCTTTCTGCTGTTAGGGTCAGTTTGCATATTACCCTTTACTATATAGGATAGAGGCCTGGTGCACAGGTGGGGGCCGGCTGGTTTGCCCTGAAGGGTGTCCCGGATCAGGGTGGGGGGGGTCCCGCTTGGGTGCCTGGCCAGCCTGAGTGAGGGGCTGATGGCTGCAGCTGGTCACACCCCCTTCAGGGGGGTGGTCCCCACTGGGGTGCCTGGCCAGCCTGGATGAGGGGCTGATGGCTATTTTCAGGCTGCCTGTACCCCCTTTAGGGTGGGGGTCCCCACTGGTGTGCCTGGCCAGTCTGGATGAGGGGCTGATGGCTGTTTTCAGGCTGGCCAAGCTAGCGACTAAAGCTCCCAGCCTCTCCTTTTTTTCCTTTTTTTTAAATCTGGGATTTATTTACCTTCTATAATTGAAACTTTGTTGCCGCTCCAGCTCCGAGGCCACAGCCTGCTGAAAGCAGGTATCTGGGGTTTGTTTAGCTTCTATAATTGCAACTTTGTTGCTTAGAGTGGAGCTCAGAGCCCAGCCACAGCAGGGAGGAAGCTTGGCTTCCTCCATCACTGGAGCAAGCAAGCTTCCTGCCCGCTTCAGCTGCATGGCTGCCGGCCACCATCTTGGTTGGGTTAATTTGCATATCCTGCTGATCAGCCAATGGGAAGCATAGCGAAGGTATGGTCAGTTACCATGTTTGTCTATTATTAGTTTAGACTAGAGGCCCGGTGCACAAAAATTTGTGCACTCGGGGGGGGGAGGGGGGGTCCCTCAGCCCGGCCTGTGCCCACTCGCAGTCTGGGACCCCTCGGGAGATAATGACCTGCTGGCTTAGGCCTGCTCCCAGGTGGCAGAGGGCAGGCCCAATCCCTAGGTGCAGCCCCTGGTTGGGCTCAGAGCAGGGCTGATTGGGGAGTTGGGGCGCCACACCTGTCATGCACAGAGCAGGGCGGATCAGGAGGTTGCGATGCCACCCTGAGTCACGCTCAGGGTAGAGCCGATCAGGAGGTTGCGATGCCACCCTGAGTCACGCTCAGAGTAGAGCCGATTGGGGAGTTGGGGCACCGCCCCCTGTCACACTCAAGGCAGGGTTGATGGGGAGGTTGCGGCGCCACCCCCGTCACTCACAGAGCAGGACCCATCAGGGGGGTTGGGGTTCCGTACCCTGTCATGCACTGAGCAGGGCCCATCAGGGGCTTGGGGAGCTTCCCCTGTCATGCACAGAGCAGGGCCAATCAGGGGGTTGGGGAGCTCCCCCCTGTCACTCACAGAGTAGGGCTGATAGGGGAGTTGGGGCACCGCCCCCTGTCACCCACAGAGCAGGGCCGATCATGGGGTTGGGGCGCCGCCACTGTCACACTCACGGCAGGGCTGATGGGGAGGTTATGTCTCTACCCCGTCACACACAGAGCAGGGCCCGTGGGGGGGTGGGGGGGGTTTGGGCGCCGCACCCTGTCACACACAGAGCAGGGCCGATCAGGGGGTTGGGGCGCCGCAGCCTGTCACACACAGAGCCGCAGGGCGATCAGGGGGTTGGGTAGCTCCCCCCTATCAGGCACAGAGCAGGGCTGATCAGGGGGTTGGGGCGCCTTCCTCGTCACGAACAGAGCAGGGCCGATAGGGAGGTTGTGGCCCCACCCCCTGTCACACACAGAGCCCCAGGGTGATCAGGGGGTTTGGGTGCTGCCCCCTGTCACGCTGATCCCGGTGCCGGGAGACATATTACCCTTTTACTATATAGGATAGAGGCCTGGTGCACGTGTGGGGGCCGGCTGGTTTGCCCTGAAGAGTGTCCTGGATCAGGGTGGGGGTCCCCACTGGGGTGCCTGGCCAGCCTGGGTGAGGGGATGATGGCTGTTTGCAGCTGGTCACGCACCCTTCAGGGTGGGGGTCCCCACTGGGGTGCCTGGCCAGTCTGGGTGAGGGGCTGAGGGCTGTTTTCAGGCTGGCGGGTGACGGAAGCTCCCAACTGCTCCTTTTTTTCTTTTTTCTTTTTTATTCTGGGCCAGCTTTAGCTCTGAGGCTCCAGCTCTTAGGCCTCTGCTGCTGAAAGCAGGTGTCTGGTTTGTTTCGGTTCTATAATCGAAACAATGTATGACTCCAGCTCTGAGATCCCAGCGGGCTGAAAGCAGGTTTCTGGGGTTTTGTTTAGCTTCTATATTTGTTATTGTTTCAAACTGCAGGCTCAGAGGCCGGCAAGGCAGGCGGGGAACGTTGGTTTCCTCCGTCAATTAAGCAAGCAAGCCTCAAGTTAGTTTCAAGCTGCCTGGCTGCCTGCCGCCTTCTTGGCTGGCAGTTAATTTGCATATCGCCCTGATTAGCCAATGGGAAGGGTAGTGGTCGTACGCCAATTACCATGTTTCTCTTTTATTAGATAGGATTCCCTGTGCTGGACTTCACATCCTGTGATTTTATTTTAACTACCAATTTAACTTTTTTTTATTGATTTTTAGAGAGAGAGGAATGGAGAGGGGGAGAGAGAGAGAAACATCAATGTGAGAGTGAAACATCATTTTGCTGCCTCCTGCAAACCCCCTACTGGTGATCGAGCCCACAACCTTGTCATGTTCTCTGAATGGGAATTGAACCAGCAATCTTTCAGTGCACAGAAGGATGCGCAACCAACTGAACCATAGTGGCCAGGACACCAATTTGTACTTTTTAATCCCTTCATCTTTTTTCATCCAATCCCTCTCCCCTCTGTGAACCATTAGTCTGTTTTCTGTTGTCTGTCTATGAGTCTGTTTCAATTTTGTTTGTTTTGTTCTTTACATTCCACATATAAGTGAAATCATATGCTAATTGTCTTTCACTGACTGACTTATTTCACTTAGCATAATATTCTCCAGGTCCATCCATGCCTTCTCAAATGGTAAGATTTTTTTGTGGCCGAGTAATATTCCATTATATATATATGTACCACCACTTTTTTATCTACTCTGTTGATGGGCACTTAGGTTACTTCCATAGTTTGGCTATTGCAAATAACACTGCAATGAACATAGGGGTAGATATATTCTTTTGAAGTACTGCTTTGAGTTTCTTGGGATATATACCCAGAAGTGGAATCATCGGGTCATAAGGCAATTCCATGTTTTTATTTTTTGAGTAACCTCCATACTGTTTTCCATAGTGGCTGCACCAATCTGCAGTCCCACAAACAGTACACTAGAATTACCTTTTCCCCCTATCCTCACCAACACTTGTTTATTGATTTATTGATGATAGCCATTCTGACAGGTGTGAGGTGATAATCACATTGTGGTTTTAATTTGCATCACTCTGATATTAGTGATGTTGAGCATCTCTTCATATGTCTGTTGGTTATCTGTGTGTCCTCTTTGGAGCAGTGTCTGTTCAGGACCTCTGCCAATTTTAAATTGGATTCTTTGTTGTTTTTGGTGTTGATTTGAATGAGTTCTTTATGAATTTGGATATTAATCCCTTATCAGATGTATCATTGGTGAATATATTCTCCCATTCAGTGGGTTGTCTTTTCATTTTGTTGATGGTTTCCTTTACTGTGCAAAATCTTTTTAGTTTGATATACTCCCATTTGTTTATTTGTGTGCGTGTGCGTGTGCGTGTGCATGTGTGTGTGTGTGTGTGTGTGTGTGTTTCCCTTTTCCAAGAAGATATATCAGGAAAAAAATACATTGCTAAGAGAGATTCAGAGATTTTACTGCCTAGGTTTTCTTTTAGGAGTTTTATGGTTTTGAGTCTTACATTTAAGTTTTTAATTCATTTTGAGTTTATTCTTGAATATGGTGTATATGGTATAAAAAGGTGGTCTTAAGAAGTTCCATGTATTGTTCAACTTTCCCAACATCATTTATTGAAAAGACTGTTTTTACTCTCTCCTATGTTCTTGCTTCCTTTGTCAAATATTAATTGGCCATATAGACATGGATTTATTTCTGCGTACTCTATACTGTTCCAGTGATCTAAATGTGTTATTATGCCACTACTATGCTTTTTTATTACCATTGCCTTTTAGTATAGCATGATAATTACAACTTTGTTCTTCTTTCTCAAGATTGCTGTGGCTGTTTGAGGCCTTTTGTGGTTCCATATAAATTTTTGGAATATTTTTTCTAGTTCTATGAAATACGCCATTGGTATCTTGATAGGAATTGCATTGATTCTATAGATTGCTTTAGGTAGTATGGACATTTTAATGATGTTAATTCTTCTTATCCATTAGTACGGTATATGCTTCCATTTATTTGTATCTTCAACTTCTTCAGTGCCTTATAATTTTCCAGGTACAGGTCTTTTACTTCCTTAGTTAAATTTATTCCTAGATTGTTTTTTTAATGCAATTGTAAATGGGATTGTTTTCTTAGTTTCCCTTAAGGATAATTCATTATTGATATATTAAAATGCAACTGATTTCTGAATATTTATTTTGTATCCTGCTACTTTACTGAATTCCTGTATTAGTTCTAGTTGGAGTTTTTTTTGGTGGAATCTTTAGGGGTCCATATATATATAGTGTCATGTTATCGCCAAATTATGATAGTTTTAGTTCTTACTTTACAATTGTGAATGCCTTTTATTTTATTCTTTTTGTGTGATTGTTGTGGATAGGACTTCCAGTACTATTTTGTTGTTTTTTTGTTTTGTTTTGTTTTTAATATTTTTATTGATTTCAGAGAGGAAGGGAGAGGGAGAGAGAGAGATAGAAACATCAATAATGAGAGAATCATGGATCAACTACTTCCTGCACGTCCCCTGCTGGGGATTGAGCCTGCAACCCAGGCATGTGCCCTTGACTGGAATCAAACCTGGGACCCTTCAGTAGGTAGGAGCTCTATCCTTTGAGCCAAACCAGCTAGGGCCCAGTACTATTTTTGAATAGGAGAATTGAAAGAAGACATCCCTGTCTTAGAGGAAACGCTTTTATTTTATTTTATTTTATTTTATTTTATTTTATTTTATTTTATTTTATTTTATTTTATTTTATTTATTTTTGTTAATCCTCACCCGAGGATATTTTTCCATTGATTTTTAGGGAGAGTAGAAGAGAGAAGGAAAGACAGAGAAGAAACATCGATGTGAGAGAAACACATTGATTGGTTGCCTCTGACCAGGGCCAGGGCCCAAGGAGCCTGCAACCAAGGTACGTGCCCTTGACTGGGATTGAACCTGGGACCCTTTGGTGTACAGGCTGACGCTCTATCCACTGAGCCATACAGACTAGAGCAAGGAAACGCTTTTAGTTTTTCCGGGTTGAGTATGTTGTTAGCTGTGGGCTTGTCATATATGGCCTTTGTTGTGTTGGGGTATGTTCCCTCTATTCCCACTTTGCTGAGAGTTTTTATCATAAGTGGATACTGGCCCAGCTGGTGAGATTCAGTGGCCGACCATGGACCTATGAACCAAGGGGTCATGGTTTGATTCATGGTCATGGTACATGCCCAGGTTTTGGGCTTGATCTCCAGTAGGGGCTGTGCAGGAAACAGCCAATCATGATTCTCTCTCATTGATGTTTCTCTCTCTTCCTCTCCCTTCCTCTCTGAAATCAATAGAAATATATTAAGAAATAATAGTGGATACTGGATTTTGTCAGATGCTTTTTCTGCATCTATTGATATGATCATATGATTTTTTTAATATATTTTTTATTGATTAAGATATTACATATGTGTCCTTGTCCCCACGTTACCCTAACCACCCCCCCCCCGCTCATGCCCTCACCCCCCCCCCCCCCGTTGTCCGTGTCCATTGGTTAGGCCTATATGCTTGCATATAAGTCCTTTGGTTGATCTTTCCCCCTTACCCCCACCCTCCCCACCTTCCCTCCAAGGCCCGACAGTCCAATCAATGCCTCTCCGTCTCTGGATCAGTCCTTGTTCATCAGTTTATGTTATTCATTATATTCCACAAATGAGTGAGATCCTGTGGTATTTATCCGCTCTCCAGTTCCATCCATGCTGTGGCAAATGGTAAGAGTTCCTTTTTCTTCTTCCTCTTCTTAAAGAATACCTTTCAGCATTTCATATAATGCTGGTTTGGTGGTGATGAACTCCTTTAGCTTTTTCTTATCCGTGAAGCTCTTTATCTGACCTTCTATTCTGAATGGTAGCTTTGCTGGATAAAGTAATCTTGGTTGCAGGCTCTTGCTATTCATCACTTTGAATATTTCTTGCCACTCTCTTCTGGCCTGCATGGTTTCTGTTGAGAAATCAGCTGACAGTCGTATGGGTACTCCCTTGTAGGTAACTGACTGTCTTTCTCTTGCTGCTTTTAAGATTCTCTCTTTATCTTTTGCTCTTGGCATTTTAATTATGATGTGTCTTGGTGTGGTCCTCTTTGGATTTCTTTTGTTTGGGGTTCTCTGCGCTTCCTGGACTTGTAAGTCCATTTCTTTCACCAGGTAGGGGAAGTTTTCTGTCATTATTTCTTCAAAAAGGTTTTCAATATCTTGCCCTCTCTCTCCTTCTGGTACCCCTATAATTCTGATGTTGGTACGCTTGAAGTTGTCCCAGAGGTTCCTTACACTATCTTCATATTTTTGGAATCTCTTTTCTTTATTCTTTTTTGGTTGGGTATTTTTTGTTTCTTTGTATTTCAAATCTTTGACTTGATTCTTGGGATCCTCTTGTCTGCTGTTGGATCTCTGTAAATTATTCTTTATTTCAGTCAGTGTATGCTTAATTTCTAGTTGGTCCTTTTTCATGTCCTCCATGGTCTCACTATACTTATTGAGGGATTCATTAAATTTATCGGCGGTTTCCATAAAATTCTTGAAAAACCTTATAAACGTGGCCTTGAACTCTATATCCAGTCGTTTGCTTTCCTCCATTTCTGCCATTTGTGACCTGTTTCTTTGTCTCTGCATTTTGGCTGCTTCCCTGTGTTGATAGAGTGGCCCTGCGCGCCAGGTGTCCTGTAGGGCCCAGTGGCTCAGCCTCCCCAGTTACCTGAGGTGGACACTCTTGGTGCCTTGGTTGTTGTAGGATCACTGGGAGGAATTGACCTCCAGGCCAATTGGCTGTGAGAATCAGCTGTGTCTGAAGTGGGAGAACTTCTGTGCTGAAGACACCCTTCTGGGGCAAGACTTGCTTCAGTGGGGCTTTGGTGCTCACAAGTCTGCTCCCTGAGTGTGTCCCTTATGGATCTGAGGAGTTGCAATCTGGATGGTCCCCCTCTGACCACTGGGTACAGTGGCTCCTGGATCTAAGGAGGTGCTAATTCAGCCTCTGCCTGAGGCTACACAGCAGGAGCCACGAAGAGGCTCAGCTGTGAAGCAATGCAAGCCGCTGCGGGGCCTTGGGCCTTCTCTTGGAAGTTCCGGGTCTGCCTGGCTCGGCTGCAGTTAGGTACATTCACATGCAAAAGCCTCTGCCGCAGCCTGGGTGGGGCGGGGTCTCAGGGAATCAAAGGGCAGAGAAAGCAGCTATGGCTGATTCTCCGCCCGGAGTCGCGCGTCTCAGTGTCCCGGTAACGGCTGCAAGCACCTCTGAGGGAAAGCCGCCCTCAAGTTCGCCCGCTGCCCGACAGACCAGCTTCTCCCCGTATGAGTCCTGGGTCCCCAGAGACTTGCCGGAACCGGAGTTCAGAGCAGTCGGGAGCTTGTGATTCAAAAACACAGCCGCGTCCTCAGGTGCCACCCCCTTTCCGCGCGCGCGCATGCGCGCGCGCAGGAGCCGCCGTACCTCTGCACTTCACCTCCGCAGCTCCTCTGGCTCTCAGCATGCTTTTCTTTCCTTCTAGTTGTAGAATTTACACTCAGCTAGCCTTCCTGTTGTTCTGGATGATGTCTGCTCTGTCCTTTGCGGTATTTTTCAATTGTTGTGGGAGGCGGCAATTTCCCGGTGTTTATCTATGCCGCCATCTTAGTTTCTCTGATCATATGATTTTTATCCTTCATTTTGTTAATGTGGTATATCACGTTAATTGATTTGCAGATACTGTACCAGCCTTGCATCCCAGAAATACATCTGCTGGATCGTGGTGTATGATCTTTGTAATGTATTGCTGAATTCAGTTTGCTGATATTGTGTTGACGATTTTTTTTTTTTTCCCATGGGGCTCTTTTATTTTTATTTTTTTTTTTAAATTAAATCTTTATTGTTCAGATTATTACATTTGTTCCTCTTTTTTTTCCCCCCATAACTCCCCTCCTCCCAGTTCCCGCCCCACCCTCCGCCCTCACTCCCCACCCACTGTCCTCATCCATAGGTGCACGATTTTTGTCCAGTCTCTTCCCGAATCTCCCACACCCCTTTCCCCCCCCAGGAATAGTCAGTCCATTCCCTTTCTATGTCCCTGATTCTATTATAATCAACAGTTCATTCTGTTCATCAGATTATTTATTCACTTGATTCTTAGATTCACTTGATTAGATGCATATTTGTTGTTCATAATTTGTATCTTTACCTTTTTCTTCCTCTTCCTCTTCTTAAAGGATACCTTTCAGCATTTCATATAATCCTGGTTTGGTGGTGATGAACTCCTTTAGCTTTTTCTTATCTGTGAAGCTCTTTATCTGACCTTCAATTCTGAATGATAGCTTTGCTGGATAAAGTAATCTTGGTTGTAGGTTGTTGGTATTCATCACTTTGAATATTTCTTGCCACTCCCTTCTGGCCTGCAAAGTTTCTCTTGAGAAATCAGCTGACAGTCGTATGGGTATTCCCTTGTAGGTAACTGAGTTTCTTTCTCTTGCTGTTTTTAAGATTCTCTCTTTATCTTTTGCTCTTGGCATTTTAATTATGATGTGTCTTGGTGTGGTCCTCTTTGGATTCCTTTTGTTTGGGGTTCTCCGAGCTTCTTGGACCTGTAAGTCCATTTCTTTCACCAGGTGGGGGAAGTTTTCTGTCATTATTTCTTCAAATAGGTTTTCAATATCTTGCTCTCTCTCATCTTCTGGCACCCCTATAATTCTGATGTTGGTACGCTTGAAGCTGTCCCAGAGGCTCCTTACACTATCCTCGCATTTTTGGATTCTTTTTTCATTTTGCTTTTCCGGTTGGGTGTTTTTTGCTTCCTCGCATTTCAAATCATTGACTTGATTCTTGCGCTCCTCTGGTCTGGTGTCGGAAGTCTGTATAGTATTTGTTATTTCAGTCCGTGTATGCTTAATTTCTAGTTGGTTCCCCAATATAAGATCGAGGGTCTTATTAGTTTTCTTGTAGATCTCATTAAGTTTATCGGCGGCTTCTAAACAGTTCTTGAGAGACCTTAAAAGTGTGGTTCTGAACTCTATATCTTCCATTGACAATTTTGTCCTGTTTGTCTCCGCATTTTGTTATGCTTCCTTGGTGCACCCCCTAGTGGTCTTTGTTCGCAGTCTTATAGTTAAATCTCAATTGTTGTAGCTAATTCCAGGGAGGGTTTGACCTCCAGGCCAAGTGGCTATGAGAGTCAGCTGTGTCAGCAGTGAGAGAACTTCTGTCCTCTAGGGAGGTGCTAATCTAGCCTTTGCCTGAGGCTATCGGGCAAATGCCTGTGTGCAGGGCTTGGGCGGGGCGGGTCGCACAGGATCAACAGGGTGGGCCGGAGAGAGCAGTTATGGCGGCTCTCAGTCCTGTCCCCAGGGGCTCTGCCTCTCTGAGTCCCAGCACCCGCTGCAAAGCTCAGAGAGAAAGCTGCACTCGCTCTGACCGAAGCCAGACAGTCCCGCTTCTCCCGTTTGAGTCTGGGTCGCTAGAGACTCGCCCGGACCTGGAGCTCAGATTCTGCGACTCCCTCCCGATTGAAAACGCCAACCGTGCCCTCCGCCGCCAGCCCGCTCCGCGCACTCCGCACCTCAGAATTTGCCTTCAGCACTGCGCCTCCTCTGAGTGTCTGTATGCGTTTCTCTTTCCTCCTAGTTGTAGGACTTCCACTCAGCCAGCGTTCCTGTGGTTCTGGGTGATGTCCCTTCCGTTTTTTGGTTTCACTTTTGAAGTAGTTGTTCAAAGCAGCAAACTCCGGCGTTAACCTATGCCGCCATCTTGGTTCTCCTCTGTTGACGATTTTTGCATCTATGTTCATCAGCAATATTGACCTCTAATTTTCTTTCTTTGTAGTATCTTTATCTGAATAAGGGTAATGCCCGCCTTGTAAAATGAGCTTGGGACTCTTCCCTCCTCTTGAATTTTTTAGAATAGTTTGAGAAAGACAGGTGTTAGTTCTTTCAGTGTTTGGTAAAATTCATCTGTGAAGCCATCCAGTCCAGGACTTTTGTTTGTTGGGACTTTTTGATTACTGCTTTAATTTTGTTGGTTTTAAATGGCTTGTTTAGATTTTCTCTTTCTTCTTGATTCAGTTTTGGAATATTGTATATTTCTAGGAATTTATTCATTTCTCCCAGATTATCCATTGTGTTGGCATTTAGTTGTTCATAATACCTTCTTATAATCTTTTGTATTTCTGTGGTATCAGTTGTTACTTCTCCTCTTTCATTTCTGATTTTATTTATTTGGGTCTTCTCTCTTTTTTTCATAATGGTTAAAGGTCTATCACTCTGCCCTAGCTAGTTTGGCTCAGTGGATAGAACGTCGGACTGGGGACTGAAGGGTCCCAGGTTCGATTCCAGTCAAGGGCACGTACTCGGGTTGCGGGCTTGGTCCCCAGTGGGGGGCGTGCAGGAGGCAGCCCACCAATAATTCTCTCTTATCATTGATGTTTCTCTCTCTCTCTCTCTCTCTCTCTCTCTCTCTCTCTCCCCCCACCCTGAAATCAATAAAAACATTTTTTTGATTAATTAAATCTTTATTATTCAGATTATTACAGTTGTTCCTCTTTTTTCCCCCCATAGCTCCCCTCCACCCGGTTCCCACCCCACCCCCTGCCCTTACCCCCCCCCACTTCCTCATCCATAGGTGCACGATTATTGTCCAGTCTCTTCCCGCATCCCCCTCACCCCTTTCCCCCCAAGAATAGTCAGTCCACTCCCTTTCTATGCCCCTGATTCTATTATAATCACCAGTTCATTCTGTTCATCAGATTATTCACTTGATTTTCAGATTCACTTGTTGATAGATGTGTATTTATTGTTCATAATTTGTATCTTTACCTTTTTCTTCTTCTTCCTCTTCTTAAAGGATACCTTTCAGCATTTCATATAATACTGGTTTGGTGGTGATGAACTCCTTTAGCTTTTCCTTATCTGTGAAGCTCTTTATCTGACCTTCAATTCTGAATGATAGCTTTGCTGGATAAAGTAATCTTGGTTGTAGGTTCTTGGCATTCATCACTTTGAATATTTCTTGCCACTCCCTTCTGGCCTGCAAAGTTTCTGTTGAGAAATCAGCTGACAGTCGTATGGGTGCTCCCTTGTAGGTAACTGACTTTCTTTCTCTTTCTGCTTTTAAGATTCTCTCTTTGTCTTTTGCTCTTGGCATTTTAATTATGATGTGTCTTGGTGTGGTCCTCTTTGGATTCCTTTTGTTTGAGGTTCTCTGCGCTTCCTGGACTTTTAAGTCTATTTCTTTCACCAGGCAGGGGAAGTTTTCTGTCATTATTCCTTCAAATAGGTTTTCAATATCTTGCTCTCTGTCTTCTTCTGGCACCCCTATAATTCGGATGGTGGTACGCTTGAAGCTGTCCCAGAGGTTCCTTACACTATCTTCGTATTTTTGGATTCTTTTTTTATTTTGCTTTTCCAGTTGGGTGTTTTTTGCTTCTTCGCATTTCAAATCGTTGACTTGATTCTTGCGATCCTCTAGTCTGCTGTTGGGATTCTGTATAATATTCTTTATTTCAGTCAGTGTATGCTTAATTTCTAGTTGGTCCTTTATCACAACCTCGAAGGTCTCATTAGATTTCTTGTAGGTCTCATTAAGTTTATCGGCAGTTTCTAGAAAATTCTTGAAAAACCTTAAAAACGTGGTTTTGAACTCTATATCCAGTAGTTTGCTTTCCTCCATTTCTGTCATTTGTGTCCTTTTTCTTTGTCTCCGCATTTTTTATGCTTCCCTGTGTTGATAAAGTGGTTTTCTGTGCTAAGTGTCCTCTAGGGCCCAGTGGTTCAGCCTCCCCAATTACCTGAGGAGGACACTCTTGGTGCACCCCCTTGTGGTCTTTGTGCACAGTCTTGTTGTAGTTAAGCCTTGATTGTTGTAGGTATCACTGGGAGGAGTTGATCTCCAGGCCAATTGGCTGTGAGAATCAGCTGTGTCTGCAGTGGGAGAACTTCTGTGCTGGAGACACCCCTCTGGGGCAAGACTTGCTTCAATGGGGCTTTGGTGCTCACTGAGTCTGCCCCCTGAGTGTGACCTTTATGGTTCCACGGAGCTGCAAACTGGATGGTCCCACTCTGACCTCTGGGTGGCTCCTGGCTCCTGGATCTCTAGGGAGGTGCTAATCTAGCCTCTGCCTTAGGCTATCCAGCAAAAGCCTCCCTGCAGGGCTTGGACAGGGCGGGTCCCACGGGATCAACAGGGCGGGGCTAGCAGTTATGGCTGCTCTCAGAGGCTCCGCTTCTCAGTGTCTGGGCAATCGCTGCATGCCCCTCCGAGAGAAAGCTGCCCTCGAGTTCCTACCAATGCCAGGCAGTCCCGCTTCTCCCGTATGAGTCTGGGTCCCCAGAGACTCTCCCGGAACTGGAACTCAGAGCCTGAAGACTCCCTCCCGATTGAAAATGACAACTGCGCCCTCAGCCGCCAGCCCTCTCCGCATGCACCTCTGCACCTTAGTATTTTACTTCCGCACTGCACTTTTTCTGAGTCTCGGTATGCTTTTCTCTTTCCTTCTAGTTGTGGAATTTCCACTCAGCCAGCCTTCCTGTGGTTCTGGATGATGTCCGTTCTGTCTTTTAGTTGTATTTTTGAAGTGGTTGTTCGAGGCAGCAAACTCCAGTGTTTACCTATGCCACCATCTTGGTTTCTCCCCAAAACATTCTTTTTAAAAGTCTGTCAATCTTGTTTATCTTTTCAGGGTACTGGCTCTTAGTTTCATTGATCTTTTATGTTGTTGTTTTTTATACTCTTTCATTTATTTCTGCTCCAATCTTTGTTTGTTGTTCTTTTTTTAAATTCCTTTAGGTGTGAATTTAGAATGTTTATTTGAGATTTTTCATGTTTCTTGAGGTAGGCCTGTATTGCTGTCAGTTTTCCTAATAGGACTGCTTCTTGCTCTGTTCCATAGATTTTGGGTTGCTGTGTTTCTGTTTTCATTTGTCTCAAGGTATCTTTTGATTTCTTCCTTGATTTCATTGTTAACAAATTCATTGTTTAGTAATACTATTTAGCCTCCATGTGTTTTTCAGTTTTCTTCTTATGATTGATTTCAAGTTTCATAGCATTATGTTCAGAGAAGATGCTTGATATGATTTTAATCTTCTTAAATTTATTGAGACTTGTTTTGTGTCCTAACATTTGGTCTGTCCTGGAAAATGTTCCATGGGCACTTGAAAAGAATGTATATTCTGCTGCTTGGGGTGAAGTGCTCTGAAAATACCCTTTAAATCCATCTAATCTAGTGTGTCATTTAAGGCCACTGTATTTTGTTGATTTTCCATCTGGAAGATCTATCCATTGATGTCAATGGAGTGTTAAAATCCCATGCTATGACTGTATTGATGTCCATCTCTCCCTTTATGTCCATCAAGATTTGCTTTATATATTTAGGTGCTACTATATTGGGTATATAAATGTTTATGAGGGTTATAATCCTCTTGTTGGATTGATTCCTTTATTATTATACTAGAGGACCGGTGCACAAAAATTTGTGCACTTGGGGGGTAGGGGGATCTTGCAGTCTGGGACCCCTCAGGGGATGACCACCTGCTGGCTTAGGCCTGCTCCCCGGGGGATTGGGCCTAAGATGGCAATCAGACATCCATCTGGCAGCCCTCGGGAGATGTCCACTTGCCAGTGGGGAGCAGGCCTAAACTGCAGTCGGACATCCTTAGCGCTGCTGAGGAGGCAGGAGAGGCTCCCACCACCACCGCTGTACTGGCAGCCATTAGCCTGGCTTGTGGCTGAGCAGAGCTCCTCCCATGTGAGAGCGCCCTGACCACCAGAGGGCAGCTCCTGCATTGAGCGTCTGCCCCCTGGTGGTCAGTGTGTGTCATAGTGACCAGTCATTCCCAGTCCTTCTGCTGTTAGGGTCAGTTTGCATATTACCCTTTTACTATATAGGATAGAGGCCAGGTGCACGTGTGGGGGCTGGCTGGTTTGCCCTGAAGGGTGTCCCGGATCAGGGTGGGGGTCCTGCTTGGGTGCCTGGCCAGCCTGGATGAGGGGATGATGGCTGTTTGCAGCTGGTCACACCCTCTTAAGGGTGGTGGTCCCCAATGGGGTGCCTGGCCAGTCTGGGTGAGGGGCTGAGGGCCGTTTTCAGGCTGGCGGGGAACTGATGCGCCCAACCTCTCCTTTTTTTCTTAATCTGGGATTTATTTACCTTCTATGGCTGTCACTGGAACTGAGAGTCAGCTTTAGCTCTGAGGCTCGGCTCCAGCTCTGAGACCTCGGCTGCTGAAAGCAGGTATCTGGGATTTATTTACCTTCTGTAATTGAAACATAGTTGCAGCTCCAGCTCTGAGGCCCTGCTGGCTGAAAGCAGGTTTCTGGGGTTTGTTTAGCTTCTATAATTGCAACATTGTTTCTTAGAGTACAAGCTCAGAGCCCAGCAGCGGCAGGCGGGGAATGTTGGCTTCCTCCATCACTGGAGCAAGCAAGCCTCCTGTTTGCTTCAGCTGCATGGCTGCCGGCCGCCATCTTGGTTGGCAGTTAATTTGCATATCCTGCTTATTAGCCAATGGGAAGCATGTCGGAGGTATGGTTAATTACCATGTTTGTCTATTATTAGATAGGATAATGTACTTCTTTGTCTCTTATTATAGCCTTTGTTTTTTAAAGTCTATTTTATCTGATAATAAGTACTGCTACCTGAGCTTTAAAAAAAAATCTTTATTGTTGAGAGTCTTACAGTCTTGCCTCGCTCCACCCAGTTCTCACCATGTCCCATTCCTTTGCCACCATATTGTCTGTGTCCATGTATACATATATACATATATACATTCAAGACCTTGGGTTAATCTCTTCCCAGCCCTTTTTCCCTCTGAGATTCATCAATCTGTTTCATTACCATGCCTCTGATTCTATTTTATCCACCAGTTTATTCTGCTCATTAGATTTTTTATTCATTTATTTTGATTTTTAGATTCAGTTATTGATAGATATGTATTTATTGCTATTTAATTGTTCATACTTTTGATCTTTTTCTTCTTCTTCCTCTTCTTAAAGAATACCTTTCAACATTTCACATAATCCTGGTTTAGTGGTGATGAACTCTAGCTTTTTCTTGTCTGTGAAGCTTTTTATATGCCCTTCAATTCTAAATGATAGCTTTTCTGGGTAGAGTAATCTTGGCTGTAGATCCTTACTATTCATCACTTTGAATATTTCTTGCCAGTGCCTTCTGGACTGCAAAGTTTCTGTTGAGAAATCAGCTGACAGTTGTATGAGCACTCCCTTGTAGGTAATTAACTGCTTTTTTCTTACTGCTTTTAAGATTCACTCTTTGTCTTTAGCCCTTGGCATTTTAATTATGATGTGTCTTGGTGTGGTCCTCTTTGGGTTTATCTTGTTTGGGACTCTCTGTGCTCCCTGGACTTGTAAGTCTATTTTTTTCACCAGAGAAGAGAAGTTTTCTGTCATTATTTCTTCAAATAGGTTCTCGATATCTTTCTCTCTCTTCTCCTTCTGGCACTGCCATAATGCAAATGTTGGTGCACTTGAAGTTGTCCCAGAGGCTCCTTACACTACCTTCATTTTTTTGGATTCTTTTTTCTTTTTGCTCTTCTGATTGGGTGATTTTTGCTTCCTCATATTTCAAATCATTGATTTGATTCTTGGGATCCTCTACCCTACTGTTGAATCCCTGTATGTTATTTTTTATTAAAGTTAGTGTATGCTTAATTTCTGACTGGTCTTTTTCCATGTCCTTGGCATTCTCACTAAGATCCTTGAAGGTCTCCTGAAGATCCTTGAGTAACCTTATAACCGTGGTTTTGAACTCTGTATCCAGCAATTTGCTTTCTTTTATTTCTTTGATTTGTGACATGTTTCTTTGTCTCCACATTTTGACTGCTTCCCTGTGTTTGTTTCTATATATTGGGTAGAGCTGCCATGTTTCCTGGAATTGGCAGAATGACCTTGTATAGTAGGTGTCCTCTAGGGCCCAGTGGCTCAGCCTCTCCAGTAACTTGAGGTAGGCACTCTAGGTGCACCCCTGGGTGGGCTTTATGAACAGTCTTATAGTTGAGACTTGATTGCTATTGGCGTTACTGGGAGGAATTGACCTCCAGGCCAATTGGCTGTGAGGACAAGCTGCAACTACAGTGGGAGAGCTGCTGTGCAGGAAACACCCCTATGGAGCAGGACTTGCTTCAGTAAGGTTTTGGTGCTCACTGAATCTTCCCCTTGAGTGTGTCTCTTGTGGATGTGTAGAGTTGTAATCTGGTATGGTCTGAAGCTGTCCACCCGGTGGTCTGGCTCTTGGGTCTCCAGGGAGGTGCAAAGACAGCTACTGACTGGGCCACCTGGAAAGAGCTACAGATAGATCTGCAGATTCTTCCTAGTTGTATTGGATTTGCTAGTGCCCAGGCTAGGCCCAGCTGTGAAGCAAGGCAGGCTTGTGCTGGTGCCAAGTCTTGGGTCTCTTATTGATAGGTTTTGGGCATGCTGGCACAGGCTGCAGCCTGTTTGAGAGATTTTAGCAAAGTCTGAAGCCTGAATGAGGATAGGCCATTCATACGAAAAAGGTGCTGCAAACAGCTTAGGTGGGGCTGCAAATTAGATGGGATGAGGTCTCAGGGAATCATCAGGGTGGAGCAAACAGAGTGCTCCAGGTTGATGGGAACTCATATATGGTTGCCAGTCAGCCCTGGGGCAGGGGAGGTCTCAGCATAGGAACAATAATCCCTGCGAGCCCCTCCATCTGATAGAAAGCCACCCCTGAGTTCCTGCCCTGATGCCAGACAATCTAGTTCCTCCCCCGTATGTGACTGGATCCCCCCAACATCTCCAAGCACTGGAGCTCAGAGGAAGTGAATCAGAGTAAGTTTGTGCACAACCCTTTAAGGGGGGTACACCTGGTTCTCCGGCAGCCTCCATGTCCCTCAGCTACAATGCTCACTGGTTTTTATAGCCTAAAGTTACAAGGACTTCGCTTCCCAGCTCTTGGACCCGGGGTGGGGGGTCTGATGTGGGGCTGGGACCCCTTGCTCCTTACAGAGGCCTCTGCAGGGACGATCTCCCTCTGGATTACAAAAACAGCCCACGTGGGTGCCAGCCCAGCCCGTTCTGCACCTCCGTCCTTCCTACCAGTCTCAATGTACTTTCTTCTTTCCTTCTCTAGTTGTACTTCCATTCAGCCAGCTTTCAGGTGATTCCAAATGATGGTTGTTCTGTATTTTTGTTGTAATTTTGATGTGGTTGTGGGAGGCGGTGAGTCCTGGGGTTTCTATTGCTCCATCCCCCTTCCTTCCTCTCTCTCTAGAATCAATAAAAACATTTTTTTTAAAGTTTCTTGTTGTTCTCATACATGCCTCAGTTTCCCAAGTAATAAAATGGAGATTTTATGATGTTTAAATTAGTGAATAATTGTGTAGCACTTACAACAGTGCTATGTAAGTGCTAGGTAAGTTTTCGTTATATAAAGTAATAAATAAGTGTTGGGGAGGAGGGGGATAACGATGAGTTAGAGAAGACTCCATTCTTCAGCCAAAGGCTGAGAGAATAGTTAGTGGGGCATCAACTCAGTTGCTTTAGAAGAAGACTGGATCTGGATCTAGAAGAAAGGCTGGGACTCAAGAGAGCTGGGGAACCATCTGCATAAAGGTTGAAAAGAGAAGTGATTCATTCATACCATCTTTTAGGATTTCCATATACTTCTGTGAGTGCTTACTTTATTCAGAGTGCAGGAAGAGCCCCAGAGTGTTTCTTGTGTAGCAGTTTTTTAAAATCTAAAGGATTATAATAGTATTTCGTTTTGGCTTCTATAGAACATATGGGAAAAAATAACCAAGGAAGTTAAAATCTTGATTTTAAGAGGCAAATGGTATACTTTAATATGTAAAATAATGTGAATATTAATACTAATGTGAGTAAAAAATATGTCGATAAAGTTCCAGATATTTGGGCTAGAATATCTCTGAGTACTTGGAATCCTTTAACATTAAATGGTTTTGCTTTAAAGATGGAAAGGAGGGGGTAACATGAGAATTCCTGAGTTGGGGTAATAATAGTGCGATATAGTGGTCGCCTTCCCTCTCAAAAACACTGCTGGACAACGAGAGAAGCAGAGAGCCCACTGCTGGAGCAGGCTTTCCCTCCCACTTCTGTGTTCTTATCATTGCACACGTGAGGGAAGGGGCTCTTTAAACGGTTGCTTTGGAGCATACACATGTACACAACTTCCTTTCATATCTGAACTTGAAGCACATACCCTGGGAGATCTCAAATTATATTTCATTTGGCTTGGGGCTTGGATGTAGAATATAGCTTCTTATGTTTGCTAACATTTTAGTACCACACACCCCATGAGTTCTCTTCATTTTATACATTGGCGCAAGTTGCCATAGAAAACTACTTACCATTGTGACTTAAAATGTACGTCATTGGAGCAGAAATCTTAGCTCACCACCTTCATGAACTGTCTTAGCGCAGTGCCTTTGGAAGCAGCAGGCACTGGGATGAAGAAGGTCCTCATTTCCCTCCAAGATTTCACATTCTAATGTTTAGTGCTGAACTTGTTAGAAAATAGATTTATGAATATAAATCTGCTTAAAGTTTTCATAGGACCTTCTCCCTTTAATTCGTTGATGTTCGAATGTTTTTATAGAAGTGCAAATCACTTAATTGATGCAGCAGAAAGAAATTGGAGCAATGACACAATCCCACGCAAAGGTTACATGAGCGGCGAATCATGCAGGCCTTGGGTTCCATAATGAGCTGAGTGACCTCAGCAGGCAGTACCTCTGAGCTCCAGTGTCCTTAAATATAAAATAGCAATGGAAATGCCTGTTTCATAAGTTTGCTACAAAGATAAAGTGATAAACTATACCAGCAGCTCTGTTCAGCAAGTAGAGCGCTGTGTATCAGCCACTATGTCAGAGGTTCCTAGGAAACAGTCCATGCCCTTAAGGAGGCACGGTCTAGTGATACTACTTAGAAAACAGTGAGATTTCCATTCCTAGATAGATGTAGAGTACTTGCATTGCTGTATAATATGCAGGAAATGTTGCATCTAATTGAGTGCAGATAACTACTGAGAAAAAAGGTCATGCCTTTTTCTAATTCCTAGTTCTTAACAGCTCTTCCACTCCAAGTTTCCATCAACTGTAAGCAGACAAGAATGAAACACTCATCCCAGTTCTTTAATTACTACTTTCCACAACTGTAAGAAAAAGTACTGTATGAGTGGATGACTTAAACAACTAAAGTTTATTTTGTAACAGTTCTAGAGGCTACAAGTCCAAGATCAGGGCTGGTTTCTGGTGAGGACTTCCTTCCTGGTTTGTGGACAAATGCCTTCTGGCTGAGCCCTTACATGGCCTTTCTTCTGCATGTGTTTGGATAGAGAGATCTCTGGTGTCTCCTCCTCTTCTTAAAGGGATACCAGGACCCACCCTACATCTTAATAACCTTATTTATCTCCTTAAGGGCCCTATCTCCAAATATAGTCACATTGGGGGTTAGGGCTTCAACATACAGGGGTGGGCAAACGTAGGTTTACAGTTGTGAGTATGTGGAACAGTTTATTCACTTATTGCTAATTTATACAACTGTAAACCTACTTTTTCCCCCATATGGATTTGGGCGGAGGAGGGGGGACACAATTCTGTCAATACATGCATGTTCTTATTGGAACAATAAAGATTTTCCCTTAGAAGGAAACATTATTTTCATGATTCTGGAAAGAACAGAATCAGAAGAGATTCAGAAAAAATAAACATGGTTTTAAAAGTCATTACAGTTAGTTAGGGATGATCATTGTTTATTACCAAAGAAGTGGGGATATTAATCAGCCATCTATTTATTATAATATATTCTTTAGTCAGCTCTGTAGTGCTGAGCATACTGTTTGAATATTTATAACTTACCTAGTTCCAAAACAACTGGTTAGTCCCCTCAGTGATTGCAAGAATCCTAAAAAGCAGACTCCAAAAACCTGAATGAAGTGATTGTCACGATCAAATGTTATTCCTCTGTCCTTACCAAGTTCACGGTAAGTTAGTGCCGGAGTCCAGGTTGGATGAGAGAGTTGCCTAGGACAGTGCTACACTGTCGGGCACAGGCGGCCCTGCCCTGTAAAAAGTCACAGCTAATGGGAGGCAGGCTCTGGAGGGAGCAGCTCATCGCAGTGGCCAGGTGGCCATCTCACTTCCCGGGCAGTATCTCCCAGAAATGTCTTCACCTGGTGACGTGGACCACTTTCATGTAGGGCAGTGTAGTAATTTTGAGAAATAGAAATCACAGTTCAGCTTTCTCCTTTGAAAAACTGGTGATGAGGGTGAGCAGAATATGTCAAAAGTACTTTGTTAGGAAATTTAAATTTTATATTGTGATATGGTGGCTAAAAAAAGTAATTTAAATGACTAATGCTTGAAAGGAAAAAAAGTTATTTAGCTTCAAAAGTGGCCGAGGATATAAGCCTACAGAAGATGATATAAGGAAAGCTATTTTTTTATCATGCTCAGAATAGTATGCAATGTATTTTTTTTTCTGTTTTAACTATCCGTATAATAATCCAACACTTTGCTATTGCTATTTTATTCTTTTTCTCTTTTTAATATATTTTTATTTATTTCAGAGAGGAAGGGAGAGGGAGAGATAGAAACATCAATGATGAGAGAGAATCATTGATAAGCTGCCTCCTGCACACCCCCCACTGGGGATCAAGCCCACAACCCAGCATGTGCCCTTGACCAGAATTGAGCCCTGGGACCCTTCAGTCCACAGGCCGATGCTCTATCTACTAAGCCAAACCAGTTAGGGCTCTATTTTTTTTTTTATCTCATTAAGTATACCCAGTGATGTTGGAATATACCAAATATAAAGTATATTCTGAATATTTTTAAAGTATCTACACTAATAAAAGGCCAACATGCAAATTGACTGTACCTTTGCTATGCCTTAAGCCATGCCCACCAGCCAATCAGAGCGACTATATGCAAATTAACCCCACCAAGATGGCGGCCAGCAGCCACGGAGCTGGAGCAAGCAGGAAGCTTGGTTGCCCCAGTGATGGAGGAAGCCAAGCTTCCAGCCTGCTGCAGCAGGCTCTGAGCTCCACTCAAGGCAACAAAGTTTCAATTATAGAAGATAAATAAACCCCAGCTACCTGCTTTCAGCCAGCTGTGGCCATGGAGCTGGAGCGAGCAGGAGGCTTAGGTTGCCCCTGGCGATGGAGGAAGCCAAGCTTCCCGCCCGCCCTGGCTGGCTCTGAGCTCTACTCAAGGCTACAAAGTTTCAATTATAGAAGGTAAATAAATCCCAGAATAAAAAAAAAAGAAAGAAAGGAGAGGCTGGAAGCTTCCGTCACCAGGGGGCTTGGCCAGCCTGAAAACGGCCATCAGCCCCTCACCCAGGCTGGCCAGGCACCCCAGCGGGACCCCCTCCCTGATCCGGGACACCCTTCAGGGCAAACCAGCTGGCCCCCACCAGTGCACCAGGCCTCTGTCCTATATAATAAAAGGGTAATATGCAAATTGACCCTAACAGCAGAAGGACTGGGAATGACTGGTCACTATGACACACACTGACCACCAGGGGGCAGATGCTCAATGCAGGAGCTGTCCCCTGGTGGTCACTGCGCTCCCACAGGGGGAGCTCTGCTTAGCCACAAGCCAGGCTGATGGCTGCCAGCACAGCGATGGTGGCGGGAGCCTCTCCCGCCTCCTCAGCAGCACTAAGGATGTCCGACTGCAGCTTAGGTCTGCTCCCTGCTGGTAGGTGGACATCCCCCAAGGGCTGCCAGGCTGCCAGATGGATGTCTGACTGCCAGCTTGGGCCCGATCCCCCAGGGAGCAGGCCTAAGCCAGCAGGTAGATATCCTCCAAGGGGTCCCAGACTGCAAGAGGGCATAGGCTGGGCTGAGGGATGCCCTGAGTGCACAAATTTTTGTGCACCAGGCCTCTATTCTACACTAATAAAAGACAAAGATGCTAATTGACTGTACCTTTGCTACACCCATCAGCCAATCAGAAGAGTATGCAAATTAACCCAACAAAGATGGCTGTTAAATTTGCGTACTGCAGGCAGGGGCTCCGCCATCCGGGCCTGCTGTGTGCAACCCGGGGCGGCCGGGCGGGGCAGTGCGATTGGCCGCCCGCCCCGCCGCCATCTGGGCCTGCCATCTGTGACCCAGCGTGAGATCCGGGCCTGCCATCTGTGACCAGGGGAGGCAGGGCAGGCACTGCGGGATAGGGCCTGCCATCTGCCACCTGGGGAGTGGGCCTAATCCAGCAGGTGGTTATCTCCTGAGGGGTCCCAGACTGTGAGAGGGCACAGGTCAGGCTGAGGGACACCCCCCCTCCCTCCTGCCAGTGCACAAATTTTTGTGCACAGGGCCTCTAGTATTCAAATATAAAGTGTATTTCTAACATATCTCCCCATTGTTGAAAACCATCAACCTGCCCTAACGGTTTGGCTCAGTGGATAGAGCATTGGCCTGTGGACTCAAGGGTCCCGGGTTCGATTCTGGTCAAGGGCATGTACCTTGGTTGCAGGCACATACCCAGTAGGGAGTGTGCAGGAGGCAACTTACCAATGTTTCTCTCTCATTGATGTTTCTAACTCTCTAACCCTCTCTCTTCCTCTCTATAAAAAATCAATGAAATATATTTTTTTAAAAAAACATCAACCTGAAATTTTAACTGGGAACCACTAGATAGTGTCTAAGAATAAAACTGTATTCACTTTGCAATCTAATTCCTATGTTAAATTCTTGTGATCATTTTTAGATTTTAGAAGAAAAAAAAGGAGGAATTAGCATCACTGAGTGAAGGATTTTACATACTACGTTTTACACTAACTTCACTTGTATTATGCCCTTTTTTACTGGTGAAAAATAAAATTCAGAGGGTTAAGTAACCTAGTAGAGTGCGCACAAGTAGTAAGTGATGGAGCCAGGAATTATTCCCAGGGCTTGGAAGTGGAGAAGCTAGCGTCATACTGCTTGGTCCTTTTTGTTGTTTGAATTTAAAATTCACCATCCTATGCCCATTGAGGTGATTATGGCAGAAATATAGGCCATTCCTCTGCCTTTTAGAAACTAGTCTGATGATTGTTCCCTCAGATGTTTACAATGTCTGTAATGTTCAAAGGGCACCTAATGAATTATTCTGCTAGTTTTGAAGAGATGGGAGGAAAGAATTATCCAACAGTTTCATCTTTAAAATTAATCCTTGCCTACTGTCAGGAAGGAAGATTCTTTTTAAAATGATTTTTTAAAGGAGAGTTTGCAATGCCTGTTTACTTAAAGGAGACGGGAAGAATGGGCTTTGCACCGCCAGGAGCGCTTTCTCTAGTAGGTTGACTTCAGGAACTGAAGTTGCTCAGCAATAAGCATCTCTCTCCGCTGGGCCAGCAAGCTGTGTTCAGACAGTGTCTCCTTGAAAGAAGGGCATTCCAGTCACCTCCAAGTAACTGCTGCCTCTCTCTTCTTCCTCTTCATACACACCCTTGCCAAGAAATGCACACCACCTTACCCCCGCCCCCGCCCCCCCCCCCTACACACACACACACACACAAGGGCAGATAGAGAGCACTTACTGCAGTGTCCTTTGTATTGTATTATAGTTAGTTGTGGGGATGTACCTATCCCTGGCTCAGTTTTGAGTTCCTAGAGGCAGGTACTTTTCTTTATCTTTCCAGGGTAATATACGTAAGATTATATACAATATACGTTTGTTGAATATTTTTTTAAAAAGAGCATTCTTAGATTCCTTAGAAAGACTGGCTTTCTTGTCATCTCTGGGAAACTTGTGTGCCTCACATGGAACAGGAATGAAATTCTGTACAGCCTATCTCAGAATAATAGGTTGCTGAGACAGCTTCAAATCAATACCTTTTCTGGAGTTTCCAACAAATAACGATTTATCCTTTAATTGTATCAGGAAGAGTTGTTTTATTCTAAGAAATGTGTGTATTTATATGGAAGGTTTTAATGTTCCTAAACTGTTTGTTCTTGCCATATTTACAGGCACAAACTGTGGGTTTCCCAGTGACCATGCATTCGCCGAACATGCGACTGATGCGATCTACCCTCCTCCCACAGGCATCCAATGTGGAGGCCTTTTCATTTCCAGCGTCCAGTTGTCAGGCAGAAGCAGCGTTTATGGAAGAAGAGTGTGTTGACACTCCAAAGGTACGGGTGTGTTTGAGAGGCTGAGCTTGTAGGTTGGCTGGAGACTTCAGTTGGGTCCTTAGGTGTTGGACTTGGACTTTGTTGAACTCTGTCATGTCCTCATGTCACTCAGGAGTGTTGTTTGAGTAGCAGAGCCTGAGAAGAGCGTTCAGGGCTGAACTGGGCTCTCATCGCCACCTTATCATTAGCACTTACATAACTGTCAGACCTCATACGTCCTTTCAAAAGCTTTCCTTCTCTTTCCTTAACCAAATCCTTCTCTTTTCAAGTTTCTAGATCACACATAGGTTTTATATTTTTTAAACAAATTATAATTCTGATAACAAATATAACTGGTGCTAACGTGGCTCTGTCTGAGTTGACTGCCTCTCTTCTAAGAAATGTGCATATTTATATTATAGTTAGTTGTGGGGGTGTATCTATCCCTGGCTCAGTTTTGAGTTCCTAGAGGCAGGGACTTTCCTTTATATCTTTCCAGGGTAATATACGTAAGATTATATACAATATATGTTTGTTGAATATTTTTTAAAAAGAGCATTCTTAGATTCTTTACTGCAGCTCCGTGATGACGTGGTATCTGTTCTGGTCAAACATCCTTTTTGTCCTGTTTGGACATGCTTAGCGGAGATAAGTTTATCCTACTATTCTATATGCAGGTGGCTTTTAGGATGTGGATGGTGACAGCTTCTCTCACTTAATGGATATTTACTTCTAATGTGTGTTTTATATATTTAGCATCAAATGATATACAAAGGATCGTAGAAATGGGCAGGTCTTGGAATATGTTCAAAATAGACTTTGTTCTTTGCTAGTTGGGTGAACTTGGGCAAGAAGACTGACTTGCTTCTTTGCTGTTGTTGTGGGGGTTTTTTTTGTTATTTTTTTTAATATATTTTATTGATTTTTTACAGAGAGGAAGGGAGAGAGATAGAGAGTCAGAAACATCGATGAGAGAGAAACATCGATCAGCTGCCTCCTGCACATCCCCCACTGGGGAAGTGCCCGCAACCCAGGTACATGCCCTTGACCGGAATCGAACCTGGGACCTTTCAGTCCGCAAGCGGACGCTCTATCCACTGAGCCAAACCGGTTATGGCTGTTTTGTTTTTTTAATATGTTTTTTATTGATTTTAGAGAGAGAGACAAGTATCAATAGGCTGCCTCCCACATGCCCCTACCAGGGATCAAGTCCATAATCTGGGCTTGTGCCCTAACTGGGAATTGAACTTGTGACCTTTTGGTGCATGGGATGATGCTCAACCAACTGAGCCATTCCGGCCAGGGCCTGACTAGCTTCTTTGAACTGCTTTTTCTCTTATGTAATATCAGACTGCCAACTTTATGAGACTATTGTGAGGATTAAAATAATGTCTGAGGTTCTGGCCAAATTGTAGGTACTTAATAAGTATTGGTTTCCTGTTTTTTTGGCCTTTTTAGGTAATAAAAAGGTGAGTCAGACATTAATTCTGCCTCAAAGTTTATAATGTAGCAGAAAAGACATGATGCATAACTAAAAACAATGTGCCCTATTCTGAATAAATTGATAAAATATAATAGGTCCTTTATTTTTTCACCCCTCCTTCAGCCCCCTCACCTTTGGCAACCATCAGCTTTGTTCTCTGTATGTATGGGTTGGTTTTATTTTATTTCCTCACTTCTTTTGATTTTTTTTTAGACTCCACATGTAAGTGAAATCATATGGTATTTGTCTTTCTCTGACTTATTTCACTTAGCATAATGCCCTCTAGGTCCGTCCATGTTGTTGCAAATGGCCAGATTTCATTCCTTGGGAGCAATATTTCCTTGTATATATACACCACATTTTCTTTATTCATTCATCTGTCAATGGAGACCTACGTTGCTTTCATGTCTTGGCTATCTATAATAATAAAAGCGCAATATGCTAATTAGACCGGACATCCTTTCAGATGACCTTCCAGACAAAGCTGAGGTTGTGAGGAAAGCCCAGGTCCCAGGTGCCTGTTGGCAGCCAGAGGGAAGCCGGTGCTGGCATCCGGGGGAAGGAGACCTACTCTTGCATGAATTTCATGCATCAGGCCTCTAGTTGTAAATAATGCTGCAGTGTACATAGGGGTGCATATAGCTTTTCCATATTAGTGTTTTGAGTTTCTTCGGATATATACCCAGAAGTGATATTCTTGAGTCATATAGCAGCTCTATTTTTATTTTTTTGAAGAACCTACATACTATTTTACACAGTGGCTTTGCCAGTCTGCATTCCCACCGACAGTGAACAGGGGTTTCCATTTCTCCACATCCTCGTCAGCACTTGTTCTTGATTTTTTTATGGTGACCATTTTGACAAGTGTGAGGTGGTATCCCACTGTGGTTTTGATTTGCATTTCCCTGGTGATTAGTGATGTTAAGCATCTTTTCATATGTCTTTGGACCTTCTGGATATCTTCTTTGGAGAAATGTCTATTTAGGTCCTCTGCCCATTTTTTATGGATTTTTGGGGGGTTTTTAATGTTAAACTGTATGAGTGTCTTATATATTTTGTATATTAACCTCTTATCGGATGTATCATTGACAGATATCATTTCCCATTCAGTAGTTTTCTTTTTGTTGATGGTTTCCTTCACTGTGCAGCTTTGTAATTTGATGTTGTCCCATTTGTTTATTTTTGTTGTTGTTGTTGTTGCCCTTGCCCAACGAGACCTATTGAAAAAGATGTTGCTGAGACTAATGTCAAAGAGTTTACTGCCTGTTTTCTTCAAGAAGTTTTATGGTTTCAGGTCCTACATTTAAATCATTAATCCACTTTGAGTTTATATTTATGTATGGTGCAAGAAAGTGGTCCAGTGTCATTTTTTACATGTATCCAATTTTTCCAAAACCACTACTAAAGAAACTGTCTTGACCCCCATTGTGTATTTTTACCTCCTTTGTCATAGATTAATTGACCATATAAGTCAATTTATTATTTATTGGAGTTTATTTATTGGAAATTTTATTTCTGGGCTCTCTATTCTATTTCATTGATCTATATATCTGCTTTTATGCCAACACCATACTATTTTGATTATTGTAGCTGTGTTCTAGTTCTGAGAAGACTGCCATTGGAGTTGAATAGAGATTGCATTTCATTTTTATATTGTTTTAGGTACTAAGGACATTTTTACAATACTCGTTCTTCCAGTCTTTGAACAATGGTATATGCTTCATTTATTTGTATTCTCTTCAGTTTCTTTCTTCAGTGTTTTATAGTTTTCAGAATACAGATCTTTCACCTCTTTGGTTAAATTTACTCCTAGATATAATATGCTTTTTAATGCAATTGTAAATGGGATAATTTTCTTAATTTCTTCTTCTTATCATTCACTAGAGGCCCAGTGCACAAAAATTTGTGTATTCAGGGGGTCTCTCAGCCCAGCCTATGCCCTCTTGCAGTCTGGGACCCCTCGGAGGATGTCCCCCGGGGAGGATGTCCACTCCCTGGGGGATTGGGCCCAAGCTGGCAGTCAGACATCCCTCTGGCAGCCCAGCAGCCCTTGGGGAATGTCCACTTACCAGCAGGGAGCAGACCTAAGCTGCAGTCAGACATCCTTAGTGCTGCTGAGGAGTCGGGAGAGGCTCCTGCCACCACCGCTGTGCTGGCAGCCATCAGCCTGGCTTGTGGCTAAGCAGAGCTCCCCCTGTGGGAGCGCAGTGACCACCAGGGGACAGCTCCTGCATTGAGCATCTGCCCCCTGGTGGTCAGTGTGTGTCATAGTGACCAGTCATTCCCAGTCCTTCTGCTGTTAGGGTCAATTTGCATATTACCCTTTTATTATATAGGATAGAGGCCTGGTGCACAGGTGGGGGGCGGCTGGTTTGCCCTGAAGGGTGTCCCAGATCAGGGAGGGGGTCCCGCTGGGGTGCCTGGCCAGCCTGGGTGAGGGGCTGATGGCTGTTTTCAGGCTGGCCACACCCCCTTTAGGGTGGGGGATCCCCATTGGGGTGCCTGGCCAGTCTGGGTGAGGGGCTGAGGGCCATTTTCAGGCTGGCCAAGCCCCCTGGTGATGGAAGCTCCCAGCCTCTCCTTTTTTGCTTTTTCTTTTTTTTATTCCGGGATTTATTTACCTTCTATAATTGAAACTTTGTAGCTTTGAGAGGAGCTCAGAGCCAGCCAAGGCGGGCAGGAGGGAAGCTTGGCTTCCTCCACCGCCAGGGGCAACCCAAGCCTCCTGCTCGCTCCAGCTCCGTGGCCACGGCCTGCTGAAAGCAGATATCATGGATGTATTTACCTTCAATGATTGAAACTTTGTTGCTTTGAGTGGAGCTTAGAGCCGGCCACGGCAGGCGGGAAGCTTGGCTCCCTCCATCACTGGGGCAACCAAGCCTCCTGCTTGCTCCAGCTCCGTGGCTGCCAGCTGCCATCTTGGTTGGGTTAATTTGCATATAGTTGCTCTAATTGGCTGGTGGGCGTAACTTCGCTATAAGGCATAGTGAAGGTATGGTCAGTTTGCATGTTTGTCTTTTATTAGTGTAGATTATTGTTTTAAAGCAGGGGTGGGGAACATCCAGCTGGTGGGCCATAGAAGGCCCCTGAAATCATTCGGTCTGGCCCTGCCAAGGCATTAGGAGTGAGTTAATTAAATGTTTGACAATATATAGCAGGCTAATTTTTAAGTTGATCATTTTGTATGGCCTGTGAATGATGTTATAAATATCCAAATGGCCCTTGGCAGAAAAAAGGTTCCCTACCTCTGGTTTAAATAAATAGAAATCAAAGTGATTTAAAACTAGAAGGAAGCAGGGGGAGTTGATTTTAGCTGATTTGAACAGGAAAGTCTTTGGGCGAACAGTCAGAGCTAGCAGCTGAGAGATGTGCAGAATCTGTCTGGATGGAAGTGGTGTAACACCTAGGTGGTGGGAAAAGCCCGGGCACAGCAAACATCAGGACAGCTGGGGTCCATCCGGGCCAGCGCAGTGGCTCTGTGTGTCTAAGGAAAGGGCTGTGACGGGTAGCTGTGTGGGAGAAAGATGAGCAGCATGTCAGAGATGGGAGCTTTTCTCCAGGCTAGGGTGCTCTGGGTAGGAATGTGCTCAGTGTCATCAAGAGAGTTTTTTCAGATGGACTTTTTCAAGGTAGGGGGAAACAATTTAATTTTTTTTTTATCAAAGGAGCACTATGATCCATGTTGTACTTCAGAAATTAGCCAGGAGGGGTACATTGCATAGGAGAGAGACTGGTGACAAGGACAGTGAAAGTTAGAACATGTGTCCAGTGGGGGAGACAAAGAGGGCCTGAAATAGGATAGTGCTCATGAAACCAGAGAGCAGGGGATGCTATAAGTGAGATCATATAGATAAAACTGGTAGACTGTTAGGGTCCAGAGAGAAGTACAAACTGATAGTAGTATTTTGAGCCTCGATGATGGGGAGGGTGAGTGCCATTATCAGAAATAGGGGGCTCTGGAGGCAGAACTGATTCAGAAGCTAAATATTGAGTTTAGCTAGAGCATAGTCAAGGCAGCTGGATGCTGGGCCGCCACACACAGCTGGTAAGCGGAGTGCTGAACACCACGAGTGTCCATGCCTCTGAGAACACCACCTGCTGGGGACAGTCTTTTTCCCTCAGCCGTGGTTGCCTGGCATGTTCAGTAATCTCATAAACTGCTACTACATTGGGGTGACATAATTTATTTATTTTAAGATCTAAGTCCCTTGAAAAATTGCAGTCTGCTAAAATCTTGTCTATGAGGGCATCAGGCCCAAAACACAGATTGGGCACTCTCTGCTGTATTATATAGGACAAGCTATTTTTAAAGCTTGTTATTGTTACCGTAGCTAGGAAACAGACAGGAAATGAATGATTTTTGTGAAAGATATAGATAGTAGCTAGATGGTATATTTGCATTTGTAGGAAAAGCAGTGCCACGCTAGAACTGGCCACCCACACTGCCAGAGCCACCTTGGCACGCAGCCAGCCCGTAGAGCTACACTGTCTTACTTGTGGACCATTTTGTTTATGTCAGCAAAAATGCTCGTGTCTGCCTGGCCGGCATGGCTCAGTGGTTGAGCATTGACCTATGAACCAGGAGGTCATGGTTCACTTCCCAATCAGGGCACATGCCTGGGTTGTAGGCTCGGTCCCCATTGTGGGGCGTGCAGGAGGCAGCCGATCAATGATTCTCTCTCATCAATGATGTTTCTCTCTCTCTCTCTCTCTCTCTCTCTCTCTCTCTCTCTCTCTCTCTCTCTCTCTCTCTCTCCCCCCCTCCCTCCCTCCCTCCCTCTCTGAAATCAATAAGAAAAATTCATATTTTTTTAAATGCTCATGCCTTTTCCTCCCTAGTACTTTCCTTGGGGCCCATCAGTAAATGCCCACACATCCCAAACTAGCAGGCAGACATCCAGTTCCCTTGTGGGTCCTATGGCTTCATCCTCATTGACTACGTAACACCTGTTGGTTGTCTTCTAGAAGATGCTTCGTAACTGCATGTATTGCTCACCCCTTTACATCTCAGGTGG
This sequence comes from Myotis myotis, assembly GCF_014108235.1. Classification (NCBI taxonomy): domain Eukaryota; kingdom Metazoa; phylum Chordata; class Mammalia; order Chiroptera; family Vespertilionidae; genus Myotis; species Myotis myotis. Next base: position 5,651,966 of record NW_023416314.1, read on the forward strand.
TGGCAGGTTCTGTGCATCTCAGAGCTTTCACTCCTTCCCTCCTAAAAGTCCTCACCTTAAAACTGTCAGTGAAGTCCTTTAGGGAGTTCGTGTTGAAATGTTGATTTGGGGCTTCCCCCCAAAAATGGCACCCTTCTGAGACAGTCACCCAACTCTGAGCACTAACTGAAACCCAGGTGACAAAGAGACCATCTGGAGGGCAGATGCACAAACCCTGCTGTGTCAGTCTTTTTTGAGGGTTTCTTTGGGAATCTTGAATTTTTTTACACACACACATTTCAGTCTCTTTTAACATTTTATTGGAGATGATAATAACTGGATTTTCCAAGTTCCACTTTCATAGCTGGATAGCAGAAGGGAACTGTGAGGCTAAACTGAAAATACTAGTGTAGTAAATGTGTTTCATGTCTGCTTACATTTTTAATAACTGTTATTATAGAGGTAGTAAAACACCTAAGAGAAGTTCTGAGAAGGATGTACATCCAGCTCCTAACAGTTTTCACCTCTCAGGCTTGGTAAAGGGAAGAAACGCACTTTTATATCTGAATTTGAATTTTTAAACACATAATTGGAAACAACAAAACAAATCAAACTCACATAGGGAAAATCCAGAGAGCTGTTAAAGAATGAATTAACTTATCCATAATCCCACTACCCGAGATAAGTATATGTTGGTATATTTCCTGAGAGGGAGTTACAGATAGATGGACAAGTGGGTGGGTGGGTGAGTGTAGGGAGACTCAGTAAGTAGATAGACTTTTTAAAAATTATATTCTATGATATGTGATTTTGTATTTTGCTTTACATAATATAACATCATGAGCATTTTTCCCATCTCATGAAATCTTTGAAATCATGAGTTATATTTAACTGCCTAATATATTGTATTAGACCCTTTCTTAACTGTGCACACTCCTGTTTTTAGACATTGAGTACTTATTTTTCCTTCTCCTCCATGCTTCAGGGGAATGTGTTTGTGTCTAAATCTTTGTGCCTCTGAGTGTTTCCTTCAGAGACATTCCTAGTACTCAGCTTATCCAGTTCTTCTCTTCCTCACCTGGTTGTTTATTTTAACTTGCCTCAAGATGGTAAAAAGGCTTTGAAAGAAAATTTCCTTTCATCTGATACTTTAAAATGTTTTATTATTATAAAGCATTCTCTTTGGTCAATAAAAAAATAATACATACAATATATTGAGTACCTAAGGTACTGTGTCATTTTATATATATAGTTAGTTAGTTAGTTAGTTAGTTAGTTAGTTAATCTTCCCAAACAACTTTACTTCCATTTTACAAGTGAAAAAGAAAATAGAAGTTAACTTATAGAAGTTAAGCAACTTGATAACAGGTGATAGAGCTGAGGTTTGAGCCCCATAGCACCTTTTCAACATGTGCCAGCTTGTTAGGCACTTCGATACAAATTCAATAAGCCACAGTCCCAGCCTCCAAACTCAACGGGCTAATATTGTGTATTGGTCTACTTAGACTGTTGCAACAACATACCACAGCCTGGGTGGTGGCTTCAATGACAGCAATGTATTTTTACAGCCCCAAATCAAGGTTTCGGCCAATTTGTTTTCTGGTGCGGGCTCTCTTCCTGGCTTACAGAGGACCACCTTCCAGGGCCTTTCCTCTGCACGTATTGGAGAGTTTTTTTGTGTCTCTTCAGCCACACTCAGAGTTAGGGGGAGACTCATACATTCCATCCATAACAGTGTACCTGTGCTATGATCTTGTATTTGTGGTCAGCACAGGCACATGGTATCAGTTAGCCGTAGAGTCTCTGAGTTTGACTCCTACATGCATAGGAAGTCTCTTACTAGAAGTGAAGTGATTGCTTGAGCTTTAAGGAAAGACAAAAACAATATATTGGAAAATATACATTTATCCATGTTCTATTTGAATTCCTGTAATTTACAGTTAGCCTAGATTATTTCCTAGAGCAGAAGATCGTATTTCTAGCAGCCAAGGTTGATCAGCCCAATATTGCGATCACAGAATCCGAGAACTGCAGTTAGGCTCTAGTTTTATCAAGTGTCCTGGTAGTAAGTTGGCAGGGAAGGGCGGCATGATGACCCCTTGTTCCAGAAAGTGGACTCATAGCTGAAGATGATCACACCTGTGCCAGACTCCAGACTGCTTCTGATTCAATCATCAAACATCATCTCAGAAACGGTCATTGTCTTCTGCCTGTCCCAGGATGAAACTGAATTCAGCAGACATTTTCTATCTTTTTTTTTCATATATAATTTCATTGATTTTTTACAGAGAGGAAGGGAGAGGGATAGAGAGTTAGAAACATTGATGAGAGAGAAGCATTGATCAGCTGCCTCCTGCACACCCCCCACCAGGGATGTGCCTGCAACCAAGGTACATGCCCCCGACTGGAATCGAACCCGGGACCCTTCAGTCCCCAGGCCGAAGCTCTATCCAATGAGCCAAACCAGCCAGGGCTCAGCAAACATTTCCAACTAAAAGACATAATTCCTCTTGTAGTTTAGATGAGGAGATGAGTTTATAAGCAGATAATTTGACAGGAAAAATGACAAACTCGGAGAGACTGAAAGGTTTTTTAGTGCTCCAAAAAAGGTAACTTTTCTCTATAAAGGACAAAAAGGACAGAAGGCTCTGGCTGTTGTAAGACTATACTGCAAGAAGTATCTGATAAAATTTTGACATAGGCTGTAAGTGTAAAGATAGATAATTACTTTATAACAGTTCTTTCTCTGTTGCTTTTTTCATTTCTAAATCATCCTCTGCTATTCTTAGAAAATTGTATTAGTAGACAGTGAAGGAACCTAGAAGTATGAATAAGTTTCTAAACAGCCACAAAGAGGACTGAGTTTTCTTCTCTCCTACAAGAAAACTATTAAGTGTAGTCAAAGAATGAAAACTGATCTGGAGAAGGGCCAAGGGCAGAATAGAAGTTGCTGACCGGATTTCAGGTTTTACTGGTGCCATGGGGAAGATGGGTCTTAGTCTGGAACGGAAGCATCTAACACTCTTCATTTTAAATGACCCTCCTCACTTTAAAACGCACTGGCCACCTTATCCAAGTAATGGCCGCAGACCCAGAGCAGTTTTTATGGAATTACTGTCCCCTCCCCCAGGCAAACAAAGATCTGAGTCACCCAAGGCTCCCGCTCCAAATAAAGGGCCTTGCAGCGCCTTCAGACGGGTTGCCATAAGAGGAAAGTTTCCTGTGTCTGGCACAGGCCTGTCCCACGTCACCTCTCACACATGCGCCTCGCCTGCTTCCAAAGGAAACAAAAGCTCTACCCAGTGTATTTCAGGTGAAAGTGCTGCTTACAACTCAGCATCTGTGACTGGCTGTTCCTGAGCAGCTATTCATAGGAGAAAACAGATTGATTTCCACGGGGGGATAGTTAAGGTAATGAGCTAAATAATTGCCTCCTCGGTGGGGCTTTTACCAGCCAGAAGAGCAGGCAACCACAACTCCCCTTTGTCTGCTGTTTCTGCTGCCATTAGCTGGTGTGCGTGTCAGCTGCCTGGGAGCTGTGCTGTGCTCCCCCTGGGGGATGGGCCCTGGGGATGCTGTGTGTGCGGCTGGAGGACAGCGCTCCGTGCCTCTGCAGGAATCCGGGGCCTGCGAGTCGCTTGTTATTCTGTAACATAAGGCTCGGGCTGTTTGCCAGTGAATCTTTTTCAGTCCTCTTTGTGGTATCAGTCCATCTTTAAAGAATTCTTTTTTCCATTCCTCAAACACATAGAACCAGTTAAAGACCTAACCAGATAGTTAGGTACTTAAATTATAAACATAAAAGTATGTCTGGAACCTTGCAGTATGTTTTGTGGTTGAAAATTAGAAGAATGGTGGTGACTACTCTTTTCGGTTAGCTCTGAGCCATGCATTTCTTAAAAATCTCATCTTCCCCCTCTTCATTCCCCTGATCTTAAAGAAATAACTAATAGGCATCAACTTACTGTACCCCTATTCACCTGGAAACTGCTAAAGAAATTGTTTATTGTAATGCTGACTCAGAGAAACCTGGGAGGCAATGCTGGTGTGGCCATACTGGGCGCCGGTCTCGGTGCTGCAGTTGGCTTGCCCTCCATGTTGTCATTAATAACACATCTGTACATTTTTAGTATTTATATATTGTAAAATAAATAAATAAATAAACTATCCCATTTGAAATAGTTTCTTGAAAATAACAGGCTGGACTATTACTTTGAGTCAAATGTTAGAGCTATGAGGGATCACAATACTTACCCAGGCCATCACTTTATTTCAAGGATTCAGGAAGGTTGTCCTACAAGGTCATAAAATACTAAAAAAAAAGAAAATGTTTGCTGAACTCAGTTTCATCCTGAATTACTGATTTGCCACAGTGCTAACATGTTTGGATCCTCGTGGATTTTTCAAATGTCTCAGCAGAGCAGCAACTGACAGTTTCCTCTCGCACTGACGTTTAGGTCAATGGCTGCCTGCTGGACCCTGTGCCGCCTGTCCTGGTGAGGAAGGGGTGCCAGTCCCTGCCCAGCAGCATGATGGAGACCTCCATTGACGAAGGGCTGGAGACAGAGGGAGAGGCCGAGGAAGACCCCAGCCAGGCCTTTGACGCGTTCCAGTCCACGCGTGGTGGGCAGAGACGGCACACTCTGTCCGAAGTGACCAATCAGCTGGTCGTGGTGCCGGGTTCAGGTATGCCATCCACTGAGCTGCAGGTGAAGTCTGCACGCTATCAGTCACAGTCCAGTCTCCAGTCAGCTCCTAGGACGCAGCCTGTGATGAGCATTTCCCCTGTGGAAACCAGTCTGCTTTTTCCTTTGTGGACAACATTCAGCAGTTGAGGGCAGTCGCCTCTGAGCTGTCTCCTTACTCCCAGAATTCACCGAGTGCCGGGGGCTTACCCAGGACCCTGGCACTTTGGGGTGGCAGAGATCTGCTGGGCACGGATTCTGGTGTGTTCTCCCCACAAAACTCAAAGCTTATTAAATTGACGTGAAAAATGGTGCTGAAAAAAATGTGCTGGTTGGAGATTAAGGACATTGTCACTGGGAGAACTCAAGCTGGCTGCACTTTGTGTCTTTTGTTCAAAGAAGACACTGTTTGCTATTCCTCATATCTGCTCTGTTTTCTCTTAAAGGGAAAGTTTTCTCCATGAGTGACAACCCTTCCCTGGACAGTGTGGACTCTGAGTATGACATGGGGTCTGTTCAGAGGGACCTGAACTTTCTGGAGGACAACCCTTCCCTTAAAGACATCATGTTAGCCAACCAGCCCTCACCTCGCATGGCATCTCCCTTCATAAGCCTGAGACCTGCCAACCCAGCCATGCAGGCCCTGACCTCCCAGAGAAGAGAGGCCCACAACAGGTCGCCCGTGAGCTTCAGGGAGGGCCGCAGGGCCTCAGACACCTCCCTCACCCAAGGTAACTGCCGCTCCCCTCCTGCCTTCTCAAGTTCTCAGCTGGTAGGATTTGAAGGGGGTTGTGGCCATATTGGTATCATACCTGTAGTAACTGAGAGGCCTGTGTTTTATTTAAACTGTTTGGTCTTGCCCTTTCTTCCAGGCATTGTAGCATTTAGACAACATCTTCAGAATCTGGCTAGAACCAAAGGAATTCTAGAGCTGAACAAAGTGCAGCTGCTGTATGAACAATTGGGGCCAGAGGCCGACCCCAGCCTGGCATCAGCTGCTCCTCAGCTCCAGGACCTGGCTGGCAGCCGCCCTCAGGTGAGTGCTCCGGCCCTTTCCACAGTGGCTTGGCGAGTGCGAGGAGTGAGTGTGTCCTGAAGATGTGTTGCTTCATTGGGAGGACTCACTCCAGTCCTGGAGCAAACAGGCTCTTTTGCAAAACTTTTCCTGCTGCTGCCACCTGCTGCTGACAGGTGATGCCTGTCCACGTTGGCCAGGTGATCAGGGAGGGCCCCATGGAGGCCTTGGCACCTCAGTCTGCTTCACGGGGCAGACTGTATGTGAATTACCTCTGATCCTCTCCCCCCGGGCGCACACACACAAATTTAGAATAATAAACTTTACCCAAATGAGAAGCTTACTACCACTACTTTTAATGTGCTATCACTTCATTAAATATTATAAATGGATTCTTTGTGCTAAAGATACAAAAGAAATTGCTATTTATCCAGTAAGTTTATTTTGAGACTATTGTTAGTGCATTCAGGCTGTTCGAGCTTTGAGGCCCCGGGGAGGTGCTGGCGCCTGCTGCCCAGCACTGACGAGGTGACCGTCACTGCAGGTCCACGGATAGATTTTCTGTAAATGATGAGCCCTCCACCTGCTGGCTGTGCCAAAGCTGGGAGGGTCGTGTGTACGGGCTGGAGTTCCTCTTGGGCATTTGCCCAGGTGCTTCAACTAAAAGCTGAAACTTTCTCCTGGAGAATTGAAAACGTGTCGCCCTTGCTCCTCAGGAGGAAGCTGTTCAGCAGCCGGAAGGCGTTCCTGCGCTCGCCTCCAGCGTGCACCCACCGCTGTCCCCGCAGCAGAGCCTGGAGGCCCAGTACCTGCAGCACAGACTCCAGGTGGGCCTTCCCCTGCTGCTCCCGCTGTGCTGGGCTAGGACCGGCCTCTGCACAGCAGACGCCTGTTGTCTTGTTCAGGACTAGGTTAGGGTGGCGGCTTGATCCCTCACAGGCAGGGGGCCTGACAGCGCACTTCTGGTTTCTGGAAACACATTCAGACTCAGGTTATGCTCTGTGCCGGCAGCGGGCTTGTCCTCAGCCCCAGGCAGGGAGACCACCACAGTGGCAGGAAGGGGAAGCACGGCCTCTGCTTCTAACGTTAGGCCTCATCACGAGGAACAGATAAAATGGAAATCTCACGTTCGCAGGTTTCAAACGTCAGCGTCTACACTGGTGCCTGAAAACCTCAAAAGATGAATCATTTGTTCATTCAGCTGGTGCTGCTGCCTTTGTTATCGAGATTTAGCCCCATTTTTCCCATTGTTTATACTCTCCACGAACCTCGAAGTCCCAGGGGACTTTCAGAAATGGAAACTGAAGTAGGTTAGAGCTGAGACAGCCCAGGCCTGCTGACCCAAAGCTGTGGGCCCCAAAGCTCTCCCAGGGCCCCAGTGAGCAAGTGTCATCAGTCCCTTCACTCTGCGTGGATTGTGGAGGACATACTTGGCCTCCTCCTCCAGGCAGCGGCCCAGTCTGATGACCGTGCCCTAGATGGCAACACATTGTCATGCTTGGGTTGTTTTCTGCTCTTCCAGAAGCCCAGCCTTCTGTCAAAAGCCCAGAACACCTGTCAGCTGTATTGTAAGGAGCCACCACGGAGCCTTGAACAGCAGCTGCAGGAACACAGGTGAGAGAGCTCCTTTGGCCAAAGAAGTCACTTTGTTTTGTGGAAGACTTAAGAATGCTGGGCCCTGGCTGGTGTGGCTCAGTGGTTGAGCGTCAACCTATGAACCAGGAGGTCATGGTTCGATTCCTGGTCAGGGCACATGCCTGGGTTGCAAGCTCAATCCCCAGTGGGGGCTTGCAGAAAGCAGCTGATCAGTGATTCTCTCCCATCATTGATGTTTCTCTCTCTCCCTCTCCCTCTCCCTTCCTCACTGAAATCAGTTAAAAAAAAAAGATTGCTGGGTGTATCCATTCACCCTGGTGTTGCCTCTACTAGGAAAATAGGTTTTTAAATTATTTTTTAATCCTCAAGGATATGTTTTTAGAGAGGGAGATGGAGAGAGAGAGAGAAACATCAATCAGTTGCCTCCTGGAAGTGCCCTGACTGGGAATCAAACCCGCCACCTTTTGGTGATGCGCCAACCGAGCCACCTGGCCAGGGTGGAAAATAGGTTTTGATGCATGAGCCAGTGTCCAAGACATGACGGCTAACGCGGCTGTGCGCCTGCCGGGGAATAGCAGCCCTAGATGTGCTGTTTTCCTTTTCATCTCACATCCTCCCTTGCGGTAATTCCTGCCCCCTGGCCTCACAAGCAGGAGCAGCGTGGCCACGGCAGCATGGCCCTGCCCCATCAACCAAAGGCCCCCAGGGAGGCCAGGGGTCACCCCCGCCCCTTGGACACTCAGCTGGGAAATCAGCCTCTGGCTTCATAGGGAGAAATACTTGAGCGCCTCAGAGAAAATGAGTTCGCGTTTACTGCCACACTGAGGCCAGTCGGAATTGGGGGACAAAAAGTGAGATTAGGTTGAAGAAAAGCGACACTATTTGCTCCTACCCCCCACTTTCTTTTCTGCCACAGAAAGAGAAGTGAGTGGCTGAGGCTGGTGACGGACACTGCTTTACATTAAAGTTGCTATCACTGAGGGAGATTTAACATGCTTTCTTTTGGTTTTGCCAATGTAGACTCCAGCAGAAGCGACTCTTCCTCCAGAAGCAGTCTCAGCTGCAGGCATACTTTAACCAGATGCAGATAGCGGAGAGCTCATACCCACAGCCCCACCAGGAGGCACCATCACCACCACAACAGCCTCCGCCCTTCAGCCTGACGCAGCCCCTGAGCCCGGTCCTGGCGGCCTCTGAGCAAATGCAGTACAGCCCCTTCCTCGGCCAGTACCCCGAGATGCCGCTGCGGCCCCTGCCCTCCTCACCCAGCCCTCAGGCGCACCTGCAGCAGCCGCCACCGCCGCCCCCGCCACCGCCGCCACCACCACCACAACAGTCGGGAGCTGCCCCAGCGTCCTTACAGTTCTCCTATCAGACTTGCGAGCTGCCAGGCACCGTCTCCCCTGAGCCAGAATACCCCACTCCCCATCAGTACCCCCTGGACGGAGCCCAGCAGGGCGGTGTGGCAGCGCCAGACTGTCCCAGGAGCTCGGGGCTGCAGGAGGACCCCTCCAGCTACGACCCGCTCGCCCTCCCCGAGTTCCCTGGGCTCTTTGATTGTGAAATGCTGGAGGCCGTGGACCCGCAGCACAGCGGTTACGTCCTGGTGAACTAGCCCCGGCCCGGAAGCGGGACAGGTCCAGCGTAGGAAGCACGTGTGTTTTTACTTCTATTTCAGCCTTTTACATTTAAAGCTTATTTTCTGTCCTCTCCCGAAAGGGGAGAACCAACTTGCCCAACTGGAATCGGAGGCCTGGCCAGGTGGCTGTTGCTCCCTCCTGGCTAGGTCCCTCCTGGCTCCCGGTGGCCCACGCTGGCACACAGCTGTGCCGGGTGGAGCAAGCTCTCACGGAGACGCCGACAAACGTTTTATAAGACACCCAGACCTCGGTTTTATACAGAACTACACCATTACCAAGGGAGACTGGTGAACGCAGGGAGATGTGGGGGGAAGAGGCAGTATTTTCCACTGACGCCACGAGCAACATGCTTAAAGGCACAGCAAGATACATAATGAATGTGATGCACAGAACATAAGGGAAGGCTGTGCTTTGTCGCCGAAGCATAAGTTCTGAGCTGCTGATGCACGTTGTCCCCAAGACCATCAGGCCGCTACCAGCTGGTACTAAGCCCTACGGCAGCGTCTCCCGGAGCAGCAGCGCCTCTTCAGAAGGCGCCGTGGGTCACAGACGCAGAGGGCCCGGGGCTCCGGAGATGTCGCCTGGAGAACCCACAGGACCCACCACAGCGGGCTGGCCAGGACCTCGAGGAGCCATCGGTGCAGAGCCCGGTCCAGGAAGGCGGGGGCTTCCCACAGATCTGTGGGGACTTCCGGTCGGACAGTCGGCCTTTAGGGGACGGGACGTGGTGTCTCTTCAAATGTAGTAACTACTTTGACTTCACACTATATTATTGTTGCTAGTAGTTTACTGAGCTTTGTATATCCGGACAGTTTCATAGAGGACTTAGACATTTTAAGAACAAGAAGAATGAACTTCTCTCTCCCATGTGAAGTGGTAGTGCCGTGCCTTTTCCCGGATCACGCTTTAATTATTTCTTTTCTGTAGAAACCAAGTTTCCATTCATGTCAATGCTAAATCCAAAGTCACTTCAGTTTGTTTTCCACTGTGTGGGAATCGCATTCTTCATTTCCTTAAAGTTTGACTTGTAATGAAATGTTAGAGTATTACAGCAATATTCAAAACCACAGATGTGTCAGCCACGGAAGCAAATCATCTGCCAAACTCACTGTATTACTAACAAAACTTAACCCTTGCAGTTCATTCATCAAAATAAGTAAGAAATAGATGCTACAGCCAGTTAACTGTGTACCGAGTCACCTGTCATTTGGACGGTCACAGCCACGCATTACAAGCTCAGTGTTAGTGACAGAGGCTCCCTGCTCGCCTGTCAGCAGGTGACTGCACGAGGCACGGCTTCTTCCTCACGGCACGGAGCGGAGCCACCACACAGCTGCGTCCAGGACGCCTTTCCTCTTCGCAGTGTGTGTCCCGGGCGGGTGAGGAGGAGCCGGAGGGTCTGAGTCCTGTTCTGCCCCCACCTGCCCAGCCCCTTGCGGGCTGGTAACTTGAGCAGCCTTGTTCCCGGCTCCCCCTGGGGCCTGGACACTGCGTGGGGCCCTGGGCGAAGGCAGGACCTGGTCAGCAAGGGCGGCTGCGGGGAGGGCGGGCGGGCACGTCTGTGAGGAGCACATGTGAAAGCGGGAGGACGCATTCTGTTCCCCGGGGATGGTTTGCCCCTCGTGCTTAAGATTGATGATTTCGTGAAATATTTCATTTAAGAGATCCTTCTGTTAAGGCCTCTAATCTGTTTTAAGTCTTTGCAGAATGTGCCAGTTATAAAACGGCTGAATTTGTTTAGACTGAAGGATGTTTTCCCAAAATTATTATCGAAGTGCTGTAATATTTATGAAACTTAAATCCTTCCATAGTGAACTGGAACAAGCAGTGGGGGCTGCTCATTTCGGTCACGGGAAGGGCGCGGTCACGGGAGGCGCAGTCACAGGCCAGGAGCCCGTCAGCCAGGACACCCCGGCTGTGCCAGGCAGTCAGGCCGACGGGGCGGGGGGGAGGGGGCAGCAGAGAGGCTGTTGGAAGCCAAGGGACCCAGAGACAGACCTCGGCCAGCACCCAGCAGTGGTGGCCAGGCCCGTCGGAGACAGGCCCCCATCTGGTGCAGGGGCCTGAGCTGGCCTGCTGGGCCAGGGGTGTGAGCTCCTGTTCGCTTTTCCTTTTCTTGTGTATTTCAAGCAGAAATCAGCAAGTCCCATAACCCTCTGTCTTCGGTCTGCAGCAGCCGGCGTTTCCCAGCCCTGCCCCCTCACGTGCTCCCCGCACAGACACTACATGGCACTGGGACGGCTCCTCGCTGCTGCCCACTGACCGGGCTCCGGGGCTCCGCGTCGGCAGCGGGTGCACCCTTGTGTGGGCATCGTTGGCTTTGTTAGCGTGTAAACCAGGCTCCTCTGAAGAGACCTGGGGAGATGAACATGAGGTAAAAATTTCATTCAGCAAACAGTGCAATATGTGTGGTACTTTATTTTTTGTTTTTGTCCTTTTTTTAATCCAGGGTTAGTCTCTATTTCGGGAAAAATGCACTAATTCCACAATTTCCAGTTGGCAAGAACGTCTCTAGTTTGTACACGCCACTGACATGCGGGCTCAGCAAGGGCGTAGAGCGTGTCCCACGGGCGCCACCTCGCCCTCCCAGGCCTGCTGTGCCCTCTTGCTGCCTGGGCACGGGCCCAGAGCGTCTCCTCACCAGCTGCCCTTAGTGTCTTCATGGGAAGCCCGGGGCCCAGAGAGGAACTAGGAAAGGAGGACTGGAGGGTCTGTCAGCTCTTATGTGAACAAAACCTCTTCTTTCTGAACCAGCCGCCGCCCAGGAAAGAGTGAGGCCCCGCCCTCCTCGGAAACGAAGAGCTGAGTGTGCAAGCCGGGTCCTGAGTTGGTCAGTGGGACTGGCAGGAGCCGGGGACTGGGAGCCCCTAACCTCAGAGGCCCCTGGGCAGGGAGGCCCAGCCTGAGCGAGTGCCCCTCCCACACTGGCCCCGGCCACACTGATCAGCGCCTGAACGCGGGCTCCTGGAGAGAAGCCTGCCGTTGGGTGGACAAGAGGGTGTGTGACTGGAGAGTGACTGGATGGCCCGGAAGGTAGAGGCGAGCAGCGGCCGCCTCCCTGCTGGGTGGTCAGGGGTCCGGGTGTGCGGTAGCCAGAGCCGCCTCTGGTTAGGGCAGGCCCTTCAGACACGCGGACGTGGTGAGGCGAGAGGGTCCTTTGGGGCCCTCCGACCCCTAGTCCCGCCCAGGTCCTTACACACGGGTCTGTGTGGGGTCAGGATTCTCAGCTCCGGGTTACATTTGCGAACCGGGCGCAGTCCTGCGTAAGTCCTGTCGGTGAGGAAACGCGTCCTCCAGGTGACCTCACAGTCCTCTGGCGACAGCACGCGGCGCCCTGGGCAGCGTTGGTCCCGGGACGGTTGGGTCATCCCTGTGCAGGGCCGACCGTGGGGCCTCACCTGGGCCGCCCCTCCTGCCTCCTGGGAAGCCCAGCTGCTCCGTCACTTTGTGCCTGGACATCAGAGGTACAAGCGGGAGCAGCTCGCTGGCTGAAGTCACTGTATCGGCAGGCGTATTGGGTCATTTTGTTGCTTCTGGAAATCTTTTCAGAGCTTATCTCCAGAGTGACGTGTGGACAAGAGCAGTATCCTCTGCCCTCCTGAGCGTATGCCTCCCTCTGGCGGGGCCAGCAGTGTGGGTCCCTGGCCTGAATCCCAGGAAGCCACGCGTTTCCAGTTCTTTCTGTGTCAGCTGCGGCCCCGGGAGCAGCAAGGTGCATGAGGGCCGGCCCTCCATGGCGCCTTGGCCCGGAGCCCGGTCCCCAGGGCCCTTCACAGGCTTGTTCCCCACAAGGGTCGCCTTGCTGATTCCAGATTGACAGCCACCCTAGCTCAGTGGTCGGCAAACCGCGGCTCGTGAGCCACATGCGGCTCTTTGGCCCCGTGGCATGGGCCACGAAGTTTCAATCGCACTGTACGTGCGCCCACACATATTTTGTGGAAGAGCCACACTCACGGGGCCAGTTTGCCGACCGCTGCCCTAGCTAGTTGCAGCACCACCTTGTGTCCATATCCCACGTGGGCAGAACTGGGGCCTGTGATCTCAGGGATTGAGAAACTGGCGGCCGTGCTGCCCGTAGACCTCGCCACCCGCACAGCTCGCCATGCTGGGGCTGACGCTCCTGCCCAGTCCGCAGCTTGCCTGTCCAGAGGAGCATTGCTGAGGTTTGCACGTTAACCAAGCACTTCCACAGTGATCTCCTCTGTTCACAGTTCTCTGAAATTAGCTGGACAGACACAGTCCTCACTGTTACAGCCAGGAAACCAAAGCTGTCGGAAGTCTGGGTGGCTGTCAAGGGCTCGGAGCTCGCCAGTGGGGGAGCCAAGACAAGCTCTTGGGCTTTCTGGCTGCTCGTTCCATGTCCTTTCCCATCATCAGTAACAGCTGACGCTTCATGAGCAAACAGCCCCACGTACCAAGCCCCCAAGTCGGTTAAGCGCTGGGTGAGTGACATCGTCCCCTCGGCCTGGTTCTCCATTCAACAGCGTCCTGGCTTGGAGGGAGAGGGCCCTCCGGTGACAACTGCTCTTGTCCAGGTGGCCCTCTGAACAAGGCTAGGAGATGCAGCCCCTCAGACCTCCCCCCAGCCCTGCCAACTAACCCCAGACGTGTAGGTTCACACTGAAGACGTCTAGTTTCTCCCAGCTACACCATACGGTCATTTCCCACAGAAGCAGGCGCTAGGACACCTCTTCCTCGGTTGCCAAGGGGCCAGATGGCACAGCTGCAGCCTGCCCTGCCAGCCAGCAGACTCGCCCCAGGAACCTGACCTCACCTGGGCCCCAGGAGGGCTGTACTGCTTTCCACTTAAGGTACATCAAGTAAAAGTGCTGCTTAGACACTTATGATTAAAGAAAATAACATACTTTGATACTTTGTCTTTTCAGAAGCAAAATGGGTAGGTAGAGAGGAGCTTTAAAAATAAAATAAAAATAGCCTGGCCAGTGTGGCTCAGTGGTTGAGTGTATACCAGGAGGTCATGGTTCAATTCCCGGTCAGAGCACATGCCCGGGTTGCAGGCTCGATCCCCAGTGTGGTGGGTGCAGGAGGCAGACAATCAATGGTTCTCTCTCATCATTGATGTTTCTCTAGCTCTCCCTTCTTCTCTGAGATCAATTCAAAAAAAATAAAAATAGAATAATAGCATCCCAGGAAATATGACCACAGATTGGAATGACGTTCACATTTGCAAATACAGATAACTGGGACCTGCCATGGGCTGTGATGCCTGTCTGGCCAAACTCTCATTCAAAGAAATTGGTGTGGTGACACCTCCCCACACTGATGTAAGAGAAATCGCCTCCACCAACATCTCTGAAGGGAAAATGAACAGACAGAAAAGGAGGTGGCTTCCTTTGGGGGCTGCAATTTCAGAAATAAAAGTCATACAGAGATAATGGCACTTTGTAGGAAGGGCAGGACGATTCACTTATTTCTGAGGGAGGTTTGGTCTGTGAGTTACTTTTGATAAAGTTAAATCTAATTGTAGTTATTTTTAACGTGTGCTTTTTTTTAATGACTAAGGAATAAATGGTGAGTTTAACAGCTTTGGTATTTTGAGTGCAAATCATAATAGCTTCAATGTGAAAAAGTAAAAACAAACAATGTAACTGTCACTCAATGTTAGAAAATAGCCTAAAATGCAGTTTAATAAATGATCTTTGTATCAAACATTAATTTAAATCGGGTAGTTTTCTGCAAGGAAAAAATACTGTTTTTACATTTCCAACACTCTTGAATTAAAATAAAAACGTGTTTTCTAAGAGCCTGGACGCTGAGTGTCAGGCGAATGACAGGGGACTTTACCCCGTCAGCCTGGGTGGGTTTTCTGAAAGTACGGACGTGGCCACGTGCCCTGAACCCTGGCTCGTTTCAGGCTGCAGCGAAGGGCATGGGTAGTATGTTTCCATTGACGTCAGCAGGGTAAGTAATACCGGCTCTGACATGGCCCGAGCACACGGCTGCCGCGGCAGAAGGCTGGCGGCGAGCTGACCGCAGCCTGCACACGGCCGGCCGGGCGGGCGGGCGCGCTGGGGCCTGGTGCTCCGCACTGACTCAGAGGTGGCCTGGCGAGGGCCGTGCGGCAGGACAAGCCAGCTGCAGGGCAAGGGCTGGGGACAAAGGGCCAGCAAGACCGCTGCTAACGCACGATGGCAGGTCTCTGTGTGGGCCTGCCAACGGCCTCGGCTCACACGCTGTGGACGTCACCCGGGGACGGGCCTGCTCGGTGCCCTCAGGTGCTGGAAGAATCCATCTGCCGAAGCACTCGAGGCCACTCATAGGCTTGCTCGGGACTTGGTTTAGTGCCAGACCCTGAGGAAAAGTCTTACTTTCTGACAGCAAATTCAATTGAGATTTGGTTTCACTCAAACCATTCCAGTTGAACCCATGCTGTAGAACTGAGACAGTTCCCGAACCAGGGCATCTGCCGGCTGCGGGCGGGGCAGCTAAGGCAGGAGGAGAGCCAAGCCGTCTCCATGGACGTATTCTGCTGGCCCAGCGCCGCTCACAGGCGTTCAGCACTGCCCCCCCACGGCTGTTACCCAAGAATTCTGTGAATTTCAAGTGCACTTCTTTTTAAGGAAAGCACTCGATTTCAGCAATGGTGTTTTGCAAACTTTCCCCTTTCCCACCAAATTTCTCCATCATTTCTGTGTTGCCAAAAACAACCCCAGTGCGCAGGGTACAGGCAAAAACAACAGGCCTGCCAGCAGAGAGCGGCCAGAACTTCAGCAGCCATCAGGCCCCCGGCCCGCCCTGCCCCAGAACCATACTGCAGTTCCATGGCCTCCAAGAGCCGGAGGCTCTGCCCAGAGGCGGGAGGGGCTGGGCTGGAGGCCCCGAGCTGACAGCGCCCACACTTCCGAAGGGAGGCAGTACCAGTGCCCCTCTGAGGCAGGCAGGTAGCAGCAGGGCCCCAGCTTCTGTTGGCCATCTGCTCTTCTCTACCTCATTAGGGTTTTCACATGTGTGTTTTATTGTTTTGTTTTGTTTTCTAATATGTTTTATTGGTTTCAGAGAGGAAGGGAGAGGGAGAGAGAGATAGAAACATCAGTGATGAGAGAGAATCATTGATCGGCTGCCTCCTGCACGCCCCCTACTGGGGATCGAGCCCACAACCCGGGCATGTGCCCTTGACCAGAATTGAACCCAGGACCCTTCAGTCCACAGGCCAACACTATCCACTGAGCAAAACGAGCTAGGGCACATGGTTTTTTTTGTTTGTTTGTTTTTATTGATTTAGTGAGAGAGAGAGAGAGGACAGGAAAGAAACATCGCTTTGTTGTTCTACTTATTTCTGCACTCATTGGCTATTCCTTGTATGTGCCTGACCAGGGATTGAACCCACAACCTTGGAGTATTGGGATAACGCTCTAACCAACTGACCTACCTGGCCAGGACACACCATGAGTTCTTAAACTGAGGTTTCACAGATCCCCTTGATACGCTGGTGGAAGCTTTGGCCCCTCTTCCCAAGTAACAGGCATATAGACACATCTTTGAACAGGTATTTTCAGGGGAGGAGTTGATTCCTGCACCCACCAGGCCCATTCATGGACCCCAAGTTATGGTGTTTTCAACCCCTGACTTAGAAGAACATCAGTGTCTCCGCCTGCAGCCCCGAACCCTTTTCAGTTACGAGGTTCTTGACGGGCCCTCCCTGCTGAGTATGCCAAGCCTCTCCAGGGACCCAGGTGAGGGAGGGAGCCGCCTGCTCTGCCTGCAGCCCCAGGACACCGTGGAGGAAGTCCTGAGCTTTGTGCACAGAATCCTAGGTGCCACGCGGCTACCAAATCAGTCACCTGCACAGGATGAGCTGCTCTGCCCTTCCTGTTGCAGCCCCAGCCAATGAGCACTTTACAGCAGTGACCAGGCTGAGCAGCTCTGAAGGACGGGGCAGGTGGGGGGCCGGGGGGGAATACTGTGTAGGCTCATACTTTGCCATGACCCTTGGGAGACCGATGTGGGTCATAACTGAAGTGAAGGCACTGGCCCCTCATCTCAGACATAGCCATCCCAGCACATCTGCCCACACCCAGATGGGAAGCTACAACCACAAATCACTGAGGCCAACCCCGAAAGCCAGGCCAGGCAGTGGGGAGCTTGCTACGTGCCCCCAGCCATTCAGCTCCAGCTCCTCCTGCCACTATGTCCCAGCCCACCATGCAACTGAACTCCTGGACCTGTAGCTGCAGATCCTCCTTGGGAGTGTTAACACCTCCTTTGTCCATGTTTCCAGGGGCCTTTCCTAGGCACGCCTGACCCAGAGCGGGTCTGAATCAGCAGTCCAAAGCCTGGGCAGAGTGGGTGCAGGGCTGAGCCACCAAGCAGGGCGCCAGGACAGGGGAAGGGAGGAGGACACGGCACCACGGGAAGCAGCTCCCCTGCGGCTGTCCCCCAAGAGCTGGCCTGGCAGAACCTCAGAAAACGCAGGCCCAGAAGGGAGGCACTGGGGGACCAGCCTCTCAGAGGGAGGAGTGAGCTGCTCAACGACCAGGCAGGCTTTGACAGTTTCTGACTCGATCTCCCTAATTCCCCAGAGAAAAGGAGGGAATGATGGGCCAGGGATGCCCAGAGGAGGCCTGAGAACTCAGGAGTAAGTCCTTGACCACGTCAGGGCCACCAGCAGCTGGGGAGTTGGATGCAGCTGAGCTGAGGAAGGGCCCAGGCCTCCCCTGGCAGCGCAGCGTGCGAGGACCCTGGGTTCACAGCCTTGGCCCACTCCAGTCTGGGACCGCGAGACCTGCCCTCTGGTCCCTGTGCCAGCGAAGTGAGGGCAGGTGGAGGGGCCCCACAGGAAGGAAAGGGCAGGGCCAGGAGGGCCTGTGCAGGAACGAGGCTGAGAACTGGGCCCCGCTTCCCCAGTGCAGCCCCTGGAGCAGCCACCTGGCCAGAAAGGCCCTCCAGGCAAGGTGGTGCCTACCCCTTCTCTTCCAGGGACAGGCCTAGGCAGGGAAGAACCTCTGAGTCCTCAGCCTCTGGCACCTCTCCCAGCCCTGCCCCTGATCTGGGAACATCACTGCAAAGGCTCGCTATCCCCCCAGTAACTTGGAAACAGCCTGGCTGACTTCATCCCCGGTTTACTCTAAGGTTCAATGCAGCTGGCATAACACGCCTCTGAGAGCACCTTGATGCTCACAGCATCATCACTCCTGCCTGCCCTGCTGTCATGTAACCGTAACTGCTCCAACCCCGGACAGAGAGATGCTGCTTGGCGCCTGGGATCTCCTCCCTCGTGAAGAATGGCTGTCCTATCCTGAGCCCAGCTCCAGATTAAGAACCAAGAACTGTGCCTGAGATTTCTTCATTTTTGGTGATGCGTTCTGGGCAGCAATAGCTATGGGCACCTAGAAAGAGGCCTTTTTCACGAGTCCCCAACTTTTAGGTCAAGCTCCTGGGTGAGGGGTGAGAGGGCCTGGGGGGTTTCTCTGCCCTGGGAGTGGAGGCTGGAGCCTGAGGGCACTGCTCCAGCTGCCATGACGCTCACCCTGACCTCCCTGGGCTCTGATCCGTTGTCAGGCCTCCATTCGCTTGGACTCAAGCCTCGTTAGTCCTTGTGGGTTCAGAGAGCTGATCCTCTGGCCCTGCCACGGCCAAGCTCCTTAGAATTGCCCTGGAGACCCTCGGGCAGCACCTGGCCCCCCATCTGCGCTCAAGAGACAAGGAAAGGACCAGCCGTTGCTCCTCGCCCACAAAGCTGGTTCCAGCAAAATGGCCCCTCCCGCCCCCCAAGGCTGCTGGAGCCGCCTGGCTCTGCAAGCGCTAGCCTAGAGCACGGAGGGCAGACAGATGCCGGGAGGCAGAGGCCAGAGGTTCCATGGGCCCCAGAGATTTTCTGAGTTTGGGGGAAATGAGGAAAACTGGAAAAATCAGAAGTAGAAACAAGGGTAGAAACGGCAAGGTGTGCAGAAGGTGAGAGCTCCGTGGAGTCGGATGCAGGGCCGGGCCGGCCAGTGTCTGTGCAGGACGCTGTCCGACAGAGAAGAGGAGGAGGCGGACTCGGACGTGGACCTGTGCCCATTACTTATGGGCGCGTCACTTGAGTTCCATCTCCAAACCTGGGCTCGGCCTGGAGACTGAATGTCCCTCACAGCTGCTCCTTCCTGCAATAACAAGACTGACATCACTGTTGCCAGGGAAATGGTGTTTTGATTAAAATCATGTGACAGCTATTTCGTGATTCAATAAACAAATTGTCTGTTAACCCTCCTGACAGAGCCCCCCCAGCAGCTGTCATCAGGGAGCAGCCTGCAGACTGTCCAGGGCAGTCCCACCTGGCCTGGCAGGACAGACCAGGTGGGCGTGGTGGCCGGTGCCCCGGCAGGTCCTGCCTGGGAGACACATGCCACTTCAGAGAGAAACGGCTCTGCAGACACGGAGGCCCAAAGAGGGACCAAAGAGGAGGGACCAAAGAGGCACCAAGGAGGGACCAAAGAGGCACCTTTCACCAAAAAGAACTGGCTCCCGCACCGTCGGGACATTCACTCTTGGACCAAGAGGCAGGCCTGAGCCCTGGGAGGAGGACTGGCTCCCACATGGGCCCAAAGCCAGCCAGGAACTGGGGAGAGTTGCTAGGGTTCTGAGCAGCCAGCGTTCACTCTGACCCCATTTGGGCAGTTGGGCGAGTTTGCTGTGCACCCCGGACAGTGAGTGAGGGGTTAAAGAACAATTTCTGGTTTGTAATTGGATGACTTCCTGGATCACTCACTTGGCCGCTGGCCCCTGACATGCAGGGCCGTGCCTGGCAACAGCTAACACCCTCTCTGTCTCACCCCGAGTCATTTTCCTTAAGTGAAACAAGTGCAGGGAAGGCTCCCTGTGTGACGGAGCAGGGCCTTCTGGGCTGAATGAACTGCACACTCATTGGCCTCGAGCTGCTGGGCCTGGCCATCCCCGCCCCCCCCCCCCCCCCCCCCCGGGGACAGGACGGGGTTGGAGGAGGGTCTGGGTATTGCACATGTTCACCACCACCTGACAACTGGCGCTGACAGCACCTATGCCTGGAGTTGTGAGAATTAGGTGGGATTGTGCCAAGCGCTTGACAAGGTGCCTGCAGTTTGGAGGCTCGGGCATGGCCGCTAATACTCTTTCTGCAGCTTGTGGCTCTCACAGGGCCACCTACAGGCCTGAGCAAGCCTGCCAGGGCGGGGTCGCCTCCGCCAGTCTGTGCTCAGATCAGGGGCAGACCACACATTTAATGACATGGCCAGCTGACCCTGCATTTGTAGGAAAACCTAACTCCTTGTTTAAGTCTGTGGTTTAGACCTAACAACTATTATTCCTGCTCCTTCCACCAATGTGTCTTCCCCAAGGCCAACTCCGTGAAACTGAAAAAGGCTGACCCCCTCAGGCACCTGTCGGCCAGGGGCCGGCTGCGGCTGTGAGCGGGGTCACCCCAGCACTGCTCTACAGGGTGACTGCTGGCCAGCCCCGCACACCTGCCACAGCCACGCCGGCCGGGTGGCCTGGGCTCCCTCTGCGGGCGATGGACCACAGAACTCCCCATGGATCGCCCTCTACGGGGCAGTCGTGGAGCGATGGCGGGCCCTGTCCAATCGCATCGCACCCACCTTGGCTGGCCTGGCGCCAGTGCGTGTCATAGCGAGGTCCTCCAGAAGGTCGTCCGGAAGGTCGTCCTGCTGTTTGGCCGATTTGCATATTACACTTTTATTATTATAGATGGTATTATTTTCCATACAAACAGCCGTACACCTACTCTTGCCCCACCCTGTATACTCTCTTGGCCCTAAAAACGTTGCTGTCCTCCGGGACGGAGCTCCCCCTGCCTGCTGCAGCAGCAGGCCACGCGACTGTCCTCCACCCACACCTAAGTCCCTGGGAGGAGAGGCCTCGGGCCCAGGGTGTCTGTGCGCGTGCCTTCTGGTGTCCTCTCCAGGCCTCTGGGTCGCAGGAGGTCCTCGTCAGCCCCAGGGGCGCTGGGCTCTCCACAGCCCACGGGGAAATCTAGCTTCCTCAGCCCGTGGGCCACCACTAGCGACAGACGGCAGCACAGAAACTGTCCCTGGGCGGGCATGTCCCAGCCAGGATGCCTCCGTGGCTCAGGTGTGGCCGTGGGGAGGCACATGCACCTCCGTGCGGAGGAGGCGGGGTGACCCCAGGACCTCACTGAGGGTGCTTTTCCTCCAGAGCGGCACAAAGAGCCACCCATCAGCCTCATGGTAGCGGGGCTGCTCCCTACTCGGTCCTGCCGGCCTACAGAGCCCCAGCCAGACAAGCGCTGGCTCCATTCAGGACTGAGAGCACCGGTCAGAAAGCTCTGCAGAAAGCAGCAGCTTGGCTTTCCTACCCAACGAGGAACTAACTCCCCATCCTCCACATTCCCCTCAACTGAACATTGTCATTTCCTGGACACAGCAGGCTCATGGGGAGGAGAGAGGGGCTATTTTGGGTACAAAGAAAGGATTGGAGACACGTGAGTGAACAGGAGAAGCGCAAGGAACTGGCTGGAAACAGGAGAATCCGAGGGAACGATTACTTAGGAGCAGACCAGTCCCCAGACCTGCTAACAAGGTAGGTCCTCTCGCTCAGGTCACACCCAAGCAGCCAACAGGAGGCTGTAAGCCAGGAGCTTCAAAATGAAAACAGGTCAGAGGAACTGAAGTCAAAGGCAAAAGGGTAGGACAAGCACCCAGCTTGTGGCTACGGCCCTGCCATCTCTGTGGGGAGGGTACCACGTGACTTCCACAGGAAATCACCAACATAGCGTCACAATCACAAGGAGAGCACTGCCATAGCTACGACGGGGTCCAGATGACGTTCTTCTTCCCCTGGAGGTCCAGGCACTATCTTGAATGCTTAGGACAGCTCAGAGGTTAGCATGCTGCCTATTGTGAATCAGGACAAGTTGTCCAGCAGAGACCCCAAGACCATGCATCATAGTGGTCAAGCTGTGGTCGTTCCATGAGCTGAGGTCTGTCAACAGGCCTGGTCAGAAGTCACACATGAACCAGCTTATTCTTATGAAACACCATGCATCTTCGGGTTCATACCCACTTGGCAGCACAGAGAATTAAGGTCTGGTCTCTCAAATCTGAGGAGTAAACCCCACACAAATGGGAAAGAACACTGAAGTGAATTCCACTGTTGAGGAGACATTTTTATTGACATAGGTTGTATGTTTGTCTCTGCTTCCCTTCCCTAATCGACCAAACAACTGATATGAACTGCCTGGGATGAAAAAATAACAGCAGGCTATGTTAGTGATTGCACCAATCCAAATGGAACTGTTGCCTAAGACAGGGGATGGAGAAGGGTCACATAAAGCTAATTTCTTAAGAGCAGTAAGGTCCTTTCATTTGTGAATGGGAGAATGAGATGCAGTCTGATACCTTTGATGACTTGTTCCATGAACACAACATATCAGAGGACAGATTTTAAAAATTCATTGAACACATTTTTATTGAGTACCTACTATGTACACCAGATACTTCTCTGGGTGCTGGTGACACAGCAGACAAAAATCCCTGCCCTTACTGAGCTCCTGGAGCTTACATTATAGTGACAGCAAGAGAACCTGTGGAGAAAATGACCAAGTTAGCAAAAAAAAGACCACTCCTCTGAGCAGTAACAAAAGGGATTCCCTACCATTTAAGGCAGAAAGACACAGTGAAGTCCCTAAGAAGTCATCTAAAAAGGCAGGGCCTGCTGAGCTTCCTGACCCATGTCTGAAAAAACAAAGGGTTCCCCTTTGCCCTAGTCTTGGGGTAGAAGGTCAATGCACAGGACCCCCAGGGGGCACACAAGGGCATTTAAAAGTCTATCCCAAAACCAGGACATTTCCAACCAACCAGTATTTCCAACCAAAGAATAAAGCAGTGGTTGTACAAATTTGTTTCAAGAATGAAGACAACAGCCTCTGAAAAATGAAATTCAATGAAGAAGAAACATAAACTACAGGTAATAATAATAATAAAAAAAGGAACCATGAAACTAAAATTAAGATGTTTACAGCATAATAGTTTAAGATATAAAATGAGACTGTATAAAAGATTTTTGCTTAGGAAAAATATTTAATTCTTAGCCCCAAAAGTAATAAAATATGAAGTTACTATAAGGTAATTTGACAATTTTAAATGCAGGCAATTTCTGATTCAAAATGTTCTGTTTTTCTACGGTAAGACAAACTTGAAAGTAATTCACTCAAACTTGGTTTTCAAAAAACAGAATAGGGTGCAGTGGGTTTAAAAGAGGTTGTGAATAAAAGAAATAATTCCAAAACCAAAATGGAACAAGCGAACTACCTAGCAAGGCGCACTGAGAAACATGAGCTACAATAAAGCTTCACTGACATTCACGAGAGACGAGGTGAGTTTGAATAGGTGACAATGTGAATAAATTTACATGGGGATATACTTAAATTCTCCATGAAATACAAATGTATGTATTTTAGGGATAAAGACTAAATTGTATCTAAAAAAAAAAAAAAAAGTGGGGGCTCATAAAAATCCTCATGGAAAGTATTTAATGTAATTGAAAAGTGATTAGTAATCGGTGTACTAACTGGCAAAAGGATACTTTTTAAAGAGAGCTTCAAAACAGTTTTAGTTCGGATTCAATAGGCTTCCTTACAAACTATTAATTTGCTCCAGGAAACCCTTCCTTCAGCTTAACTAGTTATCTTAAGTTCCAGGAAAAGTTAGAGGTTTTACTGTAAAAGCAGAAAAAGTTTTCAAATGATGATTCCAGCATCATCCATACCAAAGAAGTAATAATGAAATTTAGTTTGGAAAGCCATAGCAAGGACCAGATGTTAACACAGCTGGAAGCAGAATGAGGTTAAGCGCAGGAAATCCTCACAGTATTATACCAGTCATTCCTTTTCTCATTAGAATTACAAAACTGCAATCTTACAATGACACGGTAGAACTACTGCTTATTCGAAGGCACTAAATTTTAAGTTTCTCAGCAAGGAGAGAGAGAAGTATTTTGAACACAGTGGTATAAGCTGTGGAAATTCAGTTTGGATTTAACATTACACATTAGCAGCAATACATCTGCACATCAGGTTTCTGAGTGACATGATTACAGTCAAAATAAGGCAAAGAAAAACCAGAACAAACAACACATGAACTCTGAGCTTCCACATTCCCCTTTCATGTAAGACACTGACGCAGACCATCATTATCCAGGAAAATGTGGCTTTCACTACAGTTAAATCTCGATGTGTCTCCCAAATAGAGGGTTTATAACATAAGTTATTCTAAACCATGTACATTTAACTTTGGAATGATGAACAGACACACAGCTACAAGCAGACAGCAAGAGAATCACTCCACTGAATGTCTGGGTCCCAACCCATCCAGCCCTGGTCAGGACAGTAAGTGGCCAGGCTGATGGAGCTGTGAGGGTGCAGGAGCCGAGATAGTGCCCAATAAATCCCTGGAGACAATCAAGAAACGACTGTACCGAGTGTCAGGAACTGGTCACAAACAAAAAGAATGGTGTATAATTATCCCAACAAGGAAGACAAGCAAAAACAATCCCTTTACATCTTTAAAAAGAATCAAGTCACTGAAATTTGATTTCTTGGAAGCTGTTGCCATTTGCTTGGATGAGGTCTTGAAGGTTTTCCATTTTTTTCTCCATCCAGTTGAAGAACACATTGACTAGAAATCTGTGTTAAGAAATTAGTAAAGTCTTTTCCCTCCTGCTCCTCATCATGCCAACGCAAGCACTGGAAAATTCCAAACAGAATCAAGTTAGTGGCACAGAAAGTTCATGAACTACCTATGTGACTATTGAGCACAACAGTTATCCAAAAGCAGGAGACTGAACTTCTCATTGTGGTCAGTTTTTCTACTCTGTCAGGCTAATCAAAGTTAAACTTTAAAAATTGATTAAAATCCAAACAAACTGTTCTTACTAGTGAAAATCACATTCCTCCCCATCCCTACACATGGGGCTGAGAAACGGCCTGCTCAGTGGTGAGCCAGGAAGGGAAGAAGCATTCCAGGCACTCAACACCCTCCCGTCTCCCATATGCTTATCGCCTTGCCCACTTAACGTCACTTACACCCCGTCAACCAAAGCAAAAGCTGCAAGGCAGACAACAGAAGGACATACCACTTATAGCTTCCTGTGCGAAGTATTTGACATCCATGTCTTCATCTTGGCCTAACTTCTGCAGTACCGGTTTAACTTCCTCCTGCAAAGCACTGAAATCCAACAGTATTATCTGTGAAAGGCAGTCTTCTGGGTCAGAAAAATGTTTTATGGTACATATGCTCTAAGGTAACTTTTTTTTTTTTAAATCCTCACCCAAGGATATTTTTCCACTGATTTTTAGAGAGTGGAAGAGAGAGGGAAAGTAGGAGAGAAACATCGATGTGAGAGAAACACATCGATTGGTTGCTTCCTGCATGTGACCCAACCAACCAGGGCCTGGGCCAGGGAGGACCCTGCAACTGAGGTAAATGCCCTTGACTGGAATTGAACCTGGGACCCTTCGATTTATAGGTCGATGCTCTATCCACTGAGCCAAAGCAGCTAGGGCTCTAAGGCAATTTTTAAAGTTTAAAATATAAAAATCTTTTAAAACACCTATAAGTTTGGCAAATACTAAATAATATCTAAAGTTCTCAGCAGAAATAGCTTCAGACAATGATCTCCACATATATGAGTTTAAATATAAAAGATTGGACACCTGCAAAAATGGTTATTTTATTATTTTCTTTAAACAAACCCACACCTTAGGTAAAGTAAAAATCACCGAATTTATTTGTAACCATTACTCCCCACTATCATGTAATATTTTTAATCTACCTTTAAAATAAGAATAATATTAAAATCTTACTCAGTATCTAGAATTGGTCCAATTTTCTGTAGAGATTTGGCCACATTGAAACGGACGTTCGCCACTTGGTCTCCTGCCATTTTCAATACAATAGGCAGCATCTGCTTAGTAGTTATTTCCTGACCGCAGGCTTCAGACAGTACCTAGAAAACACTTTTATTTGTAAAATATCCCCAAATCTAAAGAGAAAAATTAATACTTAATAAAAAAAAGTAACTGGCCAACAGGAAAATGTTTCTAGTTTGAGCACTAAATGAGGAATACAAGTAGAATTCAAAAAACCCAAACAGAATTAGAGCAGAATTCACAACTGACTTCACTACTATAGATTTTAACATGGATTGAGAGCTGACATTTTTCTCTCATCTCTTAACTATCCAAAGAAATCAATAAGAAATACATTCCAAATAGAAGACAATATATTCAGAATTCAGGAACACAATCTTGAATAACTGCTTTAACGCCTGAGCAATAATAGCTGTGTAATACTTACATTAATGCAGAATAAGGTTGTCATTCTATGCAAATAATTAGGATCATTTGCCATGACTAACACTTTGGGAACGATGGTATTTTGGGCCCACTCTGTACCAAACTTCTGAACTAGTTTCATGAGGTTGTTGGTGGCAGCTTCGCGAATGGCATACACTGCAGGAGAGGGAAAAACAAATGCTGCTCACAGTACAGCACGACCTAGTTTACGTACATCATCAGCAAAGGCGGGCCAAAATCAAGATTCTGCAAACACACTCCAAAGTCAGCCATGCTGCAGTGGCATGCGGTCAGCTACAACTCACAAATACACTGATTTGGTTTTACTACAGTTTCAAAATGTGTAATACGTCCAAGGAAAAAGAAGGTAAGGAGCTCATTATAGGCATCACTAATTAACAAGTATCAGTGCCTACTATATGCTGTGTGTAACAGGAAAAATACATGTATTTCTCCTCAAGATCATACACTTAGAAAAATGAAAGCTACCATACTCCAAGTAGTCACATGGTATAAGACTGATTATAATAAAGTGTGAAATTGTGTAAAGATTGTGAGAGCTGTAGCAGTTGAGAAGAGAGAACAGGAAGCTCTAAAAAGTCTTTTGGAAATAAGAGAACAGGAAGGTCTAAAAAGGCTTTGTACTGGGCCTCAGAGATTAGAGAGGATTTGTGTAAGAAAAGAGAAGAGATGGTAATTCCTAGAAAGGGTAAAAAAATTTACCCGGGACACAAAGGAGATAGCTGAAATCTGGGAAAACACGAGGCTGGACAGGTATAGGAGACCCAAAACACAGAACATCTTGAAAGGTACACTGAGAGGTTATAAAAAATAAATTAAAAAAAATAAAGATGGGCCCTAACCGGTTTGGCTCAGTGGATAGAGCAGGGGTGGGCAAACTTTTTGACTCGAGGGCCACAATGGGTTCTTAAACTGGACCGGAGGGCCGGAACAAAAGCATGGATGGAGTGTTTGTGTGAACTAATATAAATTCAAAGTAAACATCATTACATAAAAGGGTACGGTCTTTTTTTTTTTTTTTTAGTTTTATTCATTTCAAACGGGCCGGCGGGCCGTAGTTTGCCCACGGCTGGGATAGAGCATCGGCCTGCGGAATGAAAGGTCCCAGGTTAGATTCCGGTCAAAGGCATGGACCTTGGTTGAGGGCACATCCCCAATAGGGGGTGTGAGGGAGGCAGCTGATCGATGTTTCTCTCTCATCGATGTTTCTAACTCTTTATCCCTCTCCCTTCCTCTCTGTAAAAAAATCATTAAAATATATTTAAAAATAAAAAAATAAAAAGATGGGTTTTTAAAGCAAAGCTGTCACCTGGTGACTAGTGTGGTACTTTAGCAGGACTACTCCAATAAAGCTAAAGGGAGACGACAGCGAGGAGGTAGTTTGGCGGCCACTGTGGTCATCTACACAATAGCAAATAAAAACTTCAGATCTTCATGCCTGTTTTCCCTTAAAAATGTTTATGTTGAGAAATGTTAAATGTCTTCTGTGAATAAATGTACCTGCTTTAACACTTAATAATTCCCTACAAGCCCTGGCCAGGTGACTTGGTTGGTTGGAGTGTCGTCCCATGCATCAAAAGGTGGTGGGTTTGATTCCTGGTGAGGGCACATACCCAAGTTGTGGGTTCGATCCCTGTTTGAGGCACATACAGGAGGCAACTGATCGACATTTCTCTCCCATCACTGATATATTCTCTCTCCTCTCTCTCTCTCTTTCTCTCTCCCCCTCTTCCTCTCCAAAACCAATAAAAATATTTATTTTTTTTAAAAGGAAAGAATAATTAAGTAGAGAATCTTCTGGGATGTCAGTCTCACTAATGTTAAATATATATCAGAAATAACACAAACACTTTTATTCTAAAAAGAGAAATTTCTTTCCTATGATTCACCATATTAAGATTCATTTAAAAAGAAAAAAAATTAGGCCACAGAAAGGTAACTTTAAAAAATAAGAAAAATGAAATAGTCCTCAAAATCTAGTTTGAAAACACTACTATTATCTAAATATATACGCCTTTATGAGACTTGCACATTTTTCATACCCCTCCTCTTCACACTCGTAGCCATATGACCTCCCATATGATCCAAATATGCCCTTAACAAAACCACCTACATGTACAAGCAGACACAAATATTCCTATCCTCCCAAATATCCAGACACAAGCAGCTGCAGAACAAAGATACACTCAGTACATAAAGTATACATAAGATGCTGTGGAACACAATGCCTACTATATGCACCAAAATATGGAACTGAAGCTCATAGGATTATGTCACGACCTCCCTCATGGGCCCCACCTGAACAGGTCTCAGACTATACTGAAGATGCCAGGTCTGGACTGGACTCAGTGACTGTGCCACTGTATAGCTCCTTCTCTGTGTCACTCAAACAAGCCACGTAGCCATTTCTTCCCCATAGGCCTTTCATCTGATTCCAGTCTCTGTCCCACCCAGACAGCATGGTCAAGCAGAAGACCTCAAGATGAGTATATGTAGCCCTAGCCGGTTTGGCTCAGTAGCAAGAGCGTCGGGCTGCGGACTGAAGGGTCCCAGTTTGATCCCAGTCAAGGGCACATACCTCGGTTGCAGGCTCCAGGGTGAGTGCAGGAGGCAACCAATCGATGTTTCTCTCACATCAATATTTCTCTCTGTCTTTCCCTCTCTCTTCCACTCTAAAAATCAATGGAAAAATACCCTTGGATGAGGATTAAAAAAAAATGATGCTGAAAAACAGACAGATAAGTAATAAAACAATTTAAAATCTCTGACTCCCTGACCTTGGGTGCTGGCGCCATTTAAAAAAAAGAAAAAAAAACAATGGAAAAATATCCTTGAGTAAGGATTAAAAAAAAGTGAGTGCTGGAAGGCGGTCCATCCTTGCTGCTTGACACAGTTGCTGCAGGGAAGAAACATCTGCGCAGCATATGTTTCAAGGGACCTGGTGTATATAGCATACTGTTCTTAATATGTTTGCTCACCTCCTTGGCACTATGTGTTTTAACCAAGGTCACCTCTCTGGGAAAGGTTGTTTCCCCAGGTAGGGATTTTCCCCTGAAGTTAGGGAGGGAATAAAACCCCTTAACTAAATGCCAGGCGGGTAGTTAATCACTTTAACTACGAACAATCACGCTTAAGCTACATAATCTTTACTCCCTGGAATGAAGAAACCTTTGGAATAGAAATTGACAGGATTAAAATCAACTGGTATAAATACAGATGTAACAAGACAATAAAAGACAGAACTTGGCTGGAGATCCTGGCTAGAGAACCTGGCTAGGCTGCCGATCAACTAAACACTGTCTCCGTGTCATTCCTTCTTCGCCGACTCCGTCCACACCTTTGGGGACCCCTGGACCTGCTGGGGCTGGACCCCAACAAGTGAGTATATGTGTATGTAAGAGTCTGAAAATAATGTAATAGAATGAGTAAGAAACAAAGCAAAGAGATTGTTCATGAAAAAAATAAAGTTTAAGACAGAAAATATTGGTAGAAAACAGAAACATCAAACTTGTGTTTCAGAGGAAACTAACTGGACTTTAATCACAGTATTTCTTCATCACTACACCAGGAAGGCAATCAGATGAGCCGTCCATTCTAAAAAAGAAATATATAAACAACACGGGATAGATGCGAAGACACGAACACTCCATAACAACCTGTTTTTAACTTATTTACTTACCATGGTCCACGAGCCAGGCCATACATAAAGAATTCAGCTTTTCATCAAAGAATTCCACACCCTATGGGTACAGACGATTCCATTAATACACATCTAACAAAATTTAGAAATCAAGATAATCTATTTATTGCACCAAAATAAACTAAAAGCTAAAAACCACTCGTTTCCAAATAAGCTGAATTCATGAACCAGCCAGAAAACAATTACCATGGAATTTGATTTACAAACTGTAAATCTATTTTATTGGATAGAAATAATAAACAAAGTAAGATGGCCCAGGCCCTGCGAAGTGGGAGAGAATCGGATGGTCAGGAGCCAGATGCGATACTGCAAATGATAGAAAGAATGCAGTATGGGCAGTCTGCCAAGCATTGTCTAGATTATTTGTAAAAAGGAACTACCCAGTAAAATATCTGTCAATAACATATTTTTTATTTTTCTAATTAAAAAATTTTTTCAATTACAGTTTACATTCATTCGATATAAACTTGTATTAATTTTAGGTGTACAGCGT
The DNA here is from genome assembly GCF_014108235.1 of Myotis myotis. Taxonomy (NCBI): domain Eukaryota; kingdom Metazoa; phylum Chordata; class Mammalia; order Chiroptera; family Vespertilionidae; genus Myotis; species Myotis myotis. The sequence continues at coordinate 5,682,400 of NW_023416314.1, forward strand.
AGTGGTTAGACAATCGTATGCTTTACAAAGTGTTCCCCTGGTATTCCCAGTGCCCACTAGCACCACACACAGTCATTACAGTATCACTGACTGTATTTCCTTTCCTGTACTTTATATCCTCATGACTATTTTTGAAACTATCAATCCGTACTTCTCTGTCAATAATATTAATAAGTCTCAAAAAATTTCCCTTTTTGGTTAAGATTATAATAAATCATTAAGGATGAAGAAACTGATATCAAGAAATACAGATATTTCCACTTAAATAGAATATTTCTAAGATGATGGGAGGAAGCAGAGGGAGAATAAAGCAGGCGTAACACTGCAGGTGACCCAGCAGAGTCATAGGTGGAACCATCCTGGCTCTTCCAGTTTAGCTCTTCCTGTCAACATTAGGCCACTCGAGCACAAGAGGGGACAAGCTCCGAGAGCTGATTTACACAGACCTGTCCCGTGGGGATTCTGTACCACGCAGGAGAATGCTGTGACAGTGCTCTCCTAGAGTCTCCCTTTTGGGATCTACATGTTTCTTTGGATCTAAGAAGTTCCTGAACAGCGATTATATAGTTCAAATAAAGTACTCTGAAAATAGTGATTTAATAACATAAAATGCTTTATAATAATAGATCATGAATAGGTGTTAGCATATACTTAAATCACTGTCAGCTCTCAAAGTTTTCTTTTTCATTTCAAGTTATGGATTTTTCTTTAAAAACTTTAAATTGAATTTAGAGAGCAGAAGGGGAAGAGAGATGAGGAGGAAAGGCGGGAGAGAGATGGGGAGGCAGGGAAGGAAGGAGAGAGGGCGGGGGGGAGGGAGAGAGAGAGAGAAACATCATTCTGCTGTTCCACATATCTGTGTGTTCATTGGTTGACTCTTGTGTGTGCCCTGACTGGGGATTGAACCCACAGTCTTGACATACCAGGACAAGGCTCCAAGCAACTGAACTACTTGGCCAAGGCTCTTAAATCTTAACTTTTATTTCTTGATTTTTGTGGTTTAACTTTACATTTATTCAGCATGGTCCATAAGCCAGGCCATATGTAATGTCTTGAAAGAATTTTATAAATTGACTACCTGATACAGATAAAAAAATAAAAATAAAATATATATGAACAAGAAATTGAAGTTGTATTAACAAAATGTTCATGACCAATGTGTATCAGCCCTGCCCAAAAGGTATGAGTCAGCCAAAGTCAGCATCTACTTGCTTCTATACTCCTCTGTGGAGCTGCCAACCTTTGCTGACCTCCCAGATCTATGAGGAATAGAGGTTTAAAAAAAAAAGTACTAAAATTCTCCCTCTCTTCTGCACAGTTGTTTCAGCCTTTGGCCAACCAGTTAGCCACTGCTGCTTTCCCTTCTGGAGAAGGTGACCCATGACAGTCACCAGTGAAGAACAAAGGATGACCCTCAGTGCTTGGGAGTGATGGGGAAAAAAGTGACAAGATGACTTCGCCTGACCCTTTTAGCTATAGAGTGATATTTTTTACATCCATTTTGAAGAGTGGGACACTTCAAATTTTATAAAACATGATGCCACAGATAATCACAAGATGCATTTAAATATACCAAAATTAGCAATACAAATTCAGTGGTCCAAGAAAGTAAAAAACTAGATTCCATATGGTTTGATCTGAAAGGAATGGAAGTGGGGTGAGAGACGGGAAACAAACTGCAGTAATGTTAGCTGTAAACTGACATATTTTGAGCTTTCTCTAAAAATATTTAGGTATTCATTATCTAATACTCGACAAATGCTAAGTGCCTGATTAATGCCAGGCACTATAGTAGGCACTGGCAATCAAACACTAAACACAGTCCTTACCTTAAAAAAGATCACCTGTCTATCTTCCCAACTAGTTCCCTCGCCCCCCAGGGATATTAAATAGCAATTTTTATTATTTAAAAATTTTGTTTTCATTTGGTTAGAGAAACATATTTAATGTAACTCCTCTAAAAATTAGAGCACATGATAGGCCTTGAGTTTTTTCTCCTCAACTAGTTTTTGACAGCCACACTGCACTGCAATAAATGCTACCAATAGGGTAATGGTATATCACACTTAGAACTATCTAGGGCAGTGGTTCTCAACCTTCCTAATGCCGCGACCCTTTAATACAGTTCCTCATGTTGTGGTGCTCCCCAACCATAAAATTATTTTCGTTGCTACTTCATAACTGTAATTTTGCTACTGTTATGAATCGTAATGTAAATATCTGATATGCAGGATGTATTTTCAGGGGTCGCGACCCACAGGTTGAGAACCGCTGATCTAGGCATCTATGAAAACAGAAAGGAAAGGATATGGCCATAAAACCCAGCACTGAAAATTTAATTAACATAACAGAGTAAAAATAACCATGAAACTCAAAAAGTAATAGGTAAAAAAAAAAAAAAAAGTAATAGATAATCTGATAATGTGGACTCTGGCCAAAATACTAGCATTAAAAACTTCAATACTCCTTTTCTAATCAGATTCCTCAACTCCCTTTTAACCAGAAAGCAAAAAAAGTAGCTGAGAAAAAAAAGCAGAAGCTAGGGGCATTTTGCTCAGTATTTAGGCAAGCAGGGAAGCTGCTCTGAGCAAAAATCAAAGCTAACTTATCTTAAAACAATACTCCTTTTTCCTCTCAGTTAAATATTCCTTATGTCACAGAGACATTAAATTACACAAAATCTGTTACATTCCAAGAAACATTGTTTTTATGGCTTTGCTTTTAGATGGTGGTGAGGTAAAAAGTGTCTCTATAATATAATTCCTTTCTGTTAGAAGTTAATGCACTAATGAAAATAAAAGCCATCTTACAAGCAACTAGGACCTACCATACTTAGATGTGTCTAAACGAACAAAATCATACAAATTATTGGGGCCTCCTACTTGGCACAATAAATCTGCTCAACTATTTGATGCTATCCTTCACTTCATGGAGCACACACACTCACCAGCTGGCCTGCCAGCAGTGGCATATACTCAATGATGGCCAGCCGGACCCTCCACTTGGCATCTTCAGCCAGCTCCACTATGGCAGGAAGAAGAGATTGAGAGAGCTGACGGATTCCAATCACTTCATTTACACAATCCAAATTGGAGATGATATTCAAACGAACTTCAGGACACTGCAAGTACACAAGCCCCAAAAGAACACATATAAAAATCAAGTTTTCTGTCCAATATTTTCCTATTGTCATGATGAGGTAAAAACTGCTAATTAAAGTTTAAAATAAGAAATTACTGACTCAGGTAAAAAAGTAAGTAGTCTTGGAAGAAATACTTAATACTGGGTACACAAATAACTCAAAGCACATAACTGTAACTGTTCTTAACTCTCAATAAAAAGTCTATACGATGGCCTTAGCTGGTTTGGCTCAGTGGACAGAGCGTCGGCCTACAGACTGAAGGGGCCCAGGTTCGATTCCAGTCAAGGGCACATGCCCAGGTTGCGGGCTCGATCCCCAGTACGTGGTGTGCAGGAGGCAGCCAATCAATGATTATTGCTCATCATTGATGGTTTCTATCTCTCTCCCCCTCTCCCTTCCTCTCTGAAATCAATTAAATATATATCTATGAAAAAAGTCTACAGGATGGTAAAGAGCATAGGCTCTGGAATCAAATTATATGCATTCAAATCCCAGATCTGCCAAGACCTTGGGTGAGCTATTTTATCCCTGTGCCTCAGCTTCATCTGTAAAATGGGGATAAGACCGTCCTCTAAGACTGCTGTGAGGATTACCGGTAATAATACGTGCCAAAGCATTTATGATCATGCCTGGCATATAGTTTTACTCAATAAATGTTAGCTATCAGTATAATGTTGATATTATATTTAAATAAAAGATACTTTTAAAACAAAGATCTATTAAGTTTGAAGAGAAGAAACAAGAGCCTCTCAGCAGGAATCAGACAAAGAGAATGAGGAGACATTTTTAAGTCTATATCTATGGCTCCTAGGCCCATTTTCTGGGGAACTTGCAACCCATATTCAAACACAAGGACTGTCACTAGTTTAAAATAAGTTACTTTTTAAAATCACATTATCCCTGTTTTGGGTTCTATTTTAGTGAAACCTCAAACCAAAACCAAACCAAATCACTGTCTATCAAGCAATAGAATTTATAGCCAGACTCACCTCATCCTTTAACTGAGCTAAAAAAAGAGGTAGAAGATGTTCAATGGTATTCTCTTTGCCCAGAATGGTAGACAATCCCATAATTACAGAAGCTAGAGCCGATTTGACATGTTGATTTGTATCAGATACTAATTCCTAACAAAAAAAAACAAAAAAAAATTAAAAGCCTTTCTTTTTTGCAAGACAACAGACACTTCCATACTATTTGCCAAGGAATTTAAAAAGACAGCACTATTTCATAGATTCGTTGATAATGTTTCCTCAGATCAACTGTCAGATAACACAAACCTTTGTGCCAACCAGCATTTTTCAGTTATAACGCACTACTAATAAGTGATAAATAATGTCACACATTAACACACCTATCCCATTCATCCCTTGTCCTCCATTAAACTCAAAAGAGCTTTAAGGCAAACAAACAAAAAAGAGGCAAAGTTTGCCTTCACATAAGGCAGAGGTAAAGCTAAAAGTAAACTAAAGTTAGGTTTACCTTTATATAGGGCAGCACTTGATTCATAATTATGGTCTCTCTACCTTCAATGGGCAAGTTCTCACAAAGTTCTAAAAGAGATAAATAGAAAAAATAATGCTTACATAGAACCATTTACAAGGAGCCAAATGAAGAAATTTAACCAGTTATATCAAGTTTCAAGTTAAATCAAATCATATGTTTAAGCAAAAAATCTCTAAGAAGTGACCCTTGTTCTAAATACTTTTTTGTCAATCTAGATGTCACACTAATCCAACGTGAAAAGGCATTAAAAAAAGAGAAACAAGGTAAAATGGGTGCTTGGTTTTAACTTGCATAATGTAACACTTCTATACAATAAAATCATCTCTATTTATTTGAAAACATATTCTAGAACAAAAATCATAAAAATTCACTGACATAAAAAAAATGCACCAAAATAAACAAGCCACCCTGCAACATAAACGGAATCCTTAACCTTTCACTTTGTGGGCAGCAGCCGCTCGGACTTCAGCTTCACAGTCTTTAAGTAGGTTCTGAAAGGCGGGGATGAGGTCATTTTGGGTGATTTTGGGACCCACAGCTTTCTGGAGCTATAAAATAATATGTACAGGTTTAAATGCAAACTAACAAAATAATTAATATGAAAACACAAAACAGTACAACTTCAGGTATACATTTTTGCCACAAACACTTCTGATTCATAAGAATTCAGAGACTTTTGGTACCACAGCAAACTTGTGGGTTTCTTGTTTTTCTTTTTCGTTAGTACTTAAAGAAAATACCAGTGCAATAATTTTACCTCTGAGAATTTGTCAGCTACCATATAGCGAACTCGCCAAGATTTATCTTCTGCAGCTTGTCGAAGTGTAGGCATCACCAAAAACTCAAGGTCATCCTGAGACAGTAACTGGGCAATACTGACACAAGCTTCCACAGCTAGGAGGCGCACTGAATCCTAAAGGAATAAAATTTATTTCTGTTAGACAATATTTACTGACAGTCAAAGTATATGGTGTGGGGGTGTGCTCTGAGTGTCATTTCAAAAAAAACACAGAAGCAAACCAACAATACCAGCGGTTGCCAACCGGTGGTCCGTGGACCACTGGTGGTCTGTGAGGTCCGAAAGGTTGGCGACTGCTCAACTACACTACATGCAGCTTCATGTGTCTGTGTCTGGAAATAACTGTTCTCTGACTGGAACAGTATGCCAAAGCCACAAAGGTAGAAACTTATTCTGTGAATGAACAGCAAAATAATTACATTGGCTAGTGCAGAGTTGTTGTTTTTTAAATGAAGTAAAAATATAAAGTGAAAAAAAAAGAACATTTTAATGATATCTTCAAAGCCTCACTCTAATAAAAAAGCTGAGAGAAATAATGAAAACTATGCTTATATAAGTTTATAACAGATCAGGACAGAGAATGAGAATAATAAGTAAGGGAATCATTGGGGAGCTGTTAGCAAAATACAGGTACCCCCGCTTCTCAAAAGTTCATTCTGCAACTTTGCTTTTATGAAAAACCTAGATTAATACATGTTTCCGTACCTGAAAGAAGCCTGAGAAGGATTTTTGCTTTTACAAAAAAAGGTGAAAAGCGAAGCCAGCATCCAGCATTTGTTTTGCAGGAGCCATTAGACGCAGCGCACCTCAAGCAGTGGCCCCACAGAGCTCCTTCTCAGGAGCTACACCCGGCATCTTAGCATCAGGATGCCAGCACCTTGAACTGTCTGTGCACCTGGGTTTTATTTTTATTTAACTTGTGCACCTATTAGCAAGATGTATCCCTAAGGTAACTGCTTCTTTGCTTTATGCCACTTTGGCTTACAAAAGGTTTCACAGGAACGCTCTGCTTTCAGATAGGGCAGCCTGTACTCAGTTTGAAGTAGCAGGCAGTAATAGGAATTGAGGTATAAGATGATGACTTGGAAAGAAACACATAGAAAAACAAAAGAGTAATTTAAAAAGTTGGATTTCAATGTTGAGAACCAAGGACAAGATAACTTTGAGGTAGCCAAGTCTGGGAAAACGCAAAATGAAAAAATTAGAAAGATAAGGAATGATTGAACTGAGCTTTCCAAATGTAAAGTGCCAAGTGTCAATGTGACACCTATATGTCCTTTGAGCAAGTGGGAATATACAACTAGACAAATCAATGAGAAATTAGGAACTGACACCACAGATTTGGGAATCATAACTATATAAGTAGAAACTGAAAATATGTAAACATAAGTGCACAGGAGAAACAGGACAAAGTCCTTTATATAACTACATATTTTATATATACACATATATCATACATATATGTGTACATATGTACACACATATACATGAAAGATAAGATGATTCCAACTTTCCAAAATATTACAAATTTTTAAAATTTCAGATCAACAAAAACTTACTATGTGCCCAAGACACTCCTCTACCCAAATGAACAGGCTAAAAAGGGCAGAACTAGGTCTTGGTAGCAGCTATAGATATTTTTGGATTCCCAAAATGATGCTAAATCAAGGGACTGCTACCATCTATGGAAAAATATACCAATAAATACTTGTTAAATTAATCAATTACTTCTCTTCCAGAACTGATTTTCTCTACCTCGGCAATGACACTACTACCCACCCAGTTGCTCAATCCAAAAATCAAGATCTTCTTGATGCCTCTTCCCCTCACCCAACCCAATCATAGTTCTACTAACTCTACCTCCATACCTACCTCCAGATTCTCTCCATCTTCACTATAGCTCCCTAGTTCACCACTGTGTATTGACTGGAGTATAGACAAGCCTCCTAACTGGTCTTCCTGTTTCTATTCTCACCCTCCCACCCGCCCTCCCCGCCCCCCCAGAACTGTAAAGTAAACCTTACAATTTAGTTTCCACCCAGAAGCCTCAATTACATCAAGTCACACCCCTGCTTAAAATCTTGGTGTATTCTCATTGCACCTAGAAAAGAAAACCCAAACTCTACATATCCTGGCCTAAAGCCCTCCAACCTCATCTTTTACCAGAGTCCCTTTCACCCACTAGGTTCCAACTGTAGGACCACTATCCACATGTGTCCTCCCTTGCTGGAGCTGACACTCTAGGAAAGGTCATGGCTGGCATTTTTCTTTCTTGTCTCAGTTTATGTCACCTCTTCAGTCCTTCTCTGACTAGCCAGTTTAGAGAAATGTCCTATAATCGCTTCCAATTGTATCACCCTACTCTATATTTGCATCATAGCATTTATCCCTGATATTTTGCTTATTTATCTCTTTATCACCTATTTTCCTTCAGAGCTGAGTAGTTACAACAGACTGTCTGGCCCACAAAGCCTTAATTACAGGGGTGGGTATGGGCAAATACAGAAAAACACATGCAGGTTATTATTACAATAGCTTCAATAACTCAAAAGAATGTCACACTGCCACGGTATATCTACTTTCGCCCACCCCTGTATTTACTACCTTGTCCTTTACAGAAAAAGTTTCCAACCCCACCCCCACCACAAGATTCAACTACCATTTTACAGGAAATATAGAGGACAAAGAAAATGTTAAATTATACTATAGAAAATGTAATCACCAAAATCCCAAATGAGGATTCTGTCCAATGTGGTAACCACTATCCACACCTGAAAAGTGCCTAGTTATAATGATAATTATTTTGGGTATATTGGGTTAAATACATCATTACAATTATTTTCACCTGTTTTTTACTTTTTAAAATGTGGCTACCAAAAAGCTTAAAATAGGTAGTTTACATTACAGATCTGTTGGACAATGTTTTAAACTATAATGTTTGAGTCATAAAAGTGCAAAGAGAAGGAAATAGTTAACTATCATAAAAGTCAAGATAAAGTGTTAGTCTTAAGGGGGTGGGCAGTGACAAGTGGGAAGTGAAGGAGGTGTTGTTGTGTTTGGGAGGCCAGAGAGGGCTTCTGGGGTAGTGGCTGTCAAAATTCTGTTGTTTCATAGGTGACAGCTACAAGATGACATTACCTTATAATAATTCATTTAAGATATATACTTTGTACTGATTTTTTTAATGTTATTTTAATAATTTTTAAAAATTCTTTGGAAGTAAAATTTATCATCTTTAAATTTAGAATCTAAAAATAAGACTCATCAGCATGTGCCTGGTGCTCTTGGTCCTGTCCACATTAAGTGATTCTAGAGCAGATACCAGGCAAATTAAAAACCCCAAAGGACTCACTCTAGTCCACAAACTCTGGTGTCTGATCCTCTGAAGCACCACACAGAGAGGCAGTACAGCCTCACTGTGAACGCCGTGAAGTGCTTAGATTCCAATCCCAGCTCCACCACTACTAATGAGGCAACCTTGAGCACGTTACTTCAATTTTCTGTGCCTCTGTTTCCTAAAATGTAAAATGGGTTATCTACCCCATGGGGCTGTTGTGAAAAAATGAATTAATTTATATAAACAACTTTAAAGAGGCCAAGGAAGATGAAGTACTGCATTTAGGTGCTTGCTGTTTTTATTATCATTGCTATTTCTACACTAAAGAAATCTAGATCCTTGGATTTAAAATTGCTATTATGTGAGATCATCCTATACATGCACACAGAGATGCAAAGGGCCAAATGGCTTTCCTAACATATACTCTGCTTGTTTATCTGAAAGTCAAAAATTCCAGGAATCCTTACCCTCCCATATGACAAGCCAGCCTTCAATGCACAAAGGTATGTTACCCCTTAATGCAACTTTGATCGTCCTAATTATGGATCCCATTTCCTCTGACTTCCCCCTTTCATAACAACTGCCAATGTAAGAGAAAATCATGGTCTGATTAAGAAAGAAACATAAAGACAATGAAATGAGTCATATTAAACTTTATCAAGGCCAGAATTAAGTATTAATTTTGCAAAAAGAATCCTAACATGAGAACCAAACTCTCCAAAGAAATACTTAAAATATTAGAGGAGAGGAGCATATATGTGTAACATAAATACTGAGTTAACTTACCTGTTCATCTGAAGCTAGATTAGTAAACAATGGAACAATTTCACTTTTCACACTATCCAATTCTAATACTTTTGCAAATTCGCCCAATTTGGAAGCAGCAGCACGTCGTACCATTGGTGTATCATCTGAGCACAAGGAACGGAAGTGCCTGGAGCAGATAAAATAATGAAGGTACTTCCTGTCAAATATCATTGATTAAATACTCCCTCCCCGCAACAACACAAACACAGCAAGGCATTTTTAGAGGTTTTCTCTTACAAACACTGTGATTAGGTTTCTACTCATGGAAGAAACAAAGACAAAACACTGGTATATTCAACATGACAATAAAAAGTGATGTCATCAATCTTATTATCCTGATATCAGCCACTTACTGGTAAGAGGGTGCTGTGTAAATTGTCCCAATAACCCCAAATAACTAAAAAAATACCATATCTTACTGTCTAATTTCTGCTTTGACAGCATTTGAAGCCCTGGGATAGCAAACGCTGAACAAACCACACGCAGATGTGCGAGACGTGAACCAATCCCCACTCGCTAGGCGTTTCACCAGAGGTACAAAATGAGCTTCCAGAGCAACAGGCGTGTGCTCCTGGGAGATCTGCCTCAGGGACTCCACAGCCTTGTCTCGAACCACAGTCTCTTCCACCGTTGCCAGACTTTCCAAAGGAGGCTGAAGAGACCAAAGAGGAAAACCAGAGAAAAAAACTTACTGAATCAGGTTGGATGCAGATTATCACCTTTTAAAGTGACTGAAGGGAGGTGGTACATGTAACCAGAATGTTAGCTACATCACACCAAATGGCTACTTTCAGTTCACACAGCGATAACATATGGTATGTCCAACCTGAAGACACGACTTCTGTAGGACAGCCAAGATCTCATGTCCCAGATGGCAATTCCCAGATGGTGTCTACAAATGACACAGTGGAGGGGACTTGACACAATATTAATATTATTGTGAGCTGAATCACTAGGTTTAAAAGATACATAGCCAAATTCAGACAGGTTCATCCATATTTATTCAAAAGTAGTGCAAAAACATGACCAACACTGGGCACCATAATAATATGATGACATCTCCATCAGGCCATGAGTATTATTCTACCATTCCTGGAGATGTAAGCAACCCATGTCCACTACCTCCACACAACTTATCCAACCTATAGAAGGCTGAGTACAAAATCACTTTTTTCAGAATACATACAGAATCTTTCCATTAGACAGATATGTAGCAGTAGTTTCTAACAATTAAGTAGAGTATAGAGATGGTAGCAATCCTTGCTTGCAGCTAAGAAACAGAAAAGATCAAAGGGGTTGCTCTGGTGTGAGATCCGTAAGTGACCATCCAGTGAAAAGTGAAAGCAGCTGGTTCCTTAAACTTCATCCTTTTGGGTTTGTATTTGGTCAGGTACATTCAGAATATGCCATGAGCTGAATTTGGTCATTTCTATAAAAACCATATTTAGAACTGACCAAAAGAGTAAAACAATTACGCCCAGCTGGAGTGGCTCTGTGGTTGAGGGTCAACCCATGAACTAAGAGGTCACCGGTTCGATTCCTGGTCAGGGCACATGCCCGGGTTGCGGGCTTGATACCCAGTAGGGGGCGTGCAGGAGGCAGCAGATTGATGTTTCTATCTCTACATCCCTCTCCCTTCCCCTCTCTCTAAAATCAATAAAAATTTTGTAAAGAGTGAAACAATTATAGTAAGTCAAAGGAAAGAAGCATGTCTACTTAATAATCCATTTCAAAAATTGTTTGAAACACTAAGGCAGAAAGTACTCAGCTTTTGCCTGGCCAGTGTGGCTCAGTGGTTGAGCATCAACCTACGGACCAAGAGATCACAGTTTGATTCCCGGTCAGGACACATGCCTACGTGTGGGCTCGATCTACAGTGGGGGCGCTAAAGGAGGCAGCCAATCAATGATTCTCTCTCATCACTGATGTTCGTATCTCTCCCCTTCTCCCTTCTTCTGAGAAGTCAATAAAAATATATATTAAAAACAAAAGTTTTGCCCTAGCCAGTTTGGTTCAGGGATAGAGCGTCCACCTGTGGACTGAAGGGGCCCAGGTTTGATTCCGGTCAAGGGCACATGCCTGGGTTGCGGGCTTGGTCCAACGTGCAGGAGGCAGCCAATGATTCCCTCTCATCATTGATGTTTCTATCTCTCTTCCTCTCCCTTCCTTTCTGAAATCAATAAAAAAATATTTTAAAAAAAACACCAAAAGTTTCCTTAAAAAAAGAAAAAGAAAAGAAAGTACTCAACTTTCATAAGAGGATTTTGGGAACCCTTTGAAAAGATAACTGCTTTCTTACTTGCGAAGGTTTTTCATGATCTGGCCATGCCTTCTGACCTTCTCTCATGCAATATCTCTCTATATAAAATCCTAATATGCAAATAGACCAAACAGCGAAACAACTGAACAACCAGTCGCTATGACGTGCGCTGACCACCAGGGAGTGTGTGTGGAACATGGTGGGCATCAGCAGCAGGCAGCAGAGCACAGAACATGGCAGGCGTAGGCCGCAGCGGGATGGTGGAGCAGGTGAGCGGGGGCACCAGACCAAGGCAGGGTGCCGGTAGCTGTCATCGGGGCGAGCCTCTGGTGGATACTGAAAATTCTTTGCTCCTGCGTGCTGCGGCCCTGCTCATACCTGTTGCCAGTGCCAGAGCTGCCGCTCGCACCCGCTGCTGGCCCTGATCGCCCCTGAGGGGCAATCGGGGCAGCAGCTGCCACTCGCACCCGCTGCTGGCACTGGCCCCAATCGCTTCGTGCAGTCAGTGTATGGGAGCAGAGGTGGCAGGAGAGGGGCTGCCAGCAGACAGGGGACCGGGGGCTGCTGCGGGAGGGGCCGGGTGGGGGCACAGAGGATAGGTCGAGACCCACCCTGTGCCAACCACAGCCTCGCAGCCAGTTATTTTCAAGGGAATTCATGCACTGGGCCCCTAGTCATAGTATAATCTCTATCACTACTACAGGATAAGGCCAAGCTCCTGAAAATTGCATGAGTTGTCTCTTGATTTAAACTCCAAGATCTTTCAATAAAGGATTATTATTATACTAGAGGCCTGGTGCATGAAATTCATGCTTGGGAGGGGTGTTGTCCCTCAACCTGGCGGCCTGTATCCTCTTGCAGTCCGGAAGCCCTCGGGGGATGTCCGACTGTAGTCCCACTTCTAAGCAGTCAGAGAGACACCCTTAGTGCTGCCACGGAGGTGGGAGTGGCATGTGCCACTGCCACTGTGCTCTCCAGCCATGAGCCCAGCTTCTGGCTGAGCAGCACTCCCCGCCGTGGGAGTGCACTGACCACCAGGGGCAGCTTCTGCATTGAGTGTCTGCCCCCTGGTGGTTGGTGCACGTCATAACAACCGGTTATTCTGATGTTCGGTCAATTTGCATATTATCCTGTTATTATATAGGATTCTATCATTGAGGATAGAGAAGAAACAGGAAGACAGGTTCCTTGCTTGAGTGGAGTTTATATTCTAATCGAGGAAGACAACAACTAATCAAGAAAATGAGTACTCTGAAAAAAACTAGAATATGATGATAAGCGATGACTGGGAGGCAATTCAGGTTGGGTGGTCAGGGAAGGCCTCTTTGAGTAAACAGACTGAAGTTGATATCTGAATGACTGGGAGGGAGCCAGTCACAGGAAGCTCAAAAGAACATTATATTAGAGGGAATACCTAGGGCAACAGTCTTAAAGCAAGGATTTGTAAGCTGAGGTAAAGCTATGGCAGGAATATGGATATTCTGAGAGCCATAGCAGAAGTGATGCATCTGCGGGGTGAAGAGTGACATGTAAGGTGGATGGGAGGCAAGAGTAGATGGAAACTAGTTAGGAAGTAATCTAGAGGAAAAATCATGTGATATGAAAAGACTAGAGGAAACATGAGCTAGGTAGTAATAGGGATGGAAAAAAGTGGATTGATTTGGAATATATAGAGAATCTACAAGAGTTACTAATGAATTAGATTTGGAAAATGAGGGAAAGAAGAGTCAAGAATGACTTCTAGGTTTTGGCTTGTGCAACTGGGTAGGTGGTGAAGCCATTTACTGAGATGGGACAACTACATGAAAGACATATTTTGGGGAGAAAACAGAGTTCTGTCTTAGGCATGTTAAATCTGAAATGCCTGTTTGATATCCAAGTAGAAAAATCACAGGCAGAAATAGAGACAGATATATATATATATATATACACACAGACACACATATACATATATATATATACATGGAATTCCATGGAAAGGTTGGAGGTAGAGATAGAAATCATGAGTCAGCATCATATAGACAGCATTTCAGCCTTTAAGCATACATCCCTATCTTGTCCAACTGTGGAATTCCTAACATCCTTCAAAACCAAGTTCAGACATCATCTACCAAGAGGTTTTCCCTTATCACTCTGGACTAATAATACCTTTCTATTCTCTATTACTTGGATACCTTCTATGGACTTCTATTTTTCCATCTAACTCTGTACAGTAATTATTTGTTGATACATAAGGACAGAGATCTCATTCCATTCACAATGGTCTTCTTTAACATCAACACTATAACTTCAGTGCCTGATATCACAGGCTCTTAATAACTGCCAACTAAATTGAACTGAACTCTTCAAATTCACAAAGTAAGTCAGAAGTAAAAGTTATGCTTATAATCAAAGACAGAAAGTTTATATATATATATATATATATATATATATATATACATACATACATATACTAGTGGCCCAGTGCACGAAATTTGTGCATGGGGGCGGGGTCCCTCAGCCTGGCCTGCACCCTCTTCAATCCAGGACCCCTCTCACAATCTGGGACCTCTGGCTCCTAACCACTCACCTGCCTGCCTGCCTGATGGCCCCTAACCACTCTGCCTGCCGACCTGCTCGCCCCCAACTGGACTCCCCACCTGCTGGCCTTCTCGCCCCCAACTGTCCCCCCTGCCGGCCTGCTCGCCCCTAACTGGACCCCCTACCAGTCAGCTCACCCCCAACTGTGTCCGTGCCCCCCCCCCGCCCCGCCCTGATCACCCCTAACCGCCTCTGCCCCGCCACCATGGCTTTGTCCGGAAGGATGTCTGGAAGGTCTCCCGGTGTAATTAGCATATTACCCTTTTATTAGTGTAGACAAATGTTTCCAAAGTCATCATATTACTAGATGAGAATTAAGATTTCCAACTTCAGGGATGGGGTGCGAGGAGCATAAACAGATACAAACAATCCTTCTCCCAAATTCTAAACTAACAAGTCAACAGAGGCAGACAAGAAAAGAGGAAGAAGTTCTTATATACATAGTCAGAAAAACTAAGAATGGGTTGGGTTCACTGAATCCGAAGTGCCTACAATATTTGTTCTCTCCACAGCTAACGCTGGGACTAACCATAAGATCTGCATTAAAAATGCTGCCGTGTGCCTATCACCAAACAATGAACCGTTTGTATGCAGAAGTTCTAGAAGGAGGGTAGGCGAAGATACTCACCAGCAAGCAGTGGGCAAAGTCAGGTCCTCCCACCAGGCCGGTGAAATTTCCCAGCTGCTCAGCAAGAGCTAACAGCACCTCATCTTCATCATAAATTGTGTCTGGAAATGACAACCACCCCGTAGGCATCAGCAAGGACAGCCAGCCCCGAGCTGGACCCGCAAACAAAACTCAGAACAGCCTCAGTATGTCACTGGATGGTCCTGTCCTGGCCTAACGGTGGTTTCCTCCTCCTCCATCCAGAGTCTTCCTGGATCTGTTCTACAGAATGAGCTGGAATCTCACAATCCCCTATCCGTTGCTCCCCTGTTGGGTAAACAGTAGTTACTGCCCGAATACGCGCAGCCAGGGCACAAGATGCTCCACCCTGTTTCTTTTGCACAAAAGTGTCAGGCTGAATTTAGTGCCCAATGCCATGGCTAACCCATCCTCACACACCCAGTTTTGAAAGCAACCGGAAGATGGTGGTGCCCAGGCCTTTCTTGAAGCAAAAGTGCACAGACCTGTGAGGAAAGGCAGCAGCTCAGTCCGCGTCCTTTCCACTCCGAGCGCCAGGGCGATGGTCGATAGCTTCTTAATGCTGTTGAGGCGGAGCTTCAGAAAAGAACACAAGAAAACAAACTACAGAAACCAAAGGCTAAAGCTGCAAACTGGCGAGAGAATGGCACCCCGGGAAGGAGCAGGAACGCCTTCCACTGAGATTTCATTCCGAGGAAACTCGGGGGCAGGGGAACGTGGCTTCATGAGCCCAAGGAAGGGCTCTTGGGAGAAGGGAATGAGAGCGGACGGGGTACCCAGGCCGTGGCCACGTTACAAAGAGCTCGGCCGGGGGGACGCGGGCGACGGGCTGCCCGCAGCCCGGCCTCTCCAAGGAGCGTTCCACCCGCGCCGCCCCACCGGCTCCGCCGGGTCCGGCCACGCCGCCCGCGTCCCACCCGACCAGCCGGGCCAGTTCCCGGCCCGGAGCAAGGCCCCGACTCACCTCACTTCAAAGGGCCCTTGGCACCGCGCAGCTCCCCAGAGCCCCGCCGCCCGGCGCCACCCCGCTCCCGCTCGCTCCTCCTCCAGACCCCGGCCCAGCGCGGCGCGCGGCGCTCCGTCCGCACCGCCCGGAAGGGGCGCCCCGGCGGGAAGCCGGTTCTTCCACAACCGCCCGGCGAGACGCCGGGCCTACGCCTTAGGGGGCCCGGAGGAGGGGTGCCGGGGAGGTCCCCGGGGGTCGGGTGGAGGTCCTCACGGGGCTTCCTCCTCCTCCCCCTCAAGTTTCTGCTTGAGTCCAGCTCTTTGAATCCCGGGCCGCCCCCCTCGCCGCCGGCCTTCCCCCTTCCCTACCCGCGCGCCGGACCGAGCCCGCCTCCTCTCCCCGGCCCAACTCCAATACCTGCACGTCCTCATTACGGAGCTCATCGATTAAAACCGCGATCGGGTATAGCGAATCGTCTCCGTCTCCGCCCGCTGCCCCCGAGCCGGTCCCGGGCCCAGCCGCACCCGCCATGTTCTTTCTCCTCAGCCTGCTCACCGCCGCCCGCCCCGCGCCCCGGCCCCGCCCCGCGCCCCGGCCCCGCCCCGCGCCCCGGCCCCGCCCCGCGCCCCGGCCCCGCCCCGCGCCCCGGCCCCGCCCCGCGCCCCGGCCCCGCCCCGCGCCCCGGCCCCGCCCCGCGCCCAGCAGGCTGGGCTGTGTCCTGCGCTCCGGCTCCGCGCGGGTGGAGGCGTTGAGGCGCTGCTCGGCTGGTGGCGGTCTCCGCCCGGCCCCCGAGCGGGAACTGTAGGTGTGAACGCCTGAAGAAAGACTGACTGGGGAAGCGCAGGAAGCTCCCGCATCCTTTCTCTGGGCGAAGGAAACAGGGGCAGGGATTCATCCTGCTCGTGGTGGTCTGAAGCGGTCGGGAACGACCTGGGTGGGTGACCTGCGCTGTGTGACCTCTTAGGACTCAGACGGACCAAAGGGGATGCCCAAGGCCAGGAGGAAGAAGATTTAGCGCCTCCCCGACTTCATCCTGGCCCTGCGCCACTGGGTCTCCTACCCTCCTTTCCCCACTAGAACCCCTCCACCTCTTCCTTCCAGACTTGTATGTCTGGCTCCCGCTCCGCAGACAAATAACGAGGGCGGCGAGAGAAAAAGAACAGTGCTGTCCCAACTCCCAGGCAGTATTTTTTCCGCTTTCTGCATGCAAGCTGTTAAAAACATGCTGCTCTCTTGTTTTTGTGTTTCTTTTCAGTTTGGGACTGGCATGGTGCCTTCTGTTGTATTTTCTTCCTCCCATTTTTTAGGTCTTTAACATGCCTGGAATCCAACAATCAAGCAAAAGTAGGGCAAGCTTGACTCCTTCCAAACTGGTACAAGAAAGGCTCAGCCAGCTCCCCTGAACTCCAAGAGTCAAAGGCAGCAGGGGGCGGAGGTGAGGGCATGGGATTCTTTCTTACAAAACTTCATGGAAAGTTTTTATTTACCCTTGTGAGGACAGCACAGCATTACTAGAATGTCCGGTCTTTTCTGTTTGTTTTGGACTATACGCAACTTGGAGTGATAATTACATGTGGTGATCACAAGCTCTAAAGTGGGATTAATAAAAATGTAAAATTATTAATAAATGCAACTTGGGCTACTTTTTTTTTTTTTTCAAATGTGGGGGTCCTGGAAGTAAACACAATAGATAGGAAGTTTGAAAGCAGTGCAAGTCTGGGGACCAATGGACTTGAACAGTATTTCTAAAATTAAGTCTGTGGATGTATTCTCTAGGGTTTTCATTTTGACGTTTCTTTTGGATTCACATAGCATATTCTGCATTACTTGAATGACTGCTGTATAGCCTGGTGTTGCCACACGATTTCGATACCTACATTTACTATGTGTGTTTCAGTGCTGCTTTTATTGTTCTGGGATAAGAAGAAAATAACAGTGGTAGATTTAAAAGGAAAGTAGTATTTTCATTAGCAAAATGAAAGCCAAATGACATCATGGGACTGTACTGTCCCAGCAGTGCTAACAGAAAAGTGAAAAAATAGAGGTCACGTGGTGGCACTTTGGATGCAAAGGAAGTTGAACTTTCAAAGGCAATCCCTTCAAAGGGATGATTTAGTCTCAGCAAAATACTTCATTTGTCATGTTAAACGACTATACTATCAACATAGTGTTGGTTTTGTGGTCTTATTTGTACTTCATTTGTAAATCTATTTTTTATGTTTTAGTTGAAGAAGAACTATAAATAAAAGAACATTGTTTCTACTTTTTATTTGTAAATTTAAGTAACATTGTAATAAAAATAATTTAAGTTGACAGAGCTTGCAAGATTTTTTTTTTCTTTAGAAATGGATTCAAATACTATACAAGTTTGAGAAACAGAGGACTAAGAAGCTTTTTGATTTAGTACTTTACTAGTCAGAAGATCAGAGAGGGTTCTACTTGGTTTGGGGAGGAGAAATATGTCCCTTACATTTTATGTAAAAAGTCTTCAGAAATGATAAAGGAAGCAAGGGCGGAGAGAAGCACATTAAGTCAGCTCCACACGTATCATCATCAAGCTTTGGCAAGCTTAGATATGCTGAGCAAAAATTAGCACACTGATACTAAACTATTTTGTTTAAAACTCAAATATGCTTTGCTTACCCAAGCACAATTAATTGGACACCTAAGGAATAACTATGATTAAATATGAAATCACAAGCTGAGAAAATAGGCCCCAGAAAATTGCCTGGTTTGAGAGTCATCAATTCTGGACTTTAATTCCCACCACTGTGCCTGACTCATTGTGACCTACCTCTCTCTATGTCTCAATTTCACCTCCCACCCCCTTACCCCCAGTGAAATGGAGGTAATCACCTCTGGTTTCCTCTCTGGTTACAGTGATGATGTGACAATGAAACAGGTAGTAAACATGGAGATGCTAATAAATCCTGCAATAAAGAAAGTGATTAAAAAAGACTGTAGCAGCTCAGAGGGAAGGCAGGGGAGGATGGGTGGAAAGAGAGCAAGTAATGAACTTGTATGCATATATGCATAACCCGTGGACACAGACAATGGTGTGGTAAGGGCCTGGGGGGCGGGGGGGGGGGGATAGGAACAGCTAGAAGAGGTTAATGGGGGTGGGGGGGGGGGAGGACCTATGTAATACTTTCGACAATAAAGATTTTTTTTAAAAGAAAGAAAAAACAGACTGTAGCAGAAAGAGGCTATTTCAAAAGGTGAGCCGATGGAACTGGAACAAAATCTAAGATAGTCTTTGGGGAGTGTGGTCCAATGGCTATCTGAATTGCCACTGGATGCTTGTTTAAAAATGCAGACCCCTGGCTCCCACCCCAGACCTACTGAATCAGAACCCCTGAGAATGGGGTGGGACATTTTACCATGCACCCCTGATGAATCTAATACACACTGATGTTCAAAGTCATTGATTTTAAAAGTTCATCTGGAAAAATACTTTCTATGCAACAAAAAGGCATCCTCTGCTCAGGGAGAGTCTTAAAAGTCTCTGTTCAGAAAAAGCAAATGACAGCTACAGCTGCTCATCAATAAGCAATTCTGTCCCGATCGGCTGTGGGTTTTGCCAGATTAAAATGATCCCTTTTTACTGGCGTCCTAGAAGTCAGCTAAGCACTGCAAGTATAGAACTGCCGGACTGAACTGTCTCCATACCCTCTTCTCTCTACTGCTCCCTGTGGTCTCCTCTCGGCATCCCACACACCCCACACGAAACTAAAGACCAGGGAGCACCAGAGGCAACAAATGAGATTGGGTTGAGGATTTAAGACAACCCAAGGGGAAACTATATGACATTCTCAGCACAAAAGCACTGAGTTCTAACACCCACAAACAGTTCACTCAGTGAGTCAAGGGAAGACAGGGTTAGACTTGCCCAGTGCCTGTCAGACAAAGCATCAAGAATGTGGAGAAGCACAAGCAGATGGGATCAACAGCCATCAACTCTTGTGCTTGGAATACCTCTCAGTGCCACAACAGAAAACGGTCAGTCCTGAGCAAGTCAGAATGACATCATTGTTGGGCTCGCTGACCTCTTGCCTCACATTTATTAAGCTTGCCTCTTGCACGCAGTGCATGATAGAATCCTGTGTGTAGCCAGTTCTCTCAGGGCAGACCCAGAAGTGTTGTTCCATTGAAAAGGCCATCAGGAAAGTAATGGATGGTGTTTCTCAGTGGATAGAGTATCAGCCCACACACTGAAGGGTCATGGGTTTGATTCCCGGTCAAGGGTATCTACCTGGGTTGCAGGTTTGATCCCCAGCCCAGTCAGGAGCACATGGGAGGCAACCAATCAATGTGTCTCCTCTCTCCTCTCCTCTCCTCTCCTCTCCTCTCCTCTCCTCTCCTCTCCTCTCCTCTCCTCTCCTCTCCTCTCCTCTCTCTCTTTCTCTCTCTCTCTCTTCCCCTCCTTCCCCATCCCCCTTTCCTTCCACTCTTTTAAAGAATCAATGGAAAAAATAAAACAACAAAAAGTGGTGGACAGTACAGTTCATGTAAAGAAAACCAAGGCACATGCAGGCATTTTCCAACTATCTTCATTTAGCAAGATGACCTGGTAAATGGATTACCAGGTCTGAATCTAATTCATAACAAAGTAGTAATGATCACCATAGCATTAATGATATTTCAAATTTCTATTTGTACAAAGAAATGTCTTCATTCTCTGGGACTCAAATATTTCCCCCTCAACTGCACCTCAATATTTCATGTTCTTTCTCTTCTCTGCTTTGTGGCCAAATTTTAATTCCTTATTATGGCTGAGAATATTGGATGTAGAAAGAGACTTTACCTGGAATTACACAGTAAATCAGAAGAAGCTGTAGAACTCATAACCAGATATTATCACTACTCCTTGCTTTATGCCCTATCTCCATGCTATAGTTTATCACTATATATATAAAAAAAGGTATTGGATTCCCAGAGAAAAACTTTGTTTGAATCCTTAGAAAGAGCATCTCAAGGAGATGGACAGTCAGTCCTGAGGCAGAGCAGCGTACCCGGGTTAAGAGAGTGTACACTAAAGTCAGGAAGCCCTAGGTTGGCATCAATGACTGGTGCAACTTTGGGCAAATAACTTATGCTCTCTGAATCTAGGTTTCTGCATCTGTACAGTGGGGCTGTGTAGCTTGCCTCCTGTGTTTGCTAAGCTTAAATAATTCCTATATAGTGCTTAGATTAGTGCCTGACATGAATAAGCCCTCCAATATTAGCCATTAATAATTATTATCTACTGAGGAAGTAGAAACAGGTAAGAAAACATTCCAATCAACTGAGCTTTCGCAGCAAAGAGGACGAGGGTGAAAGAATGAAAGGACTACATGGTTTAGAATCAGAAGACCTGACCCCAGGCCTTCCACAAGGCTTTCTCATGGCAACACAGGGGCACATCTTACCATACTTCTCTCTCGTGCTTGTCGTGAGGAATAAGGTCCATAATGTAAAGTTCTTTGTCAATGGAAAGCACTACACAAATGTTAGAAGCTATGTGATGGATGACCAAGGGCTCCCTGAACGCAAACAGAGAACACCTGGAGACTTATACTCAAGGTGTACAGGTCCCCAGGCCCCAAAGCAGAATCAGTATTCCTCTAACCCCAAGGGTAGACAAGCTACAACAAACCTCGAGATCAAACAGGCACAGCAGCCTTCCTCAGAAGTTATAGGCCTTTGAGATCTGTTAAGGATTCTAATGTGCTTTAGGTCAGACCCCTAAGAGCCTCAGGTGAGTAGTTGCAAATGAAAAACTCCTGGGCTCTTGGTTTACGGAAAAACAAAACAAAACACGAAACCGCTATTTTCTTCCCCGTCCATGGGCTCAAGCCTCCGCGGCAGCCAGCAGCCCTGCTGCCTTTTGCAGCTGGATGATATGGGTGCCGGTCTGGGCTCTGGTGCTCCGGGCTGTGGAGCCCAGCCTGGGGGCCGGGCCTCTATCTCCTGAGGGAGCAGACTCTCCGTGGTGGGGATCTCCCTCCTCCCTCTCAGCCCACCAGCCTGCTGCCCCGGGAGCTGGGTCAGCTCCTCTCTCGACCTTGCCCTTCCTACCCATCTCCAGGCGTTCTCTGTCCTTCCTTGATATACGTCTCCTCCTCAGCTGGACCTCAGATGGTAATTCCAGCTGAATGTTCTCCAATTTAGTTGTATTTCCAGTCTGGCCCTGGGACGAGGGGCATGACAGGTCTGCCTATTCGGCCGCCATTTTCTTCCTGTTCAATACTAGCACACATGTGTGCTTGTATAAGCCTAAAAAATCCTCAGAAGGACAGATGTGACTAATCACTTTGGCTGGTTATGGTAAGGTAACTGAGAACCTGGGGGACGCAAATGGAAGGGAATATCTATTTGTCCTTTTATTTTTTACTAGGGGCCCAGTGCACGAAATTCGTGCACTTGGGGGGGGGCCCTCAGCCCATCCTGCTCCCTCTCACATACTGGGAGCCCTCAGGGGATGTCCTACTGAAGGCTTAGGCCTGTTCGCTGCTCCCCTTGGGGATAGGGCCTAAACCACAGTCTGGCCTCCCTTTGTGGGAGGCGACCGGGCTGATCAGGGGAAGGCACCAGCCCCATCACCTCGCTGTTGCAGCCACTGCCAGTCACCGCAGCCACCAAGGTGTTTTCATCAACACGGACTCCAGTCCCTTTACCATGAAAAAATGACAACTTTCTTTAGGCATTTCCTAGATGTGTCTTTCATAGAATATGACATTTCTTTCTTTTTTTTTTTTTTTTTATCCTCACCTGAGGATATGTTTCCATTGATTTTTAGAGAATCTGGAAGAGAAAGGGAAAGACAGAGAGAAACATCAAAGTGAGAGGAACACTTTGATTGGTTGCCTCCTGCATGAGCCCTGACCTGGGCCCAGGCCAGGGAGGAGCCTGCAACCTAGGTACATGCCCTTGGTCAGAATTGAACCCAGACCCTGTGGTTGGCAGGCCAAGGCATTATACACGGAGGAAAACCAGCTAGGGCAGGATATGACATTTCTTAGCCTTCCAGCAGCTGACCTTCGTTTTTTTCTCCAGGAGTGTGGTAAAAAACCCTAGATCACCTTATTGGATTCTTATTACTCAAGTTACTAAGAATATTACCAGTGGCATACAGGGAGCTTAACCAATGAGCGGTCAGAAAAGGTATTTCCTCTGTAGTTCACTCCGATCTCGCTGGCTCCATCTCCGGCTGAGGCTGCAGGCCTGGGCAGGGGACCCCTAGGCCCCTCCAATCGCCGGCTCCGCCCCTGCCCCCTCCGATCACCTGCTCTGCCCCTCGGCCCCCCTCTCCCCCGCCACCTGCCTGGCCAACAGGCCTGGACACTTCAGCGGTGGGGCTGAGGGGACTGGGCACCGCCATCTTTGTGATGGAGTGACAGAGTGATGACTAATTTGCATATTACTCTTTTATTAGATAGGATACTTACTAAACTCAAGATTTTACTCAAATTTCACCCATTTTCCCACTAATGTCTTTTTTTCTGTTTCAGAACCCAATCCAGAATATTGCATTGTATTTAGGCTTTTTGAATTCTAAACCATGAAGATTATTACGTATTCAAATAACCTTTGGCCCTTGGTTACCACACTGTAGTCTAGACACTGTGTCCACCTGGCTGGCCTGCCCCATGGCATCGTAGATGTGTACACCAGCCTCCTCCTGCCGGCAACTCCCTGTCTGGCCCTGCTATGTTTATAGGGTCGAGTCCAGATTTCCTTCTTCCCTCATACTTTTGTAAGCCCTTATCACGATGTCTTGAACTAGACTCAGCCAACATGAGAAGTGGTTTTCAGCACCCGGACACACAGGCCCCAGTTCCAACTAGAGAGAGGTTTGACTTAGCAAAAGCAGGGGTATTTAAGTATTCCTTGCCCCCCAAAAGCCTTCCCTGCAGTGTTCCCTGAAGATGGTATTCTTTGCCCCTTCCTTTTCTGATCTTCCCAGAGCTGTTAGGGAAAAGGTCACAGGAGTAAGGAAGAACCAGCGCCACGACCCCCTGGGCACACCCCTCATATCTCAGCAGAAATTCATCTGGGACTGTAATCAGCAACCCCAGAATTTCCACTAACTTCTAGGACTTCAGGAAATCAGCTCCCTTTCTGATCTGTGATTAAAGTTAGCTGGGCCCCCCCGTGTACTAGAAAAGCCCCTGTAAGGACTGATGTATATCTGCGTATTCTGGTGTAGGAGTATCACCTCTAGGCTGTGATTACTAGAAGGAGATTAAGAAGGTGGTAAAAAACAAAACAACAAAAAAAGTGAAGCAACTTCCACTAGACCAGATCCTCTTCTTATCTCTGCCCATTTGATCATTCCAGATACTTCAAAACAATATCCAAAAATTGGGGGTCAAGGGCTGTGGACTTCAAAGGGGTCATGAAATAGGGAGTATAAGGTCATGGTTCAGAGAGAGGTCCTGCCCTAGCCAGTGTAGCTCAGTTGGTTGAGCAGTGCCCCATGCACCAAAAGGTTGCAGGTTTGATTCCCAGTGAGGGCATATACCCGAGTTTTGGGTTCCATCCCTGGTTGGGGTACTGTTGGGGTGCTGTATGGAGGCAGCCAGTTGATGTTTCTCCCTCTTCCTTTCCCTTTTTCTCTCTCTCTGAAAAAAAAATCATATTTAAAAGAGAGAGAGAGAGAGAGAAAGAGAGAGAGAGAGAGAGAGAGAGCCTGAAGTCAGACTGCTTGAGTTTGAATCCCAGGTCTGCAACTTCCTGCCTAGGTGATCTTGGACAGGACATTTAATATCTCTGAGCATCAGCTTCCCCCTCTTTAAAAAAAAGGATAATACTAGTTATCAACCTCATAAGATTGTTGCAAGGATTTTATGAGAAAAAAAGCAACTTGAGACATTCCTAATAGATAGTAAATGCTTAATAAATGTTAGCTATTATTCATATTATTCATATTATTTCTCCACAGAACAAATCTGACAACATAGCATAAAAAAACAAAACAAAAACAGAAAAACACCCCAAAATAACAAAACCCTACACCAAATCCCAAAATATTTCCCTAAGGTTGAGTTCAAAAGAGTCCAAAGAGCCAAGCTTGTCTGTTCCTCAAGGCCTACATCTGCCTAGGTGGGTACCCTATACTTTTGAATGTGAATCATACTGCCTTCTGCAAAGGTTTGCTTTTCACCCCAGACATAAGCATGAGGAGCAATCACAGGTATTCTCAGGCCTTTGACCTTGTGGGGCTCAGCCCCCCTACATGCTGAGCTAGCAGATGTGCTGGCATCTGGGGGAAGAGAGAACCCTGGCCACTCATATATCCTTTGGGTTGCCCTTGGTGACATCAAAGTTAACGTTGTGTGCATGTCATGGTTTGCTCATGTTTGGAACCTTGGAAATGGACAAATAGCTGTTTCCCTTATCAACCAATTTCTTACCTTTTATTACCTATGAATGCCATCAAGGCCATGTTAACTAGAACTGAAATTAACTGAGAATTGACCTGTGGCATCTCCTATAAGTTATGGGCATGGTTTTCTCCTGGAAATTTTTGCAATTATAGCAATATAAGACTGCCACGTAGGGAGAAAGATTTGAGAGAAATGCAACGCAGGTATTTCAATTTCCACTGGAATTTCCACACCAAGTATATAGCAAATACTGAAATTAATTAGATTCTTGGAAGAAAAGGAGCTCTGAAATTTTTAGTGAGAAGAGGCTGCCCTCTGCTGGACACTAGGGAAGTCTCTATGATGGCCCTGAAGACAAGGCTGCTTCAAGAAGTTTTCCAGAAAGTGTGACACTTGGGAGTAAAACAAAACCAAAACCAAATAGCATGGCAACAAATTTAAACTTTGGTGTTGTTTTTCTGAATATTTCCAGTAATTACAGACTGTGGAAATACAATTAAAGGAAAAGGCCCAAGGAAAGGTGAAAGGGACGAGTTAAAAAAAAAAATTCATGATTCTTTAAAAAATGCAGTACTGTAAAATCAGCCTCCTTTTCTCCATAACTGCAAATATTTCACTGGCAAGAAAAAGGGGAGCACGTTATAGGAAATACCATGGAGGCTTCGAGGCATGTTGTTAAGAGGGAGACAAGAAAGAAGAACAGTTCCTAAGTGATACATGGTGTTTTCTTGTTGGCTGAGTGAACACATTTCAGGTCATTTCCCTCAAAATGGGATTAACCTTTGCTCTCATGTCTGAGGGGGTAGCAGCAGTTCCCAGAAGCTCTGCAGAAGACCAGTGGCAGAATAACAAAGGGGAAGTCTTCACTGTACTTGTCTCAAACAGAGCTGAGTATAGGAAATCTACAAGGCAGGCACCCAACATGTTCTGAGCAGGAGGGCCTAATTCCCCCACTTTCATTTTCTAATTATCCTACTCAAGACAGCCCAGGTCCTTATCTGAGTGAGCCAAGCAGTGCCAATGAGCAGGGTGTGAAAATTGAAGGTCATTCCAAAGGTTGGATCTGCCTGCTCACACCCTTTCCCCCCACCTAATAAATAGGAAATTGCCAAAATTAGCCATTCTCTTTTTTTCCAGATGTGTTATCATTCAGACATACTGAGGTGACACCGGGATCAATGGGAAGAGACCTATAGTAAATTATTAACATCCATTAGGGTACTTCAGTACCTTATTAGTTAACTAGTGGCCCGGTGCACGAAATTTGTGCACGGGGGGGGGGGTTGTTGAGGGGGAGGACGGGGGGGTGGGTGGTATGTCCCTCAGCCCAGCCTGCACCCTTTCCAATCTGGGACATCCCCCTCACAATCCGGGACCGCTTGTTCCTAACCGCTTGCCTGCCTGCCTGATCACCCCTAGCACTCTGCCTGCTGGCCTGATTGCCCCCAACTGCCCCTCCTGCCAGCCTTCTCACCCCCAACTGCCCCTCCTGCTGGCCTGCTCGCCCCCAACTGCCCTCCCCTCCTGGCCTGATCGCCCCTAACCGCCTCTGCCTCAGCCCTGCCACCATGGCTTTGTCTGGAAGGACATCCGGAAGGTCTCCTGGTCTAATTAGCATATTACCCTTTTGTTTCCCAGAAAGCAGGGCCCAGAGAGAATGGACAGGAAAGGTTTGATAGGCTGGGAAAAGTAGAGAAAAGGGTCTGGGGAGGGGAAGAGGCCTAGGGTTGTCATTGGAAAAGGACACCTAACATTTTGCCTACTTAATTATCTTTGATCTGGTGTAATTGCCTTCTGGTCTCCAGTATCAATAGCATTCGATATTAGAAAAACCACCTAAGGAGTGTTTTAAAAATAATGATGCTCTCTGGCTGGCATGGCTCAGTGGTTGAGTGTTGACCTATGAACCAGGAGGTCATGGTTCGTTTCCTGGTCAGGGCACATGCCTGGGTTGCAGTCTCGATCCCTGGTGTGGGGCGTGCAGGAGGCAGCCGATCAATGATTCATCATTGATGTTTCTATCTCTCTCTTCCTTCCTCTCTGAGATCAATAAAACATATTTTAAAAACATAATGACACCTAGGCCCATCTAGGACCACTGACTCGGAATTTCAAGGGGACAGGTGGGAGCAAGCAGAGTGGCCATTTTTATTTATTTTTTATTGATTTTTTACAGAGAGGAAGGGAGAGGGATAGAGAGTGAGAAACATCCATCAGCTGCCTGCACACCCCACACTGGGGATGTGCCCACAACCAAGGTACATGCCCTTGACCGGAATCAAACCTGGGACCCTTCAGTCCACAGGCCGACGCTCTATCCACTGAGCCAAACAAGTCAGGGTGAGAGTGGCCATTTTTAAGAGGGTCCTCAGATGATTCTTTCAGTGCAGCTCTGGGTGAGAATCACTGCTCCACAGATACATCTTCTCCAGCACTGAGTACAACGCTGCTGGAGCAGGTAACAGACAGACCCCAAAACATGCCCTTCTCACTGGGCAACTTGGGACCCAAGAGTTAAAAGGGCAAATCACAGACCAATGGCACCAGTTGCCAAATACTGGTTCTGCAGGCAAATGCAGGTCAAAGAGGAGGCCTCATAAGGCAGGTGTTGGCTCATATCCATGCCTGTAGGTCTGTGATAAAGAAGTGGTTGTTTTTTAAATTGATTTCAGAGTGGAAGGGAGAGGGAGAGAGAGATGGAAACATCAGTGATGAGAGAATCATTGATCGGCTGCCTCCTGCTCACCCCACTCTGGGGATTGAGCCCAGAACCTGGGCATGTGCCCCGACAGATCAGGAACCAAACCATGACCTCCTGCTTCATAGGTCAACAACGCTCACCTACTGAGCCATGTCGGCCAGACAAGAAGTCTGTTTCAGCTCACACAATCTTTTGGCTGTTAGGACCATTAAGAATCACCTGGTTTTACTTTTATCTCCAGGCATGTAAGGACAGAAGCAGCAGCCCAGAAACTAGAAGCAAAGTCAAAAACAAAAAATCCTACCCCCTTGACGTATTTTATGAAGATAACCTTAAGATTCACTTAAATTTTTTTAAAATGCTCATACCCAGGTAAGATGCTATTTAACCCAATTGTTAATTTAGCCATTATTTAGTCTAAGAAGCTACAATAGGAGTTCCCAGTCTGTCTGGGCCACTACAATTCCATAATCTCATGTCCCTTATCTGAATTTGCCTCATTTCATTTACCAAATGCTGGTTACAAATTTGTTTTAATAATGTCAGGTCTACGTTGAACTCTATAGCTAGGAGAGCCAAACAGCTTTCAGTTTTAAAAAGAATCACTTGCTACTTGAAATTATTGAACTTGAATGTATAACTACAAAGTCATCCTGCAATTAATCTCCTTTTCCTAATGGGGTGTGTGGCTGGTAGTAACAGAGCACCACTCACTCCTGGAGGATAGGCTCTGCCTCACATTCATTCAGAAGGTCTCCTGGGTTAAGTCTGACCCTCCAAATCCTATCTAATAAAAGAGAAACATGGTAATTAGCGTATGACCGCTACCCTTCCCATTGGCTAATCAGGGCGATATGCAAATTAACTGCCAGCCAAGATGGCGGCCGGCAGCCAGGCAGCTTAAAGTGAACATGAGGCTTGCTTGCTTCAGTGACAGAGGACTCCAATGTTCCCCGCCTGCCACTGCAGGCCTCTGAGCTGCAACTCTAAGCAACTATGTTACAAATATAGAAGCTAAACAAAACCCCAGAAACCTGCTTTAGTCCCTCGGGCTTCAGCCACAGCAGGATTGCAACACTGTTTCAAATACAGAAGGTAAACAAAGACCAGAAACCTGCTTTCACCAGCGGAGGCCTAAGAGCTGGAGTCAAGCCTCAAAGCTAAAGCTGGCCCAGAATAAAAAGAAAAGAAAAAAAGGAGCAGTTGGGAGCTTCAGTCACTCGCCAGCCTTCAGTCACTCGCCAGCCCTCAGCCACTCACCCAGACTGGCCAGGCACCCCAGTGGGGACACCCACCCTGATCCAGGACACCCTTCAGGGCAAACCAGCCGGCCCCAACCCGTGCACCAGGCATCTATCCTATATAGTAAAAGGGTAATATGCCTCCCGGCACCGGGATCAGTGTGACACAGAGCAGCGCCCAAACCCCCTGATCGCCCTGCGGCTCTGTGTGTGACAGGGGGTGGGGCCACAACCTCCCTAACCGCCCTGCTCTGTTCGTGACAGGGGAAGGCGCCCCAACCCCCTGATCAGCCCTGCTCTGTGCCTGATAGGGGGAGCTCCCCAACCCCATGATTGCCCTGCAGCTCTGTGTGCAACAGGGGGCAGTGCCCCAGCCCTGATCGGCCCTGCTCTGTGTGTGACGGGGTAGAGCCATAACCTCCCCATCGGCCCTGCACTGAGTGTGATAGTGGCGGTGCCCCAACAACTCCCCTATCGGCCCTACTCTGTGAGTGACAGGGGGAGCTCCCCAACCCCTTGATGGGCCCTGCTCTGTGTGTGACAGGGTACAGAGCCCCAACCCCCCTGATGGGCCCTGCTCTGCACGTGACAGGGGGCAGTGCCCCAACCCCGATTGGCCCTGCTCTGTGCGTGACAGGGGGTGGCGCCGCAACCTCCCCATTGACCCTGCCTTGAGTGTGACAGGGGGCGGTGCCCCAACCCCCCAATCGGCCCTACCCTGAGCGTGACTGAGGGTGGCATCGCAACCTCCCATCGCCCTGCTCTGTGCATGACAGGGGTGGCGCCCCAACTCCCCAATCGGCCCTGCTCTGAGCCCGACCAGGGGCTGCACCTAGGGATTGGGCCTGCCCTCTACCACCCGGGAGCAGGGCTAAGCCAGCAGGTCGTTATCTCCCGAGGGGTCCCAGACTGCGAGAGGGCTCAGGCCAGGCTGAGGGACCTCTCCTCCCCCGCGAGTGCACAAATTTTTGTGCACCGGGCCTCTAGTATATAATAATAAAAGCATAATATGCTAATTAGACCAGACGTCCTTCCAGAAGACCTTCTGGACAAAGCCGGGGCTGCGAGGGAAGCCCTGGTCCCCGGTGCCTGCCAGTGGCCGAAGGGAAGGCTGGGTCCTGGGTGCCAGAGGGAAGCCGGTGCCGGCAGTTGGGGGAAGGAAGGACTACTCTTGCATGAATTTCATCCATTGGGCCTCTAGTTAATAGTAGAAAAGCTCAATGAGGGTGCCCAGTCTCTCCTTCTAGAAGGTACTACGAGGAATCTGCCGCTGTTACACACAATGTCAAGCCTCATTCACATCTTCCAAGTTGCCCTTGGGTAACATAGGACGTATCAAATGACTTACTGTATTTTCTGTGGTCTAGAAATCTGCCAAATTGAAAGCGACAGTTGTATATTAGTTTCAGGTTTCTTCTTACTTTTCTTTCTTCATTGTCCATAAACACGCTCAGGGAACTGTGTACTTGTGCGACACGGTCTTTGCCCCTAGACATGCCAGCAATGCTCTTGAGAGACAGGTTTGCAAGGGATGCATGTTAATAGTCTATGTCCTTAGGAAAGACACTGGGTACTAGAGAGGGTTAGGGAATGGACGTAATCACAAGGGTCTGAAGTCTAGAAAGGCTTCTTAGAGGAGAGGGAGACTCAAGATGGCCCTGTAAGTAAAAGTAACAAACAGAGACAAGGATGAGCCTTCTAGACAGGGGAAAATAATTATGTTAATAAAGCATCCATCTGTAAAACAACCTGGGAGAAAGAAATCAAACTAAGTTTCATGGGCATTTTTGGGTCCTATGGGAAGAAAATTAACCACCAATGGTATAAAACCAGATGGCTATAGGAAGTTATTGGCTATAAGATGCAAGGTGTAAGAATGATACTAGGAATTCATTCACAAAGAAGTTATTTTTGCTCCTAACAACTTCTGGCAAAGTGGTAAATTACCTAAATGTTAGATATTATTAGATCCACATTGCTATGAATATTAAGATCCTCACTTGATGGAAAGTCTTAACCCCAAAACATAAGATGAAACCCTGAAACTCTCTTTTAGTTATAACAGTGATACACTGAGTAATTCCTACTGTGCATGATTTTTCCACAAATAAAATAAAACCAACCCTCACTGGATTTCCCAAAGAATTCTTCCTAGAGTTTTTAGAATAAGCATTTTGAGCTATTTAGACGATAGAAGGCAGGTCTATCCACTGAAGAGTAGGAGTGAGGTAGATGGAAGGAGCTGAGCTCCTTTGTTTTCCAATCTCCACCAAGATTTAAAAGCTAAAGGCAAAAGAGAAAATATCACTTTAAGAAAAGGAAAACTCAAACTGCCAAGATTTATTTAACTTTTTTCTTTCACAGAAAATATAAGTATGCAATGTAAACACTGACACGTGAAATAAAGCACAAGGATCAGGAAGACAAATCACTTGAACAAACTCTTGCTCCAGCACTGGACTGCTTCCTGACAGCATTTGCAGCATGAACCACCTGGTTATATGCATTGGAAAAATTGAAGGCAACATTCACTTAGATTTATTGAAACACCAGAGAGCCTCTGAAATACAACAATGCCATACGGAAGTCTGATTTTTCTCTTGCAAAAAAATTAAAGCTGAACACATGTCCACTTACCGACTTACCAAGGCATGTAATTTAATGGAGGAGCGTAAGAATGAATTAACACATGAGCTTTAATGTGCCTGTGCAGGCAAAGATGAAATTGTGCCTCTTTTCCTTCTCCAGAGAAAATAAAATTAACCAAATTAAAAGCAGAGCTGCCTGGCACTGCCCAGAAGGCAGCACAATCACAGTGAGTTCTTATTTCAATAAACCCCAGGAAATGCAAAACACGATCAAGGACTGCCATTGGTGCTTTGCCCAAATGGTCACTCCAGATCTAATGTTGCAGAACCACATGGAGTTTTCAAGGTTCTTTCCCAGAACTCCAAACTAAAACAAACAAACAAACAAACAACAACAAACGACCCAAATAAATGGTTGGGATCAAGAACCACCTTGATTTAAAACCATGTTTCTAAACTTGAGTTCAATAATAAAGAGTATGGGCTTCAATTTTCTGTGATTATCCCAAGAGATTAAAATGACCAGTCTTCCTCTGGCTGGGTAGTTCAGTTGGTTAGAGCATCGTCCCAATATGCCAAGGTTGGGGGTTCAATCCTTGGTCAGTGCACATACAATGAATAATAAATTAGTGGAACAAAAAAAATCAATCTCTCTCTCTCAAATAATAAAAAATAAAAAAATAAGTAAAATTACCAGTCTTCTTTCCTATCAGATGACAACTACCCGGTGACAGGTAAACTTTGGCAATAAATGCCTATTACACAGTTTGGTTCAGCAATGGGACTCAGTGTTGTAAGATCCGGCGTTCAGATCCGGCTGCTTCAGAGATCAGAGATCAGAGATCAGAGATCAGAACCCTGATATTGCCGAGTCACCCACTCCTGCACTCAGCTCCATAATCAAAGGCTATTACAATCTATAGTCCTTCATTCCTTGATATTGCACAATCTATGGAGAAATAAGTACCTCAGACACTTCACTCTTATAATGGGCAGAGGGACAGCTCACGCTGAACCCTGATTCTCTAGAAGAGATATGTTACTCTGACCAGGTGTTTGAAACTATTCCCCAGCAAGCTAACCCCCCTGTACTGCTGAGATGGAGATTTATAAATGTGTTTATATAAATATCACATGAACAATGCCTTCATAACAAAAAACATTCATTTTTTCTACCCTGACCTATAGCATTTGGCACAGTGTCCTGCAGTTTATTGTGCTCTCATTAAAGATATACGTAGAACAGAGAAAACCAAAATCAGGTTTTAAAAGGAATAGGAACTGATATTCCCCAGGAATCCCTGGCTCAATCATGATCTTTGTTTGTGCTATATTATAGTAAGTTCCTGCTCAGAAGGCTTTTCATTTCCCACACGCAAGATGATAAATAGATCAGCGTTGTGCCACTGCAATTAGAACAAGCCACTCATCGCGGACCTCCCTTTCGGAACTCTCGATTCACCTCTGCAGAAAGTAAAGGGCTTTAGCAACTCACTGCACTATTAATATAGGTATGGCAAGATATTTCAGTGAAAATTCTCTATCCTGTAGTCAGACCAAATGTGCCAGTATCTGGAAAAAGTCATCAAGGATTGAGAATTAAATGGCAGAAGTCGTTAAAGCAGCAAGTGGGACCCCAGTTTATCTTCACTTTCCAGTTACGCTCTATTGCCCAGACCTGTTGCCTCTCCAGTGCTTCCACTGGGTCCCAATCTTCCTTCAGAGGGGAGACCTTCATATGGCCACTAGCCATTCCTTCCCTTATCATTTCTTTTCTCCTCTCTTGGGATCAGTTCCTATGGAAAGCCCTTCTCTTTGAAAAATGAAAGATGAAACTCCGAAAAATAGATTCAACCGATTTGCAGATACTAGACACAACTCTCCTTGGAGAAATAAGGCACCTATGCTGTGAGCCAGATTGACTATAGAAATGAACTACTACGGGATCCTGCCTGGCTACCAAGGAGCATGACTTCCAAACACGAGCACCGTGTTCCTGCCACCGGCCAGGCTGGACCACGGAGCACTGCTGTGATGAGAGTCTAACCAACAGACAGTGGAGGCTCCGGAGAACTCAAAGAAAAAACCGATAAAATTCTTCATTAAAACAGAAAGTCAGATTATCAATCTCGTCTCTGGACAACCTCATCATTCTTTCAAGTACTATTTTCATAGTCAAGTGAGGAAATATGGAAGAGTACTAGATGAGAAGCTGGGCAACATAGGTTCTGGTCCTGGTGCTATTACTTACTGGCTATGTGACCTTGGGCAAGTCACTTTACCTTCCCCAGTAATCTCAGTTTCTTCATCTGTACAATGGGTATAAAAACACTTGCCTTATCTACTTCACATTGTGACTGAGGATCAAATGAGATAGTGCAAAATGCTTCATAAACTATGAAATCATGTATGTAAAGGTAATGTATGTAAAGGGAAAGAGAGTACACACTTATTAAAATATTAGGTCATTATAATTGCCTATCTGATGAGAAGCGCCCCATGCAGGATGTGCTTGGCAATGTACAGACTCAAAAATAGTTGCTATAAATATACACTGGTCTTTTTCACTAGGGTTGTTTAAAAAAGGGAAATTCTTAATTTCCTCAGAAATGGCCACAGAATACATTACTTAAAAATGTGATATTATCCAACTCTACCAATTGATAGAATTAATTTTCTACAAATATGTCCTGTGCACGTGTTGCTAATCTCCACTTTTCTTCCTGATTTGCTTTGCTTTGCTTTCCGGGGTTTGAGGATTGTGTAGTTTGCATATACTGTATACTGTTCTATTAATAACTTTACACAGGGAAGTCTTGAGTTCAAGAAATAGCATGCTAACACTTAAAAAACAATCCACATAGTTACAGTTTGTTGTAAAGGAAATAAAATGAGAATAAATGGCATTCTAAATAATGAAGTTTGGCCACAGTTCCTCACGTCGTTGCCTTTTTCCTGAGGTACCTCCAGGACAGGCCTCGTCCTGTGAAGCGCTTTAGAGAAACTTAGTCTTGCTGGAGGGGAAGGGGCATGTAGGTTGGCGACTGGGCTGTGCTCATTCTCAGCATTAGGGTTTGAACAAGAAGGTCTGTGAGAAGCTGCCACACAGCTTTGGTGGAGAGGCCCATACGGCCCAGGAGAGGCGAGCTAGTTCTCAGGTGCCAGGCCAGAGAGTGGAGAACAGCTTGACACAGCCACCCAGTTCAGAGACTTTCAATTCTTCCTATGAGTTGATTCTGCTCTTCTCCGGTCTAGTGAATAATTAAACAGAAGAAAAACAATGAGATGTGGAACACTCTATCTCCCTGGACTTAGGGCCTTTCTCTGCCCAGCTGCCAAAAGGTTACATGCAGAACAGACACTCAGGCAAGAAGTGAATGTGGGTGACTGACCAGCCCAAAGCACCCAGATTCCAGGATTTGTGTCAGGTGGCCTTTATTACAACGTTACAAGTGATGACTGGGAAGGAGTCCTGCCAGTGGAACCACTAGAACAGGATGGCTGTCCGCTGGGACCATAGGCACACGTGTTGCTAACCTCCGCTTTTCTTCCTGATTTGCTTTGCTTTCCGGGGTTTGAGGATTGTGTAGTTTGCATACACTGTATACTGATCTGACAGGAAAGGGACATAAAATGCCCGCAGCAGCTTTGAAGATCTGAAAAACAAGGGGGTGGGAGGAAAGGAGAATTTTACCATTTGAGAGAATTTACTAATGGTACTGAAAATGATTCAAGGAAATAAACTAAGTGCTATAGTAAGGATGTTTTATATAAGCAGCACAGAGAAGCCTGTTATTTAGCTACTAGACCACGATAAAGTAATCAAAACCAAGTACCTTGTTACCCACACCAAAAAGACAGTCTCCCAATTAAGTCACGGTATAGCCTTCAAAATAGCTCTCGGTCTTCACTTAGCATTAGAACATACCACAGAGAAGTTGCAGGCCAATCAAAGGACTGCTATTTACTGAAATAAATACTTAATACCCAATGGTTTCTGCAGCTAAGAACTGTAGAGACACTCAAATGATCCTGACTCCAGCACTAAATTTCCCTAGAAAGATAAAGAAAAGCATGTTTGGGCTTCCAGTGTAGTGTTCCAGGAATTATTATTTTTTCTTTAATTTTTATTTATTGATTTTAGAGAGAGAAAGGAAAGGGGAGAGGGAGGGGGTGAGGGAGAGGGTGAGGAAGGGGAGAGAGGGGAAGAGAGAGAGAGAGAGAGAGAGAGAGAGAGAGAGAGAGAGAGAGAGAGATTTGTTATTCCACTATTTATGCATTCATTGGTTGATTCTTGTGCCCTGACCAGAGATCAAACCCACAACTTTGATGTATCGGGATGATGCTCTACCCAACTGAGCTATCCAGCCAGGGCTCTAGCAATTCTTAAGTCAAAGAGAGTCTTATACACAAGCTCATGTCATGACATGTCCCTGGCAAGTTATAAAATGTACATATTTGTTATTAAAATATAGGAATAGATGAAAACCCGAATTTCTTATGAGTTTCTGAAAAATACTTCACATTTATGGAACACTCAGCATTGGACAAACACCAGGAAAAGTGCTTATACTTTTAAAGATACTACTTAATCCAGCCAATAACCCATAGGAGGAAAGTGATATTATCCCTATTTTATAGATGGGACCTGAGGCTTTCATAAAGTAACTTGCTCGGGGTCACACAGGAAGTGACAGAGCCCTCAGTCAAATCCAGCTTTGATTCCAGATTCTGCACTCAACCACTATGGTTTATCCTGTATCACGGGAACAGGCTAACAGGATTCATAACTTCACAGAAAATGTGGCAGTGATAGTTTCACATTCTGTATCAAGCATTACTTTGTGACTGTGATTTCTGAGTCAAAACATCAAAGCTGGCCCAGTTACTGCCAACCTAAATGAGGAAGCTAAAGGGTGTTCCATTGCCAGCCTTTTCTCAGACTCTAAACTTGTAAATGTCATGTCAATGTGGCATTTGCACTGGCAGCCTACCCCTGGGTCTGGCAGACTCCCGCCATGCCTGCACACAATGAGATCGTGCTTGGCATACACACCCCTTAGAAAGGCTCCCCACTGGGATCCTGGCAATGCTCTGTGCTCAACAGAGATGCACTTCACTTCAACAGCTAACCGTTCGAGGGCTCTGACAGAGAAAGAGGCTTAGAAGAGACACACGAGATAAACCAGAGCTTCTGCAAACACAATGAACTGGAGGAGAAAGCACCTACCTGAGCCAGAAAGAAGTGAATGTATTCTTTTTTTTTGCAACAGCTGTAACTGGCTGTTTTCTTGTTTTGTTTTGTTTTTGGGGTTTTTTTGCAACAGCGTGAATGTATTCTTTCTGCCCATCTACACAGATAAGGGGAAGGCCAGAACAGAAGGCTGTAAGCCAGAGCAAACCCCTGCGAGCTTAATGTGGTGAAGAAAAGCCAACACTAACTTAGCGTCATCTCCACTCCACGGTAAAAGCTTCATTAACAGAGTCAGCACATACTGCCAGTCAGCTTAGTCCCTGGTATAACATTAGGGCCACTGG
Organism: Myotis myotis; assembly: GCF_014108235.1. NCBI lineage: Eukaryota > Metazoa > Chordata > Mammalia > Chiroptera > Vespertilionidae > Myotis > Myotis myotis. The sequence continues at coordinate 5,719,856 of NW_023416314.1, forward strand.
GCCCAATGTGAGTGTTTCACTTTATTTTGGAACAATTCCTTACTATTTGGAAGGGTTATTATTTCATAATGTTAATCTTTTTAGAGTCTTCCAAAGAACAAAAAGAGATTATACTGATTTTTAAAAAACAGAATAAAAAATTTTATCTTATAATTACCATATGGATCTATTGTACCCTTTTATAAATTTAAGCTATATTGTAGGATCTTAGTGGTTTCATTTTTTTTTCTGTATCTTAGATTGTTTACAACTATGCTTTTTAAAACGAGACTAAAGTAATAAGAAAAGGGAAAATGATGAAATTACCAAACAGAATGATGCAAAAGTAAAATAAATAGTCATTATTGCATTATCTTTCAATTTTATTTTCTTTTTTTAAAAAATGTATTTTATTGATTTTTCACAGAGAGGAAGGGAGAGGGATAGAGAGTTAGAAACATCGATGAGAGAGAAACATCGATAAGCTGCCTCCTGCACACCTCCTACTGGCGATGTGCCCGCAACCAAGGTACATGCCCTTGGCCGGAATCGAACCGGGGACCTTTCAGTCCACAGGCCGATGCTCTATCCACTGAGCCAAACCGGTTAGGGCTCAATTTTCTTATTGCATTGCCCAAAGTATTGCATCATCATTAAATAAGGTATGAAAAACTGAAGACATTATCTTTGCTTTCATTGAACATGTTGAGAATTCAGAATTTTAAAATTGCAATCCATTATGGCAATGAGAGAAAACTGACAGGAGACATTTTACAAGTATTAGACAAAACAGCAGATGAATGAAAAGAGAAACAGCAGCACTCAAGACTCTGATGATGATGGTGAAATTGATCTAACAAGCAAAATTTGCCGGTGCATCTTCAGATGACAATATACTGCATGAATTTTCTCAAACTCAAGAATTAATGAGTAAACAATATATTTCCAGGAACAAAAAGGAAATAAGGTATTTTCATTCAGTTAGTCATTCAACAGGAAAGACTTTGTCATGCAGTATTTTGCAACAAGAACCTGGACCGACCTGTTATGTTAACAGGGCATCTGACCACATTTTTGCATCTTTTATTAGGTCTGTGTGTCAAATTTTATTTAATAAAATAAGTGGGCACATGCTGAAGGCAAGTTCATATACAAAGGTGACTGGAAGGACATAGATGAAGTCCTGGCCGGAGTGGCATAGTTGGTTGGTTGAGCATTTTCCCATGCACTGAAAGGTCACCGGTTTGATTCCCAGTCAGGGCACAAACTCAGGTTGTGGGCTTGATCCCCTGATCCCCAGTAGGGGTGCATGCAGGAGGCACCTGATTAATATTTCTCTCTCTCATCACATCGATGTTTCTCTCTCTCGTTTCCTCTCTCTCTCAAATCAATTAAAAAAACGTATTTAAAAAATTCAATGAAACCCTGGCCAGTGTAGCTCAGTTGGTAGAAGCATCATTCTGCACATAGAAAGACCTCAGGTTTGATTCCAGGTCAGGACACATACCTAGGTTACAGGTTCTATCCTGGGTCCTGGTTGGGGTATGTGCATGAGGCAACTGATCGATGTTTCTCTTTCACATCAATGTTTCTCTCTCTGTCTCCTTTTCCCTCTCTCAAAAAAGTCTATGAAAATGTCCTCAGATGAGGATTAAAAAAAATTTCAATGAACTGATCATTTTAACTGGTGTTTATAACATCTAAAAGTGAAAATGTTTGCATTACAGAGCAAAAAAGATAGCTGCCTTCTCTTTAACAAAATTGAATCGTTAAAGGTTTCAAAAAATTCTTCAAATTTTGCATTTTGATGATACAAGTGCAAAAACAACCAGAAGCAATAAGTTAGAACCTATTAGAGATGTACCTGAAGCCCAGAACAAGTATTTTCAAGATGCATAGATTCTACTTTAGAATTAACATTATTTATCTTTAACATCTAAAGCCATTAATTTCTTCAAGAAGATGAAGTGAGGAACAGTCAACACCTCTGAGCTGGGATGGGAACATTCTGTGATTTTTTTAAAACAAAGAGAACAAGTTGGGTTGAATTCCTCATTTCTAAAACTATCGCTGCTGTTCTAGATGAGTGTCTTTACCATGAATAGCTTTAATATGCTAAGCATGACTAGGATCTTTTAAATTGTTATACTGTACTATTGCTGGAAAAGGGAAAATGAAATTGGTTGTTTGCCTTTGAAAAGAGTAGCTCAGCACTAGAATAATATGTGTTTCCATACACATGGAAACAAAGATTAGACTGAATCACAAATTAGAATAAAACTAATACCTATCAAAGCTCATACAACACTGTGTAATTATGTGAAATGCCAACATATTGCTTTGAGGAAGCACAGACAGCAGAATTTAGAGAGACGTACAATATATGCCTCTATCATGGAAATGGAAATACTTCACTTAGCAGTGAGCAAGTCACTCAAGCGAGTCAAAGATGAAACAGACTTGGACAAAGCTATTGTCTGAATAGCATAATTAGCTGACAGCTCAGAATGTTTTCTAATTCAATTACCAGCCATATTTATCAAGGTTAGGAAGTGCTCTGTGGAGATTTAAATCTGCTCTTGCTGATGTCAATGGAAGACTGGCTGCCAGTCCCTGATGTCTCTAGTTCAGCAGGCACAAAAGGAAATGCTGGGTCAATTTTTCATATTAAAAAGAAAACGTCTAGTACTGTTTTCTCTTTTATTTTTATCCATTCATCCACTCATCCAAATATTAATGTCCATGTGAACCCGTAATCTAAGCTGACTGCCAGTTCTTTCTTTTAGAAGCTAGTTTCCTCTCCCTGTGTCTCTGTCTCTTGCTCTCTCTTGCAATTAGCTCACATTTCAGTTACTCTTTCTACAACCCTCAGGGCAGAACTGAATTTTCACAACAATCTTCTGTGCCGAAGAGAATCTCCAAATTCCCTCAAGACTTCATCTATAGTCAACCTATAGTCCTGAGAACTGCTCAAAAAGCTGGTATGTAGTAAAAACGTGACTGCAGTATAATATTCTTTAACAGGAAATGGAGTGAGGGGCATTACTCTAATGGTCAGTGAGTAATGCAAAGGTGGCATTTATTGCATAAAAGAGAAATGAACACAAGAGTTGCTTGCTACATTTATACTCTACTAGAACTTCAGTCCCTTGAAGATATATCTTGACCTAACTGCTATATCTCTAACTTTTAGGACAGTTTCACATAAAGTAACTTTATTAATAATCTGTGAATGAATGAATGACTATGCCCAGACTCTTAAATCAGAGCATTAGTTTACCTCACTCCCTTTTGGCAATACTCATCTTCCACAAGAAAAAGGAAATATCAAAACTAATATGAAGTTCTTCTTCCTCTCCTCTTCCCAGAAATTCAGTCCTAAAGCCATTAGGTGGGGCAGAGCAAAGTAGGAGCCTACGGTGTGTGGTAGGGGAGGGGAAGCTGCAGTGGTCCAGGAGATGTTGGAGCACAAAGACTTGTGGAGGGCATCCATATTAGCAAAGAAAATGTAAATGCTAAAGGTCGAGTAAGTTATCCAGGTTTCAGTTTACACAGAATATGCTCAATCATCATTACCCATGTGACCAAAATGACATTTATTTTCAGCATGCATTCCAAAAGACCCTTGGCACTCACTGAATGCATTTACAGGTTTGACTATTTGGTAACAATCTCCAAAAATCCACACTGTGTAATGATCTGGAAGTTTGCTGAGGCACAAGTTAGAATCACAGCACTGTGTGACTGTTTACAGAGTGAGTCACTTCACTTATTCGTGGCACTTGGCCAATCATGTGAAAACATCATAACCTCTTGACCAGTCACCTTTAGCCAATATTCAGAATGAGGATTGAGAAAAAACTGCTGTTAGGCAACTGGCCATTTTCTGACCTCCAGTCACACCAAGGCTGCTGGGGAAATGCTCTTCACCCGCCTATTTTCCATCTGAGAGCTACTTGGATATGCAGGTACCATAGGTCCCACCCACCATTCCTGGGGAGAAAACGCTGAGCGGTGTTCAAGGTGTTTGCCCCTGCTCTTTGCACCCTTTGGGCTATGCTTCTATGGGACAAATAGGAAGCAGCATTGAAGTCACAGCAGGTAGATGATTCTGGCAAGCTCTATGGAGATGAAATAAATGAGTATGCTTTAAAATACTCGACGATCTTCATTATACCAAATAAGGGCATCAAAAAGTTCTGAAATTTAAGAAATCCTTACTTCACCTTTTTATTCTTTTTACATTTACATAAATCCAGTTTTATGAATGTGAAATACATCAAATAATCAATAAATATTTTCTGAGACACAGCTATATGCTAGGAGTTACACAGAATCAATAAGAAATGTGGTTCTAACTCTCAAGGAACTTAGAACAAAGACCTCGGATGATGCTAGCTACCTGGTCTAAGCTAGCTAAAAGCAGCTGGTGTCCTAAAACACTGTACATAGTTGTCAAACCTGCATCTCTTTAGTATGGACTTGGAGCACAGACGGTCTGTATATAGTCTCTTTCTTTTTTTAAATACATTTTTATTGACTTCAGAAAGGAAGGAAGAAGGAGAGAGAGATAGAAACATCAATGATGAGACAGAATCACTGATCGGCTGCTTCCTGCATGCCCCACACCAGGGATAGACCCTAGAACCTGGACATATGCCCTGACCAGGAATCAAACTGTGACCTCCTGGTTCATAGGTTGACGCTCAACCACTGAGTCACACTGACCGGACATATAGTCTCTTTCTACAGAACTAATTTTATAACAATGGAAAACAGACTCTCTAAACTTCAGAAAAATAAAAACGGTTATTCCTCTTAAAATGTCAGCAGATCTCAATGATTAAGCAGCTAAAGAAACAAGAAGCAAAACACCAATGTGTGTTGAGGCTAAATCTAGTCTGGGCTAGCTCTGCAGATGAAGGTTCTCAGGAAAGTATCTGGAGAGAAGAAAAAATGGAAAGGCTAAAAACTGATAAAGAAACAGAAAGTATAAGAGAATAATGACCTGATAAAGAATTACAAAAGTAGAGCCCAGCCAGCATGGCTCAGTAGTTGAGTATCGACCTATGAACTAGGAGGTCACAGTTCAATTCCTGGTCAGAGCATATGCCCAAGTTGCAGGCTCCATCCCTGCTGTGGGGTGTGCAGGAGGCAGCCAGTCAATGATTCTTTCTCATCATTGATGTTTCTATCTCTCTCTCCCTCTCTGAAATCAGTGTGTGTGTGTGTGTGTGTGTGTGTGTGTGTGTGTGTGTGTGTATGTGGGGTGTAAAAATAAGAATTACAAAAGTCAAGGAACTCTGACCTCTTTTTCCTTACAGTTTCTCTATTCTTAGCATAGAGGAAGGAGCTAAAGACACCCCTTGATTGATGTGTAGGGAAAGACAAGATCACTTCAATTACTGGTTAGGAAGGAAAACTAATTCTACATAAAGGATCTGAACACCATCTGAAGCTTTTCAAACTATTGGCCTGCAACCAAATTCTGACATGAAGTGCAATCTCCCATTCCACCTGGGTAGTAAGAAGCTCAGATGGAACTAGCCTGTTGGACTGTTTTGTGTGCCATATATCTCTTCTGAAAGAAATCTCCTTTAAAAATAAAATTTTCAAAAAGTATCCAATTCAAATGAAGAATGGCATCAAAAGAGCTGTGATGGTTTTAAAACATGTCCATAAATTCCCTCACACTCCTCCCATCCACAGGGAGAGTTTAATTCCTCTCCCTTGAACAGGGGCTATTCCAGTGGCTTGCTTTCAAGAACAGAATGAGCCCTAGCTGGTTTGGCTCAGTGTATAGAGCGTTGGCCTGCAGACTGGAGGGTCCCAGGTTCAATTCTGGCCAAGGGCACATGCCTGGGTTGTGAGCTCGATCCCCAATAGGGGGCATTCAGGAGGCAGCCGATCAATGATTCTCTCTCATCATTGATGTTTCTGTCTCTCTCTCTCCCTCTCCCTTCCTCTCTGAAATCAATAAATATATATTTTTTAAAAATAATAATAATAAAAGAAAAAAAAAGAACAGAATGAGATGGGAACGTTGCTTTGTGAACTCCAAGGCTAGGCCATAAAAAAGATTATATAGCTCTTGAGATACTAACTCTTAGAAGCCAGCCACCACGCTGTGAGGAAACGCAGGCCACATAGAGAAGCCACAAGTAGGTGTTCTGGCTGACAGCCCAGCTGAGATCTAGTCAACAGGCAGCATTAACAGACAGACACGTGACAAAGCCTTTGAGATGCCTCCAGTCCTGACCACCATCTGAAGGCCAATGCATAAGAACCATGAGAGCTATAGAACTGCCTTATCTGAATCCAGTCAACCTCCAGTTCCATTAGAGAAAACAAGAACAATTGTTGTTTCATATCGCTAAGTTTGGGATGATTTGTTACACAGCAATAACTACAACAAGAGTTTCCAACTAATTTGCCCTTTACAGTGATTACTCCAGAAATTATCTTCCAGAAATTGAGAGTTCTGCTTATGCTAGGTCAGGGGCTGGGGGTTATCCACCAGGCTACCACATAGGATACAGGTGCCATGGACTCTTCAGGGCTCATCGCTGCTGGATTCACTTCTTTGTGGAGACTAAAAGGATAGTCATATCTCAGTGAAAATATCTCCTCAGCAGCTACAGCCCAGTGGCCTCTTACAGGCACCTCACTGCTGTCCTCTGACCAGAAAACCTGTCTCCACCACACCAGCTGAAGACACGAATTTCTAACTCCTTACTTGCATTACTCTTCACATCTATATATATAAAAGGCTAATATGCTAAGTGTCTGTCTTACCGGTAGCTATGATGTGCACTGACCACCAGGGGGCAGACACTCAACGCAGGAGCTGCCGAGCTACAGGGACTTAGCAGTGGCAGTGCTCGGGTGATGCACCCGGGAACCAGAGAGGAGGAAGCCTGATTCCTCGTGGGACTGTGTGATTCCACCTTCAGCCATGGGTTACGTTGTTGCTGGGGCACTGTCGGCCCCGAATCTGGTTTACTGCACACTTGCATTTGAGTTCCATACCCTGTACGAAAGCAACTTTGTAGAGTGCCCTCAAGCACTCTGGGACCCCTCAGGGGATGTTGGAAAGTTGGTTTTGGCCTGATCCCCGCAGGCCAGGCTGAGGCACTCCACCTGCCGGAGAGACTCCGCTCACTCCACAGATGCCCTTCAAGCCACGGTGCGACTTCAGGTGCGGCTGGCCAGGGAGGGACCATGGGAGGTTGGCTCCAGGGCATGTCCACCCTGTTTCACCCAGTCCTGCCCCGCCAGCCACTTTCTAATTAATTTCCTTTCAATGTGCACGAATCTGTGCACCGGGTTACTAGTATAATAATAAATTTGCAAAGCTTTGAAATTCTGTCCCACTTAAGTCTCCCTAAATTATCTCAAGCCCTTAATCAGGCAAGCCTAAAATTCAGTTAGATGAGGCTAATCTGCTCCAAAATAGGGAAGAATAAAATGTCATAATCTACAAACCAAAGGTGAAAGCAAAGCAAGCAAAACAAAAGGGACCTGTAACACAGGAGGAATGAATGGGCAGGATGTGGCTGTACGAAGCAGGGGGAGGGCTTCCCAACTTGCTTCCAAAGCTACAAACAGGCCCTGCTGCTCAGGAGGCCAACTTCAACATCCTGGAGAGGCACTTCCCATCAGACTCCCAGGGCGGAACCTTCCCAGCACACTCAGAGAGGAACCCACCACTGAGCTGGTAATCTAGTGCAACACTCTGCCTTCACTCCTCTTGGGGAATCTCAGAGTAGGCATTACAGCTATCTACTTGCTGACTATTTTATACAAGTAGCAATTATATCATCCTTCAAAGAAAGAAAAAAATCCTCTCTTATTTTAGAAACTATGTAATAGGAGATGGCCATAGAATTTGATAAATCTTTATAAAATTAGCCAGACACAGACATGGCAAACTCAGAGAGTATAAGTTGAGGCTATGGTACAAGCTATGTGCAAGGGGTGACTAGAAAATGGTTACTAAGATTTTTTTTTTTAATATATTTTTTATTGATTAAGATATTACATATGTGTCCTTGTCCCCACGTTAACCTCTACCCCCCACCCCCCCACCCCGCTCATGCCCTCACCCCCCCGTTGTCCATGTCCATTGATTAGGCCTATATGCTTGCATATAAGTCCTTTGATTGATCTTTCCCCCTTACCCCCACCCTCCCCTACCTTCCCTCCAAGTCCCGACAGTCCAATCAATGCCTCTCCGTCTCTGGATCGGTCCTTGTTCATCAGCTTATGTTGTTCATTATATTCCACAAATGAGTGAGATCATGTGGTATTTATCCGCTCTCCAGTTCCATCCATGCTGTGGCAAATGGTAAGAGTTCCTTTTTCTTCTTCCTCTTCTTAAAGAATACCTTTCAGCATTTCATATAATGCTGGTTTGGTGGTGATGAACTCCTTTAGCTTTTTCTTATCCGTGAAGCTCTTTATCTGACCTTTTATTCTGAATGATAGCTTTGCTGGATAAAGTAATCTTGGTTGCAGGTTCTTGCTATTCATCACTTTGAATATTTCTTGCCACTCTCTTCTGGCCTGCATGGTTTCTGTTGAGAAATCAGCTGACAGTCGTATGGGTACTCCCTTGTAGGTAACTGACTGTCTTTCTCTTGCTGCTTTTAAGATTCTCTCTTTATCTTTTGCTCTTGGCATTTTAATTATGATGTGTCTTGGTGTGGTCCTCTTTGGATTCCTTTTGTTTGGGGATCTCTGCGCTTCCTGGACTTGTAAGTCCATTTCTTTCACCAGGTAGGGGAAGTTTTCTGTCATTATTTCTTCAAAAAGGTTTTCAATATCTTGCCCTCTCTCTCCTTCTGGTACCCCTATAATTCTGATGTTGGTACGCTTGAAGTTGTCCCAGAGGTTCCTTACACTATCTTCATATTTTTAGAATCTCTTTTCTTTTTTCTTTTTCGGTTGGGTATTTTTTGTTTCTTTGTATTTCAAATCTTTGACTTGATTCTTGGGATCCTCTTGTCTGCTGCTGGATCTCTGTAAATTATTCTTTATTTCAGTCAGTGTATGCTTAATTTCTAGTTGGTCCTTTTTCATGTCCTCCATGGTCTCACTATACTTATTGAGGGATTCATTAAATTTATCGGCGGTTTCCATAAAATTCTTGAAAAACCTTATAAACGTGGCCTTGAACTCTATATCCAATCGTTTGCTTTCCTCCATTTCTGCCATTTGTGACCTGTTTCTTTGTCTCCACATTTTGGCAGCTTCCCTGTGTTGATAGAGTGGCCCTGTGCGCCAGGTGTCCTGTAGGGCCCAGTAGCTCAGCCTCCCCAGTTACCTGGGGTGGACACTCTTGGTGCACTCTTGGTGCCTTGGTTGTTGTAGAATCACTGGGAGGAATTGACCTCCAGGCCAATTGGCTGTGAGAATCAGCTGTGTCTAAAGTGGGAGAACTTCTGTGCTGAAGACACCCTTCTGGGGCAAGACTTGCTTCAGTGGGGCTTTGGTGCTCACTGAGTCTGCTCCCTGAGTGTGTCCCTTATGGATCTGAGGAGTTGCAGTCTGGATGGTCCCCCTCTGACCACTGGGTACAGTGGCTCCTGGATCTAAGGAGGTGCTAATTCAGCCTCTGCCTGAGGCCACACAGCAGGAGCCACAAAGAGGCTCAGCTGTGAAGCAATGCAAGCCGCTGCGGGGCCTTGGGCCTTCTCTTGGAAGTTCCGGGTCTGCCTGGTTCGGCTGCAGTTAGGTACATTCACATGCAAAAGCCTCTGCCGCAGCCTGGGTGGGGCGGGGTCTCAGGGAATCAAAGGGCGGAGAAAGCAGCTATGGCCGATTCTCCGCCCGGAGTCGCGCGTCTCAGTGTCCCGGTAACGGCTGCAAGCACCTCTGAGGGAAAGCCGCCCTCAAGTTCGCCCGCTGCCGGACAGACCAGCCTCTCCCCGTATGAGTCCTGGGTCCCCAGAGACTTCCCGGAACCGGAGTTCAGAGCAGTGGGGAGCTTGTGATTCAAAAAGACAGCCGCGTCCTCAGGCGCCACCCCCTTTCCTCGCGCGCGAGCCGCCGTACCTCTGCACTTCACCTCCGCAGCGCCTCTGGCTCTCAGCGTGCTTTTCTTTCCTTCTAGTTGTAGAATTTACACTCAGCCAGCCTTCCTGTAGTTCTGGATGATGTTTGCTCAGTCCTTTGCGGTAATTTTCAATTGTTGTGTGAGGCGACAATTTCCCGGTGTTTACCTATGCCGCCATCTTAGTTTTTCTGTCAAGATTTTATGCCTGCATCCTCTCTCAAACTAATGACATCTGGGACCTCTAGTCCCTGTTAAAACAGAGAAGCTTAGAAGAAAAGAATGGATGAGCACCTGGGCTGCCACTCTCCCAAATGGGCTAACAACATTTAGCACTATTTAGGGGGTCCTTCTCCAGCAGTCCAACAGTAAAGGCCTTGCTTATCTTCCAACAGTTTCAACAGAAAACAAGCCTCTTTGCATATTCATAGATATTCAGAATTCCTCAATATGCAGCAATCCTAATCTATACTAATAAAAGGGTAATATGCTAATTAGACTGGGAGATCTTCTAGGAGATCTTCCGGATGTCCTTCCAGACAAATCCATGGTGGTGTGGCCGAGGCAGAGGAGGTTAGGGGTGATCAGACAAGGAAGGGAGGGCAGTTAGGGGTGATCAGGCCATTGGGGGGGAAGTTGGGGGCGAGCAGGCTGGCAGGGGGAGAAGTTGGGGGCGAGCAGGTTGGTGGGGGGGGCAATTGGGGGCGAGCAGGCCAGCAAGGGGGGCAACTGGGGGAGAGCAGGCTGGCGGGGGGGGGGGGGAGTTGGGGGCAAGCATGCTGGCAGGTGGGGCAGTTGGGGGCTATCAGGCCAGTGGGAGGGGCAGTTGGGGGTGATCAGGCTGGCAGGGGGGGCAGTTGGGGGCGATCAGGCCAGCAGGGGGGGCAGTTGGGGGTGATCAGGCCGGCAGGGGAGGACAGTTGGGGGCGAGAAGTCTGGCAATGGGGGGCAGTTGGGGGCGAGAAGGCCGGCGGGGGGGGGGGGGGCAGTTGGGGGTGAGCAAGCCGGCAGGCAGGTGAGCGGTTAGGAGCCAGCGGTCCCGGATTGCGAGGGGGATGTCCAAATGCCGTTTAGGGCCTAAATCGGCAGTCAGACATCCCCCGAGGGGTCCCAGATTGAAGAGGGTGCAGGCCAGGCTGAGGGACAACCCCCAGTGCACGAATTTCATGCACGGGGCCACTAGTACTATATAATAAAAGGCTAATATGCAAATTGACTGAACTATGGAATGACTGGTTGCTATGATGCACACTGACCACCAGGGGGCAGATGCTCAACACAGGAGCTGCCCCCTGGTGGTCAGTGTGCTCCCACAGGGGGAGCGCTGCTCAGCCAGAAGCGGGGCTTACGGCTGGTGAGCGCAGCAGCGGTGGCGGGAGCCTCTCCCACCTCCATGGAAGCGCTAAGGATGTCCAACTGCCGTCAGTTGGACATCCCCTGAGGGCTCCCGGACTGCGAGAGGTCATAGACTGGGCTGAGGGAGCCCCCCTCAAGTGCACGAATTTCGTGCACAGGCCTCTAGTGTCGTAATAATCACTAGGTTGATTCCTGTTGGAGTTGAGTCTCCCTGACACACAGAGGATGGTGTTTTTCTGTGCTGGTATTGTCTTCAAGCTCTCCTGATTGCTTCCCTTTCAGACAGCAGAGACCAATCTCAGGAATGGATGGGAAATGAAAGAAGTGACCAAGGAGTGCCAGCAAATTAAACTACATAAGTAAACTGTGGACAAATCCGCATGGGAAACATGGACTGTAGGCCACAGGAACTGTATCTACATACTCCACTCTCCTGTCCTGCTTTTTTGGGACAAGCCCCTGTACTTTGACCACATTAATGCAGGGTGACCACGTATCTCAATTTTCCCAGGGCAAGGCCACTTTTACTTTTAAAAAGCATTCTGATTTGAATGATATATTATAGATCACTTTACCTAAAAGCAAAGTTAAAAATCAGCCAAAGAGGTAAATTGAACTTTTCTTTATTGATCTTCACACCCCTTATCTAATGGGCTTCTTTTTATCTTTCCACTTATGCTCAGGATTTCCTCTCCTTGAATTATGCAAGTGATTCTACTCTCTTTGCCACCAGTACAAATCCTCCCTTTCCTTTAAACCTCGGCTCAAGCACCACTTCCTTTAGGAAGCCTTCTCAGTATACTCTAACCTCCATAGGTCTCTCCTTTCTTTGAAGTTTTAGCAAATAACTTCATGCCTCCTGAGGTTTTAATACTATTTTCAAGTTGTTTTTGTATGTATAACTATAAAGTTGTAAGTTACTTAAGAGCAAAATCTTTGTCTAATTGCTTCTTTTATAACCCTTGCATGCCCTAGCTCTGCAACAAGGACAATAAATATTTTCCTATTTACAAATCTGCCTAATAAGCTGCTTGAGGACATAAGGAGAAGACTGCAGGTCCCGCCCACTGCTGACTCCTTTTCTCACAGCTCACTGTATTTTTCCTTAAAGCACTTAACACAGCATGCAATTATATTTTTATTTGTAGGATTTCTGTTGGCCTACCCATTATACTGTAAGGCCCAAGAAGACAGGGAGCTTGTGTATACTGTTTTTCACTATATACCTAAGACAGTGTTTGGCAGTGTTCAGAGAGTATTTGCTGATTGGATGGATGTTAGAAGGACAAATCCTATATAATAAAAACCTAATATGCTAGTGTCCAACCGTTTGACCAGTCACTATGATGTGCACTGACCACCAGGGGGCAAACGCTGCGACTGGCAGGTTGGCTTGCTGCTGGGGTCTGGCCGATCGGGACTGGGCGAGACAGGCTGGACATACCCTGGAACCCTCCTGTGGTCCTTCCCCAGCCCCAATTGTGCACTGGTGGGGTCCCTTGACCTGGCCTGTGTCCTCTTGCAATCCGGGACCCCTCGGGGGATGTCAGAGAGCCGATTTCAGGCTGATCCCCACAGGCCAGGCCGAGGGACCCCACTGGTGCACGAATCCGTGCACTGGGCCTCTAGTAGATGGATAAGGGGGGGGGGGATGATTTCAAACTGAACTATAAAGAAGATTTAAATTTTAGGGACAAGCATTTGAGAAACAAATGTGATTACATTTCTTGGGAAGGCATTCCCAGTGGCCCTCTCCTTCCCTCCACCCACACTAGAGATGTGCTCAGTGGGCGCACAGGAAACAAAGAAGCAGCTGGGGCCAGCCCAGCTAGAGAAAGCAACCCATAACAATAACTAGTATCACACTTGTAACAGCAAAGGAAAAATTGTAAAGCTTGGCACAGGCCATTGGGAAAAGTCATCGGCTTCCAGGATCTACAATTTGGCCTGATCTTTCTCTGAAACAATGTGACTCCTGAGTCTACCTCTCCCTTTTGCAGTTGAGTTCACTCCCTCATTACAGTAAAACCTTGATATAACGGACTAATTTGGGCAAGGGAGTGTCTGTTAAAGCCAAAGTCTGTTATATAATAAAGTGGGAAAACCCACTTTATTATATAACAAATTAGTTTACCTGTTTTTAACTTAGTCATGCTTTATGTAATTAACATTACATATGTATGAAAGTTTAATTTCATAGAAAAGTTTTCTATTTGTATTACTGTAATTTTAAATTTATACTGAATAGTCTAGTAAATGCGTGCATTCACCAGTCACCCAAGTAAACAAACGCACACGGGTGGGGATGTGACTTAGTGCACTTGGAATGTCGGCTGGCACAGTTAGAACTGCTATAGAAAGTCATGCCACAGGACAACAGAACCAATTGCCAGCACAGTGTAGTGTGATCATGTGCTAATCATTCTTTATGAGCGGTAACTCTTGGATTTAAATACGTAGATATAGTTGTAGATATGTATATTTATTTATGTCAGCAAAATTACTACAGTGTTTTTTCAAACATATGGCCTATTTGCTAAAATGTGTTAAAAATAACAAAAAATAACCTGTTAATTTAATTATAAGCAAACCTTGGTTAAAAGCATTTAAAAATTAACAGAGTTTTAATTTAATTCTCACATATGATACACGGACTGGAAATTTTGTCTGTTAAATCCAAAGTCCATTAAATGAAGGCCTGCAAAATTGAGGGTTTACTGTGCCTTTCATCTAGTCAACCAGCACAGTCTCCTAACTTGTTTCTATGCCTCCAACTTCCCCTTCTTTCAGCCACACCACACTATCACCGCAGCAATCTTCAATAGCATTTCCTCTTGAACTCTTCCTTGGTTCCTCCCACCCTGACCTTTTTGGAATTAATCCTCCCTCCTGTGCTCCAATAGTACTTCTCTGAACTACAGGGTACCTCCCCACACATATAATAAACTCCCCAAGGCAGTGGTCTGGTCTGCACCGTCTAGAGCAGTGGTCGGCAAACCGTGGCTCGCGAGCCACATGTGGCTCTTTGGCCCCTTGAGTGTGGCTCTTCCACAGAATACCCCTTGCGGGCGTGCACCTACAGTGCGAAGTTGACTTAAAACTTTAAGTAAAGTTTATCAAGTTATTTTTAGGGAATGTTGTGGAGTGAAAGAAGATGTAGTGTTGAGGATTGAGAAAGGTATGTTGAGATGGTTTGCACATACAGAGAGGATGAACGAAAGGAGATAGATGAAACAAGTATACAAGATGAGTGTGGATGGGAGAGTTGGAAGGGGTCAACCTCAGCGAAGTTACCTCAATCAGATTGAGGACGTTTTTAGCAAAGGCCAGCTTAGGAGTACCCTAATTAAGTTAATAACAATGTACCTACCTATATAGTCTAAGTTTAAAAAATTTGGCTCTCAAAAGAAATTTCAACGGTTGTACTGTTGATATTTGGCTCTGTTGACTAATAAGTTTGCCGACCACTGGTCTAGAGTCTTAGATGTAGAAGATGTTGAATAAATGCTTATCAAATTGATCCAATTATGCCTTATTTCTGCCCTTAAAATGTAGTTTGTTAGGGAAGCAGGATGTTCAGTGGGGAACAGCGAATGGCACGTCCCCAATGTGTCCCCTGCTCCTGCCGGAGAGGAGCATGCTGAACACAGGCCTGGAGGAGTGATTCTCAACCACATCCTTGTGCGATCGCCGGTGCCCTCCAGTCACTCTGCTCACCACGAGACAGGTGGGAGGTGACCAACACCTTTTATTCTTCCCTCAAGTTTTCCAGTGAAAAGCGCACACATGTCATGTGTCTTCACCTTGCCCCAGGGGCTCTCAGTTTATGTGCACCAGCCAAAGGGGAAATGGGAATGAGGAACCCTTCTCCTTTTTTTAATCCTCACCTGAGGATATTTTTCCATTGATTTTTAGAGAAAGTAGAAGAGAGAGGGAAAGAGAGAAATATCAATGCAAGAGAAACATATCATTGGTTGCCTCCTGCACGCCTCCCCACCCCCACCCCACCAGGACCTGGGCCAGGGAGGTACGAGGTACGTGCCCTTGACCGTGCCCTTGGCTGGAATCAAACACGGGACCCTTTGGTCCGCAGGCCGATGCTCTATCCTCTGAGCCAAACCAACTAGGGTAGGAACCCTTCTCCTTTCAATCCTTCAAAACCAGAATGAAAATAGGTCACCTCAAAAAAACTCACTTGCCCCATGTGCCATGAACAATTTATTCTGCAAGCAATGTACTGTTGGTCAGTGTTTGGGAACCACGAAGTTCCCGTTGTCAGTAGGAAGGCTGCTTGGGATCTGCTGTCCTCTCAGGGTTGGAGATCTTCCCAGGCCCAGATCTCATGTTGTCACAGTTTCTTGACCCCAAAACATTTGAAGTCACAGTGGAGACCTACCCCAACTACTACATCAAATAACAAGCCAGGCACCAAAGAACAACTTCATACCCTCACACTGCTTCTCTCCAACACCCTCCTCTTACTCTCCAATTCTGACAGTTTTAACATCAATCCATCCATGACTCTACCACCCTTCATGGCTTCCCACTTCCTCCATGCCCTGTCCTTCCCTCCTTACCCAACTTAAGGCCATCAATCATTATATCACTTCCCTGCACAAACCCTCACTTCCCTTGCCATTTCATGTTTTGTTGAACTTTTTAGGCTAAAACCCAACCCTAAGGCAGGCAAATGAATGTTCAAAGCAGTATTATTTATAATAACCCAAAAGTGGAAATAACCTGAATATCCATCAACTGGTAAAGGAATAAACACAATGGGTATATCCACAGAATGGAATAGTATTCAGAAATAAAAAGGACAGCACTGATATATGTTATCATATGAATAAACCTCAAAAACATGCTAAGTGGAAAAATCCTGATACAAGACCCCACATATTACATAATTTTGCTTATATGAAAGGTTCACAAAAGACAAATCCATATGCCCTGACCGGTTTGGCTCAGTGGATAGAGCGTCAGCCTGCGGACTGAAAGGTCCCAGGTTCGATTCTGGTCAAGGGCATGTACCTTGGTTGCAGGCACATCCCCAATAGGAGGTGTGCAGGAGGCAGCGGACCGATGTTTCTCTCTCACCGATGTTTCTAACTCTCTATCCCTCTTCCTTCCTCTGTGTAAAAAAAAAAAAAAATCAATAAAATATTTTAAAAAAAACAAAGAATGTGAATACTATTTAAAAAAAAAGACAAATCCATAGAAATAGAAAATAATCAGTGGTTCTCTGGAGCTGAGAGTGGGAAAGGGGGCTCTTGCTGGAGTGATAGAAATGTTCTAAAATTGAACTGTGGTGATGGTTACACAACTTGGTAAATTTACTAATGATCATTGAATTGTACACTTAAAATGGGTACATTTTATGGTATGTAACTTATATTTCAATAAAGCTGTATGTGTTGTTGTTGTTGTTTTAAAAAACAACTTATTAAATTTGCCTGTTTTGTGATTCACTACACAGCTATAAGTAGCTGGAAAAGAGAAGCAACCACATTGGTCCCACTTAAGACTCAAGTGACTTTTAAAAAATTTATTGCCCTAGCTGGTTTGGCTCAGTGGCTAGAGCATCAGCCTGTGGACCAAAGGGTCCCAGGTTTGATTCGGTCAAGGGCACACGCCTGGGTTTTGGGCTCGATCCCCAGTAGGGGGTGTGCAGGAGGCAGCCGATCAATGATTCTCGTCGATGTTTCCATCTCTTTTTCCCTCTCCTTTCCTCTCTGAAATCAAAAATATTTTTAAATGTATTTACTGATTGATTTTAGAGAGAGAGGGAGAGGGAGAGGGAGAGGGAGAAGGAGAGGGAGAGGGAGTGGGAGAGGGAGAGGGAGGGGGGGAGAAGGAGAGGGGGGAGAGGGAGAGAGAGAGAGAGAGAGAGAGAGAGAGACATCAATTTGTTGTTGTACTTATTTATGCACTCATTGTTGCTTTTTGTATGTGCCCTGACCAGGGCTTGAACCTGCAAGCTTGGCATATGGGGATGATGCTCTAACTAACTGAGCAAAGAAAGGTTCAAAAAAGGCAAATCTATAGAAATAGAAAATAACATTCAAGTGAGTTCCTGAGTCTGTCCTCCAATCATACCATAATTCTCAAGCTCCTTTTGTCTCTTATTCTCATCAATTATTTCACTCCTTCTCTCTCCTCAAATCTCTAACACCTCATTCCCTAGTCTCCCTTTTCATTCGAGAACCCTATTCCTTCTTTGTTCAGAAAACTGAGGCCATCAGAAGAGAACCTCCAGACCCCCATCATCACACCTCCCTGCTGCCTGTTACTATTATGTTGTCTAGTAGCTATGTGTGGCTATTTAAATTAGTTAAGATTAAATAAAACTAACAATTTGGTTCCTTAGTCTTGCTAGTCTCTTTTCGAATGCTTAATAGCTACTACTTCATGGCTGTGGCTCCTGTATTGGATGGAGCAGAACATCTCCATCGTGTAGGAAGTTCTCCCGGGCAGTGCTGTTCAGAGACCTATCTGTATGTCTGCCTACAGCACATCCTGACTTATTGTGCAGCTCCTCTCACTAACTCAAGGGCAGTGCTTCAGCAATTCTTTCCTTTCTCCATGATCAGGTTTCAGCCCTATAAGAGACCACTTCCATCAGTATGTAACATGATGTTATTTTCCTCATCTTAAAAAAGTAAAAGAGGAACAGTTTGGGGTGACAGAAAAGTTTTGCAAATAGTGGTATTCTCAACACAAAAAAGAAATGTACACCTCAAACTTACATGGATGTTATATGCCAATTATATCTCAATTAAAAAAAGATAATGGTAATGGTTGCACAATACTGTAAGTGTAATTAATGCCACTGAATTTTAAGTGATTAAAATGTCAAATTTTATGTCATATCTATCTATCTATCTATCTATCTATCTATCTATCTATCTATCTATCTATATATTACCATAATAAAAAAAATTTTAAGGATAAAAATCTTTCCAGTCAGCACTTCCCTACACCCACCATGAGCTATAGCCTTGTTTCTCTGTTTCCCTTTATAGCAAAACCTTCCAAAAGACTTGTCTATATTTGCCTTTTCCAATACGTATTCTGTTTTTGCTTTGGCCCATCTAATCTCTCAAGGGCTTACGCCCCACTACTCCACCAAAATTACTTTTATCAGCTGCCAAGTCCAATGGACAATTATTCTTCCTCTCAGTTGATTTACCAGCAGCTTCTGATGACCCCCTCCTCCTAAAAACATTCTCTTCCCTGTTTCTGAGTCCCAGACCTGTCTCTCAAGACAAGCTCCTCTACCTTTTGCTCTTTGCCCAACCTCTTGGATTCTGGGACTCCCTGACCCTCCTCAACTTCAACTGTCTGTTTACCTGGATCTCTGCCCACAGACAGCTTGACCCTTCCAACTCACCCCCGCCCCATTACCACTTCACCCGAATGCCCTGACTCCCCTCTCATCATTAATTCTGAGACCTTTCTGAAGAGCCAGCCATGCCCGGGTCTATTTGGTTTCTCTAGTTAAGACATAGTAAGGCCTATCCCATCCCTGGCTGAGCCTTGTGCCTAAAAATAATGGATACGAACTTCTAGCTCCTAAAGGACAGAGTCAATCTTCCTAATTGTGTTAGAATGCTCTCAGTTAAAATAGATGACGTTGGTTGCTGAAAATAATCAGTGTTAAACACTTATTTGTATTTTCTTCATGGATCCATCTGCTTTACTTAGATTCTTTTATTTAGATGATACTAGAATATATTTTGTATTCTGTTACCTAGAAAAAGAGAGTGCTTTTAGATTTCTCAGGAAACTGGACAAGGATAGAAGATGTGCTTGGGTCTAAATAAAAATAAAGTAAAATGATGGCTACTAGCATCAGCCTAGGGCTGGAAGTTATTCAATCCTAGATTCCAATTTTCACCTTTACTAATCCTAACACATCACTTAGGATTAAAGCCACATACCTGGAAGCATCAAGGAACGGTCTGTAGGCCAGGCTGATCCATTCTTCCCTGTTAGATGAATATTTTGGCTCCCGGGGTGTTTCTCTCATGGTGTCCAAATCCACTAAATAATGGCATTTACTGATGTCAATCTGCAATGGAGAAAGGCCAACTCTTCATTAGTAATTACAAAGGTGCCTTCAGGGTCAGGAACATAAACTGCAATTCTAAGCATTCCCACAGAGTTTTAGAAGCACAAGCATCCAAGTCCTCAGATGTTACCTGTGTTCTCTCCACTCAGATAAGAGTGTTGGGTGTTGGGGTATTACCTAGGCTCCTGGGAGTAAGGGGGAGATATGCACGCACCAAGCCAAAATATATGTAAGCTTTGTGAGTTTTGATTCTAGTTTGGGTATTAAGTCCTTTTAGCCAAACACACTTCTGAAACTAGCATGAGTCTACAACCTACTCGAAAAATTACGTATCTTCTCTTGTTCACTATTGCTCCCTCCCAATGATCACTTCTTAATGCGGAGATTGAAAGGCAAGACTAAACACACATGCTAATATGAAAGGAAACCCTGTCTCTGCTGACAGAGCCAAGTGAGGGTGCAGAGATATCATGCATATCGTCTCCTTCAAAAATTCAACAGAACAGACAGAGACATGGGAACTGTTCCTGCAGTAAAAGATCAATAAACTGTAAGAGTGGAGAAGATTATGAAAAATATGTTGTAACAATAAGCAAAACTAGTCATTCAGTTGCTCACATCATGGAGACAACACAGCATCACAGGTGCTCAAAAGAGAATATTATAACCATGTTGGGCCTGGCCAAGGTAGCTCAGTGGTTAAGCGTCAACCTATGAACGTGAAGGTCATGGTTCCACTTCTGGTTGAGGCACATGCCTGGGCTGTGGGCTCAATCCCCAGTGTGGGGTGTGCAGGAGACAGCCAATCAATGATTCTCTCTCATCATTGATGTTTCTCTCTCTCCCTCTCCCTTCCCCTCTGAAATCAATAAAAATATTTAAAAAAACAAAAAACAGGAACCCCCCCACACACATAATTGGTATTGTGCTTATAACAAAATTAATTCAATGGAATATGCTATAAACTATAGGATACTTCTGCAGTTAAATAGTTCATTTCCTCAGTTCCTGAAATTCCTCCAAAGCCATAGAGATGAAAGGGGCGTCTCATTATTCATAGCAAGCCGCTTTCAACAGCAACTGAGTTTATATTAACAGGGTAACTTTTGGAAAGCATCTAAAAATGAGGGAGGAGGCTGGTCACCAAGTGATTAGAGGGTTCAAACTTTCAGCCCTACCCCTGACCTCTGAGGAGGAAAGAGAGATTATACCCTGAGTTTAATCACCAATGGCCAATGATTTCATTAATCATGACTGTGTAATGACGCATCCATAAAAACCCAAAAGAACGGGTCCAGGAGATTAAGTTGGTAGAAGATTTTCAAAAAAAACTGGACAAATCTACTAAAAATGAACATAGGTATCTCCTATGATCCAACAATTCTACTCCTAGGTATTAGATTGAACCATATGAAATCATTAATATCTGACTGTTTAATGCACAAAAATGGTCATTTCACATGGTTCAAGCTAAGCATACCCAAGCGAAATGCATGCAGCAAAAAGACAAGTTCAAGAATGTTGTGTCATTATTTGCAGTTGGTTCAGATTAGAAAAAATCAAACATCCAACAATAAAATAATAAATTGTGGTATAGCCATACAATTAAATACAATCTATATTAATAAAAGGGTAATATGCTAATTAGACCAGAAGTCTTCTGGACAAAGCCGCAGTGGCTGCGAGGGCCAAAGGCAGGCAGCCATGGCGACAGTTGCAAGGGCAAAGGGAAGGCAGCTATGGCGACTATGAGGGCCGAGGGCAGGCCACTGTGAAGGCCGGCAGTGGCAGCAGCAGCGAGGTGATGGGGGCGGCGCCTTCCCCTGATTGCCCAGTTGTCCCCCCCGCCTCCCCCCACAGAGGGAGGCCAGAGGCAGCAGCAGCAGTGGCTGGGGTGATGGGGGGCACCTTCCCCTGATTGCCCAGTCGCTTCCCGCAGAGGGAGGTCAGAAGTGGTAGCAGCAGTGGCGGGGTGATGGGCCAGAGGCAACAGCAGTGGCTGGGGTGATGAGGGCAGCGCCTTCCCCTGATCAACCTGGTCACCTCCCACAGAGGGAGGCCAGACTGTGACTTAGGCCCGCTCCCCTCAAGGAGCAGGCCTAAGCCGTCAGTAAGACATCCCCTGAGGGCTCCCAATCTGTGGGATCAGGCCTAAACCAGCAGTTGACATCCCCCGAGGGGTCTTGGATTAGAGAGGGTGCAGGCAGGGCTGAGGGATCCCCCCCCCCCCCGTGCACAAATTTCGTACACCGGGCCTCTAGTCTATAATAATAAAAGCGTAATATGCTAATTAGACCAGACATCCTTCCAGACGAAGCCAGGGCTGCGAGGGAAGCCCAGGTCCTGGGTGCCAGAGGGAAGCCGGTGCCAGTAGCTAGGGGAAGGAAGGCCTATTCTTGCACGAATTTCGTGCATCGGGCCTCTAGTATAGTAATAAAAAAGAACAAACCACAGATACATGCAACAACATGCATGATTATCACAAACAAAATGTTGAGTTAAAGGATTAAGACACACAAAAATGCAATATGATTCCATGTATATGAAGTTCTACAACAGGCAAAACTAACTCATCCTGTTTAGGAATGCATATAAGAGGAGTAACTGTAAAGAGGAAAACAAAGAAATTATTATCATAGAGTTGGGAAGCTCCATCTGAAGGGTGAGTAGGTAGTGACAAAAGGAACTGCTGGAAGCTTCTGAGTGCTGGCAATGCCCTGGGTGATGGTTACACAAGTATTCCATTATTATTAATTTACTGCACACTTATGCTTTATGCACTATGGATTACACAGAATTGAAGGTTTTTTAAGTGCATATAAGAAAAATTCAGTCACGTCTGGCTTACAGTAAACTCTGTTCTTCCCCAACCTCTCACTCAGAGTAATAGTCTCATTTTCTCCCAGCATTATTTTTATGTAATGAAGATTCCAGTCTCACATCTGGCTGTGCATATGGGCTGTTTCTCCAGGGGAGAGAAAGCATACTGAGAATTGACGTCAGATCCAATTCCATTCCACAGAACGCTCTAAAAATGACCCTTTGCATAAACACTTCAGGAAGCAACCTTTTTGGTCTGAACCTCCACTCTGTAGCTCCCAAGGATTTTGAAAACATGAAAACTTTTTTTTTAAGTTTTGCAAGTACCATGTCTCTGAAATCAAACAAAAGCAGCAAGGGCCACAGACTCTCATGGTCTCATGCCTAGACCTCCTTTGGTGAGGGAGCTCTGAGTAGGACATTTTAATACTTGACCTCAGCCAGACACACTACAGACCTCATTATCTAGACTGGGTGTTGGGTACATGGTCTTTCAGAGATGTGGATAGTAACTAATTAATGCCCAACTATGCCAGTCAGCTTTAGGCTCCACTCATTAACCATCCATATATAAATTTCATTTAAAGTAAAGTTTTATAAAGACAGAAACCGCGCTAGCTGGTTTGGCTCAGTGGATAGAGAGCATTGGCCTGAGGACTGAAGGGTCCCAGGTTTGATTCCCAGTCAGAGCACTGCCCGCGTTGCAGGCTGGATCCCCAGTAGGGAGTATTCAGGAGGCAACCAATCAATGATTTTTCTTTCATCATTGATGTTTTTTTCTTTCTCCCCTTTCTCTCTGAAATCAATAAAAAAATATTTTTAAGAAAAGACATAAATCAAGACAAAAATCATATTAATTGCAATCCTAATCCATTTTTTAAAATGTAATCTCTTTAAATCCTTTCTAGGAAACAGATGCTAAAGATTCTTTTTTTCTAGGAAACAGTTACTGAACAACTGAAACACACAAGAACAAAAGCCTCTGGCAGAAAAATGGTTAGTACGATCAAGGGCAGACTATCTATTAGAGATGAAATAAGATAATTAGAAAAAGAAGCTCTAACAATCAATCAATAAAAAGGCAACCTATGAAATAAAAAACAATATTTGCAAACCATATATCTGATAAGGTATTAATGCTCAAAATATATAAGGAATCCATACAACTCAATAGCAAAACAACAAATATTTTTTAAAATATATTTTATTGATTTTTTACAGAGAGGAAGGGAGAGGGATAGAGAGTTAGAAACATCGATGAGAGAGAAACATCTATCAGCTGCCTCCTGCACACCTCTTACTGGGGATGTGCCCGCAACCAATTCATGCCCTTGGCCGGAATTGAACCTGGGACCTTTCAGTCCATAGGCTGATGCTCTATCCACTGAGCCAAACCAGTTAGGGCACAACAAATATTTGATTTAAAAATGGGCAAAGGTCCTCAACAAACACTTTTACAAAGTCATACAGGTACATGAAAAGGTGCTTAATATTAGTGATCATTAGGGAAATGCAAAGCAAAACCACAATGAGAGCCCAGCTGGTGTTGCTCAATGGTTCATTATCAACCAATGCATCAAGAAGGTCACTGGTTCAATTCCTGGTTGGGGCACATGCCCGGGTTTTGGGCTCGATCCCCAGTGGGGGCGTGCAGAAGGCAGCCAATGGATGTTCTGCTCTCATTGATGTTTCTATCTATCCTTGCCTCTCTCTCTAAAAATCACTAAGAATATATTTTTAAAAACACAAAGACCACAAAGAAATATCACCCACACCTGTTAGAATGGCTATCATCAAAAAGATAAAAGATAACAAGTGCTAGTAAAGATGTAGAGAAAAGGGAACCTTGGGTACACACTTGGTAGGAATGTCAACTGGTATAGCCTTTATGGAAAACAGCAAGGAGGTTCCTCAAAAAATTAAAAACATAACTACATACTATATTATCCAACAATCCTAGTTTGGGGGTGTGTGTGTATATATATATATGAAATGAAATCACTATCTTAAAGGGACATGTGCACCCCCATGTTCACTGCAGCATTATTTATGACTAGAGGCTCAGTGCACAAAATTCGTGTACGGAGTCAAGGGTGGAGGGGGTTCTTCAGCCCAGCCTGCTACCTGTCGCAATCCGGGACCCCTTGGGGGATGTCTGACTGCTGGTTTAGGCCCGACCCTGCTAAACCGGCAGTCAGACATCCCTCTCATAATCCAGGACCACTGGCTCCTAACTGCTCGCCTGCCTGCCTGATCGCTCCTAACCAATCTGTATCCCTACCTGATCACCCCTACATGCTCACCTGCCTGCCTGATCACCCCTAACCACTCTGCCTACCTGCCTAAATGCCCCTAACCTCTTGCCTGCCTGCCTGATTGTCCCTAACTGCTTGCCTGCCTTCCTGATCACCCCTAACTGCCCCGGCCTTGGCCCCCACCATGGCAGCATTGTTTGGAAGGACGTCTGGAATAACGTCCGGAGGTCGTTCGGTGGTCTGGTCTAATTAGCATATTACGCTTTTATTATTATAGAAGATAGCCAAGACAAGGAAACAACCTAAGTATCCATCAATGGGTGAAATGTGATGTGTATATACCACACACAATGAAATACTATTCAGTCATAAAAAGGACGGAAACACTGCTATTTGTGACAACATAAATGAAACTTTGAGGGCATTATGCTAAAACTAGAGTACCAGTGAACAAAAATTTGTGCACTCGGGGGGGTGGGGGGGGTTCCTCAGCCAGGCCTGTGCCCTCTCGCAGTCTGGGACCCCTCGGGAGATAACAACCTGCTGGCTTAGCCCTGCTCCCGGGTGGCAGAGGGCAGGCCCAATCCCTAGGTGCAGCCCCTGGTCGGGCTCAGAGCAGGGCCGATTGGGGAGTTGGGGCGCCACCCCTGTCATGCACAGAGCAGGGCGGATCGGGAGGTTGCGATGCCACCCTCAGTCACGCTCAAGGCAGGGTCGATGGGGAGGTTGCGGCGCCACCCCGTCATGCACAGAGCAGGGCCAATCAGGGGGTTGGGGCGCTGCCCCCTGTCACTCACAGAGCAGGGCCCATCAGGGGGTTGGGGCTCCGTACCCTGTCACGCACAGAGCAGGGTCGATCAGGGGGTTGGGGAGCTCCCGCCTGTCACACACAGATCAGGGCTGATCAGGGGGTTGGGGAGCTCTCCCCTGTCACACACAGAGCAGGGCCCATCAGGGGGTTAGGGAGCTCCCCTCGTCACGCACAGAGCAGGGTCGATCAGGGGGTTGAGGAGCTCCCCCCGTCACTCACAGAGTAGGGCCGATAGGGGAGTTGGGGCACCGCCCCCTGTCACACACAGAGCAGGGTGGATCAGGGGGTTGGGGCACCGCCCTCTACCACCCACAGAGCAGGGCCGATCAGGGGGTTGGGGCGCCGCACCCTGTCACACACTGAGCAGGGCCCATCAGGGGTTTGGGGAGCTCCCCCCTGTCACACACAGAGCAGGGCGATCAGGGGGTTTGGGCGCTGCCCCCTGTCACGCTGATCCTGGTGCTGGGAGGCCTCTCGGCTTCGCTGATCCCGGTGCTGGGAGGCATATTAACCTTTTACTATATAGGATAGAGGCCTGGTGCACGGGTGGAGGCCGGCTGGTTTGCCCTGAAGGGTGTCCTGGATCAGGGTGGGGGTCCCACTTGGGTGCCTGGCCAGTCTGGGTGAGGGGCTGAGGGTTGTTTTCAGGTTGGCGGGTGACTGAAGCTCTCAACCGCTCCTTTTCTTCTTCTTTTTTTTTTATTCTGGGCCAGCTTTAGCTCTGAGGCTTGGCTCTAGCTCTGAGGCCTCAGCCGCTGAAAGCAGGTATCTGGTTTGTTTGGGTTCTATAATCGAAACACTGTTTCAACTCCAGCTCTGAGATCCCGGCTGGCTGAAAGCAGGTTTCTGGGGTTTTGTTTAGCTTCTATATTTGTAACAATGTTTCAAACTGCAAGCTCAGAGGCCGGCAAGTCAGGCAGGGAACGTTAGCTTCCTCCGTCACTGAAGCAAGCAAGCCTCCTGTTCGCTTCCAGCTGCCTGGCTGCTGGCTGCCATCTTGGCTGGCAGTTAATTTGCATGTCGCCCTGATTAGCCAATGGGAAGGGTAGCGGAGGTATGGCTAATTACCATGTTTCTCTTTTATTAGATAGGATATATATGTCTCAGAAAGAGAGGTCCACACTAGGATGGGCCAAGGAAGTGCTGGAGGAAAGGCAGGAACAGGACCCCAGTCCTCAGGACACCGGACACTAACGCAGTACCCAGTGGTGAAGTGATGACACCTTGAAGTTCTAGGCACTGATAATGAAGAACAAAGAAAGGGTAAATGTCAGGTCTATTTCAAAGGAAATCACTGGTACCAAAATGTCTAATCCAGTGACCCAGGAAAAGAGGGGCTGCAGTGAAGAATCACTTGGGCGAGATGTAGAAAAGATGGTTAACTTGTTTCACACGGACTGAGGTGGGAAAAGCGCTGTGTATTCAAGTAACTGAAAGAAGGCCGATGTGCCTGGGGCACTGAGAGAGTGGTTTTCTGTTCCTACTGCCAAACACTCTCTGTGTCCACCTCATAAATTCCCATTCCTTCTTCAGATTTCAACTAACAGTGACTTCCTTAAGAAGGACTTCACTGTTCACTTGAGCTAAGAGAGGTCCCCAGATTACATGGTCTTACAGCAACCAGTAATTCTCCACTAAAACATTTCACAATTATAATTTACAAATTAATTGGGAAATCAGTCAATTCTACGGAAGCTGGGGCTCTGTCTGTCTCATTTACTCATGCATTCCACAAACCTAGCATAGTAAGTTTCCTTAAACCAGCGATCGCCAACCTTTCGGACCTCACGGACCACGAGTGGTCCTCCGACCACCGGTTGGCAACTGCTGCTCTAAAGGTTTCCTTAAAGCACACAGTAAGTGCTAAGTATATGCGCCTTTAATAAATGCACACAAGAATGCATGAGGACAAAAAGTGAAAATAAGAGGAGGGAAAAGGCGAAAGCATAGGAAAAGGGGGACAAGAAAAGGTCAGAGAGGAGGAGACCACAGATAAATTTGGGCGGATGCCTACTGTACAGGCAGAAGAAAGAAGTGGAAAAAGCAAGGGGCAGGGGGGACTGTTACAAAGGTTACAGGAAAAGAATCAGAGGACACAGTTCTGAAATTCAGGGGGAGAGGGATTTCAAAAGCCACAGAAGGCTGTGAGGAGGCTGAAGACTGAGAAGGTGACAATGGGAACAGGTTCGACAGCTGTACCAAACAGTAAATTTATCAGTTTAGAATGCCATGTGGGGACAAGGAAAGAGCTAATGGTCCAACCTCCTTTTCTCAGCGACCTTCCCTGCTGTCTACTCAGCTGCATGAGCCATGCCCCACAAGTCCTCAGACGGGAAGGATGTGAACGTGAATTTAGGCATCTATTAGCTGGAAATGACAATGACGCATGAAGGCTATAAAAATAGAAATCTCTGTCAAAGGCCAACATGAGGTTCAAGAACATCACAGAGAAACCATCTCCATATATAAGACAGGTCTTATTTCTCAAATGTCACTAAAAATTCCCTGGTAAACAACAGCAATAAAGAATCCTCTAAGAGTTCAAGAGGAGAATGTGAAAGATCAATCGAAATCTACTGTCCTATAACTTCCAAGACAAATGGGAGAATTGAAGCGGAAAAACACTGTTTAGAAACTTTGCCCATAACTAAGTAAAATGTGATCATAACTGAGGCTATCAAATAGCAACAGTGGCTGACATATGTTATGAATTTAATATTTAACCTTTAAGCTGTATTCAGAATTCTTCTTTCTTTCCAAAACATGTAATAAATTTTGATTCATTATGTGCCCTCTGTGAGCAATGACAGCAAGGCCCAGGTCCTCTTACAGCACTCAGCTCTGTGAAGGCAGGGAGTGAGTCGGTCTGGATCACCACTGTAGCCCTGGTGCCGGGTATAGTCCCCAGCACACAGCAGGCAGTCAAAAAGGAAAGGCCATGAGCTGCACCAGTTTGCTAAAAACTTTAAACACCAAGTGTTAAAAACTATGATCAGCTATTAGTAAGTGCCAAGAATGTCTTCCCGTAGCTTCTAGCCCTGAGAGGACAATCTATTTCCTCTAAAATAGCATATAATAAAGATAAAATCACACTGTAATAAATCTATTTTAAAAATCTCTGGCAAAATGAGTTCAAAACTCCAGTAAATCAACTACTAATTCACCATAACAAGATTTAACTTACTTTAATATTTTATAGAATGAAAAATTAAAGGATGAGCGCTGCCTAGAGAAATCAGTTTAAACAATTATTCTTGGGTCCCACTACTGTGATCAGAATATATAACTCCCCATAGGAAGGGGAATAGAGAATCCAAAGAGCACAAAAAATGAACAGAAGAGTAACATTTTAAGGCAAACCAAATTTCCACATGGGTATTTCTTGTTTATTCCCAATTTTTAGACAAGATGTTAGATACAATTAAGTCCTGCAAGCTTGCAGAACTTTCTGCATGTAAAGAATTTCTCTGAGAAGTTATCTTTTGACTCCATATCAGCCACAATCTTTTACTATGAAAATACAAATATAAAAAGAAATCCTACTGTATTTGTACCCTACTATGTTTGGATGTGAATTGTATCAGCCAGCAAAAGAGCTAACCTATGAAATAACATCAACAAAAAAGCAGAATAATGTTCTGAACACTCTGCTTCCATTTAAGCATTCTTTTTGTTTAAATATATCTAAGGTTACCATTTGCATCAAGAAATAGGGTCCTGGCCAGCATGTCTTAGTCGTTAGAGCACCAGCCTGTGCACCAGAGGGTTGCAGGTTCGATTCCCAGTCAAAGGCGCATGGCTGGGTTGCAGGTTCCATCTCTGGCCCACAGGAAGCAACCAATTTTGTGTCTCTCTCACATCTGTTTCTCTCTCCCACCCCTTTCATTCCCTCTTAAAAGAAAAATCAATGGGGAAAAAATCCTCCAATGAGGATTAACAACAACAAAAAATAATAATAAACTCATTAAAAAATATAGGATCTCTAAATACTCTGCCTCTAGTTCTAGCTCGATGATTAAGGGAAGTCACTTAACCCAACTTCAGAGGTTTTACCATCTCTCCAAAGAGTTTGGACTGCAAACCACTAAAATCTCTCTCATTGTAGAGAAAATAATTTCATCACAATTGTAAATATAATTCACATTGCTGATTCTCCTTTTCTCAAAGCTACTGCTGCTCATCATTAGATGTGATACCACATACACATCCCTGAACTAGAGGTAAATACAGAAACTGCCTTTTTATAGTGCTGAGATGTGGGCAATTAGAAAGTCTGTCTTAGTTGTAGCACTGAACACTGTTGAATATACATATTTGTCTAAAATGGCAAAGGTAAAAGAAAATAAGATCATTCGGTTCTATGAACTTGCTGATTTCAAGGAGCTATTTAAAGCACAGATATTATCATTGTTATTCTGACACTATTAAATATAGAAAAGGTTAGAGAAATTGTGTGGGTTTGCATGCCTGAAAAATGTTAAATTTTTACAGAGCTTCTTCATTTCCAAGTGTTTTAACAATGTAAAATGCATGATTTGAGAACAAGTCACATGTCTGACCCGGAGAGCCTAGAATCATTACATAGACCTATCCTGAGGTTGGGTGGTGACACACTGAAAACTTAGTTGTTTCCCTTCCTACTGCTCCTGTTAGACATCACTAATCATTGGTCTCTCACTGACCCTGAATGCAATCTTGTCATGCTTTCAACCTGGGGCTCCCGTAAGCCACATCCAATTGATCGAAGTGTCAAATAAATGGAAGCTATCTACCTTCCTTGTTAAATCAGTACATGGAAGTGAACATACAGGATGCCAGTATTGCCACACAGAGAAGCTAAATCTACAGCTCTCAGTTCTTAAACATATATTTCAATATAAATAAAACTACAGTATACAAAATGCATATGTAGAAAACTGAGAAATCATGGGAGATTGCTTAATTTCTGTTGTCTTACAACAGCAAATTCAGGGTTTCTTTTACAATTTTGATTTTCAAAATACCAGTTTATATAAAATAGTTTAAGAATACATCTATAATACAAAATAAAATTCATTCATTTTTAGAACTAAAGTCACTATCACTATCATCATTAAGAAAAGCTTATTAAGTACAAAATTAGGAAACAAAAGAAAAATAAATCACATAACTTTCAGAGTATTTCTACCTTGTTTTTATTTGTTTGTTTATTTACTTATTTGATGACCAGAGAAAACAAAGATATGTTAAACGACTTTTGTTCTGTTTCCAGGTCACCTTATTGAACGATGCCTCATGAAATCAATAGTTGTACATCTAGGAAATTTATGAATGGAGCTCTCTTCCACTGGTGTATATATTTTAATTTGTCTCGTGTGAGTGTCTCTTCCATTTTGGTGATTGGCTAGCACAGCAATCTGTATTATGAATGTGGGAGTTGGTTTCTTATGGTTATGAGTTAAAGGAACGTGAATCCAGCCACTTGGTTCCACAAGTTCAAGTTGCCGAATTTCTTGAAGGTTGTGGGAATTATTTCCTACTCTGACTGAGATCTTGCTTGTACTATAGCTTTTATCAGATTTGTAGTCCACATAAATACATAATGTTTTCACCATTGTTTTTCTTCTGAATTGGATGTTCACTAAATGAGGCTGGGAGCCATCTGCTTGCCAGTAAGTTTCTAGATTGTCACCTCATAATTGATCTACTCCAAATCCTGGTTTGCAAGACGAGAGTGACCAAACAACTTGTGACCCAATTTCCCATACTGCTCCAGTTCTTCCCACCTGCTGAGGGTCAGCACCAGGAGGTGTCTTGTTTGGTGTGGTCATTTTTAAATATTAGCTTTCAGACCGAGTTTGCTGCAGGTCAAGGTTTTTAGGGTTCCCTGCAGCAGCTCCGCGCCACTCCCCTTAGCTTCTCTGAATCGCTCAGCTTCCCAGTGACCGTATTTGTGCTTTACAGTTAAGTCAAACCATGTGTACAAAAAGCTATAAACTGTTTTGTCAAATTTTTTCTTTAAAGTTATTATATTTTCATTATAACTTAAAAAAGAACCAGAAGCAGACAGACATATAACTAGTAGATACCTGCCCTTTAAGGAGCTTACTACCAAAGATGACAATACCAGATGAATAAATTTTAAGTGGCATTTACCCAATAAAATAAAGCAATTATGCCAAAGTATAAACACAAAGTAACAGGAAATTAATTTTTGATCATCCAGAGTAGGCAAAACATGCTCACAAAATCTTTTGCTATTATAATTTTCTCTACTTAATCAGTCAATTGACATTATGACCAGTTTCTGGTACATATTTTGTGGTACAAGAAGAGAGAATGATTTTTTAAATATTTTATATGTTTTTATTGATTTCAGAGAGAGAGGGGGAGAGAAAGATAGAAACATCAATAATGAGAGAGAATCATCAATTGACTGCCTCCTGCATGCCCCCTACTGGGGATCCAGCCCACAACCCAGGCATGTGCCCTGACCAGGAATCAAACCGTGACCTTCTGGTTCATGGGTCAATGCTCAACCACTGAGCCACCCCAGTCAGGCAGGAAGAGAGAATGATTTTTAAAGTCAAACCTTCCACAGTTATTCTCATCACTCAAAAAAGTATAAATTCAGTAGATGAAGCTCTACCCTGGTTACTATTTGCATCAACCTATGGAAATGGATTGAAGAAGGTGACTAATTTTCTGATGAATCTTATGTTGGGTTTCAATGGGTAACTTTGTTAACTTATTTGAAATTCTGCAAAATCCCAAAATATTCCATATTAAAGTATTAAAAGAAAAATGTATTCAGGAGTAGGGGTTATTTGTGTACTATTTCATTTATTAACATAGGTAATTGAGGGTTGGTTATCTTACATGTGGTAAGAGTATGGATTTTTTAAAAAATTAATTGGACTTCTTAAAAAATATGTTTTTGTTGATTTTTTTAGAGAGAGAGGACGGGGGAGAGATAGAGAGATAGAAACAGCGATGAAAGAAAAACATCATCGATCAGCTGCCTCCTGCATGCCCCCTATTGGGGATCAAGTCCGAAACCCTAGCATATACCCTGGCTGGGAATCGAACCAGTGGCCTCTTGGTTCCTGGGTCGACGCTACACTGGCTGAGCTAATTGGGCTTTTTTAAGGGAAATGGATAGTGCATAATTATTGGGAGATTGGGCATGGGAAAATTGTGTTGTAGTAAAAAAAATAAAAATATCAGTAGCTCTCCTTTGCTCAATCTGCAGGGAACTCCCATAGAAAACAAGATCTTTAGTCTGAAAAGTGGTTTGATAGACTACCTGGAGGAAAGATAGCAGAAAAGAACGGCATTATTGGAATAGCAAACTACCTTTGTAAAGACTCACAGGTGTAAGTGAAACAGACAGGCTAGTGGAAGAGGCTAAATTACGTGAGGCAGGCTGTGGCTCCCAGGCTTTGAATCAGAGTTTATATAAATGACCCCGACTGGGGAGTGGAGAAGCATCTGTGTAAAAACAGACCTGAAATAGCTAGAAGAAAAGTATTCCATCTCCCCTCAATATATTAAACTTGGTAGGGAACCAACTAAACACAAATCTGCCAAACACTAAACACTGACAATTCACCTTAGAAACAAATGACAGAAGAAAGTCTCTCAAGTTATTTTGAGGTCTAAGGTAGGAAACGGAATGTCTTTGAAGCAAAGAACTGGTATTTCCTTTTCTTTTTCAAGTTAAAGGTTGGAACTTTGTAAGAGAAAGGTAATAAAAGTGAGCAGTAGAGTATAAACAATAGTGTCAAATCTTAGGACTGTTTTTCTGGATTATATCTTACTAGAGGCCTGGTGCACAAAAATTTGTGCACTCGGGGGGGGGGGGGGGGGGGGTCCCTCAGCCAGGCCTGTGCCCTCTCGCAGTCTGGGACCCCTCGGGAGATAACGACCTGCTGGCTTAGCCCTGCTCCCGGGTGGCAGAGGGCAGGCCCAATCCCTAGGTGCAGCCCCTGGTTGGGCTCAGAGCAGGGCCGATTGGGGAGTTGGGGCGCCACCCCCTGTCATGCACAGAGCAGGACGGATCGGGAGGTTGCAATGCCACCCTCAGTCACGCTCAGGGTAGGGCCGATTGGGGGTTTGGGGCACCGCCCCCTGTCACACTCAAGGCAGGGTTGATGGGGAGGTTGTGGCGCCACCCCGTCACACACAGAGCAGGGCCCATCAGGGGGGTTGGGGCTCCATACCCTGTCACGCACAGAGCAGGGTCGATCAGGGGGTTGGGGAGCTCCCCCCTGTCACTCACAGAGTAGGGCCAATAGGGGAGTTGGGGCACTGCCCCCTGTCACACACAGAGCAGGGCGGATCAGGGGGTTGGGGCGCTGCCCTCTATCACCCACAGAGCAGGGCCAATCAGGGGGTTGGGGCACCGCCACTGTCACACTCAGTGCAGGGCCGATGGGGAGGTTATGGCTCTACCCCATCACACACAGAGCAGGGCCCGTGGGGTGGGGGGGTTGCGGTGCTGCCCTCTATTACCCACAGAGCAGGGCCGATCAGGGGGTTGGGGCACCGCCACTCTCACAGTCAGGGCAGGGCCGATGGGGAGGTTATGGCTCTACCCCGTCACACACAGAGCAGGGCCCGTGGGGGTTGGGGGGTTGGGGCACAGCACCCTGTCACACACAGAGCAGGGCCAATCAGGGAGTTGGGGAGCTCCCCCATATCAGGCACAGAGCAGGGCTGATCAGGGGGTTGGGGCGCCTTCCCCTGTCACAAACAGAGCAGGGCGGATAGGGAGGTTGTGGCCCCGCCCCGTGTCACACACAGAGCCACAGGGCGATCAGGGGGTTTGGGCGCTGCCCCCTGTCATGCTGATCCTGGTGCCAGGAGGCCTCCCGGCTCCGCTGATCCTGGTGCTGGGAGGCATAATACCCTTTTACTATATAGGATAGAGGCCTGGTGCATGGGTGGGGGCCGGCTGGTGTGTCCTGAAGGGTGTCCTGGATCAGGGTGGGGGTTCCCACTGGGGTGCCTGGCCAGCCTGGATGAGGGGATGATGGCTGTTTGCAGCTGGTCACACACTCTTCAGGGTAGGGGTCCCCACTGGGGTGCCTGGCCAGCCTGGGTGAGGGGATGATGGCTGTTTGCAGCTGGTCACACACTCTTCAGGGTTAGGGTCCCCACTGGGGTGCCTGGCCAGTCTGGGTGAGGGGCTGAGAGCTGTTTTCAGGCTGGAGGGTGACGGAAGCTCGCAACCGCTCCTTTTTTTCTTTTTTCTTTTTTATTCTGGGCCAGCTTTAGGTCTGAGGCTCTAGCTCTTAGGCCTCCGCTGCTGAAAGCAGGTTTCTGGCCTTTGTTTACCTTCTGTATTTGAAACAATTTTGCGATCCTGCTGGCTGAAGCCCGGCAACTAAAGCAGGTTTCTGGGGTTTTGTTTAGCTTCTATATTTGTAACATAGCTGCTTAGAGTTGCAGCTCAGAGGCCAGCAGAGGCAGGCGGGGAACGTTGGAGTCCTCCGTCACTGAAGCAAGCAAGCCTCATGTTCGCTTCCAGCTGCCTGGCTGCCGGCCGCCATCTTGGCTGGCAGTTAATTTGCATATCGCCCTGATTAGCCAATGGGAAGGGTAGTGGTCGTACGCTAATTACCATGTTTCTCTTTTATTAGATAGGATGGACTGGCAAGGATCCAAATGTATCCCAAGACCAGAGTGAACATGCTTAGAGAAACTTCCAACTAAATAAAAATAATTTAAAGTAAAATCTGAAAGGGGATAAAAATAAACCATCCAGATGAAAATCATAAAATGAGACTCTCTAGGCTAAAAGATACAATATTAAACACACACACACACACACACACACACACACAGAAGGAAAAATGAAATAATTTTCATGATAATACAGAGAAGAGGTTTAGAAATAAAAACCTATGGCCTCAAATATCAATGAAGCATTTAATCTGATATATTAAAAGAAAGCAAGACATAAAAGTCAAGAGCAGGCACTTTTCCGTCCTCATCCTGCTAAGTCCAGCTAAAAACCCTGAATATTATCTCTGAAACAAACATAAGATGACTCTAAAAGGTAGAGGAAAGAAGGCTGACCAGCTAGGACCTTCACAAACCAAGGATCAATATTTTTAGACAATAATCATTTCAGCAGAGATAATTAATATTATATCAATTTAGCTAGGCCACAATGCCCAGATATTTGGTTAAACACCAGACTAGATGTTGCTGTGAAGGTATTTTTATTTATTCATTTATTTGTTTGTTTATTTTCAATATATTTTTATTGACTTCAGAGAGGAAGGGAGAAGGAGAGAGATAGAAACATCAATGATGAGAGAGAATCATTGATCGGCTGCCTCCTGCACACTCCACACTGGGGATCGAACTCATAACCCCAGCATGTGCCCTGACTGGGAATCAAACAATGACCTCCTGGTTCATAGGTTGACACTCAACCACTGAGCCACACCAGGCCTAGGCAGGTATCTTTAGATGAGATTAACATTTAAATCAGTAAACTGTATAAAGCAGATTACTCTTCATGATGTGGATGGGCCTCATATAATCAGTTGAAGACCTTAAGAGAAGAAGAGTGAGATCACCTGAGGAAGAGAAAATTCTGCCTCCAGACTGCCTTTGGACTCAAGCTGCAACATCAGTTGTTACCTGGGTCTTCAGCCTGCCAACCTTCCCTGCAGATTTCAGACTTAAATGCCCTTCAGATGTGTGAATCAGTCCCTTAAAATTAATCAATCTCTTCCTTCTCATATGTGTGTGTACACACACAAACGCACACACACATTCTATTGGCCTGTTGCTCTGAAGAATTCTTACTAATACACCAGCTAAAAACACCCTCTACACACACATCAAAAAAACTGTCATCCCACTCACAGCTCTGTGAGTAAATGTCCAATGGAAAGCCTAGACTTCCACCTTCACCAGGCTGTAATGCAGGGCCCCTCCCACTGGCCTGGACAGTGTCAGAAAAGACGGAGTAGGAACCAGGACTTTCAACCCTGCTGGGCAGTAACAAGCCTCCTCCATCTACCACCCATGGCATCACTGGGAACCACACAGGAAGCCTGGACTTCCACTCTACCTGGCAGCAATGAGGCACCCTTCGTACTGCATGCTGAGGTGGTGTCAGAGAAGGCCTACTGGGGAATCAGGACTTTCACTACTGTCCAGTGGTAATGAGGTCACACCCCACCATGGTATCAGTGGAGGCTACATGGAGAGCAGTAACAAGGCACCCTGCTGCTCATCTCAGTCAAGGTGATATCAATAGAGCCTAGTGGTGAACTCCTGCTGCCACCCAGCTGTAACAAACATCCCTGTCCACCCTTGGGTATCAGTGGAGGCCCGTGAGGAATCTGGACTTCCATTCCCATCTGGCAGTCACAAGGAAACCCTCCCTTTCCCCCACCCATGTAGGATTAGAGAGGTCAGCTAAAGCAGAAAGACTTAATAAGATCCAGAGTCTAATAACATAATACCCAGAATGTCCAGGTTTCAATGAAACCTCACTCATCATAGCAAGAACCAGGAGGATCTCAACTTGCCTGACAAATGATAACAAACAGATGCCAACAGAGAGGATAGAAATATTAGAATTATCTAACAAAGATTTTAAAGCAACCATGATAAAAAAAAAAACACTTCAATGAGCAATTACAAACATGCTTCAAACAAAAAAACAGAAAATCTCAGCAAAGAAATATGAGAAGAGCCAAATGGAAATTTTAGAAATGAAAAGGTCAGAACTGAAATAAAAACACTCAGCAGATGTGCTCAACAGCAGAAAGCAGGTATCAGAGGAAAGAATCAGTGAACTGGAAAACATTAATAAAATTACACAACCTGAATAACATAAAGAAAAAGAACTGGAAAAATATTGAAGGAGGCTGGTGGAACGGTAACAAAAGGAAACAAAAGATCTAACATTCATGTCATTGAGTCCCAGGAAGCGAGAGAGAGAGGGCAGGGCTGAAATAGTGGCTGAAAGCTCCCCAAATTTGGCAAGACACTTCAACTTATGGAATCAAGAAGCTGAGTGAACCCCAAGCAGGCTGAACTCAAAGAAATTCATTCCAATATGTATTATAATTCAACTTTTGAAAACTAAAGACAAAAAATATATATATATCCTGAAAGCAGCAAGAGAAAAATGACACCTTGCCTATAAGGGAAAAACATTTAGGATGACAGCAGAGTTCTCATCAAAAAGCATGGAGGCCAGAGGAAGGGACACAATATTTTTCAAGTGCTGAAAGAAAAGAACTGTCAACCTAGAACTCCATATCCAGAAGAAAATAATTCTTTAGGAATGAAGGGGAAATTAAGACAATCTCAGATGAAAGAAAATTTGTTGCTAGCAGGCCTACCCTGAAAGAATGGCTATAAGAATTTTTGAAATAGAAAGAAAATAATACAAGAAGGAATCATGGAACATTAGGAAGAGAGAAAGAACAATAAAAAAGTAAGGATATGGATAAAAACAATAGATTTTCTTTCTCGAGTTTTCTAAATTAAGTTTAAATGTTAAAGTAAGAATTATAACACATTATGATGTAGTTGTCAATATATATAGACTAGAGGCCCGGTGCACAAAAATTTGTGCACTCGGGGGGGGGTGGGGGGTCGCTCAGCCCGCCTATGCCCTCTTGCAGTCTGGGACCCCTCGGAGGATGTACACCTGCTGGCTTAGGCCGGCTCCCTGGGGGATTGGGCCCAAGCTGGCAGTCAGACATCCCTCTGGCAGCCCGGGAGCCCTCAGGGGATGTCCATTTGCCAGCAGGGAGCAGACCTAAACTGCAGTTGGACATCCTTAGTGCTGCTGAGGAGGCAGGAGAGGCTCCCACCACCGCTGAGCTGGCAGCCATCAGCCTGGCTTGTGGCTGAGCAGAGCTCCCCCTGTGGGAGCGCACTGACCACCAGGGGGCAGCTCCTGCATCGAGCATCTGCCTCCTGGTGGTCAGTGTGTGTCATAGTGAGCAGCCATTCCTAGTTGTTCTGCTGTTAGGGTCAATTTGCATATTACCCTTTTATTATATAGAATAGAGGCCTGGTGCACGGGTTGGGGCCACTGGTTTGCCCTGAAGGGTGTCCTGGATCAGAGTGGGGGTCCCGCTGGGGTGCCTGTCTAGCCTGGGTGAGGGTCTGATGGCTGTTTGCAGGCTGGTCAAGCCCTCCAGTGGGGACCCTCACCCCATGGGGGTTTGGCCAGCCTGGGTGAGGGGCTGAGGGCCATTTTCAGGCTGCCACACCCCTTTTAGGGTGGGGGTCCCCACTGGGGTGCCTGGCCAGCCTAGGTGAGGGGCTGATGGCTGTTTTCAGACTGACCAAGCCTCCCGTTAACCGAAGCTCCCAGCCTTTCCTTTTTATTTTTATTTGCTTCAGCTCTGTGGCCATGGCGACTGGAAGCAGGTGTCTGGGGTTTATTTACCTTCTATAATTGAAACTTTGTTGCCTAGAGAGGAGGCAGCAGCTGGCCTGGAAGCTTGGCTTCCTCCATCATTGGGGCAACCAAGCCTCCTGCTCACTCCAGCTCCGTGGCTGCCAGCTGCCATCTTGGTTGGGTTAATTTACATATAGTTGCTCTGACTGGCTGGTGGGCATGGCTTAAGGCATAGTGAGGGTAAGGTCAATTTGCATGTTTGTCTTTTATTAGTGTAGATTAGAGGCCCAGTGCATGAAATTCATGCATGAGTAGGGTCCCTAGCAGCTGCCAGCTGCTGCCTGTGGCCTCACTTCCCCTGGCTGCCTGCTGGGGCGGGGCCAGCTGGGGGAGGGGGGGGCGCAGGCGGTTGGCCAGCCAACCCTACCCCCTGGTCAAACTCCCAGTTGAGGGGGTAATTTACATATTAGGCTTTTATTATATAGGATGATATATTTAAAACTATTATAAAAAGGATGGTAAAGAGGGTTAAGATAGCTACACTTTGCTTGATGGTACAGCCATTTGGAAAACAGTTTGGCAGTTTCTTAAAAAAATTAGACATATACCTATCATATTACTATCAACAATTACATTCCTGGATATTTATTTCAGAGAAAAGAAAAGGTATATCCACACAAAAGACTTATAACAGCTTTATTTGTAAGAGCCAAATTGTCTTTCAATAAGTGAATGGTTAAGCCTACTGTGGTATTTATCCCAAATTGTATAACATGGAAAACAACTCAGAAATAGAAAGGAACAAACTATTGATCACAAAACTTGTATATATCTCAAGGGCATTATGCTGAAGGAAAACACAATCTCAAAAGTAACACACTATATAATTCTATTTATAAGAAATCTTGGAATAATGGAATTATAGACATGGAGAACAAATTAGTGGTTCCCAAGCATTAGGGGTGCTGAAGGTGGGTGTAACGCTAAAGGAGTAGCACAAAGAGATCTCTGTGGTGATGGAAAGTTCTGCACCTTCATTGCAGTGGCGGTTCCATAAGTCTATACATGTGATAAAATGGCCTTAGGAGGGGGTCCTGCAGAGACAGGCGGGCCAGGCCTGTGCTCTGCAGAGCTGTGGCCAAAGGAGCAAGGGGTGGGGGGGTGTCGAGGCTGTAACCGTGGGAAAGTATAATTGAATTATACTAATGTCAATTTCCTGGTTTTGGAATTAACTATAGTTACATTGGGAGAAACTGGATGAAGAGTACATGTAACCTCTGTACTATCTTTGTAACTTCTTGTGAACCTTTTTTTCAAAATAAAAAGTTGGTTTTTTCCTTATGATAATATAAAGAGAGAGGGAAGGAGAGAGAGATATCAATTTGTTGTTCCACTAATTTATGCATTCATCGGTTGATTTTTGTATGTGCCCTGACCATGTATTGAACCTGTAACCTTGGCATATCAGGATGATACTCTGACTAACATAAGCTATCTGGCCAGGGTCTCAAAATAAAAAGTTTTTAAAATAAAAATTAAAAAAGGCATCAAGGAGCTCAAGATTTAGGGGGATGGTATGTGTAACTAAAACTGGATAGCTTGTGTCTGTAATAAAAGGGTATGTATTTCTCAAAACAAACTCAAATAATATAAACTAAATAGCAAAACTCACATGAAATCCTCATGAAAACCCTTGAAAATGAGAGTTGAAATTGAGAAGACTGAACATGCTGATGAGACTTGAAGAAAAATAGAAAAAGATCAATCAAAAGAGATATCAATATTGTTTTCTAAAAAATAAATTGCTAACCCATCTTGTAGTTAATGCTGTGATATTAAGGCAATAAATAATATGAACGTTTTTAGTGGGTTGGCATCTTGGTAGGTAACATAAACCTATCTAGTTCTATCCCCTAGTAATGGTAGGCAGAGATAGCTACAGATACCAGGGCGTTGGGTAATTTAAGGATCAAATTAAAACAAGAGGAAGCAGGAGAGGTAAGTATTTCTTTTCGTCTGGGATCTGTTTCTGAAGACTGAAAGGTTTCACTCAATTGCTGTCTGTCCAGTGCTGGGCCATGTGGGTGATGGGATGGAGGGCATGAGCCCCGTGCTCCAGGAGCTTGGAACCTAGTACTCTAACTGCAATATATCTAGACCTTGAAGAATGATAGAGCTTAGTCCTAATCAGT